>NC_139602.1:2272712-2947712 GCF_946808225.1 Silurus aristotelis
CAACTGACCACTGGTGAACCAGTCCTGGTCAAACTGCTGAAGAAGTTCATGCCGTAATGCTCGACGGCTCAGGAGCCTGAACGACTCTGAGGCAGCTGTAGCGTCTGCCCGATTGGAAAAGGGCAAATAGTCAATTATGAGGGTGAGAGGTTTCTTTGATACGTATATCTTCATGGAGCAGATCATGTCGGAACAGTTTTGTGTCTCCTAGAACAAGCGAAGGGAAAATTTCATGCTCCAGCATCCAAATGGCATCCGATAGAATTGTGCGCTTCTTTGGGGGACTTTTGGGGGAAGAAGCAAAAAAAGTCTGAGCAGAGATTCCGTCAGATTTGCAGATTTTAGCAATAAATCGGGACGAAATCCGCCCGATTTCCATCCTCCTGCCCGATTTGTGTCACGCCGAAACAAACTGCTTCGTGAAAACGGAAAAAAACTGATGCGAAGCAACATCCCGCCGCCTCAGACAGCTGCGTTCCCGGCGACCTCGTGACCTTCCCGCTCCTCCGGCGCCTTCCCATAATCCCTCGTTTGTTCGCTAAAGTGGGCCAGGATGCTCAGAGTAACAAACGAGACCTACTTTTTTCCGTCTAGACCCATTTTTTGTTCCCCGCCGCAGCGCTCCTTTGAGACAAGCGAGCGTGTAGTGCAGCGGCTCGGGATTTACGAGCGCCGCCGGTGTTCACTCCGTCATCTCTCGCACTAAATACACACTTCCTTCTGACATCCGCGTGGCCATGTGACCTGATCCGGCTTTGGGTTTTTTTTCCTCGCTCTGGATTTGGAGAAGCCTCAAGGAAACATCAAGTCTTATTATTATTATTATTATTATTATTATTATTATTATTATTATAGTACAATAATGGAAGATATACAGATATCCAAAAAAAAGGGTAAAAGGGGGATTTTTACTTCACAGCACTGGGAAATTCATTCCTCGCATACCCCAGGGATGTTAGGAAGCCTGGTCCAGAGTGCAGGATCAGACAGGACATGGCACCCTTGGAGCACTGAGGGTCAAGGGCCTTATTTGAGAGCCCTAAAAGTGCCATTTTGCGCTAATTATAGAATAGAAATGTATTTGTCACAGGTACATTAAAGCACAGTGAAATTTGTTTTTCACATATCCCAGCTTGCTCGGAAGCGGCAGCATTTTGAAACGATCCCTCGTTCGCGCGTTACTTGTTCCTTTGACTCGCGTAACCGAATGCATGTGAAGGGGCGGAAACGGTCCGGTAAATTTCCAGAAACTTTCGATTGGGAAATTTTGAAATATTGGAATCTAACCAGGAATTTATGGGAATGTTTGGGAATTCATTCGAAATTTGGAGAAATGTATACAAATATAAATATTCTAGACTTGAATTGTGTCACACAGCAGCTTTACACACATGTTTTAAACATGAGTGTATGTAAAATTTGTCATTTATGCGAAATCTCGCCAAGAGAGACATTCGGAAATGATGTGTGTGACGTTCTGGAGTGATGCAGCGGGCATGGAGGGGGCGTGGTCTCGGTAGTAACTGTGCAGGGTGCATGTGATGGATCAATGTGGACGTAGAAACACCTGCATTTTTGTCAGTTTCCCAGTTTATTCCCATGGAAAGTTCCCAGTCTTGGAAATTCCTGCCATCTTGCAACCCTCCATCATCTTTTGAGTCCCACGGTGGCTGAAGTTATGGGTGAAATGTAGGTATAGGAAGCCGAAATACCTTCCAAAGCAAGAAGTTCTTGTCAGATAACGAAAATATATTTGTGTACGGATGTGTGTGTGTGTGTGTGTGTGTGTGTGTGTGTGTGTGTGTGTGTGTGTGTGTGTGTGTATTGATGTGTGTGTGTCATATGGTCAGACAGACTGCTCCAGCAGCCCCTGTAGCACCAGCTCGTTAACGGTGCGGATTTGCATACTCATCTCCTCTAGTAATCACCCAGCAGGAGCGTGAACGAGAGACGGAGGAAGAAACGAGTGCGCCAGCTGTCTCTCTGCCTCCCGTTACCGGCTGCTGTCTGCCTCGGTCACATCAACAGATGGAGAGATGCTCGCTTTCGGTTCTTTTGTCGTCTCTCTCTCGCTCTCTCTTTCTCTCTCTCTCTCTCTCTCTCTCTCTCTCTATCTCTCTCTCTCCCACACTCTTTTCCTTTTTTTTCCCTCTCTCATTACCTGTGATGGAATTATACCATTGAAATGTGAAGCAACTGATTGTGTTCGGCATCAAGCGATTTGTGGGTCTTTGCTGCCATCTTGTGGTGGTAAAAAGAACTGCAACGACTAGAAGCTTTTAGAATATATATGAAGAAAATGTGTAATTTGTAATGGGGGGGTGGGGGGTGGGTTGGGTTTTTTTTTTGAAGAGCAGAAATCAGAAAAGTGTATCCGACGTTTTAAACTTTTAATAACTTATAACTTACTCTCCATAAAAATATCTCCAGTCAAACACCCGAAGTCTCACAGCTTCATCATGCAGCTCTTCAGAAACTCTCCCTCAGTAAATAACCGGCTGATGTTCCTCTGATTTCTCCTTTGCTTTTACACCAGCTTCACTTTGTGATTTTGCTCTGGTGAAAAACATCTGTTGAAATGTCAGATTCTTCTTTAACTCTTCTACTTTCTGTATCATCTGCTCTGCATTCAGGTTCTTCAGCTTCTCCTGATGTTTAGTCTCGTAGTTTAGTCTCAGAATCAACTTTTCTCTTCACCACTGTGAGGCGCTGTTTCACAATAACTGTACAATAGGGTTAAATACATCAACAGAAGCTCGACTTGATTGATGCTGAAATGTTCCCAGGTAGTCTAGCGTTCGGTAAGGCAGCTGAAGCGCTGCATTATGGGATATGTAGTTTGTGTTTATCAGCGCTTCATATCGCCGGGACATTAATAACAATAATATTAGATCTTTATACAATCATCTCGCGGGCCGGATTTGACACTGAGTTTCACACCCCTGATCTATGTGAAGACACTGATCATGTTAATGATTTCATACAATAATTATCAACAATCATTTAACAAGGTAGGAAACAGCTATCTTTAGAAAAGGTTCGCAGGCGACTCATGTGGTCCTTGCGGGCACCACGTTGGTGACCCCTGGTCTAACCGAACACCCCAGGTCTCTTCAATCTCGCCTACATCAGTAAACCTCACCTACTAAAGCTCTGAAGGAGCGCAAATCTCCACAGAATCTAGCGGAACATCTTCCCAGAAGAGTGGAGTTGATTGTAACAGGAAATGGGGAACGTGTTTAAAAAGAAGCATATCTTACGGTCAGGTGTCCACAAACTTTTGCTCATATAGCGTATGAGATATTAGTGGGTCAGCACTCAGGTTTTTTTTGCGTTTGTTCGGTTCCTACCTGAGCTTCGATATAGCGATTTCCATGGACATTAGTTTTTCCAGGTTCCACAGTAACGTCCTGGATTGTGGAACCATCCTACTAATTCAGAAGTAGAGCATCATGAAGGTTTGAAGACGTGACAATGCTGCGACAGAGATTTTTTGCGTTGCGTCTCGTCTCCCGAACTAATCCGCCGATCTCCTTCGCAGATCAAACTCCCTTTTCCCGTCGATCAGATCACGAATCTTCCACGCAACGACTTCCAGATGATGGTGAAGATGCACAAGCTGACGTCGGAGCAGCTCGAGTTCATTCACGACGTGCGGCGGCGGAGTAAAAACCGCATCGCCGCCCAACGCTGCCGCAAGAGGAAACTCGACTGCATCCTCAACCTGGAGTGCGAAATACGCAAACTGGTAAAAGAACAAAGAGATCAAACGTTTCTATCGGATCGAAAATTTATGATTACGAGATTCCAGTCGTAAATTACGCTGCAGTGTCCGTTTACTGATTATAACTGCGCTGAAGAAACTCAATTCTAACCTAAAGTGGGATTGAACCAAATCCTCCACATCCACATTCTGCAATTCTGTGATTTTTCTCCAAATTTCACCATTTTTATCTCATATCGCTACGATTTTATTCTCAAAACATTTCAAGTTTATTCTCGTAATTTCAACTTTACTCCCAGAATTTCGACTATTCTCGTAATTTCGACGTTATTTTCAAAAATATTTCGACTTTCTCATGTTTTTGACTTTATTCTCAAAATGTTTCGCCTTTACTCTCGTAATTTCGACTTTATTTAAAAACATTTCGACTTTACTCTCGTAATTTCGACTTTATTCTGAAAATATTTCGACTTTACTCTCGTAATTTCGACTTTATTCATGTAAATTCGACTTTATTTTCAAAATATTTCGACTTTACTCTCGTAATTCCGACTTAATTTGTGTAAATTCGACTTTATTTTCAAAACACTTCGTCTTCACTCTCAGAATTTCGACGTTATTTTCAAAACATTTCGAATTTATTCTCGTAATTTCGACTTTACTCTTAAAATTTCGACGTTAATATCAAAAATATTTCGTCTTTATTCTCAAAACATTTCGACTTTACTCTCGTCATTGCGACTTTATTCGTGTTTAATCAACTTTATTTTCAAAATATTCCGACTTTACTCTTGTAATTTCGACTATTCGAGGCACTTTGTCGTTATTGTCAAAAAAATTTGACTTTGTTTTTGGATCTTGGATTTGTTTCTTTTTTTTAACACGGCACTAAAACGACGCAGGATTGCGTATAGATCTTTTTTTATTTATTTATTATAAAATGATGTGTGTGTGTGTGTGTGTGTGTGTGTGTGTGTGTGTGTGTGTGTGTGTGTGCAGGTATGTGAGAAGGAGAAGCTGCTGACCGAGCGGAATCAGCTGAAGGCGTGTATGGGTGAGCTGTGGGAGAATTTCTCCTGCTTGTCTCAGGAGGTGTGTCGTGACGTCACACTGAGCCCCGAGCAGGTCCAGTCTCTCCATCACTACTGCCCCGTGTTACGGCCCGCCTCAGACTCCGCCTCTCCGACCCACCCCCCGCCAGCGCCAGCCAGCATAGACCTCACCACCCGCTCCGGAGCTGCTACGCCCGAATCCGAATACGTCGAAACGGCAGTCGCGAACAACACGCACCCGGAACCAGCATCATCCAAGTGTCACGTGGGGAACGGCGAAGGGGACGACACGACGACGACGACGTCGCCAGGCTCCGCCTACCTTGAAGTGGGCCGGTCTTTGAAACAGTCCAATCAGACGGTGACGGTAGACTTCTGTCAGGAGATGACCGATAAATGTACCACTGACGAACAGCCGAGAAAAGACTGCACCTAGTGACAGTGTTCGTTCGTTCGTTCGTTCGTTCGTTTGTTTGTTTTGTTCGTTTTTTAAATTTTTTTCTTTTTTTTTTTCTTTTTTTATTATCGTTATTTAATTTCGTTTCATCTTCTGACAAAACCCCCAGTTCAAGGGGTGTTCAAATGGTCAGCCTCTGCCAGTGTTGAATCTATGAATCTTTTTTTGTTTGTTTGTTTGTTGGGTTTTATATATTTAAATCTTTTTTTAATTTTGTTTGTTTTTTTTCTTTTTGTCCTTTTTTTGATACACGGTTGACACTACAGTTGTCTTAACAGCAGCAATACTGTTACTCCAGGTTCTCTCGGGCTCAGCCGTGGGCTGAAACGTCTCGCAGAAGAAAATGAACAAAAACAAAAGAAAAAAAAACAAAAACAAAGGAAAAAAAAAAATTACAAACTCAATGGTGCTACACGGCGACGCTGTCTTCTCCGGGTCACAGTCCAGCTCGCGGAGGGGATCGGCTCCAACCACACCACGTCTCACATCCACGGACCTAGCAGCAACTCAGTATCTCTCTCTCTCTCTCTTTTCTTTTTCTTGATCTCTCTCTCTCTCTCTCTCTCTCTCTCTCTCTCTAGCTTTCCTTTCTTCTTTCTGTTCTTACAGAAAGACCAACAGTGTTAAATTAGTACCTACAGTGTTACACCTTTTAATCCTACACTGTGCAGCTACACCAGTCTGATTTAACACCAGGGCGCTCTCTCTCTCTCTCTCTCTCTCTCTCTCTCTCTCTCTCTCTCTCTATCTATCTATCTATCTATCTCTCTCTCTCTCTCTCTCTCTCTCTCTCTCTCTCTCTCTCTCTCTCTCTCTCTCTCTTTTCAATGCCACGGGCAAATTCAGGAAACTCAGGAAAATATTCTGAATGTTTGATTCTAGTCCTTCATGAAAAGGTTACAGATTATGTTACATGACGGTTTTTTTTAATTATTATAATTATTTTTTATTTATTTTATTATTCTAATTTTTTTTTTTTTTTTTTTTTTTTTTTTTTTTTTTTTTTTACAGCAGCTAGACTTTAAATGTTCATATGCAAAAAAGAGAAAAAACGACATCTTCTGTGTTACACATTCGCAGTGTCCTGACACTCGACAACACTTCATTTGTACGGTCGGTCTTCTCCGTAAAGTGAAAAAAAAAGCAAAAAAAACAACAAAAAACATTCCTCTATTGCCTTTGACAGCACTGAAATGGAGGAGGACGAACGACGAGACGAAAAAGAAAGAAAACGAACAAATCGGATTTTTTTTCGTGACCTTTTAAAAAAAAGAAAAAAACGCCCCACCCCCTGTGCATCAGCAATAGTCCTGTGTTTGGGATATTTGGGATATATAGGGAATTTTTAGTTGTCTTTTTAATTTTTACAAATAATTTTTTTTGTGCTTATGTACAAAGTGCTTGCTGGCTAGAATGCGTGTTTTCTGTGTATATATAATACGGAGCATGGCGAGTGAATCGGTGACCCTGTACAGGTAGTGCTCCCTCCCTTTATAGATGTCCTCCCTTGGCTTTTTTTTTTCTCCTTCTTTCTCAGCTATCGTTTTTTTTTTTTTTTTTTTGCGAAATTCGAAAGCTATTTTTTTTTGTTTTTTCGCTGTTTCCTGCCTGAAGTGAAATGGCCTGCACCTGTGGGTGTGCTTAAAACTCAGGAAATCAGCTTTACACCCAAACACACACACACACACACACACACACACACACACACACAAACAAAAAAAGAGCCCCCTTTTGCATGTCTTTCAGACTTCCTTCCTTAAAAATGTGAAAAGAGCTGGTCAGTATTTAAATATGCTGTGTGATTGTGTGTGTGTGTGTGTGTGTGTGTGTGTGTGTGTGTGTGTGTGTGTGTGTGGTAATATGGTTTCAAAGACCCCGAACCAGCTTCTTGAAACCAGTTTTCAGTGTTATTCTTCGAAGCTAGAATAAATTTTTCTATCTTTCAAAACGTCAAGCGAATTAATTATCGACTTCCTCCCAAACAGGAAATGAGCTCTTATAAATGATCATTTCTGACCCCCCATCGCCCCCCCCCCCTCGCCTCACATGTTTACTACTGGCACTTACACTCTCGCTATATCTTTGTATCTCCGTCTCATGATTGAGCTCCATGCATGTTTTTTTTGTCTGCGGCAGATCTTCAGACATCTGATTGGAAGGTTGTGAGTTCAAATCCCAGAATATCCCATGCTGCCACTGCTGGGGGCCCCTGAGAGTATAAAACGAGTCAAGAGCTCTGTAGCAGGCCACTCAAGATCTTCCACCATATCCGACCCTTCATTAACGTGATATCTTCATGGAGCTGGCTTTGGGCACAGGAGCACCGTCATGCGTTTGAATCTCATAGTTCGAGCGAAGGGAAAAAGTTCATGCCAACGCATCCACGTTAAGTGCAATTGAATTTGAGCGAACAGCTTGCTGAAGAAGAACATCTGGATGGAAAAAGTCAGGTGTCCCAAAACTTTTGTCCATATAGTTTATATGTATATATTATGGCATGGTGTTTTGGTTATCACCTTCCTTCCAGCACCTTCGTTCCAGCCAGCCAATCACAAATCAGAATTTAAAAATTCAAATTTAAAAAAAATAACAAAAAACAATTGTCAACTCAAGTCAAGTCAATTGTATTTCTTTTTTTAGATCCTGCTCTTCTTGTTCTCTAAAAACCAGTAGCTCAGGGGCTCCTAATAAATTTTTTTTTCCAATCTCAGACTATGGAAGCACTTCTTCAGATGTAGATTTCACTTTTTTTTCTTTACTAAGGAAAAAAAAATTATATATCTTAGATCCAAGCACTTAACACATGCACTCAAAAGTGCTCTTTACTCAAAAAATTCACAAATAAATAAATAAATAATTACATTTTCTATTTAGATCTAAAAAAAAAAATATATATATATACAAGAGGAGGGGGAAAAAATCCACCATAAAATACACTACAACAACACAAGAGAGTGTCTAATTCACATGAATGATGTTTTTTTTTAATCCAATAAGCTAAATTTAAGCTCCCAAATTAAAAGGAGGAATATAAATATATATTCCGAACATTTTAACGTGATTTTTATTTAATTTTTTTGCCCTAAGTGTATATTTGTTAGAGGTTTCTATCCCGTGATAGGATTTGCATGCTTTGCCTGTATATTTTCTAGTTTGTCTATTCAAAAATCCTCAAAAGTTTTTAAATCGTCTTCGATTTATTTATTCTTTTTTAAGTCCAAAGGAAAGAAAGAAAAACAAAAAGAACGAAAGAAAAAGAAATTTCACCGACCTGCCGGAATATAAACTTTGAATCACACGGATTGATGGTTTCTTTCCGAATTGTTTTCTCCGTTCGGTGTTCTATAAGTAGGTTGCCATTGATTGATTTTTTAAATATTGTATTATATTTAATATTATTAATAATTGTAATTGTTTTTTTTTTTTTGACAAATGTTTTATTAGATTTTTTTATTTTTTTTTAATACGTTTCCACTTTTTTTTCTCGGCTTGTGTTTTACATTTTACTCCCCTTTTACACACATACAGTACACACACACACACACACACACACACACACACACACACACACTCATTAGTACTGGATGGCGTGCTCTGTCGTAGCGTAGTCTAGACTTGTCGTGGTTGCTAGTTTTGTGCTCTTGTTTTTTTTGTTTTTTTTTTAATACTAGTCTTGAGACTTTTGCTCTTTGCTCTTCCTTGAAATATAATTTTTTTTCTTTTTCTTTTTTTTTTTTTTGATATACTGACAGTATTTTATTTATATTTTGTTGTTTTTTTTTATTATTTTTTTATTATGATCAGGTACAAGAATTTGTTGAGAAGTCGCATATGCAAAGCATCCCTATACGAAGAAAAAAAGGAAAGAAAAAAAAGAAAACCTTCTCACTACTTGTGCTAGAAGTGGGAGAGGAAACGTGGGACCCCACTGGATAAGCACAGTGTTTTTTTTTTTCATCCTTGGATGAATAGTGAATTTTTTTTCTTTTTCAAGGATCGTTTCTCAAGAATTAAGGCTATAAACACAGGTGTAGTGGAATAATCGCCTGCCATGCAATACTGTTATTTTTTTTTGTTTGTTTTTTCCACGTCCAGGTCATCATTCGTTTTTTTTTTTTCTTCTTCTTCTTCTTTTTTTTCGACGGAATTTAAATCGTTATGTTGCGATTTTATTCGAAGCTTTTGACAGATTTCAGGGGCGTAGCTCAACCAGAAATCGTAACCCAGCTTTAATACAGCTTTAAAAAAAATTAAAAAATCATGGACGAAGGTGTATCTCCATTTTTTGTTCATGCAGAAGAGCATGACCACGTTTCACCCCCATTCACGCTTAAACAAATCTTACAAACCTCTGGAAAGATGTTTTGTGGAAATGGGCTTATTCAGAGACAAGGGTGTTAGTAAAGTCAGGTACTGATGAAGGTGAGGAGGTCTGGGGTGAGGTTCTAATTCATCCCAAATAAGGTTTGAGCCGTATAGCAGGCCATTCAATATCCTTCGACTGATTGAAAGCAGATCTTCACGCTGGTTTCACAGGTTCAAGTGAAAGGATATTAAGATTTCCTGTAGAGCAACGTATGGCTGGAGAAGCCAGGTGTCCCAATACTTTTGGCCAAACTGAACTCTTTCGAACTCCTTCGGTGTTGTCACGTGGCGTCCCGTAGACACCGATGGCGTGGTAATGGAACAGTGTTGAAACGCAGGGGACCCCCCCCCCATACCCCCACCCAAACATAACCACGTCTTGTCTCTGCCTCCGTAAACGTCTTCATCAACAACCTCGCAACTCCACCTCGCTTTCATCCCCCACGCCGATCAGCTTCCAAACGGTGACACTTTGCTCTTATATCTCGTCTCAGGGTCTGCGCTAATGACTTTTTTTTCTTTTACATTTAAAGATCATTTCATGGTTTTAAAAACACGTCTTCTGAAGAAAAAGCTAAAAGGTTCGTGAGTTTGTTTTGTTAATGTTTCTAAGCTAATTATAGACAAATCGATAAAATGATTTGCACAAAATAAAAATTAAATAATTAATAGGGGGCTGCGGATTGTCCCAAAAAAAAAAAAGTTACATTATTCCAACTTGGAAAAAAATCGTCTAAGCTTTTAATCTGCAGTTAATAAACTATGGCAATGCAATTTTTTTATTTAAATCTTTTTTTTTTTTTTTTGCATTAATTGTTGCTTTCTATATGAAGCCTATTAAGAAAGTACAAACTAAATTTTTTATTCTATTTTTTTTTCTCTCATCTGTTGTTTCTCTTCATATAAATCCTAACAGGGAAGCTGAATTCTTAAATTTTTTATTTTTTTTTGTATCTGTTGTTGCTCTCCCGATGTAAAGCCTATTAAGAAAGTACAAGCTAAATTTTTTATTTTATTTTATTATTGTTTTCTTTGTGCTGCTTCTTTGAAACATTAACACTGGCTCTCTGAAGCTTTCCTCATCAGTATCTTTAAAAAAATTTTTTTTAAAAAAGGTGGAAATTTTTTAATTTTTTTTTTTATTATTCACAATCTGCTCAACTTTATATCATTATCTTGGCAGGATACGCAGGCCGAGCTCGTGTCGAGGAAAACGCAGAACAGCAAAAATGTTTACAAAGACAAAGTGACACGTTTTTTTTTTTTGTTTTGTTTTTTTTTAAAGTCCAATCAAACTTGCCATGTATATAGTAAGTCGAATGCATAGCTAGGTGTCTTTTATTCCCCAAGTTTTTTTTTTGTATGTTTTTTAACCAAATGGATTCCAAAAAAGGAAAAAAAAAAAAAAAAAAAGAATGTCCTTTGATAACTATGCGTCTTACTTCCGGTTTGTCAAAAAAATTAAAAAAATAAAAAATGTTCTTCACCCAAAGGGGACGTTTCAGAGTAAGAAGAATAGAAGTGCACCTCCGACTTTTTTGCCTTAGAACTTGCAGAGGCCATAGTTCACCTTGACGTGAAAACGTGTGTATGCAGGGGTCTCCGGACCCCCCTCTCCTTCCTCCCCCCTCCATCTCTCGACTAGCAGAGCGGACTCTCTCTCTCTCTCTCTCTCTCTCTCTCACACTCTCTTTATCTGTCTCTCTCTCTCTTATCTACCTGTGAAATCCTTCATACCTCTCATAACTGGTCGACGACTGTATCAGCAAACCACATCAGGTGTTTTTCTACATGCTTTTTACACAGATTATTGTCGATATTACGGTGCATTCGTTTATTTGTTTTTCATGTAATTCTTGTTTTTTTTTTTTTTTAAAAACCTTCCTATATCCCCCTTGCTTGCTCTCTCCCTCACTCTCCTGTTTTTTTTTTTGTTTGTTTTTGTTTCTACTTTTTGTGTTAATATTTGTCAATTTTTTGGGATATCTGTACTAGAGTTTTTACCTTTTTTTGTTTTGTTTTTTCGTTCCATTTCTAAATGCTCCATGAACCTAATGAATTTTAATGACTTAATTGTTGTAAATAAAGGTATTGTGCAGAACTCAATTTTCATGCATTTCAATTGCTAGTGTTATATATATATATATATATATATATATATATATATATATATATATATATATATATATATATATATATATATATATAAAAGAAAAAAATTAAAAAATGACAGATTTTTTTTGTCAGGACACCATTTCTGTTTATGAAATAAAGAAACTTATCATGTAGTACCTTTTTTTTTTTTCTGGGGTTTTTCCTGCACCGCTACAGTATATGGACAAAAGTATTGGGACACACTTTTCCAGCTCTGAACGGCGACTTAACGTGGAATGCGACGCTCAAAAAGAAGCACAATCCTACAATCAGGTGTCCACAAACTTATGGCCATATACTGTAGGAGCAAAGAAGGCTGTGGAGATTTGACTTTAACGTTATTTATCGTCTTTTTTTAAAAGATAGACAGAAATATTCTTCCTTTATGGCTTTACAATACAATGGAGTTAATACATGTGCCACAATTAATGGCACCCCATTTAGTTTTCTCCTAGAATGCGTTCTTTTTCTCCTATAAAGAGGAAATTCCATGCTCTTGCCTCCTGGGACGGCCGACACAGTTGTGTATCTGCGGGTTTGGGCCATCAAACTTGTTACCTAACTTTTACTCTGCAGTTAATAAACGAAGGCAATGCGATTTTACAAGGTATAACTTGTAAATAATAATAATATGAATAAAGGTATAACTTAATTGTTGCTCTACAGTATATAAAGTCTATTAAGGAAGTACAAGCTAAATTCTATTTTATTATTATTAGTAATTGTTTGCTCTTTTATGATGAATTGTTGCTCTCTATATAAAGTTTATTAAGAAAGTACAAGCTAAATTATTCTTATTATTATTATTATTATTATTATTATTATTATTATTAATTGTTGCTCTATATAAAGCCTGTTGGGGAAATACAAGCTAAAATTATTTTTTCTCTATTAAAAAATATTTAAAATAATTGTTGCTCCATATTTTTTCAAAAGCAAGCACATTTTTAAATTTTTTTTTAATTGTTGCTCCATATAAAGCCTATTAAGGAAATACAAGCAAAATAAAAAAAAAATATTTATTCATTTATTTTTAATAATTGTTGCTCTCTCTCTCTCTCTCTCTATATATATATATATATACTGTATATATAAAGCCTATTAAGAAAGTCGCAAACCCGATACAGTTGTGTGTCGAGAAGTTTTCGCGAAGTTTTTGCCAACAGTTTGGAGAAGCACATACACCAGCAACAGTTGGGTGTCCCGATACTTTTGCAATATAGTGTATGTAAGTATGATTCTTTTTTAAATTATTATTAGTCATTTAATATATTACTGGTACTGTACTGGTTGAAAAACATCGCTGTGGTATAAGAGGAATAAAACCTGCACAGATGTGACCTCCGTGTCTACAGTTACACCTGTAGGAGTTATAGGGACGTTACTGTTGCTACTAAACCAAATTGCCAGAAAAAAGTCTTAAATCAAATTCCTAGAGTCCTCACACCAGTAATATCTGTGTATCCCAATGTAATTTCTCGGAACAGTACTTTTCCGTGCCTCCTGGAAAACTCGCCGAAGCTGCTCTTCACTAGTTGGAGATTTCTTCCTGATCCAGTTCATCCCAGAGCAGTCCAATAGGATTTAGATGAGATTTCAATGATAGATTTCACTCCAATCGACTGTTTGAACGTATTCGTCGCTTCGGCTTACCGTCTTGTACGATGAAGTCGGATCTAATCAGTCCAGACAGAATTGCATGGTGTTGGAGGTTTGGAATGGTACCCATGTCGGTTCAGGATTCCTTTCACTTTTCGGACCCTTCCCTGCTTCAAAACAACCCCAAACCATTCAACTTCCACCTCCATGTTTGATCACATCTTCTCTCCTGTTCTATGTCTTACACAAGTTCTTCTAGTAGAGAGAAAAATATCCCATTTGGACTCCCTAGTACATATTTTTTACTCATTTACTGTCCAATTCTTGTCTGTTTTTGCATTCCATCTAGTCTGTTGCATGGAAAACCAAAAAGACATGCTGTGTCTCAAAAAAGACTTTTAACCAAAAATCCAGTTTAGAGCACAAATACATCCCCAATGAACAAAGACCAGATTTTATTGTGAAAAAAAAAAAGAAAGAAAGAAAAGAAAAAAACCTTTTTATTCAACTTTACGTCAAAGCTTCATGCGCTATGATATATCTCCAAAATACAGTATAATACTGTCCACGTGTCCTAGGAAACATATTGACAACAAAATGATTGAACTTTAAATACAATAGAGTATTTCCCATTTACACTTTACATTTTAATGTGCAGCACACTTGAGTTTTACGTGCACAAAAATTTCATTGGTTTGAACTATTTTGTGAAAAACAATTGTGTATATGAGGACTGAGGTATTATTATATTAGCAGAGATCTATACCAAAAGGGTGAACTGTTTACATAGAACATAATCCAGATAAATATCCCAGTAATTGTGTGGTATGTGGTCACCAAAGCCAAAAAAAAACAAGTGATGTCCGTAGTTTTGGTTGAGTTCATTTTTTCATGATTGAAGACAGTTCCAGGATCATGCTCTAAAAAAAATAATAAAATATAAAAAAAAAAGGGAGAAATGGTATTATCATTATTATATGTTAATATATAGAGCATGTAATCGTTTACAAGACGTCATTTATCTTATCAAGTGCAACAGCTCTATATAAATGTTCATAGATACACTATTTGGACAAAGGTTTGTGGACACCTGGACATTTTTTGGCTTTTTTTTAATAACCTTCACTCTTCTGGGAAGATGTTCCACTAGGTTTTATGGTTTAATGTTTGCTCGTTCAGAGACAAGGGTATTAGTAAAGTCAGGTACTGGTGTAAGTGAGATGAGGAGGCCCCTAAATAAGGTGTTCAATAGGGTTAGAGTTCTCTAGGAGATCTTCCACTCCAACCAATAGAAAGCATATCTTCATGGATTTGTGCACATCCTTTGGGCCTCGTCATGCTGGAACAGGATTGATTTTCCTACTTCAAGTGAAAAGGCAGGTGTCCCAATACTTTTGATCAAATAGTATATATATATATATATATATGAACACAGTACAAGCACACATCACATGACCCTCCTGAGTTCCTCTGTAAACCCCCTAAAAACGTATTCTGATGACTGTATAATAGTATAATATAAAAATCCTTGTCCCTTGGTAAGGATCCTGTAGGAAACAGAATTTAAAAGGCTAAAAAACATGCTTTAAGGTTCCAGCATGATCATTAGGGTTGCAATATTCCAGGATTTTTCAAGACTGGAAACTTTCAATGGAAATTAATGGGAATTGATAGGAATTATCCGAATGTAGTTTGAAAAAAATTTCTCTTGCAGGATAAACTTAAACGATCAGATGTAATGTTGTTGTCATGTTTGCATGCATGTAAGCTCATGGCCTTGTTTATATTTAAATAATTTTTACATTGATTTTTTATATACAGTTTATTAAAATTTCCCCGATTTTTTTATGAATTCCCATAAATTCCTGTAAATTCCTATAAGTTCCTGGTAAATTGGAATATTTTCAAGATGACGTTCCCATAGAAAGTTCCCAGAAAAGTTTCCTGGAAATTTTGCCTGCACTTTTTCACCCATTTGAAAACCCTACGAACACCTCATGCAGATGACCTTGTTCTGTCCTGAAATTAGGTTCTTACCATGGACATGCGGCGCCCACTGGCAGGCGGAGGGGTCATGGCAGGACTTTCGCTTTGAGCCCGCCGCTTGGAATCTGACTCTGAATCGCTTTTGGACATTGGGCTGTCTAGCGGAATGGCCAGTCTGCTTTCAGAAAACCCCCGGGACATGAAGCTAGATTTCCTACCTGTGGGGTAGTGTTCGGGCGAATCGCTCTCTTCGCTCACGTCCTTGCATGCACTCACCCGACTTTGTTTGCGTGCAGAGTTCTGAAGGGAAGCTGGGATCTCGATGTTGCTGGCACGAAGAGATGCTCGAGGGAGCTGACCAACACCCTTCAGAGGGCCGGACGATTTGGGTCCACAGTCGTCACTGCTCGAAGAGTGGACCCGGTTGTCCAGGGTTGCCCCTAATTGACGGATGGCCTGGATCTCGGGCTGACTCAGGATACGTGGCGGCTTGGGCTGCTCTGATCCGGTACCATCACTGGTTGCTGCCTCAGTGGTGGGCATGTGGGGCAAAGTTTCCACCTGCCCATCGTTCACTATTGCATAGGATGTTTGGGTCATGTGTGCGAATTTCTGGGGCAGGCAGTCTGTAAGGACACACGCTTGCTGCACCATGGAGCTTTTCTTTGACCTGCAAAGACTTTCTTCATCTGCACTGTGTATATTGCCATATATTGTTTGCTTGATCTTTTTCAATCCCAGGTGAAAGATCTCCAAGATGTTCAGGAAGAGTGAAACCCCAGCAATGCCCAGCATGAAGATCATGAAAATATTTTTCTCTGTCGGCCTGGAGACAAAACAATCCACGACGTTGGGGCAGGGATCTCTCTCACACTTGTATAATGGGGCCAGTCCAATGCCGTAAAGGGCATACTGACCCAGTATAAAGCCCACTTCCATGACTGACCTGGTTAAAATATGAAACACATACGTACGCATTAGGGAACCTCGCAGAGGAGCCTTCCTAACCCTCTTCTGTTCCTCTAGTTTCCTCAGCTCCTTCTCAATTCTTTTGTGCTCATCCAAGATGCCCTCCATCCCCTCCAGCTCGACTTTGAGCTGGGCTTTCTTCTTGTGCCTCTGCTTCTCCAGAGCACGCAGCCGGTACAGCGCGTGACCCATGTACACCAGAGAAGGCGAAGACACAAAGATGATCTGCAGGACCCAGTACCTGATGAGGGAGATGGGAAAAGCTTGGTCGTAGCAGACGTTCTTGCACCCCGGCTGCTCGGTGTTGCACACAAACTCACTTTGCTCATCATCCCAGACATCCTCAGCCGCGACTCCAAGGACCAGCATGCGAAAGATGAAGAGGATGGTCAGCCAGATTTTGCCAACAATGGTGGAATGGATGTGAACTTCTTCCAAGATGCTTCCCAAAAGGTTCCAATCACCCATTTTTTGGTTTTACATAGCCTAAAGTGCAAAACATACACTTAAGTTCTAGTTAAGGCGATAGACACAGGAGAATTATTTAATGTTACAAGGGTTTTCCTAGTTGAGAAGTCCCTAGAACGTTTTATAACCAAAAGACCCCTTGAGAAACTCTTGAGTAAGAGTAAGACTTACACGCGTTGGATGGTTTTAATGACGAACGAAAGAAACGCTAGCTACTTCTTCACTAAAGCAGGTGCGCTTCTCTCTCTGGGCATAGCTTCAGTAAATGAATCCCAGACCTACTGCATCCACTGAACTAATACAGGGTTCCTATTGATCTGTGGGTGGCCGGACAGCACCCTCGGGGCAGTAACTGGCACAACTCGGTCAACTGGCAAACATAAGGGGAGGGGCAATTGATAGTCTCAATACCCACTCTTGTAAGTCATCTATTACAATTATCTTCTCTTTTATAAATCCATGAAGTAACATAGAAATGATACACGCAAAGAATTTGTAGAGAACAAAAACAAGAATTAAATAAATTAACTTTATTTTAAAAAGTGAAAAAAAACAAAAAAAACCCGCTGCATTTTACAATATTTACAGAATATTTATTCAAACAGGACGTTTTGCCAGGAAGGCTGTCTTGCGATCTCTTGCGTTCAGAGCAAAATAAAAAAGTGGTGTAAATTTTTGACATAAAAGCCTCCAACTCCTCTTACATTTAGAATATATACACAAGACAAGTCTGCAGGCCTGGTGATCATCTGAGGAGCAAGAAAATCCTGAGATCAGGATGACAAACTGAGATCAAAAAAATAAATAAATAACCGTTCAACTCTAAAGAAATTGTCATGAACGGCTGTTTATTGGGAGGCTTTGACCTTGACATTTGAAAATTATATGAAGTAAAAATGAGGGACGAACCATGTTTTTTATGGTACTGTACAGTGGCTGCAGTTGAAGACTTGTGGAGCACAGGTCTAAGGTCTGTCAAGCTTTACACCACCTCATACTTCAAACATCTCTCAGAGGTAGATGGTACAAGGTAAAAAGGAGTCCAGTGTCTTTGAAGGAAAGCCATTAACAAGAAATCACCTCAGTAAATTATGTTCTAAAGAAACTCTTTACTGTTATTCAACTTTTCCACCTTTATTGGAAGGAAAGTGACACCAAATGACCTGCACTGATGGAGAGAGATGGACCGAGTGCAGTCCAATGGCGAGTGTTGCCTAGAATTGCCTAGAATGGCGTAGACTCTTGACCAGAATGCTGTAGATTATTGCGCAGCACTCAATAGATTCTCAAAAACAACCTGCTGGTTTCTCTGCCGTCTTGTGGTACCAAGACTCAGCTCTCCATTTTCTCTTTCTTCTTAAAAAGTTTCATTAGCTGGGTGAACCGCTCTTCGATCTGTAATGGGAAAATCAAAATGGAAGCTTAAACCTTTGAGACATGATGTGCCAATATAGATATTCCATAAATACCAAGAGAAAATACTAAATAAATACCTGTGCTTGTGACTTTCCTAACTTAGATGAAAGAGCAGCAAATGTTTTAGAGGAAGCCCCTTTGGTTTTGAGTGCAACCAGAATATCTCGGTCTTCCTCCCTTGAGGGGGATAAAAAAAAAAACCATCAATTTGTTTGTTGCTTAATAAATACCAGTGGACAAATAATCATCTACAGCAACCAAAGTCTAATAAACACTCACCTAGACCAGGTCGCCACCACTTCCCCTTTTTTCCTGATGACATTCTTAGCTGAGAGACTGTTAGGAGACAACTGGGGAGACGGCGTCTTGATCCTCTTCAAAGGAGTCGTCTCGATTTTCTCCTTAGATGATTTTGACCTCTTTTTGTGCCTTTGTTTGTCTTGTCGGTCTTGTGATTTTTCTTTTCTTGAACGTTTCGCTTTCGGCCCTGAATGATGCTTCTTGCGCTTCTTGGACCCCTTGTTGCTTGCCTTCTTTACCTCAGGCTCCAATTCTGTAGTGGCTGTGAATCCGGAGGCATCGGCATCATTGGCAGATTGTTCGATCGGGTTCTCCGTGGTTTTAGGAACGCTGATGGGACTGCATTCTCGAGGGACCACGTGTGAGGTGATCACTCTCGATATTTCAGCTTCACTTACTTCGTTTGCAATGGTGTGGGCCTGAACTGCCAAGGGTACACTCTGAGCAAATGTAAGTAAAGACGATGCCTCGGCGCCCGGCAACGTTTCCGTGTGCTCCATTTCCGTGGGCTCCATTTCCGTGTGCTCTTGTACCCTAGGAGACGTGTGTCTGATACGAACTATAAAGTGATCATTGGACTTCTCCATTACTTCGGCTTGCATGGGCACGTTTGGTTTAAAATGGAACGCTGGTAGAGTTGTAGCCTCCCAATTTCCACTGCCACCTGACGGACTGCTGGAATTGTCCGTTTCGAGAGACAAGTGGATATCTTGCTCGGTGGCATCCTCTCCATCAAGGAGCGCATCCTCGCTGTAATGGGCGCTGATGATGTTGCTTGGGGTGGTCAGCCCCTGTCCACTCATCGGTTGCAAAAAGCTCAAGTGGCCATCAGACTTCAAGGGTGAAGGGATGGTAAGGGACACGGCCAAATCTTCAGCTAAAATCGAGAAAGAATGCTGGGACGTCACAGTTGACGCAGGAAGGGCAGAGTGGTTCGGTAGAGCATTAGTCGGGACTTCCAACATGCAGTTTTCATCAAGGAGTGCTGGATTTAATGGCATTTGGAACTTGTAAGGTGAAATGGATGTCCATGCGGTGATGAGCTTCGATGGCGTTATGATCTTGCTGGGGGTCATGAGGCCAACGAGACTGTCCCCTGCTTGGCCCTCTTTCTGTGGAGTGTTAAGTGGCCAGTTCTGATGATCACCAGCCTCCATTAGATCAGATCCTTGCAAAAGACATCTGAATATATCTCCCATTTGGGAATCCGTTACCAAATTAAAGGTCAAACTTGACGTTTGCTGCTCTGTCAGGATTTCAAAGTCCGCCCTATCTTGGATCGATCCACTCTGAGATAGACGGCGGGTATAGCTTGGGGCAGGTATGCTTGTTTTGTTTTCATGCACGGGTACGCTTTCATTGTGAGATTTCTCAGAAAAGGAACCCGATTGAAGCGGATTAGACTGGTTAGAGTTAGGGTTTGGTACTTCTGGTACTTTGGCCCCCTCCTCCATGGTTGCCTTTATGTTTTTACCACTGCTACCAAGGCCTCTACTTCTGGATGGCAAACTATTTGAAGAACTGATCTTCTCCTGGACATTTTGGCACTCGCTCTCTATTTCACCTGTAGACATTTTTTGTGGTCGGTTTTCAGTCGTGCTTAAGGGTTCTTTACACTGTATCTTGCACAGGTCCACAGTCAAATCCTCTTTTGCACTTGGCTGCTTACTTTCTGAAGAAGATTTGTTCTTGAAAATATCTGCAGCACCTTTGAGTGCTGCTTTTAGTTCCTTGAACAAGAAGTCAAACTGGCCATCGACAAAGTTCCACAGCTTCTGCTTCAGGTCTTCAGCTTGCTGCTCAAAGATTCGGTTTACGATGCCGTTGCTCGAGACCTTGCTCGTTACAGATGTGATGATCTTATTGAGTCGAGGTTTGATTTCGTTTCCTTGACTGCAAAACTTGTGAAAGTTAACGCTGTCGACGAATTCCGTAAACGAGGCCTGGGACATTTCAATGATGCAGCAGAAGGCTGGTTTGGCGACATTTTTATGAAGTTTCATGTACTTTCGTCTCAATTCTGACCGTATAAACGACAACATGTTCATAAATTCGGTCGCAGTCGAAATTCTCGCCTTGGGCGGAACGGTGACCGTTTTGAAGCGCCTCTTGTTCGAGGAGGGACTGTCTTTAGGGGGCACATTTTTCTCTTTCTCTTTGCGGGTAGGAGTAACAGCAGCTCGCGTTTGAGATTTGTTTTGCAACCTTTGTGATCTGGGACTGGTCTGGCTCCTTAAATTTGACCTTTTCTCATTCTGGGGACTCTGAATGACTAGAGTGCCTTCCCCATCGCTCTCACTGATTATTTCCCCTTCTTCTAAGTCTTCCTCAGTGGCAGTAGTCGAAAGATCATCTTGCTGATCTGTCTTTACACTAAGCTTGACTAAAGAATCAGGTCTTTTATTTTCTTTGTTCATGTCCATCTTGACTGCTTCCTTATCTGCCACTGTGGCTGCGGTTGAGAAATCTTAAAAAAAATAAAATAAAATAAAATAATAATAATTAATTAATACATAAATTTAGTGTCTAGAAACATCTAAACATGTTCTACAGGAAGACAAAGAAAATCTAATTACTTTATGGTTCTGCATATATTACATACACCCCAAAAAAAAAAAAAAAACAGACCAAAGAACCCCATTTGGACATTTACAATTGTTTCCAAAACCATAAAATAACAAGAAAACTGACCTTTGCCGAGACTCTTGACATGGGGCTCCTTTCCCAAGCGCTGCTGCTGCTGCTGGGACTTCTTTATCTGGCGTACCGGACTTGTAAGAGGACTGATTGCTTCTGGGATTACTTTAAGGTTGCTCAGGGTCAACATCATTGAATCTTCATCATGAGGCACCACTAGACGCTTGCAAGTCTTGGAGAGCTCAATCTCGTTTTCTACGGAATCAGGTTCAGAGGAACTTGCTGGTCTAGTTGGTATTCCTGCTTCTTGGGCTTTCACGTTGTTCTCCTCAATGCTTGGGGGTATTAGTGAGCCTGGACTTGTAGTCAAGTTCTTAAGGCCAGGTGTGATCTCCATGTCTGAATCAGGTAATGTTTCTTTCCTTTGCTGGTTATCAATAGCGACAATGCTGGAAACAGCCTCCAAGGACACAGAGGTGTCCATCTCTGAGCAAGTCCTGATTGTAGGAGTTGACATGACTGAGGTGGCAACATGCTGTTGAAATGGATCATTTGGAAACGATGGTTTCTCTGGTTTTTGGTCTATTTGTCCTGCAGCACTGAAATTCTTCACAGAAGCTTGAGGATCTTGCTCCTTGCAGCTAACGTCAGTTAAAGACAAAGAGGACAGACCGTCAACTGATGTAGCTCTTTCAAGGAGTAAGGAATCTTTAGGTACAGCAATCTTATCTACCACACCTTCCTGAGAAATGCTAGTAGTGCGTATGTCTTCCTGCATCTCTGAATCTGAAACATCCATTTTCCCAGCTTGGGTTTTACTATAGTCACCATCAAACATTTTGGGTAAGTCAAGTTCCTGCCCTTTGACTTCCAGGCATGTGGGTGGTTCATCATCATATGGCTGTGTGGTTGTATTGGTAGGAAGGGCAAAGGAGCCATCCGCAGAGTCGTCCACTACTTCATCGATGACACAGAACTCTTCACCAACCTCAAACGGATTTCCGTCCTTGGTTGAGTTGCTTATGAGGGTCTCCTCAGGGTGTGGCGGCTCTTCAGCTCGTTCGGAGTTGTTCTGCTTTTTAACTGGAGAGACGGTCAGGTTCAGAGTTTCCATAAAGCTTAATTTTCGCTTCGGACTGCTCTCCTCTGGAAGGGCAGCGTTTTCATTGTCGCAGCTGCTGGTCAATCTTATTGGAGACACCCTTTTTGCAGGGCCCTCAGCTTGAACCTTATCGCCCTGACTCCTTTTGTGTACCCTTGCTTTATCTGGAGCGCTCATGGATGACGTCCCAGTTCGTTTGTTTTTATCGCTCCTCTCTTTGGCAGAACTCGTATAGGTATCACCTCGTGAATTATCACGACTGCTCGATGATTTGCTCCTGGACATTGGCTCTTCGGTTCTGCCAGACCTTTTGTCGTCTTGATCTTTTCTCAGATGGTGAGGTTTGACAGGCAAAGAATGGCGCCTGCTTTCACGTACATCAGAACGGCTTCGGTCTTTTGGTCCGTCACCGCTGCGACCGGAGTCTCTTGCAGAAATGGCATCTTTGGCACCTTGTCGATCGTGTTCTTTGCTACCCTCAGCCCTTAAGCTTCGTCTTTCTTCTCCATTGCTACTCTTTCCATCTGGTCTTTTCCTTTCTTCGCTTTGAGGTGACTTCCTGCGCTCCTTGATCTCTGAGCGTCTACTTTCCGAGCTGCTGATACCCTCTTGCCTCCTCTCCTCTTTTCTGTGATGCTCCCTCGTTCCTCGTTTTTCCGTCTTTCGGTGTGAACTGCCCTTTTCGCTCCGTCTGCCCAACGCCTCTGTGCTTCCGCGAGCCTTTTCGGGCCCTTGCTTATGCCGCGATTCTTCTTTCCTGCCTTGCGTGTCTGTGATCGCTCTAGAGGAAGGACTCTTCGACCGCCCAGACATCCGGAGTGTTACCGGATCATCCTGTTGTTGACGCTGACTGCTGCCTGAGCTACAACTGCTTTTTGAAGGCTCTCTCTGCTCTCTTTCTGGTCTGGTTTGATGTTTTTCCGAAACCTCCATCCGTCTTGAGGCACTTTCTTTACCCTGTGCTTCCTTCCTCATATCCGTTTCTTCACAAACATTCTGCCCAGTGCTAGACTCGGAGTTTGTGCTTGGGCTTTCACGGTCTCTGGTACAACACGTTTGATTACCCGGGGCACGCCGTTGATCTTGTGTGCCGGCGTTGGGGAGCGAATCCGAACTTTGGGAATGATTATTTTGCAAATTTAAAGAATTCTCAACCTGGCACCTTCGAAACACTGAGAACGATGATGGCGTGGCATCTACAGATACCAAACTCCCCTTGGTGAATCCCGGAGACTCCTGAGACTCCCCTCCGGAAGCAGGGGCGCTCCTGCTGTAGGCGGCTTGTCCTCGTTCCTTTGCAGACAGATGGAAATTCCCTCGGATTGTTCTGCAGGAACACATCCATTCAAGATTTCAGAGAGACGCAAAGATTTTTTCGTAACTTATCATAGATGCGGCAATTTCACCATCGTTTACCTTCGGCTTAATTTGCTTATCTCTTCGTCCTTCCTAACAATCTCCATCTTCGCAGTTTTGATAAGGGCGCATATGTTTTTCTTCAGCAGGGTGTTCTCCTGGTGTAAACTCAGGTTCTGTAACCAAAAAAACAAGCGCTTCATCATTAGTACTACCCTATTCATTCAACAGTAATCGTTATACTGGATTCTCGAATCAGATTGGTCGGAAGGTCGATACGTTTGGACGATGGTGAGGGGACGTGCTAATGTTTCGTAACGTAGCTAGAAATGGATATAAAGTCAAACAGCGACGAGTACCTTCGTCTGGACCTGCTGCAGCTTCGCGAGCAAATCCTGCACCTGGTTTTGCGCCGCCACGAATTTGCTTTTCATCTGCGATGAAATCGGACGTGACGTTAAACCAAGCACGGATCAAACGGGTAACGTAAGCATTCAATAATGAATAAACAATTTTTTACCTCATTATAGGTCGAGTCTTTTTCCTCTTGCTCTTCAGTCAGGAGTTCCTCATACAAATCCAGAGACTCCTTCACTCTGTGCGGTGAAAGAAAGGTGGTGGTGGTGGTGGTGTTGCCTGAGGAGAAGAAAACCCAGATATACAGAGATGTTCCACTCGATGACCAGAGGGTTTATTTGTGAAGGAGTCAAGTTACAATGGGGTCCACGGAATGTGTCTCCATCGTCAAGTTGGGGACTGTTGGTACTTAGTTACTTCATAATTCGAGAACTAATCATCCTCTTGGCTCATATTTGATTTGATATCAATTCACTAATGGTTCAGGTTTTAGCCATTTCTTTGTAATTACACTAAACTTCAAAAACAAATAATAAATAAATAAATCCAGGATTTTACATTGGCGAGACTTTTTTGAAAAAATGTTTTAAAAGGAATTTAAGTAAAACCATTGTCTTGTGTCTTTCAAAGTCCATTCATATATCCAAGTATCGCTAAAAACATCTTCCTCCTAGCTGTAAAATAAAATCCAAAAGAAGGAAGCTGATTGGCTGTTGCATGTTGGTCTCATTTAGTAGTCGTAATTATATTTGGACCAGGGAAAGAAAGACACCACTGAAACTCTGATACTGGATCTAGGGTGGATTTAGTGTATGTTGGGAATACTGGTAATTAGTCAGAGGGGACAAATCCCGGGAAATTAGGGTTGGATTTCTGATCCGAGTTAATAAAAAAAAATGTTAACGCCAAATTAAAAGACAAAGATTTTCTCACCATGGTTTATATGTCTCTTGGGACTGTCCTCGAGTCCCGAGTAAATATCCACCGAATCTTCATTATAATCCAGGACAGAATCTGAAACAGACAAGGAATTCCTTTAAATCGTGGCCGGAATAGAATCTGGGCGCGTAATAAAATGGACACGGTACTGCCGAAAGTATTGGGACACCAGACTTTTCCAGCCAGACGCACGATTCTATAGGACGTCTACTGCGTAAAACACCTCCTCAACTCCCCTACATGAGTACCAGTCTTTACTGACACCCTCGAAATGAGCACAAATCTCCACCAAATCTAGTGGAACATCTTTCCAAAGAAGAAGAAGAGCTCATTGGATGTGGAATTGTCTGGTGTCAACCAACTTTTGTTCATATACGCAGCGTCTGAGACTGTGTGGATGCCCGTATGGGATCATCTGACAATAACGATCGTCTCCAAAAGTTTAGAGATTAGATAGTGTAAAATCTGAAGGACAGGAACCATCATGATATCGATGGTCTGTGTGTGGTTTTACCATGGACGCCCTGATCCAGATCGCCATACAGCTCATCGATGGCGCTCGTCTCCATCTCTGCGAGTCCGTACCCCTTTTACATCACTGGAGAAGTCTGAAAAGGGAACCACATGTATGAGTGGACTTATTGTCAACAACAATAACAACAACAACAACAACGAGAAGCCCATGGCTTGCTACCTTAGACCCCACATATTCATTACAGGAGCACGGATAAAGGCTGGAAGGTGTAGAAAAGTGAGCTGTCAAAGTAAGCAGTAATTATTCTGCAAAAAAAAGAAGAAAACGTCTACAAGTGTGTCCAGATCCTGCATCCGGCTGACAACCTGTTCGCTAACATTCCCTGAGATTAGCATAACACAGGACGTATCGCAAAAACAGCGCCACTTTAAATCATAGTGCACTAGATTGGACAGATCCGCGGTTTGTTGATACTGTAGAGTAGGGCGCTTGGGTAGGGAGCACAATGTGGATTGGAACACCAGCAGGGACACTAGCTAGCGGTGTAAAGTAAAGCGCGTACAAGAAAAGATATATTATTCATATTCGTTCCAACTTCGAAAACGCAACCTTTATTACTCCAAAACGAATAAAGGATAACCGTAAAAACGATCGATATTTATAACTCGCTGCTTACCATTTCAGAATCGCATCGCTCCGAGGAAAACAATCGCGCCAACCCGAACAGCTTCGCGTAGCCGGAAGTGACGACATTTTCCCGCGGTCTCTAAACTTCCGGGTTTTCAGTGAAGCGTGCTGGTGGTGGTGGTGATGGTGGTGGAGGAGGGGTTTTTGCTGAATGTTGCTTGTTGGTTAAGGACAAAAAAATAAATAATAATCATAATAATAATAAATAAATAAATAAATAAATAATTTAACCTGCAGCCATCATGAAATCATGATTTAATAAAGTGGGGCATAATGATTATATAGTTTATATGGGTTTCTATAAATAATAATAGATAGATAGATAGATAGATAGATAGATAGATAGATAGATAGATAGATAGATAGATAGATAGATAGATAGATAGATAGATATAATGTATATATAAAGTTTTATAAGTAAAATGTTTAAGATGTGTTCAAGGCACAATATAAAAAAAATAGATAGATATGAAAGTGTACAATATATAATACCTTGCATATATATATATATATATATATATATATATATATATATATATATATATATATATATATATATATATATACAATTACTATGTATTATTATTATTATTATTATTATTATTATTATTAGACTACACTTGTTTTTATATTGGTTTATTAACTTCTTACGTTTATAATAAAAATAATAATGTTTTAGACCTTATTTGAAATATTTAAAGTCCATATTTAAAAAAATAAAAAAATAAAAAAATAAAATAAAAGCGATTTTCTTTTCTTTTTTTGTGACCCGTGACCCGGAAGTGCTCCCTCCTCCGCTCACATGTGGACGGGCACTTTAACATTGACGGGGGAAACGTGCTCGTTTATGTTGTTGTCATCCATCATCCCTCCATCCATCTATCCCTCTTTCCATCCCGGACTGAACGATCCGCTCCTGCGACGAGTTTCCAGTAATAATAATAATAATAATAATCCGAACATTAATAAATAATAATTAAAGCTAAACAGAAGGAAAGCACGTGTTTCCCCCCGAGAACGTCCTCGGGGCTGCTCCGTTTTTTCAGGCGCTTCAGATGAAGGCGGAATGGAGAACGTGGAGCTGAGCGTCGCGTCCCTTACCGCGGTGTCCAGACACGTCGAGAAAAGTCACGGCGAGCTCGCCAAGCACCTGGCCAAGCAGGTAAGAGCTTCTAGAGGAACCTCACACATGGCCGTGAACGCTACGTGCTACCTCTCTCTCTCTCTCTCTCTCTCTCTCTCTCTCTCTCTCTCTCTCTCTCTCTCTATACTCCATGAACAATTCGTTTTTATCATTATTATGGTAATTACTTTGGACCAAAATACATTCAAGGTGGTATGAAAAAAGTATAATTTTGTAACACACCAGCAGATGGCAGCACACGGCCGCTCGCACAGTCAAAGGCAGCACCTATTTTCGTATTTCAGTGCACCAAAAGACACCGGTGCTGGTGCTGCTTTGTGCACGTGCGGACAAAATCTGCGAAAATGACGTGACCCACCCAATCCATCGTTTTTTGAAACTTCTTGATGCCACCTCGTAGGTCCTGTTGTACATATCGTGACTTCTTTCCCACCTCGTTCGTTCAGACATGGAGCCAGCAAGACCGTCACGCCGTGCTGTCCTGTTTGGCGCAGCTCCTCCTCGAGAAGGATTACACGCTCCTGGTCGCTCGTTACCTTCGTCCCCTGGTGCTCGACCTGCTGGAGAGGAACGCCGAACGAATCAAGAAGGACGTCCGGCTGAACCACGACCTCCACGAGAGGCTGTGCGTGGCGCTCAGCAAGCTGCTCAGCGTCAGCCCCGATGCACAGGCGTAAGCAGATCCGCACCGGTCAGTCTTCCTTCCTTTACTCAATCGCACGTCTTCCTCGTTCACACCGTCGCTCTTGTCCCACAGGTTCGCGGCCAGGTACTTCACTAGCGCGCCGCCCGTCTTCCAGAGGCTCTTCTTCACGAGCGAAGAGGCCTCCTCGATCCAGTACGGCCCCAGACGCATGAAACTGCGCGACCTCATGGCGGCCACGTTGCGCTTCCTCCAGAGCGACTGTGAGAAGTTCCGTGTGCTGTGGGACTGGAGCGTGTGCGTCTCGCAACTGCTCACCAGCGACGTCATGGTTCGAGGGTGGGTCCTTTAGTGCTCGCGGTGTAACAAAATTACAAGCCGGGGGGAGGAAAAAAAGAAATGGACAAAGTTAACATTTTGTAAAAAAAATACTTACAATAAAATGCTGTGTGTGTGTGTGTGTGTGTGTGTGTGTGTGTGTGTGTGTGTTTTACCTTCATTCCCTCCACCCTCTAGATACACAGCGCAGTGCCTCGCCCTGGTGTCCCACATGACCGACAACCAGAAAACCATCTTCCTGAGGAAGGTTCTGTCCAGCGACGAAATCCTGCACCTTAAAATGAAGTAGGTCACATTTCATTTCCAGGGTGCGGACCCTTAAAGTACATTAATGCAGTGTTTTTTATTTATATTTTGCCATCATCAGGTCGCTGGAGGAGTCTCAGCAGCTGGAGGTGGAGAAAGCGCTGGTGTTGGCCAATCAGGGCTCGGCGATGTGGCAGCTGGAGAAAGGAAACAGAAAGGGTCAGATGGGCTCCGAAGACCTCTCGAAGAGCATCACGGCGGTGTGCGGTGTGATCCTGCCCAGACTCGCGCCCAGACAGGAAGAGCAGGTAAGGGGGAAAAAAAAAGTTATGACATCACAACATCCCGTGATGTCATATTGTTCGTATTTGCTTCAACGGCAGATTTGGTACAGCTTAGTCGTTATGGCGTTGGAATTTGGATCCGAAGGTCGTGAGTTGAAATCCCAGGCCACGCCAAGCTGCCACTCTCGGGCCCCTAAGCAAGGCCCTTAGCTACCCGCTTGTATGAACGAGATAAATGTATAGAGGTGCTCTTTTTTAATTAAATTAAAAAAATTAAAAAATTTTTTCTAGACGTCTTTGTACACCCTGGTGCTGGTGGACTCGACGTGTCGCAGCCTAAGGAGGCTCGCCATGGCCGTTGCGTCCCAGAAGCCCATCCTCTTGGAAGGGCCGATCGGATGCGGCAAAACGGCACTCGTCGAATACCTGGCCGCTGCCACGGGTCACGTGAAATCCCCCGACATCCTCAAGGTGCAGCTGGGAGACCAGACGGACAGCAAGGTAAGATCCTGCTTCATCCGCAATGCACAAAAACAATCACGTTCTCGGAGGGTGGGGGTGAAACAGCACATCAAAAATCACGTCTCCTCGCTTTTTAAGTCAAATTTTAGTAACTTTTTATTTTTAACTATAAAAACTATTGCTTGGTTATTGTAGATGTTGCTCGGAATGTACCGGTGCACAGACGTCCCCGGGAAGTTCGTCTGGCAGCCGGGGTCCCTCACTCAAGCTGTCTCCAAGGGTTACTGGATCCTCCTGGAGGACATCGATCATGCGCCGTTGGATGTGGTGAGCTTCCTAAAGCGTCAAATGCATATCAGTCAGCACTCGGAAACGTTCTTGACCGGTTCTCCATCGTCTCCAGATATCCGTGCTGCTGCCGCTGATGGAGAACAAGAAGCTGACCATTCCGGGTCATGAAGACTGCATTCAGGTTGCTCCTGGTTTCCAGTTCTTCGCTACAAGACGGTAAGGAACGGTAGCGACTAGGAGGTGATTTCTGAGCCGCTTTCATGTGCAGTGGCTGAGCTGCATTATTGGGCCGGATTCTGAGTTTATCGAGTATAAAACGCAATTTTCTTGGTTACTTTCGGCAGTTGGGGTGTTTATTAATGCACCAAAAAAGCATTGTGGGAATTCTTTCTTTTAGTAACCTGACGTATTAATAAATTTTTTTGGTTTTCTTGGTTTCTTATATAGTGAGTGGTGTTTATTAATTTACAAAAAAGCTTAGTTTTTTTTTTTTTATCAGCTGACAGATATTTATATAAATATATATATATATATATATATATATATATATATATATATATATATATATATATATATATATATATATATGTAATTTTTAATAATTTTATTTATTTACATTTTTTTGGTTAATTTTTCTCAGTTAATTTTGGTGGGTGTGTTGTTGATTAATGCACCCAAAAAAACCAAATATTGTGGGAATTCCTTGTTTGAATCACCTGACTCATATTTGCTGTTTGATTTATTTCTAATCCTAGATTAGATTTTTAAATACAAAAATTTCGCATAGCGGGAATCCTTTTTACGAATAATTCACTCGACAGGTTTTGGTCGCTTTGTTAGAAAGTTGTTTCTGTGGGCTGTGCGTTAAAAGGGAAAAAACCCCAAAAAAAACGCACACCCCTGAGTAATTCTTGTTCCGTTCCTGTCGTTGTTCAGGATGTTCTACAGTGGTGGAGCGTGGCATCGTCCTCAGAGCACTCACGCTGCTCTACTAGACAAGTACTGGAACAAGCTCCAGATTGGGAATATGACCAGAGAGCAGCTCAAAGAGGCAAATAACTTGTGTATTTGATATGTACGTGTGTGTGTGTGTGTGTGTGTGTGTGTGTGTGTGTGTGTGTGTGTGTGTGTGTGTGTGTGTGTGTGCGCGTGTGTGTGTGTGCGCGTGTGTGAGTATGCACTATATTTCCAAAAGTATTGGGTCACCTGATCTTTAGATGCGCTTTACTATAATTATGCATTCGCTTGAACTTGGAACCCCAAAACCTGTTCCAGCATGGCGATGCCCCTGTTCACAAAGTGAGCTCCTTGAAGATCATGCTTCAGAGGAAGATCTTGCTGCAATAGAGCTCTGATCTCATCCCTACTGAACACCTTTGGGATGAATGTGAACTCTGACTGCACCCCAGGTCTCCTCACCTACATCAGTACCTGCTTTAACACCCAATATCTAGTGGATCATATTCCCAGAAGAGTGGAGGGAAATATATAAGCAAATTGGGAATAAATGTGGAATGCGATGCGCAAAAATCAAACTTATTACCAGGTGACCCAATACTTTTGGCAATATAGTGTGTGTGTGTATATGATCTACATATTTTCATACTCAAGTGAGTTTTTTTTTTCCCCCGTAGGTGGTTGTGAAGAAGTACCCGAACTTGACCGTAGTGGTGGATCGTTTACTGGACATTTATTGTCAGTTGACCGGAGACAAACACCACGACGCGGTCGGTCTCTCAGGTCTTCAGAGCGCAACAGAGGACCGGAGCTCGCTCCTGGACGGCCGAGGACTCTCTCTGAGGTAGTGTTGAGTTTCGCCAGTTTCCTCACTCGTTATCTACCTGACATTTCTAACACACTTGTAGCTGAATGAAATCTCACATCTCCACAAAATCTAGTGGAACATCTCCCCAGAAGAGTGGAGCTCATTATAACAGCTTATTATACGATTATTATAACAATCTCATAGGTCAGGTGTCCACAAAACATTTGTGTATCGAGGGGAATGAATATAAAATACTGTGTGTGTGTGTGTGTGTGTGTGTGTGTGTGTGTGTGTGTGTGTGTGTGTGTGTGTGTAGGGATCTGCTAAAATGGTGCGAGAGGATCTCTGTGAATTTCGACAGCTCCTCCTCTAACACGGCCCAGAACGTCTTCCTGGAAGTGAGGGAATTTTACTTTGTTTTATTCGCTCGTGTGTTCTGGATTTTATCCATGAAGGTCTTTTCTAGATCGGATCCTGAGACAAAAAAACTACAAAAAAAACATTTAATCCAAAAGAAAAAACACGGTCAAAACTATGCGCAGAACTTCACATCAGATCAGAGGTTTTGAGATGATGATAAATTTTTTTATTATTATTATTATTATTGTTATTGTTATTATTATAATGAAACCTTGAGAAGGAAATCGCAAAAATAAAGTCTGTATTAAAAAAATACATTAAATTAAAATAAATTATATAAAAAAGTGTGTGTGTATATATATATATATATATATATATATATATATATATATATATATATATATATATATATATATATATATAAATTTTTTTTATTATTATTAATTTTATTTTATTTAATTTCTTATTAATTTACTTATTATATATATGTTTTTTTTGTTTTCTTGAGGTTACTTTAAAGAAGAAAATGATGTGTGGCACATAAAAAAGTAGATCGATACTGTTTCGGGTGGTAACGTGTGTGTGTGTGTGTGTGTGTGTGTGTGTGTGTGTGTGTGTGTGTGTGTGTGTGTGTGTGTGTGTGTGCTGTAGGCCCTGGACTGCTTCACCGCCATGCTGTCCAAAGCAGACAGCCGCCTAAAGCTGGCCGAGATCATTGGCTCCAGGCTCAACATCTCTAAAGAGAAGGTAAGAAAATGGAAAAAGAACAATTTTAAATGTTATGAAAATGTGAAGATTTCAATTATGGATTTATAGAATTTGACAGTTATATATAGTGTGATAGAAAAATTGATGTGTATCATTTATAACCCAAACATCTGGACTCAAGTTGAGTAGAAGGAACATTAGACTACAGTTGTGACCGAAACTTGGTCCAGATGCAGTGTGAGATCAGACTGGGAGTGTGTGTGTGTGTGTGTGTGTGTGTGTGTGTGTGTGTGTGTGAGACAAGCTGTGTATATTACCAGCCTTAGAGTGGAAGAAGCTCCGCCCATTTACAGATGCTTTTTGATGCCGTCTGCAGAGTACAGAATCAATTTTACTCGTTCATTAATTTAACATAAAAACATACATTTTTATTAGTAGAGACTTAAATTTTTTAGTGGCATTAGTCATCAATCCGTCTATTAATACCGTCATGATGTCGCCACGTCTACAGAAACCATCAGTATTATAGACACAGGAATCTCATACAGTGTGAATGAATGTCATCACTAAAGCAAGAAACCCAACAAACAATTCAGTGTGACACAAACGTGACTTCTTTTTTCTCCAGATTTATTTCAGAGGTTGAATCTGGTCTTTAAAAATAGAAATCTTTAGGGACGTCTGCTTCTTTTTCTTGAAAAAAATGTTTTGTTTATTCTTAACAGAACATTTTGATGAATAAAAATAATGTAAATATTTTATTTGCATAATTAATAATGATTTACAAATGCACTTTTCATTTATATAATTCATAATTAAAAAATAACCACAATTTATAAAAAAAAAATTTTTATGAAATAAATAAAATTATGAAAGTATGGTTGACTAATAAAAATTATTAATTTAATGAAAACAAATAATAATTATATAATCATTCAAACTTAATTTTTTATGATTCATCATATAAAACAATTATTGATATAATTCATAAAAAAAATGTATATAGTTATAATTAAACTAAAATAAAAATGTCCCCTTTTATTAGATTGCTGGATTGTGGGGTTTTTTTTGTGAATATTGTGTCACGGATAAAACCGTCCTCCCGTCTGCCGTTTCAGGCTCAGCACTTCTGTCAGATGTACCAGCCGGGAATCAGCATCACGGAGCTGGAGGTGACCGTCGGACGCGCCATGCTGCTGCGGAAACAGAGCGCCGCCGTGCGCCTCAACGTGTAAGAGACTCCACGAGTCGCTCGCCTCGAATGACCCGCACTCGTTATCTCGCTTTCTATGTCCTGTCTCTCTGTTACACTCTGTCCGTCTCTGGGGCTTGATAGGAGCTTTTGGTCCATGCCCGCTTTTGCCCTGAAAGCATCGCCCTCCTGCTGGTAAATTGAATAAACATTGAATTGATTTGTCCGGCCACATTGGCACAGCCTTAAGGGCATTAGACGAAGAACGCAGGGCCATGCGAGCAAACTGGAAACAGCGCAGCAAGAAATGGTGTATTTAAGGTCGTACGCCGGATGTAAACCAGGTTTTACAGTAGATTGCCGTTATTTGGCAAAAGTATCGGGACACCCGACTTTACTTTTCCAGCTATTCGAGGTGGTATCATGAACATACGAGACTAATGGTGTAAACAGGTGCTATTTTGGCCTTGTATACTACGAGATCATTTATAAGGCCAAAAGTATCGGGACACCCGATTTATTTGTTTAATTTTGAATCCATTGGGGCTGTTTAGGACGTCAGCTGGAAACTTTTCTTCAAAAGCATCATTATGATAAATTGGAAAGGCACCCCAGGCCTCTCCACACATACATGGTCCTCGAAATCTAGTCCTCTTCCCTGAAGAGTGGAGCTTATTATTATTTATTAATAGCACCAATTTGGGAACCAGACATGGAATAAGTTGTTCAAAAAAAGTGCAATCCGGGCGCAGGGGCTCGGGCGTCCGCAAACTTTTGGTGGTATCGTGCGGTTACTTCGAACCGCATTTTTAAATTGACATTAACAAAGTTTTGAAGCGTATTCAAACCGTAGCGTCATTTACAGAGAGAAGCAAACGTTCGCTGCCACCCGGCCGTCCGCCGTGCTTCTGGAGCAGCTGGCGGTGTGCGTTACGAAGGCAGAGCCCGTGTTGCTGGTCGGAGAGACGGGCACAGGGAAGACCTCCACCGTGCAATACCTAGCCGGATTAACAGGTGAGCCGAATGACCTTCCTGTCCTGACTACTGACCTTTTTGTACAGACTCTCAGAAAAAGCAGAATCCTGAGAATTTATAGTAAATATGTGCTTCGATTTCAGGACACAAGTTGCGTGTGATCAACATGAACCAGCAGAGCGACACGGCTGATCTCCTGGGAGGGTGAGTATCGGGGGTTTTCTGGAAAGCAGAACCATCAGTCAACACAACTGAGGGTAGAGTAATTCAGGAATGTCAGTTATGGAGCAGAAGTTCCCATTCAATATTTGTCTATAACAGCATGTTCGTGTAGGTTTCTTTATTATTTAGTATTTATTATTTAAGTAATTTAGTAAATTATTTTTTATTTTGTAATTTCCTTTTTTTTTTATCTGGATACTATTTGTATACAATTCTTTTGTGTTTTATGTATTTTTGTGAATTATTTTTATTTCTAATTATTTAGCATATATTTGTGATTTTATTAAATCTTTTAAATAGTTTTGTTATTTATATGATGTATTTTTAAATATAAAAATGGAAATGTAATTTTTTTTTATTATAAAGATCTATTTATGTGCATTTGTTTACTTTTTTAATTATCATAATTGTTCATGATTATGATGATTTTTTATTCCGATTTTTGTGTTTTAACTAAGATAATTTGTTTTTAATTGCGTTTTTTTAATATATATTTAAGAAAATATTGTTTTTAGTTGTGTTTAAGAATAATTATGTATATTATGATGAGATTTAAATGTTTTAAATATTAATTAGTTTTTTAGAAATAATTATTATTAAAAATAAGTAAAATAGTGATAATAATAATGGTAAACTGATTGTGTGTGTGTGTGTGTGTGCGTGTGTGTGTGTGTGGTGTTGGCGGGCAGGTACAAGCCAGTGGACCACAAGCTCATCCTGTTGCCCCTCCGTGAGGCATTTGAGGACCTTTTCTCTCAGACATACTCGCGCAAGCAGAACATCACCTTCCTGGGTCACGTGCAGACGTGTTTCCGGGGCAAACGCTGGCAGGACCTGCTCAAGCTCATGGACCACGTGTGCAAGTCGGCTCTCACCAAGGAGCTGCAGGACAAGCCGAATGGTACTGTAGTCTTTCACTTTGTGTGTTTGTGTGTATACAGTATGTGAATGGAAAGGAAGTTACAAATGTGTGTTGTGTTAATCAGCCGCGATGCTGCAGCAGCAGTGGGAGGCCCTCGCTCTGAGGCTCAGTCAGACCCAGGAGCAGATCCGAGCTCGGGAATCGACGCTCGTCTTTGCCTTTGTCGAGGTAAAAGCACATTCAGGCGCATCTGTCCTCATGTGTAGAAACACTCTCCAAGCAGAACAGCATTAACACTGTGTGTGTGTGTGTGTGTGTGTGTGTGTGTGTGTTTAGGGTACCCTGGCGCAAGCAGTCAAAAAGGGAGAGTGGATCCTGCTCGATGAGATCAACCTGGCGGCTGCAGAGACCCTGGAGTGTCTCAGCGGGCTTCTGGAAGGCAGCGCCGGGTCTCTGGTGCTGCTGGATCGGGGCGATACGGGTGAGCCGGAGAACAAACAGCACGTGGTGTCAGTGTTTTGCCTCTAGAGGTCACTCTATTTTAGTATAATGGCAGATGCAACCCCGAAAACTATGGTTAAGGATTTTTGCAGATAGTTCCAGCAATCAGCTACTGGTGCCGATGAATGGCGATGCAAACCCGATGAATTGGTCAACCTCTAGTCCTGATGTGGATTACCTATAGAGTTCAATAAAAAAAAAAAACTTTTTTTTCTTGCATGCAGAACCCCTGGTCCGCCACTCAGACTTCCGCCTGTTCGCCTGCATGAACCCGGCCACCGACGTGGGCAAGAGGAACCTCCCCCTGGGAATCCGCAACCGGTTTACAGAGCTCTATGTGGAAGAGCTGGAGAGCGAGAGCGACTTGCGCATCCTGGTCTCGGATTACCTCCGAGGCCTAAACCTGAACCGGAGTACCATCCACGGAATCATCAGGTTTGCTGAAATGAAAGCGCACCGAATCTCGCTCGCTAACTCCTGTACGTCGTTATCTGTCTGAATAAACCTCTCTTGTGCGGTGTAGCTTCTATTTAGCTGTTCGCAAGGAGGCCAACTCGTGTTTGGTGGACGGTACCGGCCACAAACCTCACTACAGCTTGCGGACGCTGTGCCGTGCGCTCAAGTACGTCGCCACGAACCCCTGCTACAACATCCAGCGCTCGCTCTATGAGGTGAGGCGTCCGAAGAAGACATCCGAATGCTTAGTTGCTGGAAACGTCGCTAAATGTGTGTTTGTGTGTGTGTGCGCGTACAGGGTTTTTGCTTGAGTTTTCTAACGCAACTGGACCGCATTTCCCATCCTGTGGTGGAGAAAATGGTGCAGCAGTACATTTTGGGAGGAAACATCAAGTGTCTCAAACAGGTATCTGCACACACATAATGCCACAATCTGTTGTTTTCTGTACTTTCCAGTCCTTGTAATTCCCAGTATATGAGGTGGTATAAAAAGATTTTGAGACTAGTTTTGTAACACGCCAACAGCACACACAGGCACAGGGAGCACTGACTTTCATAAGTCAGTGTGTCTGGCGACAATAAAAACTAGCCTGCGAAAACTTTAGGATGATTTGTGGTTCCGAGCTACGTAAAAAAGACCATTTTAACAATAGACATCGTCTCTCAAAGCAACTTAAAAAGTTTGGTCCTTTAAAATTGTACGTTTACCCATAACGAGTGATCCAGCGGCCTCTGTGCCCAACAACAATGGGAAAAAACTCCCCGAAACGACACGAAGAAGAAACTTTGAAAGAAACCAGACTCAAAAAGGGAACCCATCTTCATCACTCTTATAGTAAACTGTAGCTATTAATTAACTCCATATCAATCTTCAAAGTTCTTGAGGTGCTCAGTAACTTCAAGGATCTTCAGGCTGTTGGGGTGGAACCACCATCAGCTGCACAAAATGTCTCCAACTGAAGAGAATTGTAAAAGTTCTATAACAATAAGACTTTACCCTCGTAGTCTCCTCCTCCTCCTCCTTCACCTTCTCGTCATCACAGGTCTCATAGGTCACATCCTCAAGCCGTCTACATCCAACCAGCCCCCAACAGTCTTTCTTCTCTTTCTTGCCCTTTGGTGTCTTGTTTTTATTCATTCTCTATCCTCTTGTACAGCCGATCCCAGAACCCCGGTCCCGTGGCTGCATCCAGATAGAGGGCTACTGGTTGAGTCAAGGCGATATGGACCCAGCACGAGACCCCAGCTACATCCTCACTCCATCTGTTCGACTCAACCTCCGAGATCTGGCCCGCGTGGTGGCTGCTGGGTAATCATACACATTCATTCCACATTCCACATGTAGTCTCCATCTGCTTTTATGATGAGCTCCACTTTCCAGGTCTTCCAGATTTTGTGGAGATTTGTGCTTATTCAGCCATGAGGGTCACTGATGTGTGTGAGGGTGAGGAGGCCTGGGGTTGGTGTTCCAATCCATCCCAAAGGGGTGTTGGTCATATACTGTACGAGTGTGTATGATGGAGAGAGATCTCATTCCAAGGAGCATGTTTGAGCGAATCGGTCTAAATATATTTCTTTGTTCGTGTTCTGGTCTTCAGCATCCACCCGGTGTTGCTCCAGGGTGAGACGTCGGTAGGGAAGACCAGCCTGGTGCGGTGGCTCGCGGCCGCCACAGGGAACCAGTGCGTACGGATCAACAACCACGAGCACACCGACATCCAGGAGTACATCGGCTGCTACTCGTCCGACGAACACGGGAAGCTCGTCTTCAAAGAAGGTGGTCGGGTGTCGTCTTTTTTTTTTTTTTTGCAAAGATTTTCTCCTCCAATGTACAGTTTGAGTAAATCAAAATGTAAATACTTGGGATAAGATACCTAGTGTCCTCACGATAGCAAAATTTGGACTTCGAAATCTATACTAATACATTTGAGTTATTCATTATTAAAAAATGTTCAAGCCTCAAAATTTATTACCATGAAATTCATAGGGCATCTAAGAGGAGAAAAAATATACGCACTCAGACAAAGAAGCAGTGCGCTGCACATGTGATTGCTGCCCCCTGTTGCCGAACACTCAGAATTACAGTTGTCACTATAAAAGTACCGGTACTAATAAAATTAGATATCGTAATGCCCTTCTAGTACCTTTATATAGTGCAAAACAAGTCCACACCATATTTCTGCCTGTTTAAACCGAATGACTTTTTATTTTCAACGACTGTCAAATCTGCACCCATACCGGTCCTTCGTGAAAAAGATAGGATACCCATGGTCTAGACTTTAAGAGCTGAAGAGTTTGTGTGTTTGTTCAAGGTGTCTTGATCGACGCCATGCGCAAAGGCTACTGGATCATTCTGGACGAGCTGAACCTCGCCCCCACCGACGTCCTCGAAGCCCTAAACCGGCTGCTAGACGACAACCGGGAACTCTTTATCGCCGAGACCCAGGAAGTGGTGAAAGCCCATCCCAGGTTCATGCTCTTCGCTACCCAGAACCCACCAGGTCTCTACGGTGGCAGAAAGGTACCATTAAATGATAAAAAAAAAAAAACACTCGTTAAATGAATCGCAATAGTCTTGCGGTATATTTCATTATCGCATTTATAACCCCTATAGGTCCTGTCGAGGGCGTTTAGGAATCGCTTTGTGGAGCTGCACTTTGACGAGTTGCCCAGCGAGGAGCTGGAGACCATCCTGCACCAGCGCTGCAGCCTTCCTCCATCGTATTGCACTAAACTGGTCAAAGTCATGCAGAACCTTCAGGTGAGGGCACGCAATTGCAATAGATTGTGAACCCTGTTCCAGCATTACAATGCGCCTGTGCACAAAGCCAGCTCCATGAAGAAACGCTTTTCATGGGTTGGAGTGAGAAGATCTCCTTCTATAGCACTCTAACCCTATTGAACCCCTTTGGGATGAATTGAAACATCATCCCAAGGCCTCCTCACTTTCATCAGTACCTGATTTTACTAACGTAATTGTAGCCGGAAGAGTGGAGGCGATTATAATAGAGGAAGTTTAGAAAGCACATTCAAGATGTCTACAAACATTCGTCCGTAACATAGGCCTGCATTTAGTTTCGTTTGTCTAGATTATTCATATCCACGTTCCTTTTTTTTTTTCCTCAGTCGTTGCGGCGGGGCTCCAGTGTGTTCGCCGGGAAGCACGGCTACATCACGCTCAGAGATCTCTTCCGATGGGCCGAGCGCTACAGACTTGAAGAACAGACCGACTCGTCACGTGACTGGCTCCAACATCTCGCCGACGACGGTAACCTTGCACTTCTTGCTTCGGGTGTAAAATTTGCGTTACGTGGATTTGACCTTTGTCGTTTTTATGCCGATTTAGGGTACATGCTCTTGGCAGGCCGTGTTCGTAAGCCAGAGGAGGCTTCGACCATACAGAACATTTTGGAGAAGCACTTTAAGAGGACGATAAGACCGGATGCACTGTTTTCCGAGGCCCAGGTTACCACTCAGTTCAGTAAGTTCACCCCAGGATTCACCACTCCGTTTACCCACGGCACCTCTCAGTGGGGGATGGGCGTCCTGGAGGAAAGCCTCTTAAACCTCATTTTTACTTATTGTACTGATATCATCATCATCTTTGGAATCAAAAACATTTTTTGGTTTTTCTGCTTGGTACCAAGAATCCATTAAATGCATACGCCAGACATGGCAGTCGGAATGGGATCAGAGTCTAAACTTATATAAATATAAAAACGTTTTCATTTTAGCAATTGCTGGGATTTTATTTACACTTGATGTCTGATAGGACACTTAAAACTAACACAAAATCAGAAGAAAATTCCCCAAAATGCCCATTTTATCAGAATCCAATGTCCCTTAAAAATATTTTGCTGGACTGTAAAACTTCTACCCCCTTTAAGGAAACGTTTTATTCCGTTGATACTTTTGGAAAGGTTATTAATCCAGTTTATCCAGGTCTTTGAAGAAAAAATAAATCTTAAACATAAAAAAGTTTTATATTTGTATTACTAAACCTGGCTTCTGCCATGAGCAAGGCCATAGAATCTGGAATGGCGCAAAAAAGACAAAAAAAGTATTGATATCAAGCTTGAGTGCCATGTACCAAATGGGTGGTACCGTGGGTGATGCTTTGGATAGTAGAAATCAAGGTTTTCTGGGTTGATAATGTATTAGTGAGGAATATACATCAACATTTGTGCGTTTGTTTGGCAGATCCTTTTGTGGCCAGCATTGCAGGAATGCCTGAGGAGTTCGGTCACGTGGTTTGGACCGCAAGCATGAGGAGGCTTGGTGTTCTGGTGGGCCGTGCGCTCCGTTTCGGAGAGTCAGTCCTCCTGATTGGTGATACCGGGTAAAAAAAATTATTAAAGTTCGTCTTGACTCAAATATATCTCGAGAACTAATAGAAGTTGAGCGGTTAAGCTAAACAATGCCTGTTTAGGTGTGGAAAGACCACAATTTGCCAGCTCTTTGCCGCTCTGACTGGACAGAAGTTTTTTGCTGTGAATTGCCACTTGCACATGGAGACGTCGGATTTCTTGGGCGGCTTGCGGCCGGTCCGACACGCCGGAACAGGACGGGTACGATACAAACCTTTGGAGCAGAAACAAATATAGTGTATCCTTTGCTTGAACACACAGGAACCAGGGCAGTCGTATTTTGCCGTTTATTATCAAGTTGTTTCTATTCCCTCAGTCGGAAGACGGGCGCTTGTTCGAATGGCGCGATGGACCCCTGGTGCTTGCGATGAAGCAAGAAGGCATGTTTTTGATGGACGAGATCTCGTTGGCTGATGACTCCGTGTTGGAAAGACTCAACAGGTGGAAAAAACATGCATGCAAACTCATACATAATTCACACATACCATTTCCGACTTTTCAACCATTTCCCTTTTGCACCCCTTGGCTTCCTGCAGCGTCCTGGAGACTGAGAAATCTCTGGTCCTGGCGGAGAAAGGCAGTGGCGACGATGATGACGTCGAGCTCATCATCGGTGGGAAGAAATTCCGACTGGCTGCCACTATGAACCCCGGTGGAGATTTTGGCAAGAAAGAGGTTTGTACTTAAGGGGGGAAAAAAGTACTCTATGCATTGTTAGTTAATCTTAGGCTTAAATTTAAACGTATTTTTTTGTATGTCCAGCTTTCCCCGGCGTTAAGGAACCGGTTCACAGAGATCTGGTGTCCTCAGTCGAACAGCCGTGAAGACCTGATGAAGATCATCCAGCACAACTTGCGAGCAGGTCTTTCTTTAGACCAGCACGACCACCAAGGTACATGTTCGACTACTCCAAGTTTGATCGATGCTGTATTTGTTTCTAAGTATGCCTCCATCCACTTGTCTCCAGGCAAGGACATCGCCGAGCTCATGTTGGACTTTATCGACTGGCTGACCAATCAGGAGTTTGGGAGGCGCTGCATCCTAAGTGTAAGGGACATCCTGTCTTGGGTGGACTTCCTGAACTCCGTGTGCGAGAAGGATGAGGAGAGGCATGATAGCAGCTTCATGGGTCTGGAGGAGATCGAGGAGCCGGAGTGGGACCAGAGGCTTGATACGGTCACCGCCCTCATCCACGCCGCCTGCCTTGTTTACATCGATGGCATCGGATCAGGTGAGTCAATTTTGGGTTGATGGCCACTGCAAGGTTTAAAGTGCAGAAATTGTTTCAAAAAACGGCCTTGCTTTAATGGTTGCTTGGTGCTTTTTTCTCCTCAGGGACAACCGTCTCCGCAGCCGAGAATGTGACGTCGGCAAGAAAGGCCTGTCTTGCTTTTCTGGAGACAAGGCTACGCCGGATCACCAAGCTCGATGAGAAGATGCAGGAGGCCCTGAGGGTTTATGACAACACTCTGAACCGGGAGCCACGCTGGGGGGCCGACTTCTTTGGCATCGAGCCATTCTACATTATGGCCGGTGAGCGAGGCTCTTACTGGTCTTGTACATCAAATAAGTTGCGTTAAGATGATGAGTGATGCACGGTTGCTTAATTTTGCTCCCCAGATCATGAGAGTGAAACCCGCAGTCTGTTGGACTACGCCCTGGGGGCCGGCACGACGGCGGTGAATACCATGCGCATCCTACGGGCTCTAAAGCTCCAGAGACCTATCCTGCTGGAGGGTTCCCCCGGAGTGGGCAAGACTAGTCTGGTGGCTGCACTTGCCAAAGCCTCTGGCAACCAACTCGTCAGAATCAACCTCTCGGAGCAGACAGTATGCAACTATGGTTTTTTGGGAGCATTACAGTGGCTTGCGTAAAATGTACCCTCTTTAAGGAGGAGGCAATTGGTATAATAGTTGTCAGTAAAAAAAAATTAAGCGGGAGAAGATTATATGGCACAACCCCGACCAGAAGAAATGCAGAATTTACCAAAGGGTTACTATTACTAGCATGCTTGTATAACCGGTTGGGAGGTTGGGGTCAGGACACAGGGTCAACTGTTAAAGGGTTTAGGGCTTTGCTCAAGAGGACAACAGTGGCCCTGGGGTTTAAAGCCTTTGGGGTGGGCCTGGGGGTTGGACCTCTGGGATTTCCCTGGGGTGGCCTGGGTGGTTGAACCCTTACTGTGGCCCTGGGGGTTGAAATTTCTTTGGGTGGCGCTGGAGGTGGAACCCTTGCGGTGGCCCTGTAGGTTGAAACTTTCGGAGTGACCCTGGGAATGTTGAACCCCTGAAAAAGCCGAGGTTCAAAAGTACCAACATGTAAAGTGTCTGCTCACATAGTAAACTAATGACTTTGACTAAACCCGACTTCATACTTTTCTGTAAATATATTTTCCTGTTCTTTTTTCAGGATGTTACCGACCTGTTTGGAACTGACCTTCCAGTTGAGGGCGGTAAAGGGGGAGAGTTTGCTTGGCGTGATGGTCCTCTTCTGGCTGCTCTGAAGGCTGGACATTGGATTGTCCTAGATGAGGTAACCTTCATGATGTAGCAACTTTCGTTCATGCTATCAAGCTCAAGTGTCAGGGCAATGATTGGGAAGTTGGCCATTAGAACGGCAATCTGGATGGCAAAATCCTTTCTGCAATGTTCCCTAAAAGAAAAAATCCCACAATGCACAGGAAAAACCAGGAAGCAACAATGCTCACTATCTCCACCTATGGAAAATATAATCATATGACACCCCCCCCTCCTACCAAGCTCTCTAGTTCTGGAGAGTCCAAGAGAAAGTGGCACAGAGCATATACTGATCCTGAAAGAGAAACCAAACAGATTTGTTGTTTCTTTGCTGCACAGCTGAACCTGGCCTCCCAGTCAGTGTTGGAGGGTCTGAACGCCTGCTTTGACCACCGAGCAGAAATCTACATCCCGGAACTGTGCATGCGTTTCCAGGTCCAGCATGAGAAAACCAAGATCTTTGGCTGCCAGAACCCTTTCACGCAGGGAGGAGGTCGCAAAGGTTTACCCAGGTCTTTCCTCAACAGGTTTACTCAGGTACGGATCCCTCTCAGATATGCAGAACCCCATTTCTTTTACCACTTTACTTTTTCTTTTTATTTGGTCTGATGTTTACTTCTCGTGTTTGCAGGTGTATGTGGACCAGCTCACCAGTGAAGATATGCAGTTCATTGGCAACTCTATCTTTCCCAACATCAATGAGCAGATCATCTCTAAAATGGTTCGGTTCAGCAACAAGGTGTGGTTACGAGCATAAAAAATGTAAATAAATGTTAATAAAATAACTGTTCATACACACGTTTTAGGACACCTGACCATCAGATTGGTATGTATCCCATTCCACGTTTAGTCTCCTACACTGTTATGATGACCTCCACTCTTCTGGGAAGATGTTCCACTAGATTTTGTGGAGATTTTTGAGATTTCATGTAGCCACAAGAGGAGGCCTGGGAGAATCAGTAGGGTTTGAGCTCTAAAGCAGCCACTCAAGATGTTCTACCATATCCAAACCATGGAAAGCATACCACAAAGCTGGCTTTGTACACAAGGTTATTGTGATGCTGCTGCAGGTTTGGGTCCGCAAGTACAATGAAGGGAATAATTGAGGTATTACTTGTGACTAAGTAACTAAGTCCTGCACATCAGGTTCTGCTCAGTCACAGAGTTCTTGTCTGCTTCTGTGTGTTCTCCTCGTCTTAGCTTGTGACCGAGGTTATATTGGAGAGGAAATGGGGTCAGAAAGGAGGACCGTGGGAGTTCAACCTGCGAGACCTCTTCCGCTGGTGTCAGCTGATGCAAACCGACCAATCCACAGCATTCTATAACCCGGGTCAGCACGTCGGCCTGGTTTATGCCGACCGCATGAGAACGGAAGCGGATAAGGCTCAGGTGCTGTCTGCGTTCAGGAAGGTGTTCGCCGAAGATTTCGAGCCTCACGTGGGCTCCAGGCAGTTTCACATTACGCCACTGAATCTGCAGGTTAGTCAGTGCGCATTGTTCGAAACGCGATGTCACGATAATTCGTTTGGAACGTGTCCCATTTTCTCCTCTGCACTCCATCAAGGTCGGCTCGTCGGTTCTCCAGCGCAGCGGGGGAGCGCCGGTCGTCTTGGATCCTCCTCTTTCGATCACTCATCAAGCCCTGCGGCCACTGGAGTCCTTGATGAAATGCGTAAAAATGGGATGGATGGCCATACTGGTGGGCCCCAGCGTCAGCGGGAAGAGCAGTCTGGTACACCTGCTAGCCTTGCTGACCGGACACAGGCTGAGGGTGATGGCCATGAACAGTGCCATGGACACTACCGAACTGCTGGGTGGATTCGAGCAGGTAAGAAGAGGAAATACTCATCTGTATTTGGAATAAGTACATGTGTTTTGGGTTTTTTTTTTTTTTAATATATTTTTTCTTCTTTTTCCTCAGGTGGACATCATCAGGCCCTGGCAGCAGGTCTTGGAGAGTATGGACTACGTGGTGGCTATGGTCACACGACGTGGGTTGATGTCTCTAGACGGGGCGGTTCAGGACACCGAGTTCCTACTGAGCACCTGGAGCACGTTCCGTCGCTGGCTGAGGGACGAGGGGCTTGACACGGCCGATGGCACTTTGACGTTCGAGGCCTTGAACAAGCTTGAGGTCATCATTGTGCTGCTCCACAAGCTCAACACCAAGCTGAAGGTCTTCACAGGTACAGCAGGAAATGTTTGTTTACGGTGCTACTGTAAACGAGGCTTAGTACGAAGCTTAGCAAACTTCACTTCATACAACCCCAATTCCAAAAAAGTTAAAATGCTGTGTAAAATTATTTATAAAAAAAATAAAACACATTAGTAGTTTAAACTGAGGAAATGTATTATTTGGGGTCTGGTGTACCAGTTGGGGCAGGGCCATGTTTACCCCTGTGTAGCATCACATCTTCTGAACAGTTGGGTACTGTATCCCATATGTGTCTGATACAGGATTCTAGCTGTTCAACAGTTCTGGGTGTTCTTTGTTGTGTTTTTTTTTTTCCTGATGCGACAAACGTTTTCAAACGGTTGAAGGTCAAGACTGCAGACAGATTTTATTGTGAATACATGATATGGGTTTATAAGATTTGGAAATCGTTTTATTTTTTGTACTTACTTATATTTAACATTTTTCCCATCATTTTTGTAATTGGGGTTGAACTTCTCAGTGCTACATCTTCTTGATATTTATCCTTTAACATTTGGTTTGTTTGTCAAATGGATACAAAAGTAAAAAAAAATAAAAAATACATCTAACAGGGTAGAAATGTCTTGTTTTTTTTTTTAGGCTGCTGACTAATTTAGAATCTGTTTAATCCTGCCTTTCACGTGCTTGCAGACATGTCGAAGCTTCAGATGGACTTCACCCTGCTGAAGGAACGTTTGGCGCAAATGGAGGACGGCTGGAGTCGCGGCGGGTTCGAGTGGCTGGATGGCACGTTGGTCCAAGCTCTGCAGGCCGGGGACTGGCTTCTCATGGACAACGTCAACTTCTGCAGGTTGGTATATTATTTTATATGTATATATGGAGTAAAAATGGAATTGGATTTGCAGCTCTAAGAAAATAACCAGTAACCGGGTGTCGTTGTGCTCCAATATTTTTTTTATTTTACAATTCCAAAAAAGTTGAAAGAAAACTACCTCTTACAATTAAATAAGTTAATTCTAAGTGCTTCTTTCCTCCTATACTACAGCAATTTGAAATTTTCTGTGTTTGTATGTTTGAAGCGCGTCTGTCCTGGACCGGCTGAATGCTCTCCTGGAACCGGGCGGGTCTCTAACTATTAATGAGCGTGGGGTCATAGACGGCACGACGCCAAGCATCACTCCACACCCTAACTTCAGGTATATCCGTCAACACTCCTCCTCCACCAAGCGAAAATTTGATATAACGCTAAAAAACCTGATGCACCATGTCCTCTCATCATCTCCAGGCTGTTTCTCACCATGGACCCTGCGCACGGAGAGATCTCCCGTGCTATGAGGAACCGCGGCGTCGAGATCTACATCCCGGGAGAGAACGAAGGTGCTTGTTGGGACTCGCTGGACCTGAAGACCATCTTACACACTCTGGGAGTGACGGGAGATTGCGTGTGCGACCTGCTGATGGCCGTTCATTCCGAGATCAAGTCGGCCATCTGGGGTGAGTGCTTTCGGATAAGCACTTTTGAAATAGTACACGGAAATCCAAAAATTGCTGCAAGCTTCAGTCACCTTTCAATTGAGTTATGGATTTATTTTTTTTGGTCCCAGATTCGCCAGCATCCTCGATGTCATCTCTACTGCATGCGGCCGCTTTGCTGTCTGGTCAGCTGCAGAGAGGTGTGGATCTGCCCAGCGCCTTACTGCAGGCATGCGGTGAAGCGTATGCCCTCTGTCAACGCACCACTGCCAACCAAAAGGTTTGGGTCTCCTAGTTCACTGAAAGAGAAAATTTAACGGTACCGCAATCAAAAAAGACCTCTAACTTTGTGGGAACCATAAAGTTGCTGGGAAAGTCAGTTTCAGCAATAACTATTATATCCAATCACGTTTTTAAAAGATGTTGCATTCTCATACACCTTCTCCTCTTTCCACAGCTGGCTCAGGAGCTGATCGAAAGGCAGCTTGCCGTGTTGGATTCCGAAGAATGGGGCAGTGGACTGTTGTGCGCAGGCGTGTGGCCGGATCGAGTACCCTCTGCTCTGCAGTCCACGGAGGACTCGTGCTTTTCCACTGTCCAGAGGGACGGCCAGGTTCTCCTCTACTGTTTGAACACGCTCAGCCTACACGGCAAGAGGTCTGAGCCACATACACTCAGCTTACACCACCGAACAACTTGTTAGAAAGGCTCTATTAACATCTGTATCCTTGAACTGGTGAATCCAGGAGTCGGCCGCTGATTCTGACCGACCTGCAGAGGGCAATGCAGAGCGGCGCAGCCCTGGAAACGCTGCAGTTCTCTCCAGAAAGCGGGGCAAGTGACCGGATAAGGGTCGCTCAGCAGCTCCTTCCCACGGCAGTGCGGATCCTGACCGAGAGGGCCTCCCACAGTGACTGGGTCCTGCGTAGCAGCTGGCTCTCGCACCTTGCCAAAAGCTACAAACATGTACCAGGTGCGTCATCATGGCCAGACGGCTGATTTTTTTTTTTTTTCCCCTCACAGTTCTGACTTTATTTCTCCCAATTCCGACGTTTATTTGGAAATTTAGGAAAGTTCGTAATTGCGAAAAAAGAAATTTTCATTCACAACTAGAAGAGTGTTTTAGGATGCGGTTTGTGGTTTGCAGATGCGGCGCTGATGCAGCTTGAGGCGGGAAATCAGGCTCTCAAAGCAGCCTTTAACAGCAAGCTCGTGGGCAAGGGCAAGTACCTGACCGAACAACTTCAACCCCACAGCACAGGTACGCACACAGCACATGCATCGCCTCGGAACTATGGCGTGAACGATGCAAAGTAACCGAACGCTCCTCCTTCCCGTCTTCAGATGACTACAGGATCCTGGTCGACATGCGCTGGAACAAACAGTACCTGGACATTTTGGCCAACACGTGTAACTTTGAGGATGAGGAGCGCTGTATGGAGTTCATGGAGGCGCTCTATGCTGTCGCAAACAGGTCCGAGTCGAGTTCTCCTGATCGACATATCAAGAACAAGCGTTGAATATTTCTAACATTCCATGTCGTTTTTCAGGATCATTATTCTCTTGGACCGGGAGGAGAGAGCAGCTTTATGCAGCAGCACTGGAAATGCGTCACCCAATCACAGTGCACTAAGACTGGCCACCGCCTTTTCCAAAGGTTTTTACTGGTTCCTTGACTCCCTCTGTTCGCCTTTAAAACGAAAGCCACGAATTAATTAGCATCAGACTGCATTAATTTAGTCATGATTAAAGTCGGACACTGATGTAGGTAAGGAACCTTGGGGTGATGTTTCATCTCATAGTAAATAGTCAAGTCAAGAAGATAATATGGGTAGTGGAATGCATTGAGATGAGTAATAGGGTGTTTAGTAGGTTTTGGGCAGGAGATCTTCCAGCTTATCCATAGAGCAGGCTTTGTCCACATTGACATTGTCATGCTGGAACAGGTTTTCTGAGCTGTTGTTCTCCTGCATCTGAAAACATCTTGTGTGCCTCCAAATTTGTGGTAACAATTTGCTGAAAAAGTTTGCTGAGGAAGCCTAGGGTAAGGTTTTAATTAATTCTTAAAAGGGTGTCCAATAGGGTGTGGTCTCTGTAGCAGGCCACTCAAGATCTTCCACCATATCCAATCCATGTAAAGCATATCTTCTTGGAGCTTCTTGTAGAAAGTTTCATGCTAGACGTCCTATACAATTGTGTCTCTCTGACTTCAGGGTCACAGTTTGAAGTAGCATATGGCTGGAAAAGTCAGGTGTCTCAATACTTTTGCCCATATGGTGTATTATATTATGTATTTGAATCATTTTTTTCCCCCTATTACCCAATAAGTCGCCTCGTTTCTTTTTTCTGAAGGAACAGTAGACATTGCGCAGCTGCCGCATCCGGTCCTTGTGCATCTGCGCTCTTTCTTTGACCTTTGGGACTCGTTCGTGCTGCAGGCCGTGCAGACGGATCAGCCGAACATTTCGGACCACCTCATGTTCGAGGTGAGCGGCTGTTTTGTGTCATTTTAATAGGGTTACACAGAATGCGTCTTCTAAATCACGTGCTTCTGCATGTGGTTTCATGTAGATCTTGCAGCTTCTCCAATGGAGAGACCGTTTCTGGAATGTGTGTAACTCCTTGTCAGCGGACGCCCGCGGAGTCTGTGTCCTCTCCCTGCACTGGCAGTGGGTCCACAAACACCTGGTACTTCGTCTGCCCCAGCTCCTGATGGGCGACGGAGACTACGAGTGAGCAGCATTTGTTAATGGCGTTCCTTAATTTGCTTCATATCTGCAAATCCGTTTAATAAAATAACCTTGTGTGTGTGTGTGTGTGTGTGTGTGTGTGTGTGTGTGTATGGCAGAGGGCAGCAAGAGCTGCAGACGATCTCCTCAGCGATCCAGAACACACTTTCCAGTTCAGTGTCTGTAGCCCTGGCACTAAAGAGCATTCAGAAGACCCTGGGAAAGCCCCTTCCTTTTAAGGTACATCAGGTTGCAAAGGTTGGGCGAATAAACCAAATGGTAGGAAATATGAAGGTGACCTTCGTCTTGTCTTTTATATGCAGTTGGAGGGCGTGGCCGAATGCTCCTCCCGTCTCTGCTCGTTCAGCAAAGTGTTTGACGTTAAGGATTTGCGCCTGAATGACGGAAAGCACTCGCTGTGGAAACGGGAAGTGGCCCGTCTGCGGGGGGTCGCCATGAGAACAGACTGCAAGGAAGCCTTGCTGGAAGGCTGGGGTCTGGTCCTTCAGGCTAACCTCCTAATTGATGCACAGAATACAGGTAAATTATGGGGCTAAACGCCATTGCTGTGGTTGCCTCATTTGCAGAGGTGGTAAAAGTACACACATCCTTCATTCAAGTAAAAGTACAGATACTCATGTTTTAAAAGATTCAGGTAAAAGATTAAGTATTAACTACATTTTTTCACTAAAGTAATGAGGTTTGGGCTGTGACATGTACTTAAGTAAAAAGTAGCCATTACTCCTACCTGTTTTAGTGTCATGCCGGTAACTGGGCCTCACATCATATTAATATATTAATACAAAAGAATTTCAAATTACCTAATGAATGTATCCAGACTAAACATCCACCATATAGAAAACAAGCAGAGCAAAGATAATGGAGATCAGGAATGTCTGTTATTTCTATACTTCTTGTTGCCTTCTGTCTTGCTTGTTGTTAGCTTTGTAGGCTAGCCTACGTCTGTGGTGCATGATAGCCAGGAAATGATACGCCAGTGGTAGGTTGCATAAGCCGCGCAATGACAAGAAATAGGTTGATGGGATGAAAACGGCGCGCAATGAGAAGGAAAAAATAACGTTTCTGAATGCTTCAGGAGTCCTGGAGAGGTTACATACCTGTGTGGATCAGCAGCAGGGACACTTGGCTGCCTGTGGCCTCCTGGATTCCCTGTCCGAAGCCGAAAACGAGGAAGAGATGGAAGACGGTGCGGGTCCGGACCGCGAGCTGTTGCTGCGGCTGGCTCGCCGGGCTCAGCTCTGGCCCGTCCTGGAGGAACTCGCCATCCTCAACCAGATGAAAGTGACCACCGATCTGCTGCACCAGTCGATCAAACACAGGTACACTCGGGATTGATCTTGATACCGTTATGGTCACTAAGCTTGCCTCATGATTTAGTTCCTGACCAGTTCTTCCTTTCAAAGAGGCACCAAAGATCATGAAGATGAAGATCTCCGACGATCCCTGTCCAACCACTTGCGCTTCTGCTTGCAGTCCACGCCCATGAACGTCCGTCTGCTTCAGCCACTCTGGTTCCTCCTCAGCACGAAGCAGGTGCGCGCAAATAATTTGTTTAATTCTCTACAATTTTCGTCACAAATACATTTCTCAACGTCTGCATGGTTTCCTCCAGCCTGTAGAAGAACTGTCGTTAGTTTGGTCTGAGCTGCTTTCGGAGACGCTGGCAGCGCTCTGGTGTGGCAGTGTGACCTTAGATCCTGATCGCTGGCTGAAATGGAGTCCACTGAGTCCAGAAGAGGAGTCCAAGAAGAGCGTTCGATCACTGCTGGGGCCCTCTGATACGGTACATGTGTTGGGGTACTTTTGGGGGCGCTATGAAACAATTATTACCACAACGAATTGATTGAGTCGCTAATATAGAAGCGATGCATTATGAAACTTGTGCAGGGTCCAGGCATGCTGAGCCGAGCTGTGTGGTCCCGGTGCGTGCTGGGAGTTTTAAGCAGCAGTGAAGCAGTGAAGTGGGACCCGTCAGGCTCCTCCTTCCTGACCTCATCACGGGTGACGCTGGGCGAGTGGCGAGAGAGGATTGGGCAACTCCAAGACCTCAGTGCTGTGCTGTGGGACAACCTGGCCATGTCCGAACTGGCTGATTTTAGGTAGGGACATGGACATTAAGGTGATTTGCATAAATATAATTAAAAAATCTATGAGAAAATTCTATTCTTTCCCTGCAGATTGACAGACCGCAAGTTGCAGGGCCTGGTGTTATGCCGGCAGCTGCACGCTCTTTCGGACCTTCTGTCTCCAGGGTTACAGGAGAGCTACGCGGAATCCTGTGATGCTCTCGTCGAAGGCGAGGACCCAGTCGGGGCAGCGCAAGAAATTCAGACTGCCTTGCGAGAAGGCCTCCCCGAAAACTTGCTCCCAGAAGGCTTCCTGGAAACCCTGGTGACTTGCTTGACCCAGTTCTCCCATAACCGGGCTTGCGACACGGTCCAGCTGGCCCGCTCCGGGGTGTTCTGGGTGAACATGGGTCTGCTGCAGATCCAAGTCTGGGTCCCCCAGACAATATTCGACCCGGCGGTCAAGAGGGCTTACAAACTCAAATACGCACAAGACGAGGTGCTTCTTTTCTTGATCTTTTGAAATCTACACCTAGAAATATGTTGTGTGTTCCTTTTGATTAATTGCAAGTCGCCTGTGTTCTCAGCTTGTCTTACTTCAGGATGAATGGAATGGGCGGAGTCTATCATCGCAGCTGCTCACAGGGGTGCCGCTTGAAGAAAACAGCACCACCGACGTCTTTCAACATCCCAGAATCAGGTCCATTTCCATGTTTTAGCTACGTTATAAAAAGGAAGAATAAAATTCTGTATGTAACAAGTGTTGGTGTGTGGCATTGTAGGTACCTGTGGATCCGAATGCAACAGGTTAAAGAACAGATCTGCGAGCTGGGGAGAAAACAGGCATGTCGGCCCGAGGAACCCCAGTATGGACGCCTGTACCAGGAGCTCCAGCACTACCTGTGCAGCATTGGCCAGCCGGCAGCCGTAGGCGACCTCCTGTCGCACCTCCTCAAGGCCCTGCAGGGCTCCGGGCCCAAATCTCGGCCAGGAATCCAGGGCTTGTTAAAGGAGGAGGCTGTGTGGCAGGCGTCGCAGCAGCGTTTTGCGCAGCGCCTGGTCGACGAGTACCCGCTGTACCCGGATGTCGTGGTCCCCCTACGCTCAGCTATCCTGCAGCTGCAGCACGGCATGCGTCTGCTTGCTTCCCAAGTGGCGTCTACTCTCACTGTGCTTCCGGGTCTCACTGACCTGGTCTCCACGCTTCTGGCTTTTCCTGCACCACCACTGACCTCCGACCTCGAGCGTGCACAATACCTGTGCTCTCGGACGTGCATGGATACCCTCCGTGGACTGCAGAAGGTCCTTCCTGACTCCGAAGTGACCCACGTGGTCCCAGAGCCTGTCGTGTTACTGCTCAGCGCTCTGTTGTGTCTGCAGAGCCACACACTAAGTGCAGGAGAGCTTGGCACGGAAGCACAAAATCTGCTCAGACACGTTTCTCAGGTGAGGGTTGGAACTCGAATAGGTATTATCTAATGGAGGAAAATTGTTTTGTACAGAGTATATTTTTTCCTCTTTAAAAATCTTGGTGTGCATTCAGGCATTGGTGAACGAGTGGGATGAGCAAGAGAGGAGAGCAAGAGAGAAAGAGCAGAAGGAGGCCAGTTTGTATCGCAGCCGCTCTACACTACACGGAGGAGGACTCAGCGAGGAGCAGCAGGAGGAGCGCGATTTCAGACGCTCCTTCCCGACATACCACAAAGTGAGCACAGCTCCTTACATCCTTTTCCAACAGCCTCAGGATGTCATTGTCAATACAAGAGGCATTTTAGTGGTCTTTGAGTAGCATCAATGCTACATTGTGCATAGGTCCCAGCCTTTATATGAACTCATAAGGTGACCCTTTGACTATCCTTTCAGGATTTTGCAGACATCGCCGCCGAACCCAGTCTGGAGCAGCCAATCATTGTCGAGGATGACGATGATGACGAACGCGACGGAGAAACTTCCGAAAACAGCATCTTCCGAGTCTCTAGCTGCCAGAACTCTGTCGTGCAGGTGCACCAGAAACTGTGCCTGGCCTTTGCACGATCACTGTGGTACCAGTCAAATCCACCGAGCGACCGGAGCAAGGAACACCTCAGCACTTTGGTCTCGTCTTTTCAGATCACCGCACCATTAATAACTCGATTTTATCATCTTATGGGTAAGGGATTAGCGTAAATCCAAGATTTAGTGTCCATCAGGCATAAAATAACATGATGATCTCTTTATCATGGTACCTGTTAGTGGGTGGGTAAATTTATTAGGCACCAAGTGAACATTTCGTCCTCAAAGTTGACGTGTTCAAAGCAGGAAAAATGGGTGAGCGTAAGGATTTGAGAGTTTGACAAATTGTGATTGCTTGATGACTGGGTTAGAGCATCTCCAAAATGTGTGGGCTGTTCCTGGTCTGTGGTGGTCAGTGTCCATCAAAACTAGTCCAACGAAGGAACAGTGGTGAACCAGTGACAGGGTCATAGGCAGCCATAACTCGTTGATGCAGGTGGAGGATGAAGGCTGACTTATGTGGTCCGATCAAACAGACGAGCTCCTGTAGCTCAAATTGTTGAAGTTAGTTCAGTTAATGCTCGACGGGTCAGAACTGTATTGGCAGCAAAAGGGGGACCAACAGAATATTAAGCAGGTGCTCATAATGTTATGCCTGATCGGTGTGTGTAAATATAAAAAACGCTTATTATTCCTATATGCCTGTCTCCGAGCAGACTGTGAAATGGATCCTCAGCTGACAGGCTCCCAGCTGCTACTCAGCTCCGTACTGCAGAACACCGTCCGGGGTTCTGGAGGTCCGGCTGGCCTCGTTCTCCAGAGCGAAGGACCTTATGACTTCTATCGGGAGCCGAACATGTGTGAAGCCCGCCTGTGCCTTCCCGTCATCGAGCAGTTAGCCCGTGCAGTCCGTCGCCGCCTAGAAGACTGGCCTGATCACCCGGCGCTCCTGCAGGTAAGAAAAGGAAATACGTTCATCGATCTGTTTTCTAAGTACGTTTATTTGTATTATAGGATTTTTTACATTTTTTATTTTCAGATCACTGTGGTGATCGAGAGGATCCTGGCATTCAGTCTGTCCAGCCCACTAGCCAAGTTCCTGAATGGGTTGGAGATCTTGCTCAGCAAATCCCAGGTGAGGACACAAAATGCAGTGAAATAATAATGCATACATTTATGTGGTGATACGTTTTATTCATTTATTTATTTTTATTTGTTATATATATATATATCTTCTTTTCTTCGTCTCTTTCAGGACTGGGAGAATAACGCCAGTCGATCCGTGTCTCTGAGGAGTGAGTTGGAGCCCGTTACACAGCTCATCATCCAGTGGAGGAAACTGGAGCTCAAGTATGTAGTCCATCTCGAGTAAATAGTAATGTACAGAGGTTCTTAAGATCTAGAGTCTGCACATATACACTATATAGACAAAGTTTGTGGACACCTGACTGCTTTGTTTTGAACATCCCATTCCACACCGAGTCTCCATTTGCTCTTATAATAAGCTCCACTCTTCTCAGAAGATGTTCCTTTTTCCATATAATGTTCTCAGTAGACCGCTCAGATTATTCACGTTATATAATAGAGCTGATTTCAGATGATTTGCTCTTGCAGCTGTTGGTCTAGCAGTCTGGATAACGCTCTGAGGCGGCACTCAGAGAACTCCAACAAGCACTGGTTCTCCATCTACCAGCTGATCGAGAGATACCTTCAGGAGAAAAGGACCAACAACAAACCCGGTACAACCTTCCGTCTCCCTGCTTTATATTTTTGGATTTAAATATAGTTAGAATTATTTAGATGATTGGATTTACTGTTAAACCAGATTTTTTTTTTTTCTGTTTTAGACGTGAAAGAGTCTCCCCTGGTTCCGGTTTCATCCACGCTGCAGGGATTCCTGGAGGGATCCACGCTGGGCGAATTTCACACACGCTTGGCCATGCTGCTCGCCTTCCACTGCCATGTGTTGTTGGCGCCAAAACAAGAAGGACACGGTGAGTTTGCCGTTCATCGCGTTGTGTATTGAGATGAAGATCAAGGGGCTCCTGGTTCCACAACTTCCACGAAAGCATATATATATATTTTTTTAAAATTACCATCTCATTGATCTTTGGATTATTATATCAAAGCATATTGTGTCATCACATGGGATTTGCTGAGAAAGATCTCTAGCTTATTCAGAAAATGAGCTGACTGAACGCCAAGATCCTCTCGATCACCATAAGTGTTCACAGCCGTTGCCATGACACTCAAAATTGAATTGTGCATCCTGTTTCCACTGATCATCCTTAAGATGTGTCTGCAACTTGATTGAAGTCCACCTGTGGAAAAGGTTCAGTTGATTTGGACATGGTTTGATAAGACACACACCTGTCTACAGAAGGTCCCACAGTAACACTGCATGTCAGCACAAACCATGAAGTTCAAGGAATTGCCTGTAGACCTCCGAGACAGGACTGTATCGAGGCACAGATCTGTGGAAGTGGACAGAAAAATCTCTGCAGCATTGAAGGTCCCAATGAGCACAGTGGCCTCCATTATCTAAATAGGAGAAGTTTGAATCCACCAGTACTCTTCCCAGAGCGGAGCCACCTGGCCAAACAGCAATCGAGGGAGACGGGCCTTAGTCAGAGAGGTGACCAAGAACACAATGGTCACGCCAGCATTTCTCTGTGGAGAGAGGAGAACCTTCCAGAAGAACAACCATCTTTATAGCACTTCACCAATCAAGCGTGTATGGTAGAGTGACCAGACGGAGTTTACCAAAAGGCACCTGAAGGACTCTCAGACCATAAGGAACAAAGATTTAGCTTTTTGGCTTGAATCAAAGCGTAATGTCTGGAGGAATCCAGGCACCGCTCATCTTCCTTGGCCGATACCATCCCTACAGTGAAGCATGGTGGGGGCAGCATCAAGCTGTGGGCATGTTTTTTAGCAGCAGCAACTGGGAGAATAATCAGGATCCGGGGAAATATGAATGCAGCAATGTACAGAGACGTCTTTGATGAAAACCTGTTCCAGAGCATATAAAGACCCTAAACACACAGCCAAGACAACGACGAAGTGGCTACGGGACGATTATGTTAACGTCTTTCAGTGGCCCAGCCAGAGCCCAGACTTGAACCTGATTGAACATTTTTGGAGAGATCTGAAAAAGGCTCTGCACCGACGCTCCCCATCCAACCTGATGAAGCTTGAGAGGTTCTGCAAAGTAGAATGGGAGAAACTGGCAGAAAATAGCATTGTAGCTTGAAGCCTTAAAGTCAAAGACTTGAGACTGTAATTGGTGCCAAAGGAGCTTCAACAAAGTGTTGAGCAAAAGCTGTGAACACAAAACGTGGAAAAAGTGAAGCTATCGTATCTATCATATACGTGTTCATCTGACTGAAAATAATAGGAGGTGCATGTTCTTTCAGCCTCGCTGTGTAGTTTGCTGTGGAACCTGCACAAGTACTACACACAGTTCTCGGAGTGCATCCAGGGCAGGATCACGCAGCTCAGAGCGCCCATCGAAAAAGAACTCAAGGTGAGGGTTTTGCAGTTGCCCAGTCGTTTGCCCCCTCCCCCTGTTTTTTAATAGAGGATTTATTTATTTATTTATTTATTTATTTTTAATATTGTAGGACTTTGTAAAGATCTCCAAGTGGAATGACGTCAGTTTTTGGGCTATTAAGCAGTCGGTGGAGAAAACACACAGGTGAGGAGGAGCGCCATGCATGGTGGATTAATGCAATTGCAATTTTGTTATTGATGTGAATTATTATTATTATTATTATTATTATTTATTTATTTATTTTTTTATTTTTTTTTTTTCCTTTCGTTAACAAGTAACTGTAAGCAACCCGACTTTTCCTGCCATTTTTTTCTTCCTGCCCAAACTGTTACCACCACGTTTAAGGCATAAACATGATTTTTCTCAAATAAAATCTCGCAAATCTCCACAGTATCTAGTGGAACATTGTCCCAGAAGAGTGGGTTCTTATTATAAAAAAGTGGGGACTCACTGTGGAATGTGGGCATGTGCACCTGAATATCGGAGTTCGATTCGATTCACCTCTCGGCGCATAGCCTACGTTATGTTAAACGATACATATGAAGTAGCTTCCCCCCGCCCCCCCCCCCCCCCCCCCCAAGGAAGCGATTTTACTCAGAAACATGTTTACGTAAAGCTGAAATTTCTTATATTCAGTAGTCATTTAAAAGTAATGGATTTGATGATGACTCACGTCTGTCATGTTTTATAGCCCTGATGCTAACATGACGTCCATACAGACAGTAAATCAATTTACCCTTTGACAAACACGCCTTTGTTGCGAAAAAAAAAAAAGATTTAAAAATAAAACCAGACATTCTTTTCCTGTCCTGTGTGCAGGAAGTTACAGCTCTACCTCTGCTATGTTAATCTGTATTATATGACTCTCAGGACACGCCTTCGTAGCATCAGCGATGCCGAGAAACGGTTTAGCGAAGAGAAATCGATCCACATGCTGACATTCTAAATGCTAAAAGTAAAGTCTAATGTATATTCTGTGGTAAATGTTGTTCATTCGTTAAAAACTCGCCTCTGCCTCATGACGCTGCTCTTTAGGACTCTGTTCAAGTTCGTGAGAAAGTTTGAGGCCGCCTTGGCCGGGCCGTGCGCCCCCTGGCTGCTGGAGAAGACCACCAGCGCTAGCGCGAACGGCATGGACGTCCATCAAGAGGACGCGCCGCTGCACCAGCTTCACCGCGCGCTCCAGAGCGCCCTTCCTGGACGGAGCCGAAACCTACAGGTGTGACCTTGCATGACTTTTTTTTTTTTTTTTTTTTCTTTGTTAAAGATTTTCAGACGTCTGCATTTACTCACAAAGTATGTTTTTCCCCTTTTGAGAACGACGGTCCAGAGGAGTTGAGGTCTGATGAGCCGTCGTCCCTGCAAGCTCGCCTACCTACGCTCACGAGGAAGATGAGGAAGATGTGCGTGCGGCTGGTAAAGTCGTCACCTCTGCCCGAGCTTTCCGAGGACCTCGACCAGTTCACAGGTAACGCTGTCATTGATGTAACCCAGTGCCGATTTATAGCGTGCGGTCATTATTTACAAACGTTCCGTGTTTTGGCGTCTAGGAGAGATCGTTAGCAACGTTCAGGCGCTGCAGAGTTTAACGGTGAACCGCACACTGGAGCAGGAGAGGCAGAAATCCGAAGCGAAGCACATCCTGCTGCAGAAACAGCGCGCTTTGGCCGACCTCTTTAAGATGCTGGCGCAGATCGGTCAGTGACTCAGTAGTTTATTAGACTCAAACAAGGAATGGATTTTTGATTTTTTTTTTGTAACGTATTATTATTATTTTTTTTTTGTAATGTCCTTTTTACTATATTTTTTTTATAGGTCTGTCGTATCGTAAAGGCCTGACGTGGGCTCGGACCTCCGACCAGGAGGAGCCGCTCTTTTTGCAGCCTGTAGAGATGAGAACAACTTTGGCCACACTGGGAGCACAGGAACCAACAGAAACCATGTACATTCCTCCACTTATATCCTTCGTGTACCTGTTTGTTCGCGCATTGTTTGGTCAAAAGTCTGTGGACGCCTCAAATCATTAATTCCTTTAGCACTTTTAATATTAGACATTGACTTAAAGCAGTTTTACACAATGTAAGAACACAGAAATTCTCTTAGACGGTATGAGGAAGAAACCTAGAGAGGAACTCGTCCTCATTTAGGTGGCACCCAAGAGTGTAATTATAAATCATAAAAACCACAATGCAAACACCAGAGTGAGAAATATCATGAGCACCAGAGAGTGAGATTTAAGGAGTTAGTCAGTTGGAGCACATGAACCAGGGGCTCCTGAGGAGAACAACTCCAGAAATAGTTCAACATCTGATATTATGATGAAGAAACAGCAAAACATTGCTCTTTTTTTATATTCCACATTTTGTCACCATTTCCTGTTTTAATCCCCTCCAATCTTCTGGGAAGTTGTTCCTCTAGATCTTGTGGGATTTGGGCTCATTCACAGACAAGGTACTGATGTAGGTGAGGAAGTGAGGAGGTCTGGGGTGTGTTCTAATTCATCCCAAAGGTGTTCAATAGGGTTGGAGCTCTATAGCAGGTCACTTAAGATCTTCCACACACATCCAACTCATGGAGAGCAGATGGAAAGGTGCTTGTGCAGAGGAGGATTGTGATGTTGGGACAGGTTTGGGTCTGCGAATTAAAGTGAAGGGGAAAATTTCATGTTAGCTCATCCAAAGACGTCTGGTGTCCCAATACTTTTGTCTGACGATGGTAGAAGTTCTTTAAAAAAAAAAAAAAAAAAAAGCTCATAGTGAAATATACATGCTTTGTCCTCTTTTTTTTTTCCTCCATTTTTTAGACTGTTTGCTGAGATGAACAGCACATGGGATGGATGTCAGAAATATTTCTATCTCTCCTGGGCCAGACGTAACGCCATGCAAGCCGCCATGCAGGCAGCCGTAAAGGTTTGTACGATTTCTTTGACTGTCTGAACAGGGTATCCACAGGTTTACTTCTTTATAGGGTGCCAATACTTTTCCCCTGAATTAAACATGATCTAAGTGTGTGTGGGTGTGTGTGTGGGTGTGTGTGTGGGTGTGTGTGTGGGTGGGTGTGTGTGTGGGTGTGTGTGTGTGTGTGTAGGAACTTGGGTTGGGAAACATAGAGCGATGCCGGGGCTTCTCCTCTCACCTGTTCAAGCTGCTGCTCAAGCAAAGGCGCAGACTCGCCAAAATAACGACACACTTCGTGGACCTCAGGTACGGTCTGGAACGTTGATTGGTCGATTGATCAATCGATTGATTTGACTAGTCACTCAATTCGCGCTTTAAACCTTGCAGAAGGTTGATCGACACCATCCAGGACGTCCAGTCTCAGGAAGACACAGAGGAGGCCGTTCTTCCGCCTCAGGATTCTCTCAGCAGCTGGGTAGCGAAGGCCCGAGCGCTGGCGCAGCGGTGCTCCGTGGCCCTGCAGCAGGTCTCATGGGTGCTCCAGTGCTGCCCCGAGGGGTCCAACGGAACAGCGTGCCAGTCTAGAGAGGGCGATGGGAGCCAGGGAGAGGCCACACTGAGCCACCCGACGCCTCTGTCGCCCCACCTTCAGCCTCAGGTGTGTCTAATGAGGCGAGGCGAGGCGAGTTGGACCGAGGCGGAGAAGATCATCGCAGCTTTGCAGACTGAAAGCACGGAGCTGAAGGACAGGCTCAACGCGCTGGGACGTGAATCTACACAAAGAGCGATCCAAACCAGGTTAGACTTCTACAGACTTTTTATTAGCGTCCATGCTGCCACCTTTTTCACTAATCAGTAACGGTACACAAAATCCACGGTACTTCCGTTTTTATGTCATGGTGCGGTACGGTACGAATGCGTGTGCCGTTACTAATAAGTGCTTTTTTCTCTCTCCAGGAGGCACTTGAAGGAGTGCTGCTCATGCGTTCAGGGTTTGGGGGCACTCGCAGGACGGATGGCGGCCCTGGAGGGCCTCTTTGAGCTCGACGGCAGCGACGCTCCTCGTTCGCAGCCGTGTCTTACCCGAGGTCTGCACGGCGTCAGGGCGGAGGTGGACACCTGCGTCTTGGAGTTTACTGCCTGGAATTCGCAACTGCCGCCAATCAGGACTTCATCCAAACGTGAGGAGATGCCTCAGAGAACTTTACCTTCAAGTCTTGGGTTCATTTGATCAGAACAGGGCTCTCAAATGTCGATACGTTTGCTCTGGTTTCTTCTCAGGTTCTGCCGCGTCGTTCCGTGCCGAGTTCTCAGAGGAACTGGAGAGAACCATAAATGCGGTTCTGTGTGGAGTACAAGGGCTGGTGAAGAGAAGAGAACAGGAAAAGCAGGAAGGCCAGCCAGAAGATAGCAAGAAAGGTGTGATGTGGGATCCGTAATGAAGTTTTTGAATTTGGTGTGAACTATTTCTCAATACATCTTTTCCGTTCCAGAGAGCGACTCTGAAGCAGCCGAGGAGCTTCTGAAACCCGGGCACCTAAGCCGTCTTATGGAGGAGGACCTGAGTGGAGACGTGACGTGTCTCGCCTTGGCTGAGGTCATAGGGCTCTTGGAGAGGTTGCTGGAGAAGCTGCGGTCCTTCAGAGACACGTGTAAGGCACGTCATTTAGGGGTGAGCCTTTCCTGTCCAGGAACTTTCTTTTTTATTATTTCTCGACAGATGTTCCAGATGTCTGTTTTTTTTTTTTTTTTTTTTCTGTACATTTTATTGTGACAATGAAAAGGAGTTAGTAGGACACCAAAGTTTGTGGACACCCCACAGCATCAGTTTGCTTGTTTTTGAACTTCCCAGTCCACATTTAGTCCCTATTTGCTCCTATAATTAGGTCCAATCTTCTGGGAAGATGTTCCTTTAGATTGTCTTGAGATTCTTTTGTGTTTCATTCAGCTGTTAGTAAAATCAGGTACTGATGTAGGTAAGGAGTTCCAATTCATCCCTAATATGATGTTCTGCAGTGTTGAGGTCCGAGATTTATAGGAGGCCACTCAAGATCTTCCTAACACTTCCAACCCATGTAAAGTGTATGGTGATGGAGCTGGAACAGGTGTGGGTCTCCTAGATCAAGTGAAGGAACAATTTCATGCTTTTACAGGCAGGCAGGCAGACAGACAAAAACAGCACAGCAACTTGGTAACCGTTTGTGATCATGTCGTGTTTGTGTGTGTGTGTATCTGTGATGAGCAGGAGCTGATCGAGGCCTGCAGGGGTCTGGTTCGTCTGGAGCCCATGCTGTGTGTGTACAGTGAGCTGGTGCGCTGGTACGTGGCGGTGTGTTTGGGCGCTCACCGCAGCACAGCCAAACTGCTGTCTGTCCTCGCCAGCATCTTCACCGACCTCGCTCAGAAGGTAGTGTCAGAGAAACTACACACAGCCTTCCAGTTCTAAATGATGATCAGATTTTATCTTAATCGACGTCTCTCTCTCTCTCTCTCTCTCTCTCTCTCTCTCTCTCTCTCTCTCTCTCTCTCTCTCTCTCTCTCCGTCTCTCAGGGCTTTTGTTTGCCCCAGGAGCTCACAGGCGGGGGCGATGGCGAGGGCGCCACCGAGTTCCACGACTACGAGGGCGGAGGGATCGGAGAAGGAGAGGGCGTCAAGGACGTGAGCGACAAGATCGAAAATGAGGATCAGGTAAAGAAAAGAAAAGAAAAGAAAGAATTAGGGGGTAAATAAAAAGAAAGGGTTTGAGTAAAGAGCTGGGATTTGTCGCAGGTCGAAGACACGCTTCGCGAAGGACAGGAAAAGAGCGAAGAGGAGCCGGACAAGCGCGATATCGGAGAGGAGGACGACGCCATCGAGATGTCCGAGGACTTCGACGGGAAAATGCACGACGGCGAGACGCGAGACTCCGGTAACCGAATCGCCATTTGTTTTTTTGTATCGGGAAAATATTCGGTGTCCGGGTCACATGATTCTAACGGCTTTTGCCAACGTTCCGGTTTCACGTCTAGATGAAGAACAGAATTCCGATAAAGATGAGGATGAAGAGCTGGATAAGAAGATGGGAGACCTGGGAGACGGAGCGACTGACACACTTGATGAGCGCATGTGGGGTGATGATGGAGACGACGATGACGACGCGGAGAACAGTGACAAAGAGGACGAATCCGGCCCGGGAATGGACCAGGTGATGAATCCAGGGAGAGCCACGATCTTTCCCTGTGCTCATTATCCACTCTTTGTTCTTCTCAGGAGCTCCGAAGCTGCTGTAGAAGCCGTTTTTAACAGACTGTTCACTCTCTCTGCAGGGCGAGTCCGAGTTGGTTGCCAAAGACGACAACACAGAAGCAGGCGAGTCGAATAAAGAGGAGAAAAACGAGGACAAGGACAAACCAATGGAGCATGAAGGCGAGAAGGAGAAAATCCACGAGCAGGAAGATGAGGTAAGTGTTTATGACGGTTCTTTGTTTTTAAGGAAAACCTTAGTATGATATGACAGTGTGGACAAAATTATTGGGACACCAGCGTTTTCCAGCCATGTGTGCTTTTTAAACAAACACTGAGGCACACAGTTTGTATTGGACGTCTTTGGATGCTGGAAGCTTGAACTTTACCTTTTAACCTTCACTTAAAACTTAAAACCAGAACTACTGTATGAAGATATGAAGAAATTGTCATCGTAGGTGCATGTCCACTGTGAGAGACATAATCTAAAAAAAAAAAATCCAGAAATCACAATATATGATTTTTAAACTATTTATTTGTATGATACAGCTGCAAATAAGTATTTGAACACCTGTCTATCAGCTACAATTCTGACCCTCAAAGACCTGTTAGTCTGCCTTTAAAATGTCCACCTCCACTACATTTATTATCCTAAATTAGATGCACCTGTTTGAGGTTGTTAAATGCATAAAGACACCTGCCCACCCTATACAATCAGTAAGAATCCAACTACTAACATGGCCAAGACCAAAGAGCTGTCCAAAGACACTAGAGACAAAATTGTACACCTCCACAAGGCTGGAAAGGGCTACGGGGAAATTGCCAAGCAGCTTGGTGAAAAAAGGTCCACTGTTGGAGCAATCATTAGAAAATGGAAGAAGCTAAACATGACTGTCAATCTCCCTCGGACTGGGGCTCCATGCAAGATCTCACCTCGTGGGGTCTCAATGATCCTAAGGAAGGTGAGAAATCAGCCCAGAACTACACAGGAGGAGCTGGTCAATGACCTGAAAAGAGCTGGGACCACCGTTTCCAAGGTTACTGTTGGTAATACACTAAGACGTCATGGTTTGAAATCATGCATGGCACGGGAGGTTCCCCTGATTAAACCAGCACATGTCCAGGCACGTCTTAAGTTTGCCAATGACCATTTGGATGATCCAGAGAAGTCATGGGAGAAAGTCATGTGGTCAGATGTGGCTCTGTAAAAAGCATATCAAGGTTCTGGCGTGGCCTAGCCAGTCTCCAGACCTAAACCCAATAGAGAATCTTTGGAGGAAGCTCAAACTCTGTGTTTCTCAGCGACAGGCCAGAAACCTGACTGATCTAGAGAAGATCTGTGTGGAGGAGTGGGCCAAAATCCCTCCTGCAGTGTGTGCAAACCTGGTGAAAAACTACAGGAAACGTTTGACCTCTGTAGTTGCAAACAAAGGCTCCTGTACCAAATATTAACATTGACTTTCTCAGGTGTTCAAATACTTATTTGCAGCTGTATCATACAAATAAATAGTTTAAAAATCATACATTGTGATTTCTGGATTTTTTTTTTAGATTATGTCTCTCACAGTGGACATGCACCTACGATGACAATTTCAGACCCCTCCATGATTTCTAAGTGGTAGAACTTGCAAAATAGCAGGGTGTTCAAATACTTATTTTCCTCACTGTAAGTGCCGGACCACGAGTTAGCGCAGTGTCACTGTATTTTATTTTTGTAAAATATCATAAAATATTTTATGTTATTTAACCAAGCAGAAATTTTATTTCAAATTGTTTTGAATCAACTGTGAAAATAACAAAACAAGCAATTTTAGATTTTTATATATTTAATATATATACATATTGTATGTATGTATATGGGCGCACATTTTTGTTTGACCTTTTGCAAATTTTGATTCAAAATATCAATAAATAAATATAAAAGAGGTGAAATAAAAAAATAAAAATAATAATTAAAATATCTTTTTTAATCACAGAAAATTTGTTTTACTGACGTGCCGAGTCTCAAACCAGCAACAAAAATCCACCGTGCTTCCTCTTCTTTTTCTTTTTCTTTATTGGCAGTTTTCATTCTCAGAGACTTGTTTCCCTAGACCAAATAAACAGCCATGATGCACACATCCGGCAATTAAAACCGTCCGTGTGGAAACATAGCAAAGGTTCTGTTTTGTCCTGAAGATGTACGTCGTTTACAACTCCATAATTACTTGAAAACATTTACAAGAATATTTGGTCTTCATGCTCTAGGTTGAGTTTGGTTTTACTGGTAATAAACACACATTCGCATAAAGCCATATTTGTTCACGCGCTTGTTGATTAGAGGATTAAAAACGTGAAACGTATACATTTAAGGTATAAAATATATATATATATATATATATATATATATATATATATATATATATATATATATATATATATATATATATATATATATATTTTTTTTTTTTTTTTTTTTTATATATATTTTGTTCCTGGTGCTAGAATTCATCATTGTATTTTGTGTGGAGTTTTTGACCAATGAAATTTTGATCTCTGTTAATTTATTGAAACGATTTTCTTTTTCATCTCTGTATCTCTTTGATTGAAGAGCATCAATACAAATTTTTTGAAAAACTAGTCAATCTTATGGTCAGGTGTCCACAAACTTTTGTCCGTACAGTCCTAAGTTCCTGAGCTTCCATCAATCTCGAATGTCTGGTTCCTTTGGAGCTGCATGTCATGATGAGTCTGAAACCGAGTTCTTGTCCGTATGTCTAGCGTGAGTTCGATGAGAACGAGGTGGACCCCTACCACGGTAAGCAGGAGCAGAAATCTGAAGCGGAAGCCATGGACCTTTCGGAGGAACTCAATCTGGACCAGGATGAACAGGGAGGACAGGACGAAGAGGAAGATGGAGATGGAGATGGTTCATACACTTTCATGGACAAATTACAATCCACAAAAGGTCTAAAAGTCTATATTTTATATAAAAGTATATCTTTTTTTTTTTTTTAGCCGAGAACCCGTACGACATCGAGGACAAACCCATGGAGGTGGACGAGGCCGAGGGAGATCGAGATGGAGAAGACGAGAAAGCTGAAAAGATGAAGGAAGAGCAGCAGGATGATCGAGGCGACGAAGCAAACGAGGAAGAGCCAGGAGAGGAGCAAAAAGGCAAAGACGAAGATTTAGATTTGGAGAGAGGAGAAAGCGAAGGAGAGCAGGACGAGGACGAGAAGGAAAAGGGGCACGAAGGACGTGGAGATGAGGACAAGGAGAACAAGGCCGGACCTGGAGATGAGGGCGAGAAACCAAAGGTTTGTTTGGATTTATTTTTTTGAAATCGTGCAGATTTAAAAGGGAAAATCCTGCAAAAGTTTTGTGATTCGTCGCCAGGAAGAGGAGGACGAGGAGGATGAGGACGTCCACAAGGAAGCTGCCGAGAGGAAGGAGCACTCGACAGATGGCCAGACCGGCGAGGAGAACGTTCAGAGCGAGACAGCAGTGGAGCTAGCAGGAGCCGCGTCCGAAAGAGACCAAGCCAAAGAGGTGTGTGGTTTATTTCCATCCGCTTGCTTTCCATAAAAACAGAAGTTACATCTGTATCTGGTTCAGGAACACGGGAGCGGAGCGGCTGATGCCAGTCAGGCTGAGGGACACGACTCTACGCTGATGGCCAGGATGAGCTCTCAGAGGCAGAGACAGAAACAGACACAGGTGTGTGTTCGTTTGATTAAATGTTATTATTATTCGCATAAAAGGTTTAGAGACGCAGAACTTCTTAACACAAAATTATCAAAAGTATTGGGACGCCTGCATTTTCCAGCCATATTTGGTTCCTTCCCAAATTGTTCCCACACAACTGGAGGCACACAGTCGCATACGATGTCTTCGGGTGCGACCCCAGACCTCCTCACCTCATCGACATCACCTACATGAGAAGCTGATTTTATTATGACCCCTTGCGAATGACTGAAACCTCACCAATCTCCACAAAACCTAGTGGAGCATCTGACCTGAAGCTTTGAACTTCTTTAAAACTAGAGATTGCGCGTCTGCATAACCCGAGGACGATTCGATTTCGCAAAAAAATTTATGACGCAAAACCAGACGTTCTTTTCCTGTTCCGTGTGCGGGAAGATGCAGCTCTACCTCCGCCATGTCGATCCGTATGCTATGGGACTCCTGATAACACCAAAGTGCATCTACTAATAATTATATCTAAATTATTTTCTTTTTTATTACCGGCGCAAAAACGGCGACTTTTTTCCAACGCACACTTGTGATCATCCATAACGCCAACGTTGTCGTAAACTTTTGCTCACGTCTGCGCAGGGTTTCAAGCGGAAACCGGGCCGCGCGGATACCGAGCGCTCTCTGGGGGACGCCAGCGAGCGCGTGCACAAGCGTTTGCGGACGATAGAAAGCGCAGATCGGAGCGAGCAGGACCGCTCTCGCGAAGACGCCCAGCAAGAATCCGATCTGTACGAACACGTTAGACACGGGGAGGAGACGTGCGACACGCAGACCTACGGTGAGACTTTTAAACACGACGCTGGCTTTTTTTTTTTTTTTTATACCATCAAATTCCATTTTTGTGTCACTTGGTATCGATTGTTCTTTCTGCGTTTGTATTAAGACACAGCCAACGCCGAGCAACAGAGACCGGCACCCGTGAAGCAAGAAGACGACGATGAAAACGATGCTGACGTTGCTATGGACGCCGAGGAGGACAAGGAGATGCAGGCGGTGGAAGCTCCAGAGCTCAAGCCGGAAAATCTGGAGAGCACCAAAGCCTCTCATAAAGGTGGGATGAAGATTTCTGTCGATTGTGGACGTTTTTTTTCTTCTTTCAAGAATTAAGAGACAAATATCCTCTGCAGGTATGGAAAGCGCCGAACAGGACTCCCAGACGCACGAAAAGGACGAGGAGGAGAAACCCGAGGCGAAGAGTCGCGACGAAGATCCGAGGAAGGAGAGGAGTCGAGAGTCCACCATCCACACCGTGCCAGAGTTACTAACAGGAATGCTGAAGGTACCAGGATTCAGCTCTAAAATTGTGGTTTTATTGCAGGCAAATGTTTGACCCTGTGTGTGTGTGTGTGTGATAGCTCCAGGTTAAAGATCCAGACCTGCTCAGGAGAGATTTAGAGCTGCAGCTGGAAGCGTGGCACAAGCAGACCCCAGGATCTCCAGACGAGGTACGCAAATCCGAACCCTATAGCATGTGATCATCGTATTATTAATCGAAATTAAGAGCCATTGGGAAGCTGGAAAGTTGGATTTCTGCTCGGAAGGGCCACTTTTGGGCCCCTGAGCGAGGCCCCCCCTAAAACCTAAACTGCTCTGTTGTATGAATGAGATCATTGCAAGTCATTCAGGATGAGGGCGTGCACCCAATACTGGGGTAAAAAAACGCAAAATAAGCACTTATATAATCACGGCATAGTAAAACAATTTTTTTTTTTACAACAAACTGTATTTCCTGTACGGAGCCACAGTGACACTGCGCTAACTCTAGTTCCTTTTTTTTATATTCCCCTGGTGTTGTGTTTTTTTCAAGAAAAGAAAAACGTGCGTAACTTTTTCTGTTCATACGATTGGCGAAAAAGTACAGAATTTGTTGAGCGATTTCCAAGTATTGAAAAATCTATTTGTGCTTCCATGCTTTTGCCCTGTTCGCTTTTCTAAAATGTCAAAATGAAAAAAAAGGATCTAATTTTTTTTCGTATTCGGCTCGTGTGTGTTGCAGGAGACTGCCGCAGCGGTCATGTGGCAGCAGTACCATGCGCTCACTTCGCCTCTTTCGCAGCAGCTGTGCGAACAACTTCGTCTCATCCTGGAGCCCACGCAAGCCGCTAAGCTCAAGTCCGTCTCTCATACACACACACACACACACACACACACGTTCTGAATTATTGTCTCTGGTTTTCAATGCTTCGGTTTCTCACTGTGAATATTCTCCCCTCAGAGGTGATTATCGCACGGGAAAACGGCTGAACATGCGCAAAGTCATTCCCTACATCGCCAGCCAGTTCCGCAAAGACAAGATCTGGCTGAGGAGGACGAAGCCCAGCAAGAGAGATTATCAGATCTGCTTGGCTGTGGACGACTCGTCCAGCATGGTGGACAACCACTCCAAACAGGTGTGCGCTCTCTCTCTCTCTCTCTCTCTCTCTCTCTTTCTCGCTCTGCAGTTTATTAATATTAACATTAGTGACCAATATTTTTAAAACAATTTCGTATAAAATGCCTGCTTGGTTAAATAATATCTAAAATAATATTTTATAATATTTAATAAATCAAATGCAAAACACCTTTTTATTATCGTGATCAAATCGAGGAATCGATCAATTTGGCACAAATTAAATCTTATAAATAAAATGTAATTAATGGGGAAAAAAAATAACCATTCAGGTAATACAGATGTGTTCAGATGTTCCCCACCTTACGAACAAGTTACGTCCCGAACGACCATGAATTTGTTCGCAAGTTGTTACTGCGTTCGTTATCGACGACGCAAATATGCTAATGATGTTAAAGATATAAATACTATCAAATAAACATACTCAAACAAATTTTAATAATCGTAATACTGTATAGAATATTTTGTATTAAGTAATAAAAAAATAAATAAAAATTTAATAAATAAAAAATAATTTGTTCATCTTGAGTCCAGTGCGTATCATGTAGACTCGTTATGTAGACTCTCTTTCGTTTTGACTTTTTAGCTAAAAGAATCGCTATACATAAAACGAAAAAAAAAAAACTTAAAAAAAAAAAAAAAAAAAAGTGACTGGATTAAACTTTTTTTTTCAAAATTTTGTTTTTTTTTTCGTCCTTTTTTTTTTTTTTTTTTTTTTAAGTACTGGAAATACGATTTGTAGTGCGCCGTACAAAAAAAAAAAAAAAAGGGAAGTGACTGGATTTAACTTTTTTTTTTAATTTAATTTAATTTAGTTTTTTTGTACGGCGCACTACAAATCGTATTTCCAGTACGGAGCAAGTAGCCACGGTGACACTGCGCTAACTCTACTTTTTTTTTTTTAAAAACCTCTGGTATTGTTTGTGTTTTTTTATGAATAATAAATCCTTTTTATTTTTTTCCCCTGTGCAACTGTTTCTGTCCCACAGTTGGCGTTCGAGTCGGTCTCGGTGATCGTGAACGCTCTCACCCTGCTGGAGGTGGGGCAGGTGGCAGTCTGCAGGTCAGTACACACACAGCGAAAAAGACGTGACAAAACATGTTTTGCCCAAAAAAATAAAAGTGGCTGCATAAAAACATGATAGTTTTCATAACAATACGGATTTTTTGCATCATTTAATGAAAAACTATTAAAAAGTGCAATAAGTGAACGAAAAACGTTCAAAATAAAAAAAATGCTGAAAAGTGATTTTTCATATTCATAAAAATATGAAAAATCATATTTCAACTTATTTTTTTTTTTATTTTTTTTATTTTTTCAAGATGAGAATAATTTCATGTAAAGGAGTTTTCAAAACGTGTCTAATTCTGATGATGCTTGACGTTTTTTTCAGCTTCGGCGAGAGCGTCCAGCTGCTCCACCCGTTCCAGCAGCAGTTCAACGACCAATCAGGAGCCCGGATCCTGCGGCTGTGCCAGTTCCAGCAAAAGAAGACGAGAATAGCTCAAGTATATATCAGATCTACCGTAACACCCCTTCCTTTAATATAGTTTCTCAAAAAACCGGTGGTGGCATGCAGGAGGATATACGAAACTGCAAGTTCCACCATAGCCACACCCCCTAGGCCACTTATTTGGTATATTAGCGGTGCCCCAATTAAGGATTTACATATTCGAATCGGATTTCGAGTGTCGGCAAATCAAATTCAATTGGCTAAATCGCCTGCGTGGGCACATCGATGCACCAAAAACCAATCGAAATAAATTTTAAGAATTCAATTAAAACTGAATATATATTTTTGTAGAATCTCCTAGAGATTAAATATTGCAATCGGATCATGGAAAGTGAAACCTGTCACGAGGGCGTTTTGGATTTATTCAAGCACGTTACAAACGTTTCTTTGTTTTCACCTTTTTTAATTTGTCATAACAGGCTCTATATTAACTTATCGGGAGAAAACCGAAGAGCAAAGTCCGATGTGCAATCAGACATTGAGCACCCCCGTATAACCTAAATGGTACGATCCTTATTTAATAAAGCCTCTGCGAAGATTTGTGAGACTGGAAGTCGATTCAGGATTCTCCTTTCTAGTCTTCGACTCTTCAGGGGTTTTCCCTATTTATTGAACATGCGTGAGATCGTTTTTCTGGGAAATCACTCGATATTGAATATCGAATTTAGTAATTGCTGTTGCACAAACGTAACAGGAGGTTACCATGGTGACAGTATATTGCATTATAAGGCAGCGTTTCAGCATAGAACAGCGAATAAATGTACCTCAGCTACCGGTGTGTTCAAGGGTTTAAAAAACGAAACTTTTTTTTTTGTTGTCGTTTTTTCGGCCAATCAGAATTCAGCATTCTGATAGACTCTCTGTTCTTCTCTTGTAGTTTCTGGAGACTTCAGCCAACATGTTTGTGGCGGCCAAACAGCAGAATCCAGGCTCTGGGAATACAGGTGCAGCCCGATTCTTTTCCTCTTTTCATACAATTTCGATTTGTACACGCACACATACTGTGTGGGCAAAAGTATTGGGACACCCGAATTCTCCAGCCAATATCTTGGCGTGAGACCCGAACTACGAGACCCAAACCCGATCCAGCGTGACCATGCACCTGAGCGCAAGTCCAGCATGAAAATATTTGGGAGTGGAAGTTCTTGAGTAGGATTTTCGAAAATTCCAGGAATTTTCCAGGCTGAATGATTCCAAACCAGTTTCCAAATACTTCCAAAATTCCCGAGTTGATATTCCCATAGAAAGTTTTCGGAAATGTACCAGAAATGTTCTGCTCCTTTGCAGCGCTACTTTTAAGTGACCTGCTCTAGAGCTCCTGGGTTGAGACCTTTGGGTTGAATTGGAACACACCCCAGACCCTCCTCACTTCCTACATAGGTACCTGACTTTACCACCTAATCTCCAACAGATCTAGTGGAACATCTTCCCAGAAGAGTGGAGCTTTTTATAAGAGCAAATGGAGTCTAAATCAGGTGTCCTCAATCTTTTGTGTGTGTGTGTGTGTGTGTGTGTGTGTGTGTGTGTGTGTGTGTGTGTGTGTGTGTGTGTGTGTGTGTGTGTGTGTGTGTGTAAAAGTATAATTTTATATATAATAAACGTCTTTTCCGTGTCCGTGTCCAGAAACGGCACAGTTGCTGCTGGTGGTCTCAGACGGCAGGGGTTTGTTCCTGGAGGGGAAGGAGAGAGTAGCAGCAGCGGTTCAGGCGGCTCGCAGCAACAACATCTTCGTCATATTCGTGGTGCTGGACAACCCCAACTCCAGGGTACGACCTTTTCTAGCTCTATACCCAGGGTATTCCCCCACACGCAACCAGGGGTTTATTTATTTTTATTGTATTTATTTATTTATATAATTTTTTTGTAAAAAGTAATGGCACAGTAATTGTGATAATAAAATGTAAAAATAAATAAATAAATAAAATAAAATAAAATATATATATATATATCTTTTTTTTTTTTTTTTTTTTTTTTTTTTTTTTTTGACTGTATAAAATTTGTTTATTAATGAATTGTTTTTTTTCTTGCTCTCTCTGTATAAGGACTCCATATTGGATATCAAAGTACCCATATTTAAAGGGCCGGGCGAGCTTCCGGAGATCCGCTCCTACATGGACGAGTTCCCGTTTCCGTTTTACATGATTCTGCGGGACGTCAATGCCCTGCCCGAGACGCTGAGCGACGCTTTGAGGCAGTGGTTCGAGCTCGTCACCGCCACCGACCGGTAACGGAGCACCACCGTGAAGTCCTCCCAGTGCTGCTAACCTCCCTGACATGGAGACGTCCCCAGAAGGACACACACGTATATATATTTTTAAAAAATAAAATCCGACCGGCTGCTGCACAGAGTCTTTTCTTTTTCTTTTTCCTCTAAATAAATTGTTGATCGATCGCTTTCCTTCATCTTGATCAACAGGAGGCCCGGAGATTTACACCTGTACGTTTAACCTTCACTTTTCTCACTATCATTTCGAGCATTTGAGATACAATGAGAAATGTTGTTCGGCCCCTCGTACGATCAGCTTTTTTTTTTTTTTTTTTTTTTCTTTTTTTTTTTTTTTTTTTTCCCTCTACGTAATGTGTGCGCAGAAATCCGGCCAAGAAACGTGCCTTTTCCAGGAATCCCAATGCTCCGGTCTCTGAATAGAAGATGCTGGAAACTTGTTGCTCCCACACACACACACACACACACACACACACACACAATTCTGATACTGTTTAAGGCCTTTATTCAATGCGGTGCAGCACAGCCCATTGCCGTATTTCTCGCGTGATATCGCTGTCATTTAATACGTTTTAGAACCTTTTTTTTTTTTCTGTTTTCTGTGCAGATTCTTCCTTCAAGCTGGTTAAAAAAAAAATTATTATAACCATTTCTTCAGCTAGACGAATCCAACTGTAACTCGTTGATGTTTTGGGACGTTAGCGTCCACTTAGAGTCCGTTATACATTTAGGATTGTAATTTTGTGGTTTTTTTTAATGATCTGATGTGATTCATTAAAGAAATGCATTGTAATGGGTTGCCTGTTATTTCAGAATGGATGCGCACTACACTTCAGGGTGACATTTTTCATCATGGTAGTTCTTTTGATAGCCGTATGTGGTCAATTAATAAATAAAATCTATATTTATATAGGATTTTAGAAAAAGGATAGCAGGATTCCTTTTTTTTTTTTGAGGATCAATATGAGGAACACAAACATTATGACGCTATGAAGCAGTAACCCACAGGAATCTCATACAGCGAGAATGAATTTTTGTTACTGAAGCACCTCCTAACATTCCGATCAGAGGACGTGAAAATGTTATTGGACGCCTGCCAGATGGCCTCAGAGTGGCCAAATCGCAGTCGGATTGTTTACAGAAACAGTTGTGTATTTTGCAGATTTCTTTTGTGAAGCTTTATTCATGAACAAAAATATATTAAAACATAAGTCAGTGATTCTAATAAAGTTTAGACCAGCAATGAGGGCTGACAGCCAGCTACCGATAAATACAATACAATAATCAGTAGCATTTCTGCCTTATAAGAAGTCAATTGACCAATTGCAGGTCAGCGTTCCTCTCAACAACCAATCAGATCGTCATAGTTTTTTCCCGCCTTTTTTCCCCTTCAGTATCTCTTTATCAAGACCAAAAAATCTCATTCTTAAAAAAAAAAACATTTTAATGTACAGAATTATAAGTTCATATTTATTTTATCCTAAAAAAAAATCGTTTTTACCCATATTCGTAATTTGATATGCAAATCAGTGTGATGAATATGCTAATTGGGTTATGACATCATCAGTCCGCTTTACCTTAAAGAGAGTTGTCATAAGTGCTTACATTTTTATGCTAAATTTGTTACACAAATGTAAATGGTCAGAAAAGATGCCTAATAAAAATGTATTTATATATTTCCTTTTTTTGTATACCAAAATCTCAATATTATGTTTGTGATTTTACGTTATGGTAGGAATATGTTTGATTTTATTCAATGAAAAAAAAAAGTTGTCACAAGTGCTTGATTAATATATAAAATCATTTATATTATGTCATTTATCAGAAGTTATCGTGAATTAAAATGTAAATATTTTTCGCAGGATTTTTTCATTTAAATACAAACAAATCGTGCCGCAAAAACTTCGACGTTTGGTCGAATTTCAAATGACTCTTAATAACCCTTTGAAGTGCACTAGGAAGGGTCGAGAAGCCCTTTATTTTGTACCATTTGAAGTGCACTAAACTAAGGACTATTGAGCGGTTTGAAAACGTCAAATGCTTTGTACCGCGCATGCGCATACTTGTTCCTGCCCTCAAGTTGACGCATGCGTGGTTAATTTTCGACGATTGTTCAAAACTTTCAGCGTTTGCTGAATCGAGCTGAGGGTTTGGTCTTTCTTTATTTTTGTATATATTTATATTTTTTTTGGGTCTAAACATTATAACCGAGTTTAGGCGTTGTTTATTGGAGATTTGCACCACCAACACGACAGGTAAGTCGTGATAATTAAGAAAGTGTAGTATTAAAGTTGTGCTTTTCGTAGCGACGCCTAGTAAATTTTTATTTATAAATATTTCACAAGACCCTCTGTTACCTAAATCATGTTTATGAGTTTATTTAATGTATTTGTGTACTAATAAGCAGTATTTATTGTAATACTAGTTTATAATGTGTAGGGGCTTTGCGATTGATTATCACGATACTACTCAAATCTCGCGATATTTTCCAACTCTCGTTTTTCGATATTGGTCAGGTGTGAGTTTTGGATGTCGATTAATTTATTTATAATAAATTATCACTGTAAGAAACAAACAAATTAATGAAATGTTTTATAATCCTGTATTTTTGTTTATCATTATTATTTATTATTAGTTGCATTAAAATTACAATTTGGATATTTAAATTTATTTATAATAAATCATTGCTGGGAAAAAAAAAGATTTATCATCCTGTATTTTTGTTTATCATTTATTATTATTATTATTATTTATTATTAGTTGTATTCACATGACTATTTGGATCTTTTTAATTTATTTATAACGGGGGGGGGGGGGGATCATGAAAAATATATAAATAAAATGGCTTATAATCCTAAAATCATTTAGTATTAATTTATTAGTTGCATTTAAATGAATTTGTTTTTTGACTGATTTATTTATAATGAACCATCGATTGGAAAAAAAAAAAAATAATTAAATGTATTATAATCCTGTATTTTTGTTTATTATTAGTTGCATTCAAATGACCATTTTGGATCTTTTAATTTATTTATAACGAATCATTACTAAAAAAAAAATAAAAAAAATAAAATGGTTTATAATCCTATATGATCGTTTATTATTATCGTCATTATTACTTGCATTCAAATGACAATTTGGTTCGCCGTAAGAAATCAAACGTGTGTTTTATAGGAAAATAATCGAAGACAAAGTGATTTAATGCATGAAATAATTGTCCTGTAAAGGGTTTAGTTTCTCTTGTATCTGTACGATCACATGATATAGTGTATGTCCAAAAGTATTGAGACACCAGCCGAATTTTTAGTGATATAGTGTATGTCCAAAAGTATTGGGACTCCAGCCGAATGTTCTGCTTCTTTCTCTTCACTTGACCTCTAAGCCAGTTCCTGCATGACGATGCTCTTGTGCACAAAGCCAGGTCCCTGTGGAAGATCTTGAGTGACCTCGCAGGTCTCCTCACATCATCTACATCAGACTTTACTAATGCCCTTGTGGATTAATGAGCACAGATCATGAGCACAGATGTTCCACAAAATCTAGTGGAACATCTACCCTGAAAAGAGTGGAGCAAATGGGTACTAAATGTTGAATGGGATGTTCATCTTATGGTTAGGTGTCCACAAACTTTTGGCTGTACAATGTCATGGAGCAGAACAAGCTCCCAGCTGCTCTTTTTTTTTTATTTTTTTTTTTTATAATGTTTTGTGTGTTTTATGTTTGCATGTGTCCTGACGCATCTACAGGAATGAGTTTGTTGGAAATTAGTGAGAACGTGAAGTTGGCCAGAGAGTACGCCCTTCTGGGGAACTACAGCTCGGCCGTGGTCTGCTACCAGGGCGTACTGGAGCAGATCAGGAAGTACCTGCTCTCAGTGCGAGACGCGTCCGTGCAGCAAAAATGGCAGCAGGTAAAACGTTTCCTCTTTTCCTTTCTTCTTGATTTTGGAGATTATTCCTGCAGTCACATTCGACTTCCCATCGTGATCTTCTCGCGGTTTCGACGCCATACGAATTCGCATGTCGCCAAACTTTTTGGAAGGCTTCCGATCGTTAGCGTGAATGGAAGTCAGTGGAACGTGACAAAAGTGTAGTGTGACTGATTTGTAGGAAGAGACCAGGATGCTGTTTTTTTCTTTTTCTTTTTTTCTTTTTTTTATTGAAAATCTCGTGGACAGGTTTGGCAGGAGATAAACGAGGAGAACAAGCACGTGAGGGACATCATGACCACGCTGGAGAGCTTTCAGCTGGACATCACGCCAACAAAACCCAGCAGTTTCAGCCAGGAGAACGACATCATGCCCGTTCAGGTCGAACATAGGTATGGAGTGAAAAACAGTTTGTTTGAAATTTCTGCAAATTTATTTAAAATAAAGAAAATAAAATAAAAAATATATAAATCACATGTTCATTAGTATACACAGCCTTTGCCATGACACTTAAATTAAAACCTTTTTTTAATTCCATAACATTTGTTTTACTGACTCGCACATCCGGCAATTAAAACCGTCCGTGTGGAAACATGTCATTTAAAACACCATCATTACTTTCGAACATTTACAAGAATATTCCGTGTTCATGCCGATTTTCGGTTTCACTAATAATAAACGTGCGTTTGCATAAAGCATGAATATTTGATTAGCGTATTAAAAAACCCGAAAAGTGTTAATTTAAGGTACATTTAGAAGCTGAAACAAATGAGTCGCGATTCGGAAAAATATGCAAATACGGATTTGCCAGCATTTTAATTTAAATGTAACACACACACACACTTGTATCGACATCTGTATTAGCCAGATGGGGTCTAACAAATGTTTAATTAATTTAATGTGGCGACTTAATCGATTGCTCATTTATATTGTAATCAATATTGCATTCATTTGATTTATTTACACTTTTTTTTTTATATCATTAAATATTATTTTATATATTATTTAGGAAAAGCCTAAAAGTACAGAAATTGAACCCGTACTGTGATTTTTTTTATTATTTATTATTTATTATTTTTATATAACTTTTTTTTAACCCAAACAATACCAGTGTTTGACCCGATTATTAAAAAACGCTGAAACTGGGTTGAGATGTGATTATTAGATGATTAGTGATGTACAGTTCAGTGTCACAGTGACGTGTAAATAATAACCCAAAGCTGTAACTGTTGTGCAAATGTTCCACGTTTGTCTTTGCACTTATAATCAAACATGACAAAGTTTCTTTACACGTCACGGAAAATCCCGAGAAGCATTTCACGCACATTTAATATTGACAAACACCGGAGCGACGAGGACGAGAAATCATCAGAGAACAAAAGGGTTTGTATCGAATATCAAAGAGCAGGTTTGGAAAGCCAAAAAGTTCAAAATAATTAAAAAAAATCTTAATCACACACATTCATGTAGGACATGCGGTGAAATCCGTCCTTTTAGTAAAGAGTGTACACGTGGTACAGGGTTGAAAAAAATCCAACGGTTTGTGCAGTACGTCTCCAGTTTGATTCGGCCAATCAGATCCCAGATCAGCCACGAGGAGAAATTGTTTATTGATTTCAATTGTGAGATTCGTGAGAATTTGTTCATGCAGGTCGTCCCCGTGCGCCGGACGCAAAGCCCCGGTGCCGCACAAAGACGGTAAAGCTCACGGTAGCAGATTGAGCGCCGGGCCGCGCTCCCAACCTCGACAGTCGCCACGCGTCGTCAACGGCAACCGAGCAAAACCTCCGAAGGGCAAAGAGAAGAAGGAAAATGCTCCGAAGCAAAGGGACGATAAGGTGAATCCATTTATTTTAACAGCCAATTTTTTATTTAATTTTTTTATAAAAATTATTTTTTTTTGTTTGTCTTTCAGAAGTTACTTAATATCTTCACAAGCTGTCTAGACGGTTTTTTTTTGTTTTGTTTTTTGCCAATGTTTATTTTATGGCGCAAACGAAGGCTGCAGCTATCGATTATTCTACTGATTATTCCATCGAGTAATTCGTTTCCTTTGTTTTTTTTTATTGCTGAAATTGTAAGAATATCTGCGAAAGGAAAAAAATTTCATGCATTTAATCGCCATAATAAATCAAAATACAACTATAGAAATAAAAAAATATATATATAAAAATCCATAACACACATTTTTTATTTTTTATATTTCTAAATGATCCCGAAAACGTTTTCTTCGGCACGAATCTCCTCGCGCCATCGCTCTCTTCTCCTCCCGTTCCTTCGTTTTTCATTTTGTAAGCGTCTTCCGTGAGTTTAGCGGGTGGTGGCGCGTCTGTGATAATGGTCCGTAGGGAAACCACAGTCGGAAGGATCGTTTCGGCCCTGGTGCAAAACCCTAAAGGTGGATCTCAGGGTTTTTGAAAAGGCAGAAGATGCTGGAAAGGTAAATAATTTGCACTTCCTGGAGATTTGTTTATTTATTTACTTTTCGAAAAGAGGCTCAGGATAAACGAGGGACCTAAAGGTGACCTGCACATGGAGTAAACAAAGTGTGTGTTTGTGAACTGTTGTGTAATTCCAGTTATTATTATTCGGTGTGATCCGTTTCTCTCGTCTGTCTGAACACGTCACGAGTCGCCGCAACCCGACACGTCGTATTTAATATCCTGTATTTACTTTCAGTACAATGACGACCTGCGATACCGGTTTCCTCCATCAGAGTAAACACGGGCGTCTCTGTGGGTTCAGAGAGCAGTAAAAACCCTGCAGCTGTTTCGTTGTAATGGAAACTCAGGGTTTGTGTTTAACATCTGCGTTTCTTCCTCCTCCACCAGAGCAAAGCATCGCCCGAGGCCCCCGAGCCGGAGCCGAAGAGGTTCGATAGAGGAGGAGGAGAAGACCGGGACCTGATCGATGCGCTGGAGCGAGACATCATTTCCCAAAACCCCAACGTGAAGTGGTGCGTTTGTTTACCAAATCTATTGTTTCCCAGTGAAGCTGGCGATCTAAGCGTCAGCCTACATGCCATTTGCATGAAGTTGCGTCGGGGAAATGAGCAGAAAAACACTTCTTTCTGTCGCTCCTGAAAAACGGTTCCATGGCGCCTGCATGCGTCTCGCAGATCTTTCAGATCTTCTTCAACGGCTGAGTAAAGCTTGTAGAAATGTTCGCTTTAGTGACAGAAGTTTGCCCTTAAATAAACATCAAACACAATCTCTGTACAAAACCACCCACTATACAGACAAACATTTGTGCACACGGATGGAGGTGAGGAGACCTGGGGAGATGTTTCAGTTCTTCCCAAAGGTGTTTTCTAGAGTTTGAGTTCTATAACTGTAGAGTCACTCAAGATCTTCCACCAGTGATAGATAGATAAATAGATAGATAGATAATGCAGCATGTAACAAGTGGCTGAATGTACAGCAGATAAATATAAAGGCTTGGGGCAGTGTAGAAAAGTGTTTTCTCTCTGTAGGCTTTGAACGCTGACTGGGAAAATGAGGCCTCTGTTTTTCAGTTTGGTTTTTTTTTTACCTCGAAGCATACAATGTGTTTGCATATGTATTAGCATGTGGCGGCGCAGCCCTGTTGACTACGCCCTTCTTTTCCCCAGGGACGACATCGCTGATTTGGAGGAACCCAAGAAGCTCCTAAAGGAGGCCGTGGTGCTGCCCATGTGGATGCCTGAGTTCTTTAAGGGGATCAGGCGACCGTGGAAGGTACACCTTTTTTTATTTATTTATTTAATGTGTGTTAGTGTTTGTTTATAAGACGTGATGCAAACTCTAAAGGAACCCTGGATTAAGTGGCTTGTGTGTGTGCAGCACCATCTGCTGGTTGGGAAATGTAAATAATTAGTTTTATTTCAACTAACCTTTTATTTTCTCTTCAAGAAAAAAAAAATGGAGGCCCAATCAACATCTTAACATGGAATTATTACATTTTTGATATTTAATTTCAGTACAGTTGAATGCGAAACATAAAATTGCTTGTCTATTATTATTATTATTATTATTATTATTATTATTATTAGACATTTGTAAACAGTTTTTGTTTGCTGCAGGGCGTGCTCATGGTCGGCCCCCCGGGTACAGGAAAGACCCTGCTGGCGAAAGCGGTAGCGACAGAATGCCACACCACCTTCTTCAACATCTCGTCCTCTTCACTCACCTCCAAATACAGAGGAGAGTCGGAGAAACTTGTGCGCCTGCTGTTCGAAATGGTGAGTCTACACACACACACACACACTTTTACTTTTGCTTCATAACGTTTCACTCCGGTGCGCACGTGCAGGCGCGGTTCTACGCTCCCACCACCATCTTTATCGACGAGATCGACTCCATGTGCAGCCGCAGGGGAACATCGGAGGAGCACGAAGCAAGCAGACGCGTCAAAGCTGAACTTCTCGTGCAAATGGATGGTATGCAAACACAGATGTGCAATTGCATTCAGATAATGTTTTAATATATATACTGTATGGGCAAAAGTTTGTGGACACCTGACCAAAAGATTGCTCATTCAGCCAAAACAAGGGTGTTTAGTAAAGTCCACTTAAGATCTTCCATGTCCATCCCCTGAAACAGGTTTGGATCTGCTAGACGTCCCATATGGTTTTGTGGGAACACTGTAGAAGTCAGGCGTCCCAATACTTTTGCCCATAATAGTTGTAGTGTTTTCATGATCCATCTCGTAGGGGTCGGAGGATCGTCTGATAACGACCCGTCGAAAATGGTGATGGTCCTTGCAGCCACAAACTTCCCCTGGGACATCGACGAAGCTCTGAGACGCCGCCTGGAGAAACGGATCTACATCCCGCTGCCCACAGGTACCCCGGAAAACACAGCACGTGGGTTAAAGCGAGGAATCGGATCCCGATATCACGTATTTAATAAAGTGTGTTTTGACTGAAGCGAAGGGCCGTGCCGAGCTGCTGAAGATCAACCTGAAAGAGCTGGAGCTGGCTAACGACGTGGAGATGGAGAAGATCGCAGAGCAGATGGAGGGATATTCGGGTGCCGACATCACCAACGTCTGCAGGTACAACCGACCAGGACAGTCATACCCATTACAGGGTTTCTGCAGGTGTCACCAAGTCCAATTTAAGACCTTTAATAATGAAATTGAAGATCTATAGCGCAAAGTTCAGAAACCCTCCACGGAAACAAACAAAAAAAATTTCAAATGTGCATCTTAAACCTTAATTCTTCACCCTGCAGAAACCCTGGATTCTTTTTTTTTTTTTCCGCCTCACACAGAGACGCTTCTCTGATGGCCATGAGACGACGGATCGAGGGTCTGACCCAAGAAGAGATCCGGAACATTTCCCGAGATGAGATGCACATGCCCACCACCATGGAGGATTTCCAGATGGCCCTGACCAAAGTGTCGAAAACCGTCTCCGCCTCCGACCTTGAGAAATACGAGAAGTGGATCTCGGAGTTCGGCTCCTGTTGACCTCATTCTCACCCCGGGGGGTAAAACTCTAAGTATATATATATTTTTTTAAGGGGGCAGTTTGTAATAAGAATATTTATAGACACGTTGTATTATAGAGCAAATCTGATCTGGAGAAATGGCATTTCAAAAAACGACAAACTGCACCTTTAAATGATTTCAGCACTTTGAAAAGACGCCTCCAGGAAACGTGACCAATCAGCACTAAGTCTGTGTGTTAAAGTCAAGGCTGTGATTTATTGGAATAGTCTTCACATACCAAATATTTTATAATGCACAATAACATTTTTTAATACACTGCCAGTCATTCAAGGTGCTGCATCGAGGATGAATTTCAAACACACTACTTCCAATCAGTGGGTTTTTTTTTTTCTAGTGTCCCAGGTGTATTTTTAAGCTGATCATGATGTCTATGTAATAAAGTCCTATATATACAGTACCAGGATGAAGTAAAGTTGTGTCCTGAAGCATGCACGCTCGTGCTCCACACACGATTCAACACAAGTTTACGCATTTTTCAAAGGGCCGAAAGACTGGGGGGAGTGGCTCATTCCATGAACTAAACAGTGGTCGTCGTAAACGCACGAGACGCATGCCACGTAGATTTAGGTTTTACAACTCGAGCAGCTTATTCAGGACACCATCAAAGCACAGAACATGAGTGAAATAACATCCATTTGCAATCTTTTAACAATTGGGAATATTTTGACCTTTTTCTTCTCCACAAAAGGAAAAGCGTGCGACCGTCCTCCACTTTAAACACAGAGGGTGGTCCCGAAACTACTTTTCGATCACGATTAAGTGCATAAATACATCATTCACTACAATCATTTCTCTTCCCCCCCCCCCAAAAAAAAAAAAACCAAGCCCCCATTTTACACACAATGCAACAGCAAAAACAAATCCAGGTAATGCCTTGGTGAACCGGGAAACATCGTTCGTCCTTTTGCATAAAGGAGCGAATCTGAAATGAGTAAAGTGCTACATTTGAAAAAAGGGATGAAAAGAAAAGAAAAGAAAAAAAAAAACTCACAGAAAACGCATTAACAGTGTGGGAGGAGGGGATCAGTACAGCTCTGCTTTCACATGGCTCTTCTCTTGTTCCACTCCCAGCTCCATGTTCTCTATCAGGCTCTGCTTCTCCTCCTCGGGCATCAGGGTCTCTGGGTTAAGATGAAAGAAACCCCTGTGTGGGGGAGGGGGAAATAATTATATACAGTGGCCACATGAACACATTCAGTAAAAAAAAACCATTTTGATTGATTAGGATGAATTTGAGCAGCACCCCAGGCCTCCTCACCTACATACTGACTTTCCTAAGAGTCTTCCCAGAAGAATGGAGCTCACCATAACAGCAAATGGGGACAATGTGGAACAGGCTGTCCGTGTACTTTTGGTTCGCCAATCAGAAACTTGCTAAAAAGGACACCAAATTCCTACCTGAGACCAAACACCCGAAACCCAAAGACTCGCACGTAATACTTGTTTTTCCCCACGTACTTGTGTTCACACGTGGGAAACAGGAGGTCGAGGATCTTGATGATGACCGCCGAGCCGGCCACGCCGACCACCACCACCCACATGATGAGGAAGAAGAGCGGCAGAGACTCGGTGCAGAAGCGCTTCAGTCTGTCCCGGAGCTCCTCCACCCAACGACAGACCACCTACACACACACAGTGAGCAGAAGCTCAAATTATTTTAACATTTATTTATATATATATATATATATATAAAAAGATCTTGAAGCTCCTTCTGCGGTGAATTGGCACAGTGGGCTGCGCTTGGTTCTTAAAATTTGACATCATAATACTTCTAATTTTTTTTGCTTTTATATAAAAGAGACGCGGTTACCATAGCAACCCTCGTACCAGCCCAGCCATTCTAATGAACTGGATCAGGCTTTAGTTTGGGAACAGTTGGATTACGTTATAAGACGAGTGCGGCTTGTGGAGAGGGACGTCTGGAAGCAGGTCATCGGGATTGAATTGGTCCTCCTCCCCGTGCTCGAAGAGAATGTCAGGTTCCATCCGCAGCGGCGTCTCGGGGAGTTTCCCCGGCGCGGCCGTCTCCTCCTGCGTGGTTTCCGCCTGCTTCAGCGGGTAGTGACTGGTGGTGTGTAGGACCTGCTCGTCGACTGTAAAGGAGGGGGAGTATTTATCGTCAGCGTTAGTCGTACGCTTGCAAAGAAAAAAAAAACTAAAACAAATCGAAGGTGAACACCGACCTGTTTTAGCCACGAACTCCTCGCTCATGATGAAGTCGTTCTCCCGCGGCATGGCCACGATCTTGCTGGACCTCGCCGGGTAGGTGGATTGTTCTCGGGTCACCTCCTCAGAGCTCTGGTTCAACAGCATTTTCACTTCCCACACGTCCGGTTGCCAAACCTGCAAGTTTTCAACGAGTTGAATTAGGGATGTGAAGATTCATCGATTCGCGTCGGCATAAAAGTTAAAATGATGTGATGCATAAAATTACAATTTTTTTATTTAGATACAGTTTAGTAGATGCGATGTATATTTACAGTGACAAAATGCGACCGATATTTTCTACCGTGTCCTGAGAGTCACATACAATACAGATTAACATGGCAGAGGGAGAGCTGTAACTTCCTGCAGACAAGAATTTAATCTTTTTTTTTTGCAGAAGGCACATAAGTAAATTGATTTGCTGTCCATCTGAATCAAAAAGATAAAAGTGAACTCCCTAGTTGCTATAGTAACCGCTCGTTGGTGGATGCTCTCATAACTGATACGGAGAACATCTCAAGCAACACAATCGTTTGTTTTTTTTTTCCTCCACTGGATCTACAATTTTATTAACATGTTCCTCATGGAATCTGAAACCCGAGATGTGAATACACAATTACAAATAATTACATTCTGGAGAGTGCTGTTATCGCATTAGGATTAGAAACAGGAATTCAGACCTTCTCTTCACCCAGCTGGATCATCTCCTGCCCTAGAGTCAGGAGCAGCACCTCGTCTCCTGCTTCGCTCTGCAGATACGAGTGATCCAGCATTAGCCTCAACACGCTGCTGAGGAACGTCTCAGCGCCGTCGCTCAGGCTCGCGTTACTGCCATATACTGCGGACATATGAGTCAGCGTTAGCGTGTTACAGAGATTCAAACACTTCTATAGAAACACATGATGGATTTAAAGCCATCATGGAGTCTCTATTCACTGTTCTAATAACCTTCTGGGGAGATGTTCTACTAGATTTTGTGGAGATTTCATAAAGTCAGGTAGTGATGTAAGTGAGGAGGCCTGAGGTGTTCTACAGGGGTTGAGCTCTATAGCAGGAACATCTTCCACTCCAACCCATGGAAAGAAAATCTTCAATCCTACTGCCTCTAAAGACGTCATTCACTTGTGTGCCTCCAACTTTGTGGAAGAGGCACATGTGGTTGGAAAAGTTGGGTGTCCCGATACTTTTGGCCCTACCCTGTAGGTTCCTACTGTAATAACACTGCACTCACACAGCAAAGCCTGGCACGGCATCCGCATCACCTCCTGCGGCTTGAGCGGAACCCCGTTGACGCTCGTCTTGTTGTCCGCCAGGGTGATGTTCAAGCTGATCTGAAACCAAAAAACGTGGTGAGGGTTCGAGGCAAACACGCTTTCAGATATACAGTACAAATGGAATGATTTCTGGGTACCTGCACGTTGTAGGTCAACTCTTCGTTTTCACTAACGGCGGTCACGTTGATCACATTTTCCTGTGGATACAAAGGCTGAATTACACACACACTACTTTTCTTAGATTAGAATTTTTTATGACTCCATCCAAGCGAGAAGATTAGACAAGTCTAATAGCAGGATTGCCAGTATAGTTCCTAACACGACACACACTTGACAATATGACCAAAACCAAAATCATGAGGCAAACAATTTTATGCCACGATAACGATATACAATCATAAATTGTTTCGAGAAAATCATCAGATATACATATGTGAACTTTTTTGTACTTCCCAGAACAAAGCACACATTTATATAATGTATTTTTTATTTAAAAAAAAAAAAGTTAAATTGCATTGATACTTTAAACAATAAAAAAAGTAACAAAAACATGCAGTTTCTGTTTTGTGTGATTTATTCGTTGTGTTAAATATTCTTACTTTAGTCAATACATTAAAGTAAAGTGTCAGTGTTTATTTTTTTTTAAATCATATAAATCAGGTTTGCCAATTGATCGGCATTGATATATTGCTGGAATTATCTGCAAAAATCCATACTGATAGTTGTTCCGGGTCGCGTCTGTAGATGGAGAAATATTAAAATCCTGAGAAAATCCACCATCATTACAAGAGCGGCCTCTAGAGGCGAATCACTGTTTGACGTGCTGTTTGTTTTTACACGCGACTGCACGCTTTATCATATTTTTTATTAATATTATATATTTGTATTAATACATATTTATTAATTATATAATTTTTTATTTATGATTGGATAATTTATGAATCACTTCCTTTAGCACATTTTCATAAATCGGTACTTTTTCTATTTTATTTTTCTAACAAAGTTCATGATAGAAATAATCGGATGATTAATCGTTGTCGGCATTGATTAATCTTAGTTTACCCCCTAATGACACACCTCAACTAGTACAATTCCTTATATTGATTCCCAGCATAATTCCGAATACATAATATTCCAGAGAAAAATGGTCACTTCCCGTTTTCCACAAGCCCCACCTCCTGTTGTCTGATTGGCTCGTTTTCCGTAAATGAATGAACGACTTCGAGCAAGCAACCAATCAAAAAGCAGAGGAGGTGGAACTTGTCCAAATACGTTTTAGAGCAAATATGGTTTTATAATAAACACATTTCGGAAATATGCAGATACATTTCCTGAAATTATATATGATCAATAATATTAGAACTAATTAGCTGAAATAATTGACCCACACACAGTTAGTTATAATCGCGACTCCCATCAGCTGAAGCTAATCAACACCTAGCAGCGTTCAGCATCTGATTCACAAACCAGGTCGCTCTTCTACATTTACCCCAAAGACTTACTGCGTTGAACTGCCGCGTCTCTGCCAAAGCGCAGACAAAAAGAGGAGAAATCATGAACACGAATATTCCCCAGTACGACGCCATCACTGCTAACAAACACGAAAACCTCCTCCTGCTCCTTCTTCTTCTTCTACAGGAAGCTGAACACTAACATCAGCTTTACTGCCACCCAGTGGAGAGAAAAGTGTACTACACTCATAATGGCGGACGGTGTATTTCATATCTAAAGCCTTCAGTAAAGTCCTGCCTGAAACAATCCACATCTCAATACTATCAATATTATAAATAAAGGCAGCTTTAGGCAAAAAGCAAAAAAAAAATTACAACACCACTAAATAGACAGAGAAAAAAATATATATATATGTCATTTTCACTCACCGTTATATTAATTATATAAAAAAATACATAAAATGTAAAGTAGAAAATGAAAAAAAGAGAAAAAAACATGACAGAGAGTCACATTTATTACATTTATTTAAAAACAAAACAAAATTAACAAGACCAAACAGATATTTATGAACATACATTATGTACAGACGATTTCTGTGGAGTCCTTCGTTCTGATTCCAGACATAAACACCATAAAATCTACGCACTAATTTGCTCAGAATTTCAGTAAAATTTCAGAAAATCGGTACAAAATGGCTGACACCTGATATAGCGCACTGTATCTCCTGATAGAGAGCGAGCACCAAAATGACTCTTGGATAATGACGAAATTCTCCACAAATATTTTCCTGTGGATTACTCTATCCAGGTTTGATGCGTCATATCCCGGTGGCGTTTTGCAGAATAGCAGCCATGTACTGTATTTTGAAACACCCGCCACCATGCTTCACCTTGGTTACGGTGTTCTTAGGTTCACAGAGATGTTGGACTTCTGGTGAAAAGATTGTGAGTGCAAATCCCAGCAGCACAACGCTGATAGTGGTCAACCATTGAGGTAAACCCATAACCCGCAACTACTCATTTGTATCAGTGATATTAATGATGCTATTATGGCATGTTCGCTAATAGTTTTGCTCATTTCAACAAGCGATGGAAGTCGAGGCAAGATATAGAAGAAGTATTAGAAGTAGAATATCTTCATGGAAGGTTTTGTGTGCAGGAGCATTGTGATGGTGGGACACGTTTGGGTCTTCTGGATCAAGTGGAGGGGAAATTTCCTGCTAGCACATCCAAAGACCTCCTATACAGCTATGTTCCTGCAAGTGTGTGGGGAGTTGGACATAAGGTGTGTGTGCTTGTTTCTTGGTTTGTTTCTACCAGTCTTAATATTCAGTTAGATCTTTATTCTAGATGACTTGTAGCTGTTAGAGCAGACTTGGCAGGTGACGACTCTGTAAGTAAGAACGCACACTTCGGCAGCTGTTAGGAATAAATGGACCAGTATATTATGTTGAAGATGGTGTAAGCTCCTGGGAAGATCACACGTGAGTACTTGTCGATGGCATGAGTGTTGATCCAGAGGCTGGCGTATGAACGGGATTTTCCAGCTCGGCCGTGAGAGCTTTGCTCCTTGTCTAGAGCCAGATGGACCAACACGTGCTCACGCTTTTCTCCGTTCATCTCGGACACGCCGTAATGCCCGGTGGTCATGGTGTCCATCTCGCTGTAACTGCTGCTCATCATCAGGTGGCCCTCGTGAAACATCTTGCAGGTGCACGGCAGCTGGAAGTGGAGGGAGAAGGGAGGAGGGAGAAGGGAAGAGAGACACGGCTTTAATTCTCTTCACAAATTTTTTATTTTTTTACTATATCAAATCTGCACTGGTTCAAATGTGCATTTAATGAAAGACCGTAAACCATAAGTACTCTGTACAAAAGAAATACATTTGGATATGTAGCCTGGCAGCCTGCCTATAATACCCTTATATATAAAAATATAAAGATGAGTAAGCCGGCGATTTGACAGAGAGGGCAAATTCACTTAGGAGTAAAGTGTACAATGATGCGTGAGAGGTCTGCAATTTGAAATAAACCTTAAAGCTCTATGAAACACAGCATCCAACATCTGAAGACACTTTGATGGGGCATTCATATACAACAGATCACCATAATCAATAATAGAGAGAAATGTGGCATCAACTAGCCTTTTTCTAGCAGAAAAAGTAAAACAAGATTTGTTCCTATAGAAAAAACCTAGTTTAAATTTCAATTTTTTTAATAGATTCTGTATATGAAGCTCGAAAGAAAGGTGCTAATCAAATAAAAAATCCTAAATATTTATAAGATGAAACTACCTCAATTGTTTTACCCTGGTCAGTAACAATATTCAGGTCTAACTCTTTTTTCCTTGAGTTTGAAAATACCATTACTTTGGTCTTCTCTGCATTAAGCACAAGCTTTAAATGATAAAGCTGTGCTTGCACTCTATCAAAAGCAGTTTGCAAGCATTTATACGCCTTCCTAATGGTAGCTGCAAAACTATAAATGACTGTATCATCTGTATAAAAATGGAAAGATGCATGTTGAACATTTTCCCCTAGACAGTTTATATAAATAGTGAATTAAAGTGGCCCTAGAATGGAGCCTTGCGGGACCCCTTTACAGATTGATAAATATTTTGACGTTAGGCCATCAACTTGCGTAGCTTGAGTTCTATCAGCGAGGTAGTTAATAAACCAGCCCACAGAGTGTTAAGATATACCTATACTGGTCAGTCCCTGCACTAATATACTATGGTCAACAGTGTCAAATGCTTTGGACAAACCAATGAACATAGACACACAGTGTTTCTTATCATCAAGTGCTTTGACTATATCATTAATTACTTTTATAGCAGCAGTGGTAGTGCTGTGTTTTTTCCTAAAACCAGATTGATACTTAGATAAAATTGACTGAGCATTTAAATACTCTTTCACTTGTTCACTAACCAAAGATTTCAACACTTTTGTGTTTTGAAGTTTGGAAATAGGTCTATAATTATTTAGCAAGGTAGGGTCACCTCCTTTCAAAAGTGGAAAAACATAAGCAAACTTCCATACCTTGGGAATTTTGTTTGTGATCAGAGAAAAATTAAAAACATGAGTCAAAGGTTCAGCTAGAATATCTGCAGCTAATTTCAAAAAGAATGGGTCTAAGTGATCTGGGCCTGCAGGTTTTCGAGGATATAATTGTTTCAGCGCTTTATATAAATAAATATATAAATAACATAATATATAAATAAATTGTACTTATGGGGAAAAAAATCATGGAGTTCTTAGAGACAATGTGGACAGTGGAGGATAGAGGAGGACAGTGGAGGACAATGGTGAACAGCGGAGGAAAGAGAAGGACAGTGGAGGTCAATGGTGGACAGTGGAGGACAATAAAGGACAGTGGAGGTCAATGGTGAACAGTGGAGGATAGAGAAGGACAGTGGAGGTCAATGGTGGACAGTGGAGGACAATAAAGGACAGTGGAGGTCAATGGTAAACAGCGGAGGAAAGAGAAGGACAGTGGAGGTCAATGGTGGACAGTGGAGGACAATGAAGGACAGTGGAGGTCAATGGTGAACAGTGGAGGACAATGAAGGACAGTGGAGGTCAATGAAGGACAGTGGAGGTCAATGGTGAACAGTGGAGGATAGAGAAGGACAGTGGAGGTCAATGGTAGACAGTGGAGGACAATGAAGGACAGTGGAGGTCAATGGTGAACAGTGGAGGATAGAGAAGGACAGTGGAGGTAAATGGTGGACAGTGGAGGACAATAAAGGACAGTGGAGGTCAATGGTGAACAGCGGAGGAAAGAGAAGGACAGTGAAGGTCAATGGTGGACATTGGAGGAAAAAGAAGGACAGTGGAGGTCAATGTGGACATTGGAGGAAAGAGAAGGACAGCTGAGGACAGTGGTGGACATTAGGGAAAAGAGAAGGACAGTGGAGGACAGTGGTGGACAATGGAGGAAAGAGAAGGACAGTGGAGGGCAGTGAAATACAATCAAGGACTGTCCTCCACGGTCATATCATATATCACCTCATATCATATACTTAACATTTGGAAGTGAGAGCACCTCATAGCTTTAATCTCACCCTCTCTCTGAGCTTCCTTTCTTTGCGTTCCTGAAGAGTAGACAGGTAGTTGACCGCTGCATACTCAATAACGGACAGGAAGACAAAGACAAAGCTGACCCACAGGTAGATGTCCACGGCTTTGATGTAGGACACTCGGGGCATGGACGCGTTAACGCCTGTGATGATGGTGGACATGGTGAGCACCGTAGTGATGCCTGAGGAGATAAAAAAAATTTATTACATGACATTGTAGCCTGGTTGTTTACTGTACAAAAAAATCTCAAAGTAAATTTCACCAAGAGGGACTCGGGCGGGGACGGCACGCCGGTCGATCCAGAAGGACACCCAGGACAGCATAACCATCAGGGTGGCGGGAAAGTAGGTCTGCAGCAGGAAGAAGAAAATGTGACGCCTCAGGGTGAACGTGATGTACAGACGGTTGTACCAACCTGCAGGAGGAAAAGGAAAGACAACTTTACAGGAAAAAACTTGATTCCCAATTCCCATTCGATTATCTAAATCCTTCATCGGGGACACATGTAATCATCAATGCTATGTATGAAGTACCTGTGCTGCTGTAGAAGGCTAGTTTAGTGGTGGTGTGAAACTCCTGAATGAGGAACTGTGAAAGCGAGATCTTGTCGTCGGTCTGCAGGGAGGCGTTCCCCTTCTTCCAGTAGAGCATCAGATCGTCGTCGGTGTAGGCATCTGCGAAGGAGTCAGAAGTAACATGCATTTACAGTTTGAAGGACTGAAGTTAATAATCAGGAGACGTTTCTGGAAACATGAGTAGGTCGTGATCTATACAAAGCACATACATTGCGTACATCTTCGTGTGTGGATTTCACAGATACCGAAATATATGTCAGATGCTTGTACGTGTATGCTACATATATTTAGAAAATATTACAAAAATGGCCATATTTTAGATTTCTGTATGGGTTGAACAGTACAAGGCTAGAGGTCGACCGATTTGGGTTTTTCTCCGGCCGATGACGATTTTTTTTGGCGGATTTTCACAGATGCTTGTTGCCATTCTTGCTCTTGTCTTAGCAACTTAGCGGATATGATGGAAAAGCTACACGAATCTGTTAGTAATGACGGAGAGCTGCTTGCTTTCTAAATGTATAGTTCTACTGTAGTTCTTCCAGTTTTCCTGTTTGGATCATGAATACAGACTACTGCCACCTGCTGGTACGGAGAGTTATTAATCAGCAAGCGGGATCAATCGGTCGACCTCTAACGGCAGCATTGAACCCAATGCTGCCGTTAGAGGTCGACCTCTAACGGCAGCATTGAACCCAATAAAATCAAGAATTGTACAAGTTACTGAGTTACAGAGTAAAGAAACTGGTACTCACAGCTTTCGATCTCCAGCGAGCATGTCTGGGTGTCCAGAGGAAAGCGGCTGAGGTCCATATTACACATCGCTGTAACTGTGACCCTGAAAATGTTGCACACATCATTTTCAACATTTAGGCGTAACGACTAGTAATTTCCTCTCACAATACCGACAAAAGTATTAAGACTCTTTTTTTCAACTGAATTTTTTGTTCATCTCGTTCCACATTTAGTCTCCACTTGCTCTTATGATAAGATCCATTTTTCTGGGAGGACGAATGATTTTGTGGAAATTTGTGCTCATTCAAACACAAGGGCCTTGGTAAAGAAAAAAATATTGCCGGTCGCACAGCTCATGATGTACACAGGACGATGTCTTCTGGCACACTGACTTATGAAGGTCGGTGCTCCCTGAGACTGTGCGTGCAGCGCTGTGCTGCCATCTGTTGGAGTGTTACAAAAGCTTTTTTTTGTATACCACCTAGTGTCTTCATGAAGCTGGCTTTGTCCACAGGTGCATTGTCATGTTGGAGCAGGTTTGGGTTTATAATCTCAAGTGAGGTGAAAATCCGATGCTTGCTGGAAAAGCCAGGTGTCCCAATACCTTCTGTCCATATAGAGGGTCTCTTGGTTAGTGACGAATGAAAACAATTGCATATTACAGACTGGTACTGTAAAGCTGCTTTAAGACAATGTCTGTGGTGAAAAGCGCTATAGAAATAAACTTGACTTGGTATTGAACTAATTTTGCTTTATAAAGAGGTTAGGCACATATTAATAAACGCCCAGATGTGTTCAGCTGCAGCTGCAGCAGCATAGCAGGCGATTAAGACCTCATCTATAAGCTAGATTTTGTACATCCGACAGGCTGGTCAAATGACCTCGCTTCTGCACTTCCAACAATTCCTGGAACAGATGTGGAATTACCACCATGCTCGTCCGGTCTGGTGCAGCTTTAACTAATAGGAGCTGTGGAGAATCGAATAATACCAGAGTTAAAAGGTGACATCACATCTAGGGGAAGCACTAAAACCGCTGGCAATCCGTTGCCTGGGAGATTATGTGAGCTTTAATACGCCGTGCTGATTATGGGCTTCTGATTGTGGTATGGATTGTGATTTCAGCAACTTTTCGGTATTTACTCAACATACATTTTTTGAAAAGTAGCTGCAGTGCCGGTGAGACAGGAGTCAAACGATCACTCTTAGCTTCAATGGAAGGCCAAAAACCCACATGAACAAGTGCACACTTGAAATTTAAGCCTCATAGAGCATCATTAATGAACGTTCCGTCACTACCACATGGTTGGAGGCACACAATTGTACAGGATGCAGGTTGCATGATTTTTCCCCCTTTAATTGAACTAGGAGACCCAAACTTGTTCCAGCATGTGCCCCTTTGCCCCTGTGCCCTATGTGGAAGATCTCGAGTGGCCTGCTATAGAACTCAAACCCTGCTCTACACCTTTGCGAGGAATTGGAACGCCACCCACTTTACACACACACATAATCTTAAAATCATATATTCGCAATGATAAAAATCTGCAAAATTTTTTCCATATACTGTAATGTATGTACAGTTTATGTCTGTGGTTGCCAGATGTTTTCCCAACTGTATCTAGACCACATGTTTAAAATAGGTCCTTGCTTTTAGGGCCCCAAAACAACCACCCAATATCAAACACTTGTTGTAATAATAATAAAACAATAATTTTTTTTTTAAAAGGCTGGCATCTACAATGTGCGGTTGCTAAAACATATTAATTCCTAATATCATATTTATCCATTGCGAGTTCTTTAGTATTATGGATTTTGGTGTCCAACCACTTTTTCAGAGTGAAATATTCTTGTTTTGACAAGTTCTCAGACAGAAACTCTGGAAGAAAAACGGTCCCAGGAGCGACTGTTTTCTGCAAAAATCAGCGTTTCACACACAGATCTCACACTGTATAAAAAGTAAGCAGGTCCACAGACGATTCGGATTCACTACTCAGATTAATGTTTGCCTCGACTAGCAAAAACACAGTTCAGTGATGGTCCTGGTCCTGTTTGCTGCAACATAAAAACGTTTCCTACTAGATTAAAAAACAAGTTACTTTGCTCTGTATAAAGTCTTCACACATTTACGTGTGAATATTTACAGCATTTAGCTGACGCCCTTATTGTACAATTGAGCAGCTATGGGCCTTGCTCAGGGGCCCAGGATCTGCAGCTTGGTGTTGCTGGGATTTGAACTCGCAACCTTTGGCTCCAAAGTCCAATAACTTAACCACTAAGTTACCACGTCAATGAAGTGCTTTCTAAAATCTTGGGAATCCCTGTTTTACGCACCTGACACTATAGAGCACTTTGCCGTCCGGAAAGACCCTCAGCATGACGTTGTCCGTTGTCGTGTCATGGATGAAGGAGCGTTTGGAATGGACGAAGAACATATCAGGGACCCAGATTTTCTTTAACAAGCGGCTATCAAAGGTCATGCTCTGGTTGGTCTTTCCTGGGAAGGACAGACGCTCGTCTTTCCAATAGTGCCTCAGGTACAGGGTCATGGTAAAGTCCTGCTCATCAACACAACAACAACATTGAAAATCTAGCCAAGAACTCACACATCATCTTTTTGGATTTCTGTTGGACCTTAAACAAAAACTAATAAAAAAAACATGCTTGTCTGACAGATTCTCTCACCATATCCACTTCGGAGATAGTGTCCAGACTTTCGACTTGCACATCCACACCTACAGGAAGCGCAGGACCTGAGAAACAACAGTGAAGGATTATTATATGGGTTCTTCGGTAGGTTCTTTGTTCCTAATTTACTAATATTACTTAATAGAGTTTCTCCTCAACCAACCAGTTCAAAAGCGTTCCTGTTTGATGGTTGTATTTACTTCTAAGCATTCTGGGTGTTTAGATGTATTTGTGTATTTGTTTTGATACCACAAACGCACAACTTTGAAACCATTTACAGCGTTCAGCAGACGCCCATCCTTCAGAGCGACTTACAATTATCACGCTTATACACCTGAGCAGTGAGGATTAAGAGCCTGGATCAAGAACCTTCGCAGTGGTGCTGGGATTGAACTTTTAACCTTTGGATCAGAAGAAAAAGTAATCTGAAGTCTTACCTACCGAGCTAACGCTTCTCACTTCCTTTTTTTTACCCGAACTTTTGACTCGGTTAGCTTCTTGATACATGTAGATCAGGCATAACATTATGACTCTACAACGTAATGACAGGTGAAGTGAATAACGCTGGGTATCTCCTCGTCATGGCACCTGTTAGTGAGTGGATTTATTTATTTGGCAGCAAGTGAACATTTTTGTCCTCAAAGTTGATGTAAGAAGCAGGAAAATTGGCCAAGTGTAAGGATTTCAGGGCCAAATTGTGACGTCTAGACAACTCGGTCAGAGCATCTCCAAAACGGCAGCTCTTGTGGGATGTTTCTGGTCTGCAGTGGTCAGTATCTATTGAAAGTGCTCCAAGGAAGGAACAGTGGTGAACCGGTGACAGGGTGGGGAGCAAAGTCTAGTCCGCGTGGTCCGATTCAACAGACTGTAGCTCAAATTGCTGAAGAAGTTCATGCTGTTGATGCTCAACAGGTCAGGATTGTTGTGGCAGCACAAAATTAGGTAGGCGGTCATAATGTTATGCCTGATTGATGTATATATATATACATCATTTTTTTTATTTTTTTAAGCAGTTTTACCTCCAAAGCCAGGCCGCATCGTGAAATCATGGTGTTCGATCCGGAGGAGGTGCTCGGATTTCGGCACAGAGCCCTTTGTGATGTCTGGGCTCCTTTTCAGAATAGGACTTTGACCATAATTACATAAGAAAAAGTTAGAAACAAACAAACATTATGGACAAGTATTGCACTAATCTCTCTACATTCATTATTCATTTACTCAATTATAAATAAAAAAAAGGCTCTGGTTACCTTCCAGCCTTGCGAATTCCCTCCACCGTTCTTGCAGCATCTCTTCGGGACCTGCAACAAGCTTAAAAAGTCAATTGACCAATATAATAATGAGTTTGAATGAGCTCCACTCTTCTGGGAAGACGTTCCACTAGATTTTGGGGAGATTTGCAAGTCTTCATTCAGCCACAAGAATGCTAGTAAAATCAGGTATGTAGGTGAGGAAGTGTGGAGGTCTGGGGTGTGTTCCAATTTATTCCCAAAGGTGTTCAATAGGGTTTGAGCTCTATTGCACCCCACCCAAGATCTTCCACATACGTCCAACCCATGCAACCCATCTTCACGGAGCTGGCTTTGTGCGCAGAAGGGTTGTCATGCCAACACATGTTTGGATCTCCCAATTCAAGTGGAGGGACAGCACATCCAAAGACATCCTACAAAATTTGCACATTCCATGGGTGGAAAAAGTCACAAAAAGAACACTTTTGTACATCTTCATCCTCATCCATTTAGAAGGTGTTTGGGTTCTTTCTCAGAAGAATTGACGAAGATTTTAGACCAAACCTTTTTTTTTAAGCATGTGGTCACTGTAATCTGGGCTTGATGTCCCCCTGTCACCCTGTTAAAAACTTCAAACCGACCCACCTCCATACTGAAGTAATTCCCTCCGTGAAGGTCATAACAAGCGAATACTGGTATGAAAGATTACGAGGCCCTACTGAGACTTTTCTCAAATCCCCCGGGATCCCACGTTTACAGAATACAGTGCGGGTGGAAAAAAAAAGTAAACGGGCCGAAGGAATTATGAAAGAACAGAATATGGTCCGGTTAATGAAAATCTAATTTCGTGCTGCTGGATTAATCCTATCTGCTGCGACCTGAAGATGGGAGTCACCTCTAAATATGCTGCAGTCTAATCGTATTAAAGATCTTATTACAGTGAAAAAAAATATTACTGCTTATGTTCATATATATATATATATATATATATATATATATATATATATATATATATATATATATATATATATATATATTTATATTTATATATACACACACATTTTGGGGTCTCTCTGGAAGAATTAGCATAAAATTTCCCTTTGCTTGAACTAGGAGACCCAAACCTGTTCCAGCATTCTCCTGTCCACAAAACTAGCTTCATGAAGATCTTCTATAGAGCTCAAAACCCTATTAAACACTCTATAACTCCAGACGACCTCCTCACTTTCATACCTACATCAATACCTTGCTAACACTCTTGTAGCTGAATAACATCTTCCCAGAAGAGTGGAGATTATTAGAAGAGGAAATGGAGAATAGATGTGGAATGGGACCACTACGCTCTTCATGTTCTCTGCTCCTGAGTGACATCGCTTTTTATCTCTCGTCACTTCAGATCTCATCTCACATCTTTTCTGTTACACACGACTCCGCAGAGGCTCTTCCTTTCTGTCACGTTGTATCCCGAATGGCACGTTATGATGTAGGGGGTCATGCCTTTTGAAAAATTGGACATGAATTTCCACAATGTCATATTTGCATGTATTCACTGAATCGTGGACCCCCAGTTCTAAAGTCCGGAGCGAACGTTTGGTAATTACTGCTAATTACTGCTATATACAAGATGATGATGCACAAAGAAAGTGAGAAACCTGGGGGTGGGGTTCCAATTCATCCCATAGGTGTTCAAATAGGGTTTAAGCTCTATAGCAGATCACTCAAGATCTTCTACCATATCCAAACTATGTGAAGAATATCTTAACGGAGCTGGATTTGAGCAGGGGCGTTATCATGCTGGAACAAGTTTGGGTCTCCGAGTTCAAATGAATTTTGTGCTTTTGGGACCACCAGAGTGAAAAGAAAAAAAAAATCCACTCAAGTAAAGTATAAAGAAGCTCATTTATAATTTACTCGGAGTAGAATTATCGAATCAGACAATGGTGTGTGTGTGTGTGTGTGTGTGTGTGTGTGTGTGTGTGTGTGTGTGTGTGCAGTGCTGGAATTCGGTGGGAATTTGCTCTTCTTCACGTTTAATACGTTTAAAGCGATGTATCAGCGTATTTAAAGTTGAGTTTTTATATTTAAAACCGACCCATGAATTGATGATGTACAGGAACGAGTGTAAATCTTTAATCAGAGAGATGCTTTGCTCATCATTCAGGTGACATTCATTTGACTGATTGATGTGGCCGTGCAAGGACGCGCACACACACGCGCACACACACACACACACACACACACACACACACACACACACAAAAAATCCCTAGGGATTGCATCTATCTCACTGTAACGTGTGTTTCATGTCAAGTATTCAGTTAATTAATTAATTACTGAGAAGCACAAGAACAGCCCCATTCAAAGTGGTCCAGGTCGCACTGTTAGTTACCCCCATCATCATCCAGACCATCCTTCACCCTCATCTGCCACAGAGCACGCTTTCACACATTTTTTTACGAAAAACTACATCAACGACCACCAGGGTCTCGACCGCAGCATCTCCACAGGTTCATGTGACTTCCACTTGCATGGGGATTCCTGCATGATTCAAACTAGAAGCTTCAACTGTCTAATAATGTCCAAGATGCAGGAAATTATGGAAGGGAAGAAAAATGGGTGGAAGATAAAATCAAAGGAAGGGTGAAGTTTTTAAAATAATAAAAAGAAATATACAAATAAAAAAAAAATAATAATAATAAAAAAAAAAATATATATATATATATTTTTTTTTTTTTTTTTTTTTTAATTGTTGTTCAAATGTAAACTTTAGTAGGAATTGTCCTGGTGAAAACAAAATCGTATTAAAAATAAAAATAAAAAGAGATAAGCTCATTGTGAGGATGTTGAAAGGGAAAATAAAACAATGCAAAAAAAAAAAAAAAAAGGAATACGGATGTAGGGAATAGAGATATTTATTCCTTTGATACATTTTGCAGAAAATGTGAAATTCTTGCACGTGTATTGTGCAATGTGTTGTGATGCAAAATGTGTTTCTCACCTGAGTTGGCTGCAGGTGTGAACATTCCTCCTTCCCTTTGCGGTTCCTGTGGCGCGCGCACCGAGCAGCTCCTGGCACAGCAGCAAGGCAACGAGCAGATCCGCGCGCATGGCGACCTCATCAAAGCGCGCGCCTCGTTATCGATTGACTTCCAATTAAAAATGAAAACAACAACAAATCCCTTCGAGTTCAGGGTTACACTCCCATAACACACACACACACACACACACACACACACCCTCCCCAATATTATTACCCCAGGCTCGGTCTCAACCAATTCAGGTTCCCTACAGAAGCGCACTGCATAGGGAATGGATTTAATGCGCATTATATTCTCCCTAAATCCATCAGTGCAGCCATTATGGATCGAGCCTATAAATCTTACTTCATATTACATAATAGCACTGCATATTTACATTTGTAGCCATCAAGATCATCTCTAATATACAGTACAGACCAAAAGTTTGGACACACCTTCTCATTCAAAGAGTTTTCTTTATTTTCATGACTATGTAAATTGTAGAGTCACACTGAAGGCATCAAGGGCTATTTGACCAAGAAGGAGAGTGATGGGGTGCTGCGCCAGATGACCTGGCCTCCACAGTCACCGGACCTGAACCCAATCGAGATGGTTTAGGGGTGAGCTGGACCGCAGAGTGAAGGCAAAAGGGCCAACAAGTGCCAAGCATCTCTCGGGGAACTCCTTCAAGACTGTTGGAAGACCATTTCAGGTGACTACCTCTTGAAGCTCATCAAGAGAATGCCAAGAGTGTGCAAAGCAGTAATCAAAGCAAAAGGTGGCTTTGAAGAACCTACAATATGACATTTTTCAGTTGTTTCACACTTTTTTGTTATGTATATAATTCCATATATAATTCCACATGTGTTCATTCATAGTTTTAATGCCTTCAGTGTGAATCTACAATTTTCATAGTCATGAAAATAAAGAAAACTCTTTGAATGAGAAGGTGTGTCCAAACTTTTGGTCTGTACTGTATATATTATATGAACACACATGTCAGGAGGTAATGCTGGTCCATGTGCATCATGGAAACACTAGACACCGTGCATTTCCCACCAAGGCCTTACCTGTCCTACCTGAACCAGTCCACCACTCATTAGGACACCACGGCTTTAGAAAGCATGGATCTTCTGGAGAAACACAGTATAACACACGGCGCTGCGTCACAATTTATTTTATTCATATTAACCTCGTAACACGAGTCCAGTTTTTTTATTACATTTTTTAATTTGAAATAAAGGCAAATTTGTGCGTTTTTCTTCGACACGATAGAAATTAATAAACGGTTCATGAAAAAAACATGGACTGAAGACAAAAGCAGCAATCAAATCCACACTGATGTATTCCAGCTTGTGCAGTTTGCTACAGATGCAGGTCGTGAGCTCTGACTAGTGCGCCCTCTCTGACCGTCCAATCGAGGGACGTGAAAATGCCGACACGATTAGTCGCCTGCTGGATGGCCCCACAGTGGCCAAATCATAATCTGATTGGTTACAGCAACAGCTTTAAGCAACATGGATGAGAACCCGTTTATTTTTTATGGAAGCGCTATGAAATGAAGAGAATGGAAATCAGGGATTGTGATTTTAGAGTTGAGGCCAGTAGAGAAGGCCTCGCTAAACCCGCTACCGCTAGACTCAAAGCTGGAGACTGAACCTGTTCCAATAGCGCACCATCTCAAAAAATCATGCATATCATTTATCATTTCCACCATTCGACAGTTCAGTCTAGTGTATCTCTCTATCTGTGGGGGTTTATTTTGCCTGGAAACTCGAAGGAACCCAAATGAGATGAGGAGATTGTTGTGAGAAACTCCACACAGACAAGTCAAGACAAGACAAGACAAGATGAGGGACCCTGGAGCTGTGAGGTGGCAATGCTACTACCCACTGTGCCGCCATTCCAAACCTTCTCACAAAGCAGCTTCACACAAATACGGATGTGGAGTCAGATCCTTAACGAGCACACCAGAGAAAACTCTCTGACATGATGCAAGACAGAAACCGCTCGAGGATCCGGACTCAAAATGGCATCACCAGGACCAGCGTGTAGGAAGTTTCTTCAAAATCTCTGAAAAATGTCTTTTCTCTTTGACAGGTTTTGGCAACGTTAGGGGGGAAAAAAAACTATTTTTTGCAAACACACCATTAGAGTGAAACATTAGCAAGAATATCTCTGTTCGATGAATAAAAAAGGTTATTATTTATATATAAACACAGCATGTATTTTTCTGTTTGACAAGTTTTATTAAAATTATTAAAAAAGAGGCGAAATTAAAAACCTCATAGATTATTATTTTTTTTTTTACGTAACCCTTCAGTAATTTGTGTAAACAGTATAATACTGTAATTGTGAAACAACAAACTTTCATCTTGGCTTTTTCCCCATAATCTCTCCATAATGTGTGTGTGTGTGTGTGTGTGTGTGTGTGTGTGTGTGTGTGTGTGTGTGTGTGTGTGTGTGTGTGTGAAGGAACATCTTCCCAAAACAGTGGAACTTATTTTATATAGAGACTAAATGTGGATTGGGACAAATCTGATCCGGTGTCCATACACTTCTGTCCGTGTCCATTAGATGGCACTGTTTTACCAATTCCAAGCAAGAAAAAAATAAAACTGGAGGTTTAACTTTCCAATTGATTTTAACTTTACTTTAACTTATCTATCTATCTATCTATCTATCTATCTATCTATCTATCTATCTATCTATCTATCTATCTATCTATCTATCTATCTATCTATCTATCTATCTATCTATCTATCTATCTGCTTGTTTATTGTATGCATGTATTTATTTAATTAATTTATTCACATGAAATTTGATGCTATATATTATGTATTTTTCATTATTTAAATTATGAATAAATATTTATTTAAAATAGAATGATTAATTAATTAAATACGAATAATGCTATTTATTTAATAAGAAACCCAGCCAGTCTACAGAGACGTCAGGAAAAGGAGACGTGGAGGAGAGTGGAGGTTTGGGGGGGCACTTTAAATGTTGGTACTATGACTGGTAAAGGGAGAGAGGTAGCTGATATGATGGAGAGGAGAAAGGTAGATATGTTGTGTGTTTAGGAGACCAAATGGAAAGTGAATAAGACCAGGAACATTGGAGGTGTTTAAACTGTTCTCTCATGGTGTGGATGGAAAGAGAAATGGTGTAGGGGTGATTCTGAAGGAAGCGTACAGTAAGAGTGTAGTGGAGGTGAAGAGAGTTTCTGATAGGGTGATGATCGTGATGCTGGAAGTTGAAGGGATGATGATAAATGTCATCAGTGCCTATGCTCCACAAGTGGGCTGTGAGATGGAGGAGAAGGAAAAATTCTGGAGTGAATTAGATGAAGTGGTAGATGGTGTACCTAGGAAAGAACGATTGGTGATTGGGGCAGACTTTAATGGGCATGTAGGTGAAGGGAACAAAGGTGATGAGGAGGTGATGGTAGGTATGGTTTTAAGGAGAGGAATGTGGAAGGGCAGATGGTGGTAGATTTTGCTAAAAGGATGCAACCTGAAGGAGATTGAAGACTGTAAGGTGTTGGCAGGGGACAGTGTAGCTAGACAGCATCGGATGGTGGTCTGTAGGATGGTTTTGGAGGCGAAGAAAAAGAGGAGGAGAGTAAAGACTGAAAGAAGAATAAGATGGTGGAAGCTGAAGGAGGAAGAGTGTAGTGTGATGTTCAGGGAAGAGGTCAGACAGAGGCTCGGTGGTGTTGAAGAGGTGCTGGATGATTGGGGAACGACTGCAGGAGTGATGAGGGAGGCAGCTAGAAAGGTACTTGGTGTGACATCTGGAAATAGAAAGGAAGATAAAGAGACGTGGTGGTGGAATGAGGAAGTGCAGGAGAGCAGAAGGAGAAAGAGGTTGGAGAACCAGAATTGGGATCAGCAGAGTGATGAGGATTTGTATGAGAAGTTGGACACTGAGGAAGGAGAAAAGGATTTGTACTCATTATTCATTAAATACATTTGTATTATTATAATTAGTAGTAGAATTAATTAAAAAAATATTTTTAATAAGACATTTCTTTTTCAAAAAAATATTAACTTTCTTTAAAATGTGTTTTCTTTATAAGCCAGTTTTGACATAGTGACAGTGTTGTGGTATACCTTTTTATTGCACAATTCACCTCTTGGCCAGCAGAGGGCGGTAAAAACGTACAAGCCGCTGCTTTAATCGAACGTTATTGTCTCTCAATTATTTTCCTGTCACTTTCCTTCCATCAGTCGAAGACATAAAAAATTGTAAATGTTCAGGAATATATTTTCCAACCTCATTGTTTCTCCTGCCTTTAAAAACAACTCCATCTGTTCCCCTCCTACTCCCCCTCCCCCCACCCCCATGCAGACTTAATCAGGATTTGGTGGGTGGTGTTTTTCGATGCCGAGCTGAACTCGTTACGTAACCTTTTATCTTCCCACGTTTGTATCACTTCATTAGCGTGTAATCTGTGCTAAGCAGCTGTCAGCTGATCGACGGAACAGGGCTCGCAGTTCAAACGTCTATTCATGAAGCTAATGGGGAGAAAAGAAAAGCCCCCGAGATCACAGACCACTCACTGCTTTAGCGCTTTAGAATCAGACGGAGGAACAAAGCTTTGTTTTACACAATCAGACGTGTTTTAGTGGCAGATATACAGTAGATCAGACGCTTTGGTTATTGTTGCTCAGTGGGTTAAGGCTCTGGGTTACAAGTCGGGGGTTCAAGCACTGGTATCGCCATGCTGGCACTTTTGTGGCCCTTGAGCAAGGCCCTTAACCCTCTGTGCTCTGTATCACGGCTGATCCTGCACTCTGACCCCAGCTTTCTAACATCTCTAGGACAATTATCTTTCCTTCCTTCCTACAATATACAGACAAAAGTATTTGGACACCTGACTTTGACGTGTTCATGAGCATATTAGATTTAACTTAAATGATGGACAAAAGTATTGGGACATCGGACTTTTGCATCCATATGTGCTTTTTATTTCAAACCAGCTCAATGAAGATGGTTTCCATGTGTTAGAGTGGAAGATCTTGTGGCCTGCTTTTGGGGATGAATTGGAACAGCGCCCCAGGCCTCCTTTAGCAACAAATCTTCACAAGATCTAGTGGAACATCTTCCCAGAAGAGTGGAACAGCAAATGGAAACTAAATGTAGAATGCGATGTTCAAAAAAGAAGCGCTTACGAATCTTATGTTCGGGTGTCCACAAACTTTTGATCAATCAGATTTGGTAGTTTTTGTGCTACAGGTAATAAATTCACACAGTTTACTGAAGGCTGTTTGTATCAGTGCGGCGTCTGTAATTATCCAGCAGCGTCTGCTGTTAGAGGAACAGATGCAGTGGATCCTGATCGTGTTTGTCGCCGCAGACTGAATTTCACTGAAGATATAAACTACAGCTTTTCTCCTTTTCTTCTGTGGACCGACAGCTTGTGGATAAAAACAATGCCAAATGACGTGGATTGGAGACGTTATACACTATACGCTATTTGAGCAAAAGTTTGTGGACACCAGGCTACAGGTTCAGGACTGTATGTAGTTTCTTGAGTAACTTTTTCTGTCACTTTCACTCTTCTGGGAAGATGTTCCACTAGATCTGTTCTGTCATGTGCTGATGGGGAAGAAAAAGCCTGCGGAAGAAAGAAAGAAAGAAAGCAATCACACACACAAAAAAAGAGAAAACGCAAGCAAACCAGGCGGGAGAAGAAAGGAAAGAAAGAAAGGAAAGAAAGAAAGAAAGAAAGAAAGAAAGAAAGAAAGAAAGAAAGAAAGAAAGAAAGAAAGAAAGAAAGAAAGAAAGAAAGAAAGAAAGAAAGAAAGAAAGAAAGAAAGAAAGAAAGGAGTGAGTAAGAGCAAAATAAAGAAAAAAGGTCAGTGAGAGCAAAAGAAAGAAAAAAAAGAAAGAAAGAAAGCAATTACACACAAAAAAGGGATGCATGCAACCAGGCAAGAGCGAAATAAATAAATAAAGAAATAAATAAATAAAGAAAGAAAGAAAGAAAGAAAGAAAGAAAGAAAGAAAGAAAGAAAGAAAGAAAGAAAGAAAGAAAGAAAGAAAGAAAGAAAGAACTGAATATTTGTATTCTGATGTATTGACATGATAAAGGAAATTGATTGGACAGTAAATAAATAAACTCTTCTGCTCCTGGAGATTTTCAGTAATAATACTGTTTATAATTAAACAAAATAAAAATCCAAACATCATCACCAACTTCACCTCTGGACTTCATCCAACTCCTGAAATCTTCTTCTTCTTATGAACAGAATCAAAAAGATTCGAGTTCCTGAGATGAAATGATCATCACTGATGTTTCTTATAGAAAGAATCACTGAACCAATTCAGTAAACAGATCTAAATGAATAAAAAAAAAAAAAAAGGGAGGCTTGAGGGCCTTGCTCAGGGGCCCAGAAAAAAGAATGCAAGTAAGCAAAAAATAATAATAATAATTTGAACGGTAAATTTTTTTAAAAGAAATGAATAAATAATACAGAATACAATATTTGTATTCCAAAGTAGACATTGTTATAAAAAAAATTAAATATTTTTTTTTTATTTTATTTTTTTTATTATTAATTAAAAAAATAAAAACAATACAATACAATTGTGTGCCTCCAAAATTATGATTTGAGTTTGAATCACATATGGCTTGGAAAGGTCAGGTGTCCCAATATTTTTGTATAATAATAATAAAAAAATAAAAAATAAATAAATACAAAAATAATAATAATAAAAACCAGTGTGCGTTGTTTCTTTATCTTTTTTATTTTTATTTATTCTTGCAAGCGTTTTTTTTTTTCTCTCCCACCTACTGATTTAGCATTCAGTCGTGCTACACACATCTCTACATCCAGGCTGCCAAGAGATTCACCATTTATTTTTCTCATCCTTTTTTTCTTTTTGTAAACACAGAAACTCGAAGACGTCCCTGGAGTGGGTTGTGATATTTGTTTGGATGAGGGATTAAGCCTCCTCAGAATAGCAGTTTCAAACATGGATTACTGGTTCACACACATTCAGGAGATCTCTGTTTGAGCAAAGCCAAGATCCTGAGAGGATTCCGGAAATCTCATCACCTCCTTTCTCGGAAGGTTCGAGGTTGCTAGTTAGTACTGAAGGCGATTATCTAATGAGTATTCGAGCAGACATCTAGAAACCCAGCACCAGGTTCTGACTAAACTAAGTGTTTGGAAAATACAGTAGCAGAGTCACGCTGGTTGTAGCAGAGTCTTCGGTGTGACTTCTTCCCTCTGATGCATTCTAGGAATTTGTTTAATTCATAAACAAAATCGCTCTTCACCTCCATGAAGACTCGTTTTTTTATTTCAATAAGCCCCTCCCATCCGATTAGCTGAAGCTATAGAAAAAACACGCCTCTTACTGAACAAGATGAAAAGCAGGATGATGCTCCTGTGCACAAAGCCACGTCCATGAAGAGATCTTTTACAGTCAGAGGTGAAAGAAAGAAGGAATGAAAGAATAAAAGAAAGAAAGAAAGAAAGAAAGAAAGAAAGAAAGAAAGAAAGAAAGAAAGAAAGAAAGAAAGAAAGAAAGAAAGAAAGAAAGAAAGAAAGAAAGAAAGAAAGGACTAGAAGCAAAAGAAAGAAAAAAAACTGAAAGAAAGAAAGAAAGAAAGAAAGAAAGAAAGAAAGAAAGAAAGAAAGAAAGAAAGAAAGAAAGAAAGAAAGAAAGAAAGAAAGGAGTGACTGACAGCAAAAGAAAGAAAGAAAGAAAGAAAGAAAGAAAGAAAGAAAGAAAGAAAGAAAGAAAGAAAGAAAGAAAGAAAGAAAGAAAGAAAGAAAGAAAGGAGTAACTGAGAGCAAAATAAATAAAAAAAATTGAAAGTAAGAAAGAAAGAAAAAAGCAAGAAAGGAGTGAGTGAGAGCAGAAGAAAGAAAGAAAGAAAGAAAGAAAGAAAGAAAGAAAGAAAGAAGTAACTGAGAGCAAAAGAAATAGAAAGTAAGAAAGAATGAAAAAAGCGAGAAAAAAGTGACTGACAGCAAAAGAAAGAAAGAAAGAAAGAAAGAAAGAAAGAAAGAAAGAAAGAAAGAAGTAACTGAGAGCAAAAGAAATAAAAAAAAATAGAAAGTAAGAAAGAAAGAAAAAAGAAAGAAAGGAGTGAGTGAGAGCAGAAGAAAGAAAAAAAGAAAGAAAAAAGAAGAAAAGAAAGGAGTGGATGATAGCAAAATAAAGAAAGGAGTGATTGAGAGCGAAAGAAAGAAAGAAAGAAAGAAAGAAAGAAAGAAAGAAAGAAAGAAAGAAAGAAAGAAAGAAAGAAAGAAAGAAAGAAAGAAAGAAAGAAAGAAAGAAAGAAAAGAGTGAGTGAGAGCAAAAAAGAAAAAAGAAAGAAAAAAGAAGAAAAGAAAGGAGTGAGAGATAGCAAAAAATAAAGAAAGAAAGAACTGAATATTTGTATTCTGATGTATTGACATGATAAAGGAAATTGATTGGACAGTAAATAAATAAACTCTTCTGCTCCTGGAGATTTTCAGTAATAATACTGTTTATAATTAAACAAAATAAAAATCCAAACATCATCACCAACTTCACCTCTGGACTTCATCCAACTCCTGAAATCTTCTTCTTCTTATGAACAGAATCAAAAAGATTCGAGTTCCTGAGATGAAATGATCATCACTGATGTTTCTTATAGAAAGAATCACTGAACCAATTTAGTAAACAGATGAATAAATGAATAAAAAACGAAGCAGTCGAGGATTGAGGGCCTCCCTCAGGGGCCCGGGTGTGACAACTTTCCAACTGGAAGTCCAACATTCCAACGGAATGAAAACAACCGAGGCACTGGGATCAACTGAAATCGTCGTCATTTGTATGTTGATACACTGAGATTTTTATTGTCCTGTAATGAAATGGACGAATTTAACGAAACGACAATCCAAACCCACGTCACCACAAATCCATCTACTGATATATACCATGTTCCATAATGCACACATTTTTATTCTGGAAATTTCGCTCATCAAAACACATTTTTTGTTTGTTTGTTTGTTTGAAATTACAACCATTCAATCAATTAATTCTAATGGGTTTAAAAAAATTTATAATAAAATATAATCAATATTGATATAATTGGGGAAAAGGCTTCCACAATAACTACATTTTTACAATTTCTTTAGCACTTTTTTTACCTCCATGCCATGACAAAGTTGAAGAAATCCAGAATTTTTTTTCCATCATCTTAGATTTGTTTAGACTGTAATCTCATAATATAAAAATCTAGTTCAGTTGGACTGCATTCACTTATATTTAGACTACATTTTTTGTCGTGTCCTGACAAAAAAATCTCAGGAGATGAACAGTTTTAAAAATCCTCAGCCTATATGTCCTTAACCTACATGCTACAGTCACTGAGAAGGATCTCCGTCTCTTCAGGACTCTGCAGTGCAGCTCTGGTACATGACTAGTTGATTGGATCATTGCAAGAATTGATTTCGGGGGAATAAAACACTCCAGGATGTTCAAAGACACCCAGTGGTTGGCTATTTTTCCCATAATGCCACGTCTCCTGGTGTATTTTAGACCTTATGTAATTATATTTCAAATTCGTAGCTCTAATCAGTAACCTCCTGCTCCATAAGGATCTACAAACCTTCTTCATTTGATGCTGGTTTTTTCCCATTTAGATTACAGGTTAATGGATAGTTGTGTGAAAAGTCCTGAGTCTGAGCGACACGAAGGAAACCGCTTTGAAACTTGAGAGGAAAAATCTGAGCTTTTGGAAATTGAGACGGACGTCCTATCAGCACGCCGAGAGTTTGAAAAAGATTTCAGGCTTCTCCTCGATTAAAGTACGAAAGAATATCCGCTGTGCTTTAGGCGTCTTACCGTTTTCATGTCGTTCGTTTACACCAAAAATCCGTTGTCTCGAAGCTCCGCGGTAACGTTTTTCTATCCATATTCTATCTCGAAGGATTCACCAGTAGACGGACCAGTAGATGAGGTTGAAAAAGATGTAGGCTCCAGGAAAGATCATGCGCGAGTACGTGTCGATGGCGTGCGTGTTCTGGATAATGCGGAAGCCGCGGAGGCCTTTCTTCTTGGCGCCCGTGGACTCGTTGTCGACAGCGAGGTGCACCACCATGCGTTCGTGCTTGTCGTTCGGGTCCTCGGGCCCGTTGGGGGCGCGGCTGTAACCGGCCAGGCTGTTGCTGTGCGCCTCGCTGTACGTCCCGTCCACCATCATGCTCTTGCCACGAGGCAGGCCGCACGTACACGGCAAAGACTGCGTAAACAACAAGCGGTCGGTTAGGGAGCTCTTCAAATCGTTTAGACACAAGAACAACAGAAAGAGTTCATTTGCCCAATTATCCGTAAATATTAGCTTGAAATGGTGTCCAGACCTGGTGTCGGGCTTTTTCTCGGAATTTGCGGTCTTTCCCATCTTTCACAGTAGTCAGGTAGTTGACAGCGGCATACTCAAGGACCGACAGGAAGACAAAGACGAAGCTGACCCACAGGTAGATGTCCACCGCTTTGATGTAGGACACTCGGGGCATGGAGGCGTTAACGCCTGTGATGATGGTGGACATGGTGAGCACCGTGGTGATGCCTGAGGAGATAAAAAACAAACAGGTTCTGAAAAGAAATTCAGCTACGGGTTTGGATTGAATCCGGGCAGTGAAATTACACCTACATACTCATCCTGGCCACTTTGTCTCCGTCCCAATATTTTATGGAAAATGTGCATGCACACAATAGAAGATCCAGGTGTTCAAAACCACCCCTGGCATTTCCTTTCCCCCATGGTTCAGAGCTGCATTTGTCATTTTGTAACAGATGTTCTGTGGGCTTATTTGTTGCTGGTGAGGCCGAGGCACGGCAATTCATAAGGCGAGACTTTAAAAGATTAGGTCAGCCTTAGGTAATCAATTTGCTGGAGTGCAGGAAAAAAAACAATTCCCAAGTTCCTGAAACTGAGAAAAGTGTCGAAAGACCCACAAAGTCACAGAGATGGAGGCACACGACTGTATGGGACGTCTCTGGATGTGGTAAAATGAAATACGAGGTGGTATTATAAAAGTTTCAAGACTGATGGTGCACCTTTGGGATTGATTGGAACGCTGATGATTTTTTGTCTCCTTGATCCAGACTGGTCTATGTTTCGGTGGAGAGTTAAATTTATGGCATTTGGGGACTTGAACTGGGCAGGAAAGGGTTAAGGGCCTTACTAAAGGGCTCAGTAATGGCAGTTTGTTGGTGGGATTTGAACTTGTGACCTTCCAATCCAAAGTCCAATGTTTTACCCACTGATCTACCACCTGAGTGTGTGTAACATGAGTACATTATTTAGAATATCAAAGGGAAAACATCTGAATAGGCCAAGGTTGAAGATGAATAAATGATGACTGAAGTAAGGAATTGCTTTTGCAAATGCATGAATATGAAAAAAAGCTCTTATAGAAACGAAAAGAACTACTGCACCTAAAGACACTCGGGCGGGGACGGCACGCCGGTCGATCCAGAAGGACACCCAGGACAGCATGACCATCAGGGTGGCGGGGAAGTAGGTCTGCAGCAGGAAGAAGAAAATGTGACGTCTCAGGGTGAAGTTGATGTACAGCCGGTTGTACCAACCTGCAGGAATTAACAATATCAGTCATTTCACCTTGATCACAGTTCATAACCGAAACCAAAATCGGTCCCGTATAGCTTTAAGAACATCGCTGTTGTTACATCCCTTTATCCCTGTGAACAATATGACATTGGGTTGACCTCCATGGCCGTAACAGGAGCTCAGCTTAGCGTCAAGCAAATCAAAGTTTAATCGAACTTCATCCTCACTGCGACGTTCGCTGAAAGTAATTTGACCAAGAATCGATCACTCAGCATTTTTAACGTATACCTCAAAGACAACCCACGATTCCAATTCACGACACGGAATAGCAAAAACCTCCCCAGTTCAATTCGTATCATGAGCAACTACTCCTGGATTATCTCACATATATCACGTTCATTTTCCATGATTGATGAGATAAAGCGATCACTGGTGTTTGCAGTGTTGAAGTGGACCAACGAATGGAGACTATTTCAGCCGTATGTGCTTCTTCCCCAAAAGGTTCTCCTTTAGATGTGGCAGCATGAACATTTCTCTTCACTTGAACTAGGAAACCCAAAATCTGCTACAGCAGGATAATTCTTTTTATCTATTTATCTACCTATCTGTCCATCTGTCTATCTGTCCATGTATTCATTTACCTGTCTCAAGTAGAAAACCTTGACAAGCTGATATTTATGATTGATTGACTGATGGATAGATGTCTAGCAATCTATCTGTTTCTCTCTTCATCCCTCCATCCATCCGTTCCACATCCATAAAAACACTGTTCACAGGGTAATCGCAAGTGTTCAGTGTGTGAACATATAAATCTGTCTGTCTGTCTGTCTGTCTGTCTGTCTGTCTGTCTGTCTGTCTGTCTATGAATCTGTCTGTCTGTCTAGTCAAGCTGATTTTAACGTGAGTGAGGGTACAATACAAACGTTCAGGGTACTTAACTAATTGGTTATTGAAACAGGGGGTGGGGCCACTTTCTAATCATTTACATTTACGGAATTTAAAAGGCGCCTCTTATACAGAGTGAATTATAATTATGTCATTTATTCAAGTGAGTGATTGAGGGCCTTGCTCAAGGGCCCATCAGTATCAGGTTGCTGGTGTTTGGATATGATCTAAACAGTGCAAATGACATCAATACATTCAAACAGGCCCGATAATGCAGTGATTATTCTCTGTCACCCAAACAATAAACACTACCTGTACTGCTGTAGAAGGCCAGTCTGGAGGTGGTGTGGAACTTCTGAATGAGGAACTGAGAAAGCGAAATCTTGTCGTCTATGCTGAGGGATTCGTCTCCACTCTTCCAGTAAAGCATGAGATCCTCATCTGTGTAGGCATCTGCATACAGAAATTGTTTAGTCTGTTATTTTTCCATGCGTACGCTCAGAACACTCATATTTACTTTAGGATTATTCAGGTTGCTGTGAGGAAAAACAGTTGATTGTCAGTATTTGAAGATGGAAAAAATAAATGTAGATTTTTGTAACATACAACTTTCCAGCTCCAAGGTGCAGGTTTGTGTGTCGAGAGGAAAACGACTGAAGTCCATGTTACACGCTGCAGTTACTGTCACTCTGCAGAACACAAAACAACAAACTCACATAAAGTCACAACTCACTCAACTGATTTTATACAGTCTGTCTGTCTGTCTGTCTGTCTGTCTGTCTGTCTGTCTGTTTATTGATCCAACCAGTCAACCACCTATCTATCTGTCTGTCTGTCTATCCATCTAGCCATTGATCCAACTAGTCAAACATCTGTCTGTCTGTCTGTCTGTCCGTCCGTCCGTCCGTCCGTCCGTCCGTCCGTCCGTCCATCTAGCCATTGATTCAACCAGTCAACTATCTGTCTGGCCATCGATCCAACCAGTCAACTGTCTGTCTGTCTGTCTGTCTGTCTGTCTGTCTGTCTGTCTGTCTATCTGTCTATCTATCTATCTATCTATCTATCTATCTATCTATCTATCTATCTATCTATCTATCTATCTATCTATCTATCTATCTATCTATCTATCTATCTATCTGCCCGTCCGTCCGTCCGTCTGTCTAGCCATTGATCCAACCAGTCAACCATCTGTCCATCCGTCAGTCTGTCTGCCCATCCAGCCAGCCAACTGTCTGTCTGTCTGTCTGTCTGTCTGTCTGTCTGTCTGTCTGTCTGTCTGTCTGTCTGTCTGTCTGTCTGTCTGTCTGTCTGTCTGTCTGTCTGTCTGATAATAAAAATAAAAATGGAAAAATATAGAGTACAAATATGCCACTTGCTGACTAGGATTTAAACACACAAACACTGACCATGTAGATGTAACCACATTTAGAGAAAAAACATCTCTGCTAAACAACTCCCACACCTGAGGCTGTACAAAACATGTCCATCGGGATACACCCTGAGCATGATGTTATCCGTAGTGGTGTCATGGATGAAGGAGCGTTTAGAGTGGACGAAAAAAACATCAGGGACCCAAATCTTCTTCACCAGGCGACCGTCAAAAGTCATACTCTTATTGGTAGTGCTGGGGAAGGACAGACGCTCGTCTTTCCAGTAATGCCTCAGGTATAAGGTCATGGTGAAGTCCTGGGGACAGAAGAATTAGAGATTACTGATACACCATAGTAAACATGGTAGATCTACAACTGGGGTTATTTTAATTTCTTTAAGCCTATGGAGTTCAAGTTTTTCTGGTAAATATTTATTATGTACGATGAAATATCTCGGGTCAAGGCATGGCTGAGGAATGAAAATTCAGTCTTGGAAGCGAAAGTCACTGAATGAGAGCGCTCGGAAGGAAGAAAAATCTCAAAAAATCCCAGAGTAATCCATTACTCCATTCCAGAGGACGTGCAGCCGAAAAACTGTTCACACTGTATTTCTGTTTCAGACATGATTCCTGTTAGTCCTGTTCGTCCCCTTGACTGAAACCCGGGGTTGAACCGGGACATACCATTAAAACAAACAGGGATTCGACACTTTAGTTTAACAAAGAACCCTCTACTGCAATATTTTTTCTTTTCGTTGATGCACGAAAGTGACACCGGGCCAATTAATGGGAATATGGAACAGATCGTTTTCTTTTCTGGCACAATAACACAAAAACTACCGCATTCCTGTCGGCATCAGCGTAGTATATCTAGAGATTAGAGACTCTCTGGCCATGGGCAGATGGGGGATTCTGTATAATTCCTTCCTCCGTCACTGGGCAAACCATATTTATGCGTTCTGCTTGGATGACTCACTCATCTTTCCTTCCTCCTTACTATATTACATAACGCCAAATCCCTGTGACCGCTCAAACATTGGCTAAAGACGATCCAAAGTGCATTCTGGATTCATTTTCCCCCTCCACCATGAAAAGAACCCACCAGGAACAAATACAAATGTGGAGACCTGCCAAAGTAAAAAGGACACAGAGAATTTATCAACTGTCTAGCAAAAGCAACTGATAGATTTGAAAAGTCTCCAAGGAGCAAGTAGCAACGCCGCATTTAAAAAAAAATAGCTAGTGCATCGAATTCGGAAATCTGCATTTGGGATTTCACTCATTATCATAAATAACGTTATAACGAGATTTTTTTTTTTGTGGCTCCAAAAGTGCGTAACTCATAGTTTTATTCATTATTGCACTTTAGTTGTCCTTTTTGGTGCAAATCATCATCTCACCATGTCGACTTCGGAGATGCTGTCCAAGCTCTCGACCTGCACATCCACGCCCACAGGAATCGCTGGACCTAGAGACCAAAAGAAGCAACCGAGACACGACAATTAGGTTCTACATGTCCTCCTAATAGTTTCTTTAGTCCTGATGGTGAATTTTTATTCAAAAGAGCCATTTATAAGTGTTAAGATGTCTGTAATCATAAACAAGACTGAACAAGACTGGCGTTCACTCGAGACGGCCTCGAGGGGAACCTGTCCTACACACAATCTTCAAGTTAAATGCATCGAGTTCTGGGAAAGATGTAGTAAATTTGACCTAAATTCAAGTGTGGCACACGATGGACAGGGTATAAGGGCTTAAAGTTTCAAGTCAAAAGCACTATAAGGCTTCCAAAATATGGATGGAAACAGACCACGTATTGTTGCGGCTCGATAAATCTTATAAACGTATTTAATCCTATAGATTTTTTGTAATTCTTTTCCTAATTCAGGTTGAAATCGATCCTTCCTTCACCCACACTGTCGTAGTTCATGCTCTATTGATCACTCATCCCTCATGCATATGGTGCTTGCGATTCTAAAATGCATTGCAAATCCTATCGTCCGTCTCTCTTTTTTTTTTTTTTTTAAGCAATACCATCAACTCTCTGCTCTCAGGTCACAACAGAACAGAAAAACATTGTGGTTAACAAACATGGCCGCCACGGACCACACGTCAGGCGCAATGCAGCGCTCTTATTTACTGAAGCGTGCTTAATTACATTGAGTCTCACACACACACACACACACACACACACACTTTATAAAAAGACTATCAAACTCACTATCAAACTGCGAAAGTACTGGCCCTAGCATTTGTATTCCTGATATCACCAAGCTGTTGTGTCTTCCATCTCTGTCTCGATGTCCATGTTAGCAATTCTAGTCTCATTTTTTGTTTGTCCTGTTTAAAAAACCTCTCTTGATTCCCGTTTTTGCATTTAATGAAAACTGTCTACCTGCACTTGCATCCGTATGTCTTTAAATTGACACTACATGGACCAGTTGGTGGACGCGAAAATCCCGTAGCTTCCACTCTTCTGGGAAGACGTCCCACTAGATTTTGTTGAGATTTTTAGGGTTTCACAAGTGTGTTAGTAAATGCAGGTACAGGTTTGCAAAAAGACTAGAAACTTTTCTATAGGAATTAATTTGAATAAATGGGGAATTAGAAAAAAATTACAGGTTAGTCTATAACAGGGGACTTAAATGTGGTTATAAATTAATCTTATAGCATAAGATCGGGCTGATTTGCTTAAAACAGCCAGATTAAATGCCATTTCGGTTTACCCTGCAGATTCATCAACAACAGCACACTTACTGCAGGGCTACAGAGGCCACGCCCCCTACATGCAATGCACATACCTCAATCACATAACACACATAATTTCTTGAATCCTGCACGTCAAAAAATGTCCATCTTGGCAAGTATTCAAGTAAATGATCAGCTTATGACCAGAGTTTTTATATATAATAAAGTTTGTATACATTTGACCCAATTTCTAATTAATTCTCATAAATTCCCATAAATTCCCAGATGAAGTTCCCATTAAAAAAAAAGTTTCCACCTGTAATTAGGTGTTGGCTCTCTCACCTAACTGTTAAGATTGAGAGCTGGATGGATCTCAAATCAATCTAATGCACCTCCTAGATCTCTTCATTGAAGCCATATATCAAAGATCTACTCTATACATACAAATGTATTGGGGCACCTGACCTTTCCAGCCATTTTTGGTTCTTCTCCAAACTGTTGGATGTCTTTGGATGTGCTAGCATGACATTTTCTCTTGACTTGAACTAGCATTGTACTTTTTCATATTTTATTCATTTTTATTATGGTTACTTTTTATTATTACGTCAAGTCTCTATTAGTGCAGGTGCAATGACATCATGTTTGAAGGTCATGGACAGATCACGTCTAGCCGGCCTGGACCACGCTGTAAATTGGCGAATATTTTGAAGATAATGGTAGCAGATGAGGTTCACTGGGAGCTTTGAGCCTAACCAGAAACCAACTCACTCAACAGGTCAGAACGAGAGATTTTATAGATCGGGGTTTGTTTCCCTCTCCCTCGAGTCAGCATTTTGTATATCCGACCTCGACGTCAGGTTCAGACTGTTGAGTCGATTGTGCAATTTGTTAAAAGGAATCGGTTTAAAACAGCAATTTGTTCACGAGACAGACGTCGCGATAGATCCGACACCTGATAAGAGACGTGGACCGACTGCATCTGGTTTGATCTTGAATTCCTGCTGGAAGTGCCAAATCGGGATTAGGGCAGTGGATAGGGTTTGTTATTCATGAGAAGATTTATTTCCCTCCAAAGTAATTACACCAGAAATCCATCTGCTGGTTTCAGACGAAAAAAAAAGGGGGATCATTTTAAGAAGCAGAAGCTGTAAATATTAATCACAAGCTTGATAATGAAAATATTAGGGTTGGAGCAATGCATTATATTATTCAGTCCGCTTGATTTTCCCGTTCCATATTTAGTCCCCGTTTGCCGTTAGATGAGCTCCACTCTTCTGGGAAGATGTTCCACTAGATTTTTTGGAGTTTGGTGCTCTTTCAGAAACAATACGGTTGAGGTTAGAGCTCTCTGAAGATCTTCAACCACTCCAACCCATGTAAAGCAGATCTTAATGGAGCTGGCTTTGTGCACAGGGGCATCACCATGCTGGAACAGATTTAGGTCTAGTAGAAGTAGCACATACGGAAAAAACTGGGTGTCCAAATATCTTTGTCCATACAGTGTATATAAACAAACAACCTTTAAACAAACACAAACCAAACTACTTCTCCCTTTTCTCGTTCATAGTCGTCCTTGTTCGCTGAATTACGTGAAGTCTGAATAGAGAGCATTGATTCTACTAAAACCTTGTGCCAGAATGAGCACAAATCTCCACAAAATCTAACGGATCATCTTCCCAAAAGAGTGGAGCTTATTATAAGAAGAAATGGGAATGAAACATGGTATGGAATGTCCAAAAAGCAGCCATCTTTCTGTGAAGTGTCCACAAACTTTTGGAAATATAGCGTAACCTTATGAAAAACTATAAATGACATTCCTGGTTACCCAATTGCTCATTTTGGATTGTATAGTACGGTGGCCGAGAAATGCAAAACACAATGAACAAATCCCAAAACAAATTGACAAATCCGAAAACACAACGACAATTCAGACAAACCGGAAAAGGTAGGTAGTTTGTGAATGGAAACTTACAGATCATTGGACAAGACACCTGTCACTCACCTGTATATCTTGAATGACAGGTGTCTCGTCCAATGATCTGTAAGTTTCCATTCACAAACTATACCTACCTTTTCCGGTTTGTCTGACTTGTCGTTGTGTTTTTAAATTTGTTATTTTGTTTTAAAAAATGTTATTTTTCGGATTTGTAATTTTGTTTTCGGATTTGTTAATATTTTCTAATTTGTTATTTTGTTTTCGAATTTGTTATTTTGTTTTCGAATTAGTTTTCACTGTAGTACAGTACACACTTAACGATAAAAAAATACACTTAAATTATCTCTTTAAAGGCTTTTTTTAAGGTTTATTTCTCAACAAAGTTTTTTTTTTGGCACTGTCATAAATTGAAGGTAAACATGGATTTCCACAGTTTATTTAATTCTGAGTTTGTCTGACAATGTCCAATTATTAAACATAATGAGTATAAGACTTGATATCCTGTTAAAGCTTTGCATTTGTACGCTTCAGGTTAAGGTTGTGCATTACTGTGGTGTCATAGCTACAATCCATTCCTTTGTCTCTGCCGCACCAGGATTAAAAATTATAAATAGCTCCTTGAAACCAGGCTGGTGTTCATGCCTGTTAAATTAAAAAAATACTGCAACATTTATATGCATAAATACAAAAGTATTGGGAAACCCGACTTTCCCCAGCCCTGTGTGGCTCTTCTACAAAGCTACAACCACACAATTGTGGAGGATGTCTATACTTGAAGACCCAAACATATTCCAGCATGACACAAAGCTAGGCTCCATGAAGATGTGGAATCTTTGGGTTGGAGGGGAGTGGATCTCCTGCTAAAGTTTGGACCTTTACCCTATTGAACGTTAACATGAGATGAATTGGAACGGCATCCCAGGCCTCCTGAACTCGCCTACATCAGCACCAGAGTTCCTTTACTAACATACTTGTGCCTGAATGTGTACAAATCTCCACAAAAATGTAGAGGAACATCATTCCTAGGAGATTGGAACTTATTGTAAAGTATGGATTGGGTTTAAAAAAACAACACCACCACAATTTCGAATGTAGTGTGTGGAGATATGTTTTATTTTAGACAGACAGACAGACAGACAGACAGACAGACAGACAGACAGACAGACAGACAGACAGACTAATCGCAACTTAATCGCACATTTCTATCTGTACTAAATGTACCTTAAATGAATACTTTTCAAGTTTCTAATACTCCAATCAACATATCCAATGACAAATATGGACCATTTCTGCTTATGCTCATTATTAGTGGACCCACACTCGTAAATGTTCGAAAGTAATTATGGTGTTTTAAATTATACGGTGTAAATCATCAGATCACCATTACGCCACAGAAATCACAAAAAATCCCTACCATGCACGAGTGCAAGAAGCATTTCCAGTCATTTCTCCCGGTCAAGCGATTGTCATTGCCCGACGGTCACCAGAAACCACGTACGAGAGAACCGGTGTTGTAGAAACAGTGCGATTAAAACGGACAATGAGAGAACGACCTTCGTTATTTATACGCTGACTGACAGGATGGTCAACATACAGCCAGAGGTGTACTAAAGACAATAAACACAGAGAAATTGCCATCCTGCTGTTACAATAAGATAAAACCAAACTAAAGCAATCAGCTTCTGACAGGCAAATATATACAGTATATATATATATATATATATATATATATATATATATATATATATATATATATGGGTTGGAATTTAATAGGGTTGAGATTAGCACTCTATAGCAGGAGATCCTTCACTCCAACCCATGTAAAGCAGATCTTCCTGGCTTTGTGCACAGGGGTATTGTCATGCTGGAACAGGTTTGGGTCTCCTAGTTCAAGTGAAGGAAAACAAAAATCCATGCTACCACTTCCAAAGACGTCTTACACAATCGTGTGCCTCCAAACAACCACATACGCCGGGTGTCCCAATACTTTTGCCGAATTGTAGCGGTTTTAAAATAATCATACAACGCATTTAAGTGTCTTGGACACTATAATCTGGCAGAACTTCTTCAAAGCATCGATTCTACACGTCTCTGAATCTCCAATGGAAGGAGGAAAACAATCAACAAAGTCCTGAAAAACGCCTCCGCTTTGAAAGAATAAGTAAATGCCCCCCCTACAGCATTCGAGCCATGAGCTATCATTTCTGTTTACATAAGCTGTTATACGAGTTGTGTAGATGTTTTAGTATCTCACTAGATCCCAGAAAACTGGTCAGACTTTTTACCTGGTCACTTTGCTCGAAGCGATCCATGAGATTCAGACTTGTCCAAGTGATACATCGCTTGTACGCGGTTTTACGATGGTCTGCGACCAGATAAACGGCACGGACCGGCAGTTTCTTTTTTTTCCGCTTTTTTTTTTTATTATTATATGCCTCCACATATAAATGCAGCCTTATATCCAGAATTTATCTGTAACATTTCTAGATGTAAAAAAACGATACGGCAAAAAGTATTTGGACACCCGTCTTTCCCCCAGCCTTGTGTTCTTCTTTCATCGAATTTAAATGCACAGAATTGTCTATACCTGAAGACCCAAACATGTTCCAGCATGACAAAAAGCTAGCAAAATGAAGATGTGGAATCCGTGGGTTGGAGGGGAAAATCTCCTGCTATAGTGTTTTGAACCTTAACCCTATTGAACACCTTTGGAATAAATAAGAACATTACCTCAGACCTCCTCACTTCACTCCACATCTGTACCTGACTTCCTTTACTAATACCCTTGTGCCTGAATAAGCACAAAATCTAGTGGAACACATCCATGAACCTCCTCCTTGGGTCTTTCTCGTTTCCTTCTTTCCGATGGCTCTATCCTCAGCATTCTCCTACCGATATACCCCATGTCCCTCCTCTGCACCATCTCAATCTCACCTCCCTCACCTTGTCTCCAAAACGTCCTACATGCACCATCCTTTTAATAATACGAAAAAAAAAAAAAAAAAGTCTGAATATCCCCTCGCTGCATTCTAAATTTGCAGAACCTAATGCCAGCGGGGGGATTCAAAATACCCCACGGTGTTTGTGGGCAGCGTCTAAGGACTGTTTAAATGCTGTGCTTGTGAGACTCCTACTCCGCTGTAGTCTATTTAAAAAATGCTGTGGGTATCTATTACATGCAAAAACTGCCAGAGCGATTCTTCCCTGCCGAGCGTTCACATTTAATCTGGGCTCAGATTAAGGTTAGTGTTCTTAGTGATTCCCAGCTCTGACCCTGGAGTATCCCTGAAGTATGTCAAAACCATACCTGAAGCATGATAATAAGCTGAAGGTTAAAGTGTGGAAAAGCAAGTAAGAAAAGAGAATATCCGAGTTTTTCTCGGCTATTGTATAAGAATGCGGCTGCTTAGGGCCTGAGAAGCAGCTGAACTGCTGAAAGATTTTTTTTTAAGCAGATATATATCTCTTGTTTTTCCCCCAAGTGGAAAAGGATTGAGCAGTTTCCTACCTGAACTTTATGTTTTGGCCTTATTGGATCGGATTTATTTATTTATTACAAGACTAAAAAAACACTGGCTGGCTCTCATCCACAAAGTCTGCCTCCATTCATGCTAACTCCTCGCTAATATATGGAAACCCAACACCCCGTACACGAATCATCAGTAATTTTGCAATTTGCAAGCCAACGTGCTCTTCGTGACAAGCACGTGCCAACTTGCTTTAGGGACGACCGTGCTTTCGCTTCCATAAGGAGTTTAGAAGACGTCTATTGTTTCCACTTGGGAAGATCAGCTTCTTCTGCTAGCTCTGAGCATCTTTGAACGCCTTAAAAAAAAAACGGGAAATGAAGCGAGTGTGAAAGCTAAATAAAGCACACACACTTTCAAATGTCATTCTGTCATTTTTTTTCCCCTCCCCATAATGTTGAAACAAAAAAGAGGCACTCGAGTCACACACTTCCGCTATCAGCGTATGGGATGTCAAATGTTGGCAGGACGAGAGGAAGAAAGAGCGGGAGCGAGCGCTGGATTGTTCGTTTTTCCCCGAGTTTCTCCATCACTGATGTTAAACATTTGCCTGTCTACTCAGAAGACGTACATTTATTCGGCGTATGCACAGCTCCATACAAATGAGCCTTCGCTAGTCACTTCGCTAGTCACACTCAATTGGGCACTAAACGCATGCAAAGATGCAACGTGTACACAATGCTACTTCGCTCTACACCATATTGACCCACCTATCTCCCTTCACATGCATAGTCCTTTAATACACTCTATGGTAACTTTAAACAGTCTGGAGTCATTCAAATACAGATTAGATCACGTTTCAAAGGCCATGCAGGCCCTGCTCAGGAGAACTTATTGGTAAAGCTCTAAGAAGAAGCTTCCAAGATACGTTCCAGAAGTGGCGGGAAGGCCGGGAGCGCTGTATCGTTCCCGGGCCTTTCTGCCACTTCTGGAACGTGTCTTGAAAGTCTTCTTTTCGAATCGTGTCAAGCACCTTCTGCGATTCTTCCTGGATCTCCTCAATGGAGCTCCATGGTCAAAACAGCTGTTCTGATCATCTTCAGGAAGAGCGTGAAGTCCCCAGGAGCCAAATCTGGTAGACATGGTAAGAATAGCACCAGCTCCTGGTGTACAGAGAACGATGTCTTTTGGCACATTGAGTTTTAAAAGTCGGTGCTCCCTGTGAGTGTGCATGCAGCCTTGTGCTGCCACCTGTTGGTGTGTAACAACACTAGTTTTAAAACCTTTTGCTACCACGATCCACACTTTCCTCATTTCTGATTTGCATTAAAGTTTGAAAAGTGGATAAGGAAATCTGAACCCTTTTTCAAAAGTAATCGCACCCTCACGGGACTATCGACTTATCATTTGTTTGCACATAAACAATTATAATAAGGTGCAAAAACTTCTACGTCTTCTTCTTCTACGAAGATGCATAATGGACTGTATCCAGAAGAAAACCTCATGACCATGTGAATAAAGGTGGGGCCATCCTTGAAGAGACCATTTCGACCAGGAGAGAAACATTCAGCCAAAAGAACGTTCAGGAAATGGACCTTCAAACAGCACATAGGTCGCATTGTTGCCTCTTCTAGCTTCCAAAACCATGACATTTAGTGTGAATGTGGGTTTGTGGATGGTGCCCGGGTGATGTTCTTTCCAGAATTTATTCCAAATATCTTATGACTACTCAACTGCTCAGAATTACACACTGCAACACAAACTCTACTAGCGCACATGGAGTAGTGATTAAATTAATAAAACTGAGCAAAACAATCCCCCCTATCAAAAAGTAAAGCTCTGGAAGATGTTTTTACCTCAGGTTTGATGTTTTTCTACCTAATTCAAATAATTCTAGCTCACCAAAACATTTCTGGTTTGTCTACCTTCATCAAAGTGTTTCTCTAGTGAATGTGGTTTAAAGGAGAGTTGAAGGAGAGTTTCAACCGCAAAGCTTTTCTAAATCAGGAAAATGCTGGTCTACCCTAATCGAAGAATTTCTACCTCATCAATGCATTTCATCAAAGCTTTCCATTCATCAGTGCATCTTGGTTTGATGAGATAAAAACTTTGTTGAGGTAGGAATGCTTTGATTGGGTGGAAAAGTCTCATCCTACCTCGTTCAACCAATTATGTCTACCTTATCAACTCTTTTCTAACTCAATTCGTTTCTACCTTCAAGATTTTATCAAAGTTTTTCTTCTCCATCGAAGGTTTTTATATCCATCAGTGTATCTACCTCATCAAAGCATTTCTGACTTAGAAACGTGTTTCTACCTCATCAGTGTTTCTACTCCATCAAAGACTTTCAACTTCATCAGTGTTCCTATCTCTAAGCTTTTCTAACTCATCAAAGCTTCCCATTCATCACTGTAGCTACCTCAGAAATGTGTTTCTACCTCAAAGCTTCTTTTTTTTTTTTTTTTTTACCTCAGAAATGTGTTTATACCTCATCAAAGCATTTCTACCCCATCAAAGCTTTTTTTCACCTCACAAATGTGTTTCTACCTCATCAAAGCATTTCTACATCAAAGCATTTCTACCTCATTAAAGGGTTTTTAACCTTATCAAAGCATCTCCACCTGATCAAAGCATTTTTACCTCAGAAATGTGTTTCTACCTCATCAAAGCTTTTCTACCTGATCAAAGCATTTTTACCTCAGAAATGTGATTCTGCCTCATCAAAGCATTTCTAACTAATTTCTAACTAATTTCTAATTGCATGCACATAACAGGCGTAGCCAAGGAACGTAAATCAGGAACACTTCCATTCCGTTATTTTAGATATAATAGTCTTATTCAAGAACAGCCAGAACGTTTTACGTTATTCCAATGCAGCAATATAGCAATATATATATATACACAGTTAATTTACGATAGCTTATATATTTCTTATATATATAACAACTAAGTCTATTGACTATATACAGTATCCAGGATTTTCCCCGGATAGTAAACTGTTCAAGTTTCTTCCCTACCTGCAAACGCTGGCCTCATGGTGAAATCGTGATCTTCCACACGAAGCAAATGGTTCGTTTTCACTTTCTTTGTCTTAGTTCCATCCACCACCTTTTTGGACAGCGGGCTGTAAGACAATATTAGGAAGGTTTAGAGGGTTAAACCCACAACTGCAGTGTTCCACAAAGAACCTTTAAAGCTGCTGGATTAGAATATAAAAGGTGTAAATAGATCAGATCATATGGAAAGTATGAACATGATCTGCTTCTCTGCAGGTTCACAAATTTTTTTTTAAATAAACTGGTCAACCATGAGGGAACAGGCAGGTAAGTGTTTAAAGCAGGAAAAAAAGGTCTAGGGGTGTTGAGGACCTGACCAGATGTTTTGGTGGTACCAGAGGGACCTCAACAATATTAGGCAGGTGGCTTTAATGTTCTGGCTGGTTGCAATGAACATCATGGAAACGTCATCGCTTACGTTTTATCAGCTTTAAACAATCGTATCCTGCAACTCCAACTCACCGATGAGTCGGCTGACCCTGGAGACTTCTTCCACAAATACCAAACGACATTTTGCATGACGCCTATATCCACAGCGACTTACATTCATCTCATTCATGCACCTAAGCAGCAATTGGGTCAAGACCCTTTTTTTTAATGGCAGAGAAATTGCAATTTGGGAGGCTGGGATTTGAACTCACAACCTTCAGAACACCTCAACCATAAGCAAGCATCTCCCATATTGCAAATGTTCCCTGTATCAACAGTAATACGGGTATCGATCTGTTTATTATTAGCCTCAGATTACAAGTAACAGCTGCTGGTATAGAAATAAACATCAGAGGAATAGAAGCCTATAAGATGCTGTTGTGCTCAATGAATCAACATCGACTCAATTCAGGAGAGCACGAAAGAGTGGGATGTAACATTATTAGGCAATAATGATATGAATAATGAATAATTATGAATAATAATAATTATAATTATGAATAATAATAATAATAATAAGCTTTATGACCACCACTGGGTCTGTACTACATATTTATAATTTAGAAGAATAATCCAATAAGCTGTTATGAAGGGTGTATTTTATCATACTATCAAGAACATACCATCATACTAATCAAGAAAGGCAAATAAATATGCAAAATATATGTAATGAATATGTAAATATGTAATAAATATATAATGTTGTTGTTTTTTTGTTTTTTTGCAGGAATGCATAAAGATCAACAAAAGTTTCGCAAACAGGTCAAACACTGTTCAGTGAAATGAAACAACAATAAAAATAAATATATAAATAAAAGCAATACATACGGTCCGTGTTTCGGAGTTTCCAGGTTTGCGGACCACCTGCGTTTCCTGCTCTTCTGCTTCCCGCATTCGGCGACCAGAACCAGGCAGAGGATGAGGACCAGCAGGTAGTTAATATAAGGCATGATGCGGGTTTGATGAGGAATCTGCCTCGGTGTGTGAACTCTCCACCCTCAGCATGGTAATATTCCCATTCCGCACTCGCTACTCACACGCATCTCTCATCTCTCTCTCATCTGTCTGTCCATAAGAGGCTGTGTGTGTGTGTGTGTGTGTGTGTGTGTGTGTGTTGCTTCCCGCTGTTCCTGGTCCCTGCTCTCCGATTGGCTCTCTGTGCTGCTGAACAGTGGACACAGAATGTGTGTGTGTGAGAGAGAGAGCTATAGAAAGAGAGAAAGAGAAAGATGGGGAGGGATAGAGAGAAAAAGAGGGGGGAGTGTTGAGAAAGAGGTAGAGAGAGACAAATGGAGAGAAAAAGAGAGGGGTAGTGTGAGGGAGGGTGAGAGAAAGAGAGAGAGTTATGGAGAAAGATGAAGAGAAAGAGAGGGAGAAAGAGAGGGAGACTTAAGAAAAATTCAAGTTATAATGGATGATTTGGATATTGAATACAAATTCTGTATTTCTTGAAGTGTAGGTTGTCGATTGTGTTACATTTTTGTGTCATTTTATCACTCAACAGAATCTTTTTGGGATCTTGAAGAATCTTTTGGTTGAAAATGAGAATAAACATCAAAGCACTACAGAATTCTCCAATCCAGTTGCTCAGAATTTGTCCATATTCTATAAAAAAAACAAAAACAACAACAACAATCTGACCATAATATCAACCGTATGTTTGTTCCTACTGTTTTTTTAACACCTTATGAGCGTTTTGTAATTCAAGCAGTTTTTTTCCCACAACATTAAATTTAACAACTACAGTGAGGAAAATAAGTATTTGAACACCCTGCTATTTTGCAAGTTCTTCCACTTAGAAATCATGGAGGGGTCTGAAATTGTCATCGTAGGTGCATGTCCACTGTGAGAGACATAATCTAAAAAAAAAAATCCAGAAATCACAATATATGATTTTTAAACTATTTATTTGTATGATACAGCTGCAAATAAGTATTTGAACACCTGTCTATCAGCTAGAATTCTGACCCTCAAAGACCTGTTAGTCTGCCTTTAAAATGTCCACCTCCACTACATTTATTATCCTAAATTAGATGCACCTGTTTGAGGTCGTTAGCTGCATAAAGACACCTGTCCACCCCATACAATCAGTAAGACTCCAACTACTAACATGGCCAAGACCAAAGAGCTGTCCAAAGACACTAAAGACAAAATTGTACACCTCCACAAGGCTGGAAAGGGCTACGGGGAAATTGCCAAGCAGCTTGGTGAAAAAAGGTCCACTGTTGGAGCAATCATTAGAAAATGGAAGAAGCTAAACATGACTGTCAATCTCCCTCGGACTGGGGCTCCATGCAAGATCTCACCTCGTAGGGTCTCAATGATCCTGAGGAAGGTGAGAAATCAGCCCAGAACTACACGGGAGGAGCTGGTCAATGACCTGAAAAGAGCTGGGAGCACCGTTTCCAAGGTTACTGTTGGTAATACACTAAGACGTCATGGTTTGAAATCATGCATGGCACGGAAGGTTCCCCTGCTTAAACCAGCACATGTCCAGGCACATCTTAAGTTTGCCAATGACCATTTGGATGATCCAGAGGAGTCATGGGAGAAAGTCATGTGGTCAGATGAGACCAAAATAGAACTTTTGGGTCATAATTCCACTAAACGTGTTTGGAGGAAGAAGAATGATGAGTACCATCCCAAGAACACCATCCCTACTGTGAAGCATGGGGGTGGTAGCATCATGCTTTGGGGGTGTTTTTCTGCACATGGGACAGGGCAACTGCACTGTATTAAGGAGAGGATGACCGAGGCCATGTATTGCGAGATTTTGGGGAACAACCTCCTTCCCTCAGTTAGAGCATTGAAGATGGGTCGAGGCTGGGTCCTCCAACATGACAATGACCCGAAGCACACAGCCAGGATAACCAAGGAGTGGCTCTGTAAGAAGCATATCAAGGTTCTGGCGTGGCCTAGCCAGTCTCCAGACCTAAACCAATAGAGAATCTTCGGAGGGAGCTCAAACTCCGTGTTTCCCAGCGACAGGCCAGAAACCTGACTGATCTAGAGAAGATCTAGAGTGGGCCAAAATCCCTCCTGCAGTGTGTGCAAACCTGGTGAAAAACTACAGGAAACGTTTGACCTTTTTAATTGCAAACAAAGGCTACTGTACCAAATATTAACATTGACTTTCTCAGGTGTTCAAATACTTATTTGCAGCTGTATCATACAAATAAATAGTTTAAAAATCATACATTGTGATTTCTGGATTTTTTTTTTTAGATTATGTCTCTCACAGTGGACATGCACCTACGATGACAATTTCAGACCCCTCCATGATTTCTAAGTGGGAGAACTTGCAAAATAGCAGAGTGTTCAAATACTTATTTTCCTCACTGTATATTTATATCACAGACGTCAAAGAGGTGCATCCTTCAGCATCCAACATGATCATAAAAGAGGTCTGTTGTTCCTGTGGAGGAAAATTAGAAAAGTTATTTCAAATAGTGCCGTGGCGGAAATACTATAAGGCCAAAAGTTTGTGGACACCTGACCATAATTTTGTTTTTCCATCCCTATTTGCTGTTATTCAATAGGGTTCTTTAATAGGGTTTGGACGTTCATGATCTAAGGTTTTAAAGAGTTTCCTAGTTCAAATGAGAACATTTCAAGCTTCCACATTAAAACACATCCTATACTTTGTTCAACAGTCTAAAGAAGAACCACAAACGTCTGGAAAAGTCAAACGTCCCAATAATTTTTTTGTGTTTGCGAAACAAAAACCGTGTCAGAAAGTGCTGATTAGCATCTCGCCCCCTGCTCTCGAGCGATATATTTTTTTTTCTCCAAACACTGCAACCACGATGTAATCAGGTCTTATGAAAAAGGCGCACCTACATTCTTGAGTGCTTACAAACCCAGAAGACTTTTGAATTCCACACAGAAAATTGATTCATTCATCAAAAAAACAAAAAATCAGTGAAGCCAAACTGAGAGCTGCTCCTTGGAGCAACTTTACATTACAATGTTTCACTTAAAAAAAAAAAAACAACAACAACAACAACAAAAAAACAAAAACAGAGACCGATAATTCTATTCTCCATTTTAATTTGTTAAGTCATATAATAGCTTTTACAGCACATACCTCAGATTAGATCCAAGCTCTCTTTCTGTCTCGAGATTATATATATAAATTTCAGTCAATAACATAAAACTTGGTCACAATTAAAAAGACTATACGTAAACTGACAGTCTGTCTGAACCCTTACTATAGGACACTTCAGTAACCGTGTGTGTGTGTGTGTGTGTGTGTGTGTGTGTGTGTTATCATTAATCAAGCGCATACAGTTTCGCGCAAACTTCTCTAAATCTAACACACTTTAATGTACTTCCTGATGAACGCTAAAATGGGGTGCAACTCAATAAAAGTGTATTTTTTACTTTCGTTTTTTTTTTGGTTTTTTTTACCCAATCAAAAGCACATGCAGCTGAAGTCCTTTATCGTGTTTACAGATCATAACATATATTATCTTTTTCAAACTGGACATAAAAAAAAAAAATTATAATCATTATGTACAGGAATGCAATATTGCTAGAAACCAGTGTTTTTTTTTGTATCTATTGTGTGTGTGTGTACTGTAACAGAAGCTACGTCTCTTCCAACAATAATTCTATTCGTTAGTGGCTGACTTGCATTTGAAAACTCCGCCCCCACCACAGCCCTGATAAAACCCCACCCACGCTGCAATGCTCTGCTGGATTATATTAGTTCGCCAGTTTTCCGCACGTTTTTCCCAATTTGTCCGGCGATCTCATAAAAACAAAGTGCGTCGTTAGGGTTGCCAATCCAAACAAAAGCACCCCGTAAAAGCAGTAAAACAGGACATGAGTTGTTCGGTGGATCAATTTGGAATGACTCGCAAATTAAACTCTCTGATATGAGAAGCCCCGCCCCCTCACCTATCGACGCATGAGTATGAATGTGAATTAAAATATGTATGTCTGACCTTTAGGCAAATTTATAGGTAAAAACAAATTTTTTTTTTTACCCAACATAAATGATAAAATCGGACATTGTGTTGTAGAGAAAAATCCAGCAACCGACTCTGCCGCTGCCATCAAGCAGTTCCTGACCTCACAACTTCGAGGACGATTATTCGAGGTATCAGAAAAACCTGCTTCGAAGTTATAGTTGCCTAACTTGCTGATTTAATATTTAAAAAATAATTGATAATTTTCCAAATCATTTACTACATACAACTGCAGTGAAACAATCGAGCCATAAGCAATGCAAACAGAATTCTGAATAAAAACAAAAACAAAACAGGGGGCCAGATTGTGTGAACGACAATATAATGGGCCTTGTTCATCCATCATAAATTAAGTCAGCGTAAATGTTTCTCGCCAAACCGACCTCAAAAATTGAAGCATTTCGTTAACGCCGGTTAAAATTGATCGGGATTCGGGTCGAGTCTCTCTTTGAGTAAATCTAATAAATAAAAATAGAACTTGAAATAAAATTGGATTGGACCGATTAGGTGTAGCGCAATGTGCCCCGGGAAAACCGTAACGCCTGAACAGGAAGTTCCAGTCTTTCATGCATTTCCAACACGTTTTAGTCGTTTGTCTAAATATAGCAGATACTCGTTTCGCTTTTCTAAAAGTTTTTGCTGCCCTTCTGCTTTGGTATGAGTGGCATTGCTGAGGACATAAGTGGCAGCTGGGAGGTGGTAGAGGTTAGCGGCAGTTTTAGTCGTAGCGCAAGTGTTGTTTTTTGTTTTATGCCGGTCAGAGCTCGAAGTCGAACTTGTAGTCCTGGGCCAGGTAGATCCTGCGGAAGACGAGGGCGGCGAGAGCCAGCGTGAGCAGGACGATGAGGACGGCCGAGCCTGTGTGGCTGGCGTCTTGCTGGGCTGCTGCGGGGAATGTTGGGAACGCGGGCCGACGCTGGGGCTGGTTCTGGTTCCGGTTCTGAGTGCGCCGCTGTCGAGGGCTGAGGGGCCGGGAGCTGGGCGCAGCGGGAACGGGAGCGGGAGCGGAGACGGATTCGGACGACGGCTCGGCCTAAAGGGAAAGAAACACAGTTATGTCTTATGGAGCGACAAAAAATATTCAAAGTGCCTTGGCACTGATCTACAAGTCTCACTGAATCTCATTAAATATCTCATTAAGTGTTCGACTCGAGCTTGAGACGCAACGCCAACGGGGAGACAAATACGTCTTTTCAAACGAATTCGTGTGGACGTGGTCACGCTGAAAGGCGTCCCAGAAAAATGATCAGAACCATCATGTAGACTCATGCCTCCGTTTCAATTGTATTATCATATGGTAATGTACAGTGTAATAAAGGCTCGTTCTAGGAATCAGTCTAGGAGGATTTGAGCTCCTAATTTGCAGTATCACTTGAAAACACGTCCTCTTTCGCTTCTCTCATTAAGCAGACGGACACGAGACGTCCAAAAACCAAAAGAAAATGACCATATTATCATTGCAGAATAATCCAGGACGTGTCATGCACATGATTGCGGGTCACGTGTTAACATAATCGACAGCTATTTACTTAAAAAAATTAAAAGTAAAATACGCAGGAAATATGTACGTTTATAAATTCATGGCAAATGTAATCACAAAGCGGTTCTGTTTAAACCGTCGCTTTGTCTCGCTGACCTCATGTAGGCAAGCGAGTGGAGTGTAATAAACACCCCGTTAACACGGACACCTTCGGGTTTCATTTACCTGTGAAGCACAAAACTCGCTTCGGGGTGATGAATGGATTTCTCTGAAAAAAAAAAAGGGGGTCACGCTAGCTCGAGCTTGAAAAGAAAAATAGAAACGAGGCCTGGAGCATATTGCTGCCCTCTATAAATAAACCCACTCGCTCATAGAGAATGGTTTTCTATTTGGGAGAAGGTTTGGAAAATGTCTGGAGTGCAGCACACCTGAATGTGATCTATAGAAAAGATTTTTCTCTCTTGAAAGAGAAAAATGGTAGAACTCGAAAGCTTTAGAGGGGATGATGATGACTAATCCATCATCTAATTTAACAACACATATCACCGAGCAGCTCCACAGAGAGAACCTATAAGAATTTGGAAATTCATGTTTAGTCCACATTTGCTGTTGTAAGAACCTTAAATTATGGTCAGATGTTCCACTAGATTTTGTGGAGATTCATCCACAAGAGTGTTAATAAATCTCGGATCGCTGCTGAAGTTGAATCTAATCTAATCTAATCTGTGTTCCTGTAGTCTCAGTTACCAGTTGCTGTCCAACAGGAATCAAACCCGATAGGTTCTTCTGCCTTGGAAGCCTGATCTGCTTCACGATTTGATGTGTTGCGCTTTTTGACATGCTTTTCTGCTAATCACGGGTGTAAAGAGTGGCTATTCGAATTTGCGGAATCCGATCTCTCTCATCGGCATGCCGCTTAGACCTGACCAATCGGAAATCTATAATGTGAGTAGTAACACAATCAAACGTGGACGTCTAAAGCCTACTTTTGGAACCATGCCTCGAAGTGACATTACCACCTACAGACTGGTGTTTCCATGGTAACCAATTAAACAAACAGTGCTCATTTGGCATATATCCATTACAGCACAGTGAAATTCTTTCCATCTAAGCATTTGTAAGAAGTTAAAGCAAATAGGTTTAAGGGCCTTGCTCGAGGGCCCAACCGTGTCAGCTTGGAGGTGCTGGGACTCAAACATGGGACCTTCTGATTAGTAACCCTAGTAGCCCTTACAAACCGGTAGGTTGATTTCCAGCCACCGTAATAGACCTTCTAAAACGTTCATTCTAATACGGAACACTAATAATCGCCACAAAAGGCTGATCGGGTGCCCTACTGAGACGTTCCTAATAAAACGCCTGTAGCTGGATTACGTGTTTAATCGTGAACTGGAGTGTAAACAGCTTTCCGAAGCAATTAGCATTGATCTCTGTCATGCTTTTTAAGGCATGCTGAGCGTTTCAGAGGCCTCCCGCTTAGATGCCTTTAATTGACTTCAACATGTTTAGGGACTGAGAACTGGGAGGGAGGACGGGTTTTAACGGGATCCGATCTGGTTCACGAGAAGAAGAAAAAAAATAAACAAAACAAGAAAATAGAGTGAAGAGAGGATGTCAGAAAAGTTCTGAACGTCTGCCATGGGAAAAGACATCACGCACAATACGGCTGCTGTAATCGGTAGCAACAGGGAGCAACTATACGGAGCAGTGCTTTCAGGCAATTTCATGCGCGGATGAAGAAAGTAGGGGTCGGGTCTGTTTTATTACCCAGTCAGAATAAGTGTATGATTTTTGTTTGAACTCCGATATACCCAGATACGCCCATAACCCTGTCGCCGGTTCACCACTGTTCCTTACTCAGGTCACTTTTGATAGATACTGACCACTGCAGACCAGGAACAGCCACAAGACCTGCAGTTTTGAAAATGCTCTGACCAAGTCGTCTAGATGTCACAATTTAAATCTGTACGCTTGCCCATTTTTCCTGCTTCTAACATGTCAACATTGCAGACAAAATGTTCATTTGCTCCCTAATATATCAGTGTTATTCACTTATAAATACAGCCTGTTTTGAAGCGTGTGGCCTCCAGGGGGCGAGTGGGAACAAAACGTTTTCATCCACCTGTTCAGCCTGAGCTGTAGCGTCGCTGTCCTGGATCTCTGACGTGGCGCCCGGGTCCTGCTGGTTAGCGCTCGCCGGCTCTTCACTCTCGCTGGTGGCGGACGACCTACTGGACTCGGCCTGTGCAAAAAAAACAAAAAAAAAAAACATTGAAGACATTTCTGCTCACTCATCCATAAGCGTTGTAGTAAAGTCAGGTAATGATGTACAGTAGTTGAGGTGGTCTGGTTCAGTGCTTTATAGCTGGAGATATTTCGATCCATTCCATATAATTTACATCTTCATGTAGCTTGCTTTGTGCACAGGTTCTGGTCTCTTAGTCCGAACGGAACATTTCACGCGTCCCACACAATTGTGAGCGTCCAACTTTTTCATACAGGTGAACGTACCTTAAAACTGATCTGCTGTGCTAGTTGCTGAGCCTGAGGGTCCACGGGTTGGCGTTCGCTCTCTGGAGTCAGCGCCAGCAGAGCTGTACGCATGGAGCAACCGCACATCTCGCAGCAGAAGTCCTGAGACCTGAAAGCACAATCACATGAACATGAAAGATCTACGAGAGAATTCAAAATACATTTAAATTCTTTGGATGACAAGATTACAATAAAATGTAAAAAATAACAATGAGGGATGTTGGTCCTCAAGATCATGACGTCTTCTACAAGTAGATCTTCGGTTCGGTATAAAGCTCATACCGAGACTGCACTGTCCACAGTATTGGGACACCAGACTTTTCCAACCATGTGTGGTTCTTCCTCAAACTGTTACCACAAACCTGGAGGTGCACAATTGTATCGCTGTGTCCATGTGCACAAAGCGAGCTCCTCGAAGATACGCTTTCCACAGGTTTGATTTCAGGAATTTTTCAAAATGGAAACTTTCCATGAAAATTAACGGGAATAAACTGGGAATTTACAAAATAACAGTTGAGCCTATAGCAGGGGAAATTGTAGTTGATGAAAAAAGTAGTTGATGAAAATGTAGCTATTTCAGAATTTCTTCCTGGTTGCTGAGGCCACGCCCCCTACATGCAATGCACATTCCTCCATAACGTAACGCACATCAGTTCTTGAATCCTGCGCGTCAAAAAAATGCCCGTCTTGCCGATATACGTTTAAACCTTCCTACAAACAAAATCATACTAACAATTCAATCAAAAGCCCAAATGTTTCGATGTGTTTTTATATGATACGGTTTATATACATTTTACCAAATTTCAAACGAATTCCAATAAATTCCCGAGATTTTCCGCCCCTTTTCCAACCCTAATTTTCAGAGGCCTTTTTCAAACCCTATTGAACACCTTTGGGATGAAACACAATCAGTACCTGACTTAACTAACATCCTTGTAGCGAATCTCCACAAAATCTAGTGGAAAATCTTCCCAGAAGAACAAGTGAATACTAAAGTTAGAATACAAATCTAATGGTCAGGTGTCCACAAACGTTTGCCCAAACAGTCAGGGGTTTTCTCATCAGCCAATCTCCAGGTGTTAATTAGACGGCTTTGTTTGTTCGCTCGGTGTTAATAGCTGATTGGTCTTCGTCTACATTCTCCGGTTCAGACTTGGGATTGAACTGTAGCTCCTATATAAATGCTGCATGCCCACACATGCCAGATTTTCGAAGCTTTCTGATAATGACTTTGAATCTCTCGGGGGCGTTCGGTACACATCCCTAACATATGGTAAGGAAGGAAAATCTTGAAACGGCTTTAAGAATAGACACACTCGTTTGTTGCGCCATTGAGACTAAATACCAACGAACCTTCATGCAAAAATTCTTCCTTTCGCTCGCACGTGCGTTCTTTCTTTCGCTCGCGCGTGCGTGCGTTCTTCCTTTCGCTCGCGCGTTCTTCCTTTCCCGCGCACGTTCTTTTGTTCTTTAGCTCGCACGTTCTTTCGTCCTTCCGCTCACACGTTCGGTCTTCCTGCCTTTCGCTTGTTCGATCTTCCTTTCTCTTGCTCGCTCATTCTTTCCTCCTTACACTCAATTGTTCTTCGTTTCTTTTCGCTCATTCCTTCCTCCCTTCGCTTGCACGTTCGTTCTTCCTTTCATTGGTTCTTTTGTCTGTTAGTTCGTTCTTTTATCCATTCTTTTGTCTATTTCTTCATATCTTTTGTTGGTTGTTTCACCCTTTTGCCTGTTCATTGTTCCGTTGTTCGCTCTCGCGTCTATATCCGCTTTCATCCAGTTATTCTTTCTTTTGTCTATTCATTCATTCATTTGCTCATTCTTTTGTTTGTTCTTTAATTCAATTCTTACAGTGTTTCATTCGATCTTCTTGCTTCTTTCACTCTATTTCCTTAATTCTTAAAAGAAAAAACACAGACGTACTTGACTAGCATTCGCTCTTCAAAATCGGGGTCCAAAGTTCGTTTCGCACGTCAGCTACAAAGCTTCCAAAGACCTCCAGTTGAAGCTGCTTCACACAACATGAACTATTGCTTTAATAATGGAAGATGTTTGTACAATGCCCCCGTATGCTTTGTGGCTGTGATTGAAAGAAACTTTGATCTGCTTTGCCCTAAAACTGACATAAAGAGAATGTTTTTACGCATAAAAAAAAAGAAGAACTGAATATCAGGACGATTCATTCTGAGTGCGAATTAATACAAGATTTGTACCTTTACGCAGGGACGAGACAGTACCGTCTCAGACCCGAAACAGAAACACGATAATGATCCGCCTCATTACCGTCTCATTACCAGCCTGCAATCAGATGCCTTTAAACCTCCAGTAATCTGGTGTAACCCTCATCACCTCATTCACTACCTCACATCTACTGCAACTCGCTCACAGCTACTCAAATAAAAACGTCTGGCTTTTTTATTTTGCTTATGTTAAACAAACAGGCCTTAGATTTCCAACAGTGCTGAGCGTTATGACTATTAAAAACTGTATGCAGAATGGCAACTGAGAGAGAGAGAGAGAGAGAGAGAGAGAGAGAGAGAGAGAGAGAGAAAGAGAGAGAAAGAGAGAGAGAGAGAGAGAAATAAATATATTTTCCCCAAAATGTAGGAGTTTGTTGTTGATTTACATGATCACTTTATGTGAACAAATATGTTTTGACAACACTGTACCACAGTCGTGAGAGAGACACAGAGAGAGAGTGCAGAGAGTGTGAGAGACAGAAGAGAAATGCAGAGAAACAGAGAAAGAGAAAGAATGATGGACAGAAAAAAAACAGAGAGAAAAAGACAGACAAAGAGAGCAAGAGAGACAGAAAACAATGACAGGCACACACACACACACACAGAGAGAGAGAGAGAGAGAGAGAGAGAGAGAGAGAGAGAGAGAGAGAGAGAGAGAGAGAATAAAAGAGAGACATACAAAGAAACAATGAGAGGGAGAGAGAAAAAGAGACTTACTGAGAAACAATAAGACACAGAGAGATAGATAGACAGAGACAGAAAGTGCGAGAAAGTGAGAGACACTGAGAAACAATAAAGCAACGAGAGCGAGAGAGAGATACAGAAAAACCATAAGTGTGTGTGAGAGAGAGAGAGAGAGAGAGAGAGAAAGAGATAGAAAGAGAGGATAAACACATAATCCCTTCCCGTTTATATTTATAAGACTGTTGTTTATTTGTTCATTTATTTATATGTAGTGTATTTGTTCTTTTTGTGAGTTGATGCTTTGACAATGCTGAAAACACAACCAGAGAGAGAGAGAGAGAGAGAGAGAGAGAGAGAGAGAGAGAGAGAGAGAGAGAGAGAAGAGAGAGAGAGCGAGAGAGAGAGAGAGAGAGAGAGAGAGAGAGAGAGAGAGAGAGAGAGAGAGAGAGAGAGAGAGAGAGTTAGAGTTAGAGTTAAAGAGAGAGATGAATTCTTACTTTTTGGCCAGGGCTTTCCTTTCTTCTGGAGTGTAATCCAGTGATCCTATGGCCCCCTCTCCTTTAGTCGGCATGAACCCAATAATCGCTATTAAAGCTGTCCGGACTGCAACACACACACACACACACACACACACACACAAAGCAAAAGTCACGACACATCCTGACACAAAGACTGAAAATGTGTCACACTGTATTAGCCGAGGACAGAACGGGCTCCCCAGAGGACAACACGCAGCGCTGCATGTGGTGTTACATAACGTCTCATAATGCTGCGCTTTCGGTCTCAAACAGGATTCTGAAGACAGCCTCGTGTCTGGAGGAGTTAGAACACGGCTTCTCAAAGTGGTCTGAGGCTCAGTCAAGGAAATCTGACATCCAAACCTGCTCCAGCATCACAATGTGCACAGCTCCATGAAGATATGCTGTACATGGGTTGGAGGGGAAGATCTACGGCTAAAGAGCGCCAACCCTATTGAAGACCTTAGGGATGAATTATAACCACACCTCATCTCACCTACATCACAACACTTTTGTGGCTGAATGAATCGTACAAATCTCCACAAAATCGAGGGGAACGTCTCCCCAGAAAAGTGGAGCTTGTTATGGCTTTTTGAAAACACTCTCCATAGTGGATACATTTGACTGTGAAAACGGAGGCTATTGAAAATGACGGCGGGTTTTTAGCCAGTGCCGCGACGTTTAAAAGACAATAAAAAGTCAATAAAACGCCTGTCGTGCGTCTTACGTCATTTACAGGGACGTGAACGTTTACAGACGTGTGGATGAGCGACTTTTAGGAAACGATTCGAAAACGAAAGTGTGGATGCGGCGGGTTTTTCAGACGAAAACTTAATTTTCTAACACATTCGGATTGGTGAAGAAGTAGCTTTTGTTTTAGAATAAAATATATTGTTTACAAATTACAAACGCATGGGACAAAAGTATGGAATCAAAAATATTTTTCAATATTCAGTGTTCTTTTTTTCCATCCTAATCCAGACCTAAAAATCACTCAAATCAAATTTCATATTTTTCCAAAATGTGTAGGAACCTGATTATACCCCAGTCGTGCACAGACTGGTAATCTTTGTTGTTGTGAAATCAAAATATACTCGATGTGCTAAAGGCGTATGTCTGTGCAATTTTATCACCGCCGCCTCTACGGACAATTTCACCCGTGGTCCCCCGAACCCCAGATTGCATGAAATGACTGAACGGTTCGACACTGCAGTAAGATCCCATAAAAACGTTCCCATAAAGTCTAAGAGTCAATCAGACTACGGCCTCGCAATACTCGTAAATGGGCTCCATTCAAACCTCTGGGCCGCTGGGTTCTGTCACAAAAAAACCCTTATATCTCAAATAGATTTACAACCACAATTCCAAAAAATTGGGAATGCTGAGTAAAATGTAAATCTTGCAAATCTCATAAACCCATATATTATTCGCAATAGAATAGATATGAAACATTTAGGATCACATCTTCTGAACTGAGGAGACCAGTTGCTGAAGTTTTGGGAGTGGAAAGTTGTCTCGTGTGTATCTGATAAGAAGATTCTAGCTGCTCAACAGTTCTGGGTGTCCAATGTTGTGTTTTTAGGTTCATGATGCGCCAAATATTTTCGAATGTTGAAAGGTCTAGACTGAACCCAGCCATTAGGGGGGCACAAGCCAGTGCACTCTTAGTGCCGGTCCCAAGCCCGGGTAAATGGGGAGGGTTGCGTTAGGAAGGGCATCCAGCGTAAAACATGTGCCAAATCAAATATGCGGATCACAAATGAGAATTTCATACCGGATCGGTCGAGGCCCGGGTTAACAACGACCGCCACAGGTATCGTTAGCCGACAGGGTACCGGTGGAAATTGGGCTACTGTTGGCCGAAGGAGGAGAAGGAGAGGAGCAAGATGTCTACAGAGACGGCGGGAAAAGGAGCAGTGTAGGAGAGTAGAGGTTCGGGTTGGTACTTTAAATGTTGGTACTATGACGGGTAAAGGGAGAGAGGTAGCTGATATGATGGAGAGGAGAAAGGTAGATATGCTGTGTGTTCAGGAGACCAAGTGGAAAGGGAGTAAGGCCAGGAACATTGGAGGTGGGTTTAAACTGTTTTATCATGGTGTGGATGGAAAGAGAAATGGTGTAGGGGTGATTCTGAAGGAAGAGTACAGTAAGAGTGTAGTGGAGGTGAAGAGAGTTTCTGATAGGGTGATGATCGTGAAGGTGGAGGTTGAAGGGATGATGATAAATGTCATCAGTGCCTATGCTCCACAAGTTGGCTGTGAGATGGAGGAGAAGGAAAGATTCTGGAGTGAATTAGATGAAGTGGTAGATGGTGTACCTAGGAAAGAACGATTGGTGATTGGGGCAGACTTTAATGGGCATGTAGGTGAAGGGAACAGAGGTGATGAGGAGGTGATGGGTAGGTATGGTTTCAAGGAGAGGAATGTGGAAGGGCAGATGGTGGTAGATTTTGCTAAAAGGATGGAAATGGCAGTGGTGAACACGTATTTTAAGAAGAAGGAGGATCATAGGGTGACGTATATGAGTGGAGGAAGGTGCACACAGGTGGATTATGTTCTGTGTAGGAGATGCCACCTGAAGGAGATTGGAGACTGTAAGGTGTTGGCGGGGGACAGTGTAGCTAGACAGCATCGGATGGTGGTCTGTAGGATGGTTTTGGAGGCGAAGAAGAAGAGGAGGAAAGTAAGGATTGAAAGAAGAATAAGATGGTGGAAACTGAAGGAGGAAGAGTGTAGTGTGAGGTTCAGGGAAGAGGTCAGACAGGGGCTTGGTGGTGGTGAAGAGGTGCCGGATGATTGGGCAACTACTGCAGGAGCGATGAGGGAGGCAGCTAGAAAAGTACTTGGTGTGACATCTGGAAATAGAAAGCAAGACAAGGAGACGTGGTGGTGGAATGAGGAAGTGCAGGAGAGCATTAGGGGAAAGAGGTTGGCAAAACAGAAGTGGGATCGACAGAGTGATGAGAAAAGTAGGCAGGAGTACAAGGAGATGCGGCAGCAGGTAAAAAGGGATGTGGCGAAAGCCAAGGAAAAGGCATATGAGGAGCTGTATAAGAGGTTGGACACTAAGGAAGGAGAAAAGGATTTGTACCGATTGGCCAGGCAGAGGGACCGAGCTGGGAAGGATGTACTGCAAGTTAGAGCAATAAAGGATGGAGAGGGAAATGTGTTGACTAATGAGGAGAGTGTGTTGAGAAGATGGAGGGAGTATTTTGAGCAGCTGATGAATGAGGAAAATCAGAGAGAGAGAAGGTTGGAGGATGTGGAGTTGGTGAAGCAGGATGTAGATAGGATTAGTAAGGAGGAAGTGGGAGCAGCAATTAAGAGGATGAAGAATGGAAAGTCGGTTGGACCAGATGACATACCGGTAGAAGCGTGGAGATGTTTAGGAGAGATGGCAGTGGAGTTTTTAACCAGATTGTTTAACAGGATTCTGGAAGGGGAGAGAATGCCTGAGGAATGGAGAAGGAGTGTGCTGGTACCGATCTTTAAACATAAGGGAGATGTGCAGACCTGCAGTAACTACAGGGGAATTAAGTTGATCAGTCACACCATGAAGTTATGGGAAAGAGTAGTGGAAGCCAGGCTGAGAGAAGAGGTGACCATCTGTGAGCAACAGTATGGTTTCATGCCGAGGAAGAGCACCACAGATGCCTTATTTGCTTTGAGGATGTTGATGGAGAAGTATAGAGAAGGACAGAAGGAGCTGCATTGTGTATTTGTGGATTTAGAGAAAGCGTACGACAGGGTGCCGAGAGAGGAGTTGTGGTATTGTATGAGGAAGTCAGGTGTGTCAGAGAAGTATGTGAGGGTGGTGCAGAACATGTATGAGGACAGTGTGACGGCAGTGAAGTGTGCAGTAGGTACGACAGACTGGTTCAGGGTGAAGGTTGGACTGCATCAAGGATCGGCCCTGAGCCCTTTCCTGTTTGCAGTGGTGATGGACAGGTTGACGGACGAGGTCAGACAGGAGTCTCCCTGGACTATGATGTTTGCAGATGATATTGTGATTTGTGGTGAGAGTAGAGAGCAGGTTGAGAAGAGCCTGGAGAGGTGGAGATATGCGCTTGAGAGAAGGGGAATGAAAGTCAGTAGGAGTAAGACAGAGTACATGTGTGTGAATGAGAGGGAGGGCAGTGGAGTGATGCGGTTGCAGGGAGAAGAGGTGGAGAAGGTGGAGGAGTTCAGGTACCTGGGGTCAACAGTGCAAAGTAATGGAGAGTGTGTTAGAGAAGTAAAGAAAAGAGTGCAGGCAGGGTGGAGTGGGTGGAGAAGAGTGACAGGAGTGATTTGTGATAGTAGGGTATCTGCAAGAATGAAAGGGAAAGTTTATAGGACTGTGGTGAGACCTGCGATGTTGTATGGATTAGAGACAGTGGCATTGAGTAAAAGACAGGAGATGGAGCTGGAGGTAGCAGAGCTGAAGATGTTAAGGTTTTCGTTGGGAGTGACGAGGATGGACAAGATTAGAAATGAGTTTATTAGAGGGACAGCACATGTAGGATGTTTTGGTGACAAGGTGAGGGAGGCGAGATTGAGATGGTTTGGACATGTGCAGAGAAGGGACACGAATTATATTGGTAGAAAAATGCTGAAGATGGAGCCACCAGGTAGGAGGAAAAGAGGAAGGCCAAGGAGGAGGTTCATGGATGTGGTGAGGGAAGACATGCAGGTAGTTGGTGTGAAAGAGGCAGATGTAGAGGACAGGGTGGTATGGAGACTGATGATCCGCTGTGGCGACCCCTAATGGGAGCAGCCGAAAGAAGAAGAAGAAGAAGAAGAAAGGTCTAGACTGCGGTCAGGCCAGTTTAGCACCTGAACTCCCCAACTACGAAGTCTTGCTATTGTAATAGATGTGCATTGTCTTGCGCTGAAAAAGTTTCTGAATGGAAGCATTTGTTAAAACCTGTAAAACCTCTAAAACCTGTATATACCATTCAGTATTGATGAATCCTTTCCAAATGTGCAGGCTGCCTATTCCACAGGCACTAATGCACTCGCATGGCATCGGAGATGCGGCTTTTTGAACTGAGCACAGGTAAGAAGCCAGATGATCCCTCTCCTCTTTAGTCCGGAGGACGTGGTGTTAATGGACAAGGTACATTTTAAATGAGCTTTAAGCCCAGAGAGGATGACGGCGTTTCTGGATCATGTTAGCGCATGACTACTTCTTTGCATGGTAGAGGACGCCATGGCAAACTGTATTCACTGTCAATGATTTCTGGAGGTTTTAACGAGCCAATGCAGTGATTTCCATTACAAATTAAGGACCGTTTTAAATGCAGTGCCACCTATCCCATGTCTATATCCTGCTGGTCATTTTCCAGCATTGATGTCTGCAGTGCAAAACAAATCACGCTTCGGTTTCGTTACACTGAGTTAAAGTAGTGCCACAAGATTACACTCTGATAATGAAGCTGTCTTGGTTAACACTTGGTGCCGTTTTTCGTTCTGCTTTTATTTATTTATTTATTTATTTATTTATTTATTTATTTATTTATTTATTTATTTATTTATTTATTTATTTATCTAATCAAATTCATCTTGCGTGTTGAACCATTTCTCAAAATCCTCCATTTAGCTCAGCTTAGGAAATAGCTGTCTTAATCAGTGTGTGACTGTAACTGTATGTTGTCATGGTTACTTTTGTTTATAATGCAAAAAGGTGGGGGGGGGGGGGAAAGGTGGCTAAACTGACTGCATTACTTTTATGTAAAAAAATAAATAAATAAAAATAAAACAAAAAAAAGGCAACGCCTTCATTCTAGCCAATCAGAATGCACTGTTCAGGCAGACCATTATATAAATGTGAACGGTACTTGTGAGAGAAATCTGTTCTGAGGTCTGCAGAATTTATTTTACAGTTTTAGGGCTATAAAATCTTTATGTATCACTAAGCAACACCTTTCAGTGGTGAAAGTGGAGCTGCTCTGGTTGCTTAAGCCAAGCTAGAAACTCAAGTGCACAGCTTCTTCCCTGCGTTAATGCAAATTATTGAACCCATAAAAGGCTGGGTAATGAGCTGATGGCTGTTAGATAAGGGGGAGAACACTAACATCATCTCAGTGTGGTTGGGGTGGGAGGGTACTGCTTTTTATCAGATGCAATCATGTAGAAATCCACACTTCTGATTCTAATTTAGGAAGTGCCCTGGGATGCAAAGATTTCCATGTATTTTGCAATATGATACACTATATGGTAGAGGTTTCAAGTTGTAAGTTGTTTGTAATAACAATATGGATGAAAATCTGAATCTGATGTTCTCTGAATGTCCTTTAGGCTCAGCGCAATCGAATTTTTTTTTTTTAAATCGGTTTAGGTAAATGATTTTATTACCAAGAATACAAGAAAAACACGCAAAAAAAAACCTTAAAAGCTACTTCCCATTTTAAGGCTTCAGTGTCTCTGAACTGATCCACCATGGCTTTTGTAAAATATGAAATTCCACATCTTGTGCAGTTTATTTCTCCATTTTCTTTCCTCCATTTCAAGGACAGGTTCCTCACAACAGATACACTGTATGGAAGAAAGTATTTTGACACCTTTTCGAATGATATGTGCTTCTGCTCCAAAAAATTGGAGGCACACGACTCTATGCGGTAGGATGAATTTTTCTTCGTATGCGGTAGGATGAATTTTTCCATTCACTTAAACTAGGAGACCCCTGTCCTGTGCAGCTCTATGAACATTGAAATGGAAGATCTTGAGTGGTCTGCTACAGACTTCGAACCCTATTGAAAACCTTTGGGATGAATCGGAACGCCACCCCAAACCTCCTCGATCTTCCTAAAAGAAGCAAACTGGGACTAAATGTGGATCTTCTCTGAACTGCCGAATGCCTTCATTGGTCCACCGACAGCACCCGATTCCGCTTCCTCGGATACGACTCCTGTGACATCATCCGGATTTTACCTTCCTGATAAACTTAAACGCTTTATCGGATTATGGTGTCTGTTTCAGGAAAACCGTTCACAAAATAATTTTTTTACATTCGGATCGCTTTTACAAATCGGTCCGATTCTTCATTTCACGGCAAAAAAAAAAAAAAAAGAAAAAATTCAATTAGGAGTGAACTGGAAGCATGCTGATAGAACAATCTGGAAGACACCAGACACCGGTGGCATGAGGACATTAGCGTAACGACTTCATTTCAATTCTAATGAACCCTTTATTCCCTCATTTGCTCTCGATCCCCGGTGGGCACGGAGCACCGGTGCTATGTTTAGTGAAGTGTGCATGTGATGTGTAGCCGAAAGTATTAGGATGCGCGGCTTCTCCAGCCGTACGTGGTTCTTCCTCAAACTGGTACCACGAAGCTAGAAAACGAATGACTGTGTGGGACTGTGTGGTAGCATGAAATTACTGCTCCGCTTGAACTAGGAGAGTGCTGGAGCGCTCCTGAAACCTTATTTAGAATGAATTGGAGAAGCTTCCCAGGCCTACATAAGCACCAATCTAGACAGAATCTAGTGGAAGACTTTCCCAGAAGAGTGAAGGTTGTTATAACAGCAAATGGAGACTCTGTGTGAAATGTTCAAAAAGAAGCACATACTCATCTAATCTCCAGGTGTCCATACATTTTTGCCCTTTAATTTTTAGTATAATATACAGTATATATAAATATATGACTGGAAATACGATTTGTTGTACATTGTTTTGCACTTCATTTTGCACGTGTCGAACCGAGCTTAAAACCCGAGGTACGAAGCGAAGTGTGAATTGTGTGTGTGTGTGTGTGTGTGTGTGTGTATAATAATAATAATAATATATATTTTTATTAGGGGTGTATGTGGTTCATGATGTGTGGTACCCACTGCTCCAGGAAGGTTGCCAGGTCTCAGGATGGTGGCCAGATATGCTTAGGCAGATCTTCTTCCCGACTTCAAACCTCCCGTTAGGCTGCGGAAAGAGGATTTCCGAGTCTAATTATTCCGAATAATGAAAGAACGAAAAACACGACTGACACAAAATCAGAGGGATGAACAAATGAGACGTATTGATCTCCGAAGATCAAGAGGCAGAGGAGAAACGGAGTAGGAGAGAAACAGGATGACGAACACATCCGGTGACATTTCCCGTAGGAGAATAATAAATCAACATTTTTTTTCCCCCACTCTCATAAACAAACCACTGAACATTTCAGCAGGCTCGGGGTAGCGATGCAAAAGAGCAGCTTTACAGCTGCCATTGTATCGGGCTGTCAAACATGAGCCTTTGATCGCGTCCCTTCTTCTTTCTTTCTTTTTTTTTTTTTTTTGCCACGAACTCCGTCTATCGCTCCGGAGAGAGGAATAAAAACTGAGATGGCGAGAAATGAGAGAAAGCTCAAAGAGAAAGTTGCTCTTTAAGAGAAAGGGGGGGAAAAGTGTGAGCAGGGTTTAGAAAGTTGCCTTAAGTTATTTAAAGCCGTTATCTAACAGCACTGGCGGTTTCCTGAATATGATCTAACTGGATGGGACCGGTATTGATTTTACGAAGGTGTGTGTGTGTGTGTGTGTGTTTGGTATAAAAAGAAGACACGAGTGTTCGCAGGCCTCCGGTCGCGGTGCAGGTGTTTAATACAGAACACGATTTTTCATTTACTGGCAGGAGGCTACTGTCTGCTCAAGAAAGAGAGAGAAGGAATAAAAAGGAACAGAGGGAAATTGCAAAAACTGAAAGAAAGGGAAAAAAACAGAGAGAAAGAGGCAAAAAGAAAGAATGGAATGGATCAAAAGAAAAAAAAAATTTTAAGAAAGCCAAAAAGAAATTCAAAAATTCGTAAAAAGAAAGCAAAAAAATAAAGTGATGGAAAAATAAAATAAAAAAGAGTGATAGAAAGAAAGATGAAATAAATATTGTAAAGAAAGAAAGACATTTTTTAAATTGTAAAGAAAGAAAGATAGAGTGTGAGCCTGCTGTATCGCTTGCTCGGTTGAGGTTTCTGTGTGAAAGGGCTTACAGTGAGGAGGATGATGCTCGGGGGCTTCATTGGGTACTCGGGAGGAAGAACGATGCGGCCGTGGTAGATCCCTCCATCGAAGTCAGAGTCTGGAGGCCCACGCACTGAGAAATGCCACTCGAACAGATTATCCTGAGAGGAACCAAAACACACACACACACACACACACACACACACACACACACACACACATTGTAGGTGTGCTCAATAAGTGAAGAGCAAAGCTTAAGGGGGCATGCCAGCCAGGGTGAGGTGGTGTGGACTAGTGTGGGGTGGGGAAGTGTGATGTGGGGTGGGGTGGAGTAGTGTGGGGTGGGGAAGTGTGGGGTGGAGTAGTGTAGTGTGGGGTGGGGTGGAGTAGTGTGGTGGAGTAGTGTAGTGTGGGGTGGTGTGGAGTAGTGTGGTGTGGGGTTGGGTGGAGTAGTGTGGTGGAGTAGTGTGGGATGGGGTGGAGTAGTGTGGGATGGGGTGGTGTGGAGTAGTGTGGTGGAGTTTTGTAATGTGGGGTGGTGTGGAGGAGTGTGGGGGAGTAGTGTAGTGTGGGGTGGTGTGGAGTAGTGTGGTGGAGTAGTGTAGTGTGGGGTTGTGTGGAGTAGTGTGGTGTGGAGTAGTGTGGGGTGGGGTGGAGTAGTGTGGTGGAGTAGTGTAGTGTGGGGTGGTGTGGAGTAGTGTGGAGTAATGTGGTGGAGTAGTGTAGTGTGGGGTGGAGTAGCGTGGGGTGGTGGAGTAGTGTAGTGTGGGGTGGAGTAGTGTGGAGTAGTGTGGTGGAGTAGTGTAGTGTGGGGTGGGGTGGAGTAGCGTGGTGTGGTGGAGTAGTGTAGTGTGGGGTGGGGTGGAGTAGCGTGGTGGAGTAGTGTAGTGTGGGGTGGTGTAGTGTGCTATGGGTTGGTGTGGGGTGGTGTGGTGTAGTGTGGTGTGGGGTGATGTGAAGTAGTGTGGGGTGAAGTAGTGTGCTGTGGGTTGGTGTGGAGTAGTGTGGGGTGGTGTGGAGTAGTGTGGGGTGGTGTGGTGTGAAGTAGTGTGGGGTAGAGTGGTGTGCTGTGGGTTGGTGTGGGGTGGGGTGGATTAGTGCGGTGTGGTGAAGTAGTGTAGTAGTGTGGGGTGGTGTGGTGTGGTGTGGTGGAGTAGTGTAGTGTGGGGTGGTGTGGAGTAGTGCTGTGTACTCACTCACCTCTAGAGGCTGGGCATGGTAGTGCTCTGTGGGATCTCGCAGTTCGGCTGCTTCCTTCATCAGTCTCTTCACCGCTGCCAAAAGAACAATAACCATCATTATCTCACAGCATCTCCTCAATCACAGAACCCGAACGCTCACTCAGAGCCCTAAACCTGCCCTTAAACATGTGTGGGTTACGCCTGAGCGAGAGCACACTGCTGACCAGCATAAACCCAAACACGTCCATACCAAAACAGGGTTAATAACTACTTCCACTTCCTGTCTGTTCATTTCATTCATTCTGTAACACTGTTTATACTGCTGCATCCATCCCAGAGGAGGAGTAACACCTGACTCAGCAAAGTACAGAGCAAGGAAAAAAGAAAAAAGGAGGGGGAAAAAAGGAAAGATAGAACTAAGTAAGAGCAAAAAAAAAGAAAGAGCAAAAGAAAGAAAAAAAGAGAAAGAGAGAGAGATACTTAGACTGTAAAGAGAAAGAATAAAAAAAAACAAGAGAAAGAAAGAATGACAAATGGAAGAGTAAAAGAAAGAAAGAGTGTGATGAAAGTAAAATTGGTATAAAAGAAAAAAAAGAAAGGAGAGAGAGAGAGAGAAAGAAAGAAGAGAAAGAATTAAAAGACAAATGATACAAAGAGACAGAGATACACCTGTAAAGAGAAAGATTTTATTTTTTTAAAAGAAAGAAAGAAAGAAAGAAAGAAAGAAAGAAAGAAAGAAAGAAAGAAAGAAAGAAAGAAAGAAAGAAAGAAAGAAAGAGGTCACATATGAGGATGCAGACAGAAAAGGATCAGACACTGATGTTGAAGATGTTCACAGTGTTTGAGCAGTGATGTGAGATCGGATTTGGGGAAGTCCGGCTGAAACACTCGGATGAATCGCAGCTGCTCGGGTGTTTCTCAGTCCGCGGTGTGAAATCGGTTCCCATCGCTCTCGCAGTGTGAGCTTTTCTCGCTAATTACAGGGAAGATCGCGTGCGCCTCTGCGGCCTTCGGGGACCGCGCTACACGTTAGTGCCTCCTGCGTGTGAATCACGGAACTGCGAAGCGTGATCGACTGTTCTGCCAAAGTCGAGTCGAGGCACGCACGTGTTAATGAGGGAGGAAAACTGCGCCCTAATTTGCGCTCATGCGGAACAGAAATGAAGAACGGCGACTCAAAATAGAAGGCGATACCCAGCTGTTCAAACTCCTGCAAAGTCGTGGTTTCAGAGAGAAAAGGGGGGGGGGGGGGGGGGGGCTGGGGGCAAAAGAAAAGTGTCAAAGGGAGAAAAAGAATGTAATATGGCTCCAAGCCGCAATTAAGGGGGCCAAGCACGTCCTGGCTCCACCTATTCGATCCACCAAGATGACCTGAAGTCATTGGTACCATGAGATGCACTTCAGTTCGAGGCTGTTGCTGACATATTGCCTCACTTCCTGCTTTCAGTGTCCGTGCCAAAGAAGTCTAGTCTTATTTCTTGGCAATGGAAATAAATATATGAGAAGTTTTCACTCAACATGTCAGAGTTCCTATTTGGAGGCTTCAAAGTTTGTTTCTCCCAGTTTGGTCTTATGTATGATAGATTCCTGAAATCCCTTAAAACAAGCTAAATTACTCACATGCAAAGCTTTTCCTTAATGCCCTCACCTCCTGTTTGGCTTTTGACCCCAAATTTGTTTGCGCATCATAGACAAATTGGACCAAATGTTTTACAATTCGAGATGCAAGATCATTTGTGTAAGTTTCTCCATGTGATGAGAAATGTAGAATTGTACTGTTTTTGTGAAGGTGTTATTGTAAATTGAAGTTGATATTTGCCCTACTGGTGTCGTTTGAAGCCACATGAACTGCAGAGCGACGTTTCAAGACTTCTAAACTATAGCGCAGCGTTGGAAGCCTTGTGAACTATAAAGCTGCAATTGAAGCCTTATAAACTATAGAACAGCTCAGTGTTTAAAGCCTTATAAACTATAGAGCGAGCGTCATTTGAAGCCTTATAAACTATAAAGCGTTAAATGAAGCCTTACAAACGATAGATCGGCGTTTAAAGCCTTATAAACTATAGAGCAGCACAGTGTTTAAAGCCTTATAAACTATAGAGCGGCACAGTGTTTAAAGCCTTATAAACTATAGAGCGGCACAGTGTTTAAAGCCTTATAAACTATAGAGCGGCACAGTGTTTAAAGCCTTATAAACTATAGAGCGGCACAGTGTTTAAAGCCTTATAAACTATAGAGCGGCACAGTGTTTAAAGCCTTATAAACTATAGAGCGGCACAGTGTTTAAAGCCTTATAAACTATAAAGCGGCACAGTGTTTAAAGCCTTATAAACTATAGAGCGGCACAGTGTTTAAAGCCTTATAAACTATAGAGCGGCACAGTGTTTAAAGCCTTATAAACTATAGAACCTTATAAACTATAGAGCGGCACAGTGTTTAAAGCCTTATAAACTATAGAGCGGCACAGCGTTTAAAGCCTTATAAACTATAGAGCGGCACAGTGTTTAAAGCCTTATAAACTATAGAGCGGCACGGTGTTTAAAGCCTTATAAACTATAGAGCGGCACGGTGTTTAAAGCCTTATAAACTATAGAACGGCACGGTGTTTAAACCTTATAAACTATAGAGCGGCACGGTGTTTAAAGCCTTATAAACTATAGAGCGGCACAGTGTTTGAAGCCTTATAAACTATAGAGCGGCACAGTGTTTAAAGCCTTATAAACTATAGAGCGGCACAGTGTTTAAAGCCTTATAAACTATAGAGCGGCACAGTGTTTAAAGCCTCATAAACTATAGAGCGGCACAGTGTTTAAAGCCTCATAAACTATAGAGCGGCACAGTGTTTAAAGCCTTATAAACTATAGAGCGTAAGAGTATTTTAAGCCTTGCAATCCATAAAGCGGCGTTTGAAGCTGTATAAACACTGGGGAAGGGTTTAGAGAAGGGACGTCTGCTGCTTTGCTGCTTCTTAACTTCAGTCACAACTAATTAAGTAAGATGTCTTTTTCCTGCCATGATGATGTAAATCATGTCTCTATGAAAGGAGAAAAAAAAACCCTCTTCCTCCAGATCAGTCTGCTGTGAGAGAGAAGCAGAATAGAGATGGAGGTGTATATGCTTGGTGTGGTTTGGGGGAACTCATCGACTTTAACTGCCCTTCTCCAGCGTCAACATATTTATGCAGCTTTAGTCACGGCAGCTGAAGGACGTTATCAGGGGGTCACGTGAGCAGGAATGAAAGCCGCACGATGGAGGAAAAACAAATTGTATCTTGGTGCAGTTCGGGTCTGCTCCGGATACGCACAGGCACTCTGTGTCTGATTAGTCTGATGGGACCGGGGACGGACTGGTTTTTCGCGTTTTAAAAGGCAAATGTCCTTCAAGCTCGTGGAATAAGTGAGACTCATTACTGAGTCAGGGTGAAATACAGAACACTGCATGTGACAAGTGCACACTGCAATAATACACAACTCACTGGAGAGCAAGCAAACACACACACAAACATACATACACATATATACATATATACACATTATATATATATATATATATATATATATATATACACACATACATACATACATACATACATACACACATACACACTCACTCTGTTCCATTCATCCAACAAATGAGAAGAAAGAGAGAGAACGAGAGAGAAAGAGTGTGAGAGAGAGAGAGAGAGAGAGAGAGAGAGAGAGAGAGAGAGAGAGAGAGAGAGAGAGAGAGAGAGAGAGAAAAGCACAAGAAAAAAGGAAGAAACCAACAAACAAACAGACAGACAGACAGACAGAAATAAAATAGAAAGCAAAAAAGAAAAAAAAATTGAACAATGAGGGAAGACAGAAAAAGTGAAGAATAAATCAAGTTTTGAAAAAAGAAAAAGAAAGTGAGTGGCAAAAAAACAAAAATCAGGCACCTTTTGGGCAGCAAGAGAGTGTGAGAGAGCGAGTGTGTGTGTGTGTGTGTGTGTGTAACATAACCAGTGCATCATTACAGAGGGAACGCTCCCTGCACCAGCACTGTGGGTCACTTAGCGCTGTGGTCTCGACCAAAAACTCCTCCAGCTACACATCTTATACAATCTCTACAGTGCTGATGAAAAAGGACGAGAAGATGCAGAGAGACAGCAAACCGAACCTGCTCGGGTTCTCGCGCAGCAGGAGCCCATTACCGATGCCGCTACATGTGCGAGGCATGCTGGGTAATGAGCGCCTAGAGACAAGTTTGACAGGCTTTGATCAGCAGGCAACAAGTGAGACAGAAAGAGAACGGAAACTTAAAAAAAGAAAGCGAGAGAAAAAGAGAGAGAGAGAGAAAAGAAACGGATCAAGGAAGATGGAGTGGTAAGGAAATGCCGGCGTAGCTGCGGATGAGTGGAGACGGACTGACATGAGTGTGTCCATAAAGAGCTCCGAGCATCAGCACGGATTTGAAATCCCCCCCCCCTCCCTGAGACGACACACCCAAAACCCAGGTGTAACAAGGAGAAGGGAAGTGTAGCACACGCCCTACACCTTACAGCATCGCCGTCTTCATCATCATCATCATCATCATCAAGAGCTTTGGCATTGTGCATTTGGTTCAAATGAGCAATATGAGAGAAGAGAAGAGAAGTTCGGTGGCTCTTCTCTCATATTGCTCATTTGAACCAAATGATCTTGATGATGATGAAGAGAAGAGAAGAGAAGAGAAGAGAAGAGGATTTTTTAAATTGTAAGAAAAGAAAGGAGAAAACAGTGGTGAGCGAGAGATTGTATAGAAAAAGAATTAACGAAATGCTAAAAAGAAAGAAAGACTAGAAGCTAATAATGCTAATATACACAATAGGATAATGGGGCTCAGAGCAGCCCGTGACACGTGTCCAGCTGTTTGGGGGTCTGCAGGCAGCTGGAGCAGTCTCCTGATGGCCCAGTGGTCAGGCGGAACACGTCTCACACACTGTGACTCACTCAGCGCTTCCACCGGGGAGGGGCTCCGACGCCACCAGGTGAGTCGAATCCGACACTCAGAATTTTTTTTCCGGCTCGTCTTGGCGTCTAATCGCTCGTAAACACGTGCGGTGGAGGAGAAGATGCGGGCGAGGAGTCGTTCGGCCCATGTGTGCGTGTGAGATGACGAGAAGAGACAACTGCAGTCGCTGCGAGTTACGGAGAAGTGTGTGAACTCTCGACCCGTTCCACTGAGACGTGATGCTGTCCAGGCAAATCCTGGCGTGTTATTAAAGCCTGACCGCCTGCCTCCATCCCTCCGTCCCTCTCTTTCTTGTCTGATTTGATGCCAAAAGTATTGGGACGTGACTTTTCCAGCCGTATATATGTGGTTCTTCATCGTCTTAAAAATGTGTTGGAATACGAACAACCTTGTTGTTCTGGTTCTGGCCTCTCCAGTCACCTCCAAGATTCTCTGACTCCTTCCCTAAACATCAGTCCAGACTGAGAAAGTCAGAGGATTCGGAAAAGACGTCACACCAGTGAATATTAAGAGGCGACAACGAGAAGAACTGCGTCGATGATGTGAGTTTTCACGATGGCAACATTGTTACGTGCTCTGAAACCTGAAATGATTGAAATCAACCACCTTTTCTTCCTGAACATTGAAGAGTTATTTAGATAGGACATTTATAAACCTATTATAACTGTTATAAAATGTTTTAATACACATTTTGTCCATGTTTAGTCCTTATGCATTTGTCTGATTGAACAGAAACGCAATATCTTTATCGTTATACCATTTGGCCGTAATGAAACTGCACGAGGAATACAAATATTCTGTAACCTTCTACAATCCTGAAGTCCGGCATAGCAAGAGTTTGGTAGTTAAAAGCAACACGCCCAAGCGAATGAGCTCTCCGGAAAACCACCGAACTTCCTGTTTGAGAGCTGCGTTTGCACGGCTGGCCGACCTCAAACATTCCTGCTGTGTTCATCCTGCATAACCAGTCAGTGGAGGATATTAAGTGTCTTCGGACTAAATGAAAGCTCGTTTAAGAGCAATTATCTTTTACAATAATACAAATACTTCCTTCAGTTGCTGAACTAAACATAATATTTAAAACATGTAAATCCAGGTCAGTGTCCTGAGTCTTTAATAGATGGCTGTTACATCAGACAGACTTTTTTTTTTTTTTAACACGCAGGGACAAACTTATAGGGACAGATTCATGGAGACTTACTTATAAGGACAGCAAAAAACAAACTTATGGGGAGAGCAGACAACTAATTAATGGGGACAACAAAAACTTATGGGGACAAACCCACTTATAGGGACAAACTCACTTATGGGGACAAACTCACTTATGGGGACAACAAAAACAAACGTATGGGTTCAACAAATAAACGTATGGGTTCAACAAAAAACTAACTTATGGGGACAAACTCACTTATAGGGACAACAAAACACAAACTTATGGGGACAAACTCACTTATAGGGACAACCTAAACAAACTTATGCAGACAAACTCACATACAGGTCAGATAGGGACAAATTGAGTTATGGGGACACTCTTACTTATGGGAACATTTACTTATAAGGACTTAAAAAAACAAACCCAAATATGTGGACAATCTTACAGAAGCAAACTTATTAATATGGACAATACTTATTGAGACAACCAACAGGGGAATCGTTACTAATGGGGACTATATTAACAAATTGTAATATATGGGGATTATATTGTAGGAACAAACTCGCTTATAGGGAAGAAATTATGTTAAAATGTTAATCTTTATCTCTTTATTTGTTCCTTTTTTTAACAGCGCTATAGAAATTAAACTTACAACAGGATCCAGTTTATGTTAAACATGTCGGTTAACTGCAAACTCTACAACATGTATTTATAATCTTAATATATAAATATATGCAATAAAAGACCTTGCTGTTAGAGTATTTCTTTACTATAAGTTGAATATTAGTGGTTATGAGAAGATTAGATTTTCTCTGTATGAAAATGTCTTTGAGCTGAGACATGCATGATGGGTTTCATGGTTTCTAGCCTGAGAAGCGACCCAGGTGTTACAACAGCTGCGCAGTTCTCTTCGGAGTAGTTTGCATGACCTTGTTTTCTCCTCTATAAACGCTTAATCAATCTAAACTAAAAAGACAATTCTTTAACTTACACACTATAAATTGACCTACACACTACAGTAATGCTGAATTCTGTGAATGTACAACATTTTAGTATAAAAATATTGTTTTGAGAAAAAAAAAAAAAAACAGCCGCATTTTCACCGAAAAGTCTTGTTGATATTTACGGTAGGATTTTCCAGTGTCAGAGATTTGCCGATGTACACTGATTAACTATAAATAATAAAACCATAGTATAGAACTTATTTACAAAGGCATAAATGCACACTCAACTATAAGTATGTGCTTTTTTTTTCACCTTCCCATACTATAATTAGCTCCAATTTGCTGTTACAATGAGCTCCACTCTTCTAAAGATGTTCTACTAGATTTTGTCGAGATTTCTGTTTATTCAGACACAAAAGTATTAGTAAAGTGATGTAGATGAGATCAGAAGGCCTGGGGTGTGTTCTAATTCATCCCAAAAGGGGTTCAATAGGGTTGGAGCTCTATAGATGGAGATCTTTCACTCCAACCCTGTGGAAATCATATCTCCATCATCACGGGAGCATTGTCATGCTGGCACCAGTTTGTAGCTCACGTGAAAGGAAAAAAACAAAACAAAACAAACAAACAATCAAAAAGGTGTGTGTCTCAATACTTTTGACGTTGGAGTGTTGTGTGTGTGTGTGTGTGTGTGTGTGTGTGTGTGTGTGTGTGTATGTATATGTATATCTCTCTCTCACACACACACCACTCCAACATCAAAAGTATTGGGACACACGACTTTTTGTTTTTTTTGTTTATATAACATAAAGGAAGTATATTAGCAAAAAAACCAAAAACAAATCCGAGCCAGATTCTATCCCGTGACAAAATCCTGACAAATAATAACTTAAGAGGGTGTAAAAAAAAAAAAAAAAAAGCAGGTGAAAGTGTTTGTTTATATATTTTTTGCATGTTTATTAACTTATTGTTGTTTTCCTCTTTATATAAACAAGTCTGAGCTCCTTATCGCACAGACAACAATATGACCCGATAACAAAGGTGTAAAACAACTAAAAAACCCAAACAATCCCATGTTATTTACTTATATATAAAACATAAACAAACAAACAAACTGAATACGTTGCCCCGTTAGCTAGCATGCTAACCTTGACCGATGTTTACCTATATTCCGTATATAAACTTCTTACCCGGGCTCTTCAGGTTGTATTTCCCTTCCATCCTGACCCGCACGAAGGACCAAATAAAATGAAATACTAAATATATATATTATTTTATTTTTACGGATATATATATATATATATATATATTTTTTTTTATATATATTTTTACGGATAAATCCAAACTAAAAGGCTTCAGCTTGTTTCTTCCTGTTAGCCAGCTAGCATTAGCGTGCCTGCGACCTACAGCTCGGTAGAGAAGAGCTTGTGAGCTCCACACACACACGCACGCTGTCAGTTAAAACCCCTGGAAGCGGAGCAGCTGTGGTGTTTTTTTTTTGTTATTTGCCCCGGTGGTGTGTACAATCTGACGTGGCAGAGGTATATCCGAAATACTGCTCCTGCTTCCTCCTAACATTCGCTGAGCAAAAGCGAAACCAGGAAGTAAATTAGCTCATTTGTTTGAATGCCAAAACTTTATTTAAACACCCGGGCTTGTGGAAGATCGCTGAAGTTTTTACAATTTGTCTTAAAGTAATGAAGGAACAGGAATATCATAATAATAGCGAAAATAGCTTTGGGGTCCTTTTAATGGCTCATACTGTACTCGTCCTGTTTTTAGCCAATGAAACGCTTTCTAGGATGCGTATGTCCCGCCCACTTAGACTTTGCTATATAGTAGAAGCATGGTATCGGTGAATATTGGGTTGGACCCCCTTCTGTTGCTTAAACGGTCCTGACCGGATCGGACTTTCGCTCCACATGCTGTTCACTGCTTTTCCTTCCTTGGAACACTGCAGACCTCACAAGAGCTCACAAGATCTCACAAGAGCTGCAGTTTTGGGGACGCTCCGACCCAGTCGTCTAGCCGTCTACAATTTGTCAAACTCGCTCAAATCCTTACGCCCATTTTTCCTGTTTCTAACATCAACTTTAAGCACAAAATGTTCACTTGCTGCTAAATATTTCCCACCCCACTAACAGGTGCCATGATGAAGAGGCAGGTGCTAATTGTCTGCATATCTATCAATGTATTGCTTTTTCTATTTCTATTTCTATCTATCTATCTATCTATCTATCTGTCTGTCTGTCTGTCTGTCTGTCTGTCTGTCTGTCTGTCTGTCTGTCTGTCTATCTATCTATCTATCTATCTATCTATCTATCTATCTATCTATCTATCTATCTATCTATCTATCTAATTGTCTGCATATCTATCAATGTATTGCTTTTTCTATTTCTATCTATCTATCTATCTATCTATCTATCTATCTATCTGTCTGTCTGTCTGTCTGTCTGTCTGCCTGCCTGCCTGCCTGCCTGCCTGCCTGCCTGCCTGCCTGCCTATCTATCTATCTATCTATCTATCTATCTATCTATCTATCTATCTATCTATCTATCTATCTATCTATCTATCTATCTATCTATCTATCTATCTATCTATCTATCTATTCTAGTTGTCCTGCAATTTCAGTCCAAAATATTGTGTTGATGTAAAACATGTTGAAATACAGTGTTCAGTACAGTGGAGCTCCAATAGTCATCCAGGTCTGTAAAATGTGGTTCAAGTAGTTTTATATGAGCTTTACAGGGGGCATCCATGGTTTTTCTTTTTTTTTCTTCTCCATTTTGCACATTATATGTCCTGAGGTGGAAAAGAGTGTAATCACGACATGAAATCACTGCTTCCAAGACCCCACAAAAGTAGCACTTTGCTTCATTCAAATTACTTTGGAGGTGAGAATCTCAGAAAGCCAGATGTTCCAACGTAGGAGAGGAAAAGAGCAGGAAAAATAAAGACAATCAAACTGTGATGACTGGCATCTTTTTTCTTTTGCAAATCACCACCCCGTCACTTTCACTCAATTATTTTGAGTATTGCTGAATGGAGTCTCGTTCTTACACAAAAAAAAAAGTCAAGTGCTGCTTCACAGTTTTTCTCAGTTGAAAAACTTCTTAGACCAGAAAATAAAATTCTCAAAACTACTTGTTCAACCTCCATCATTTAGTCCATTGTGTTAATCATGAAAAGATTTCTTGCTGCTTTAATCAAATTTGCGAATGCTATTGTACATCCATTTAATAGATTGTGTGCGAGTGTCTGCTGTTTCCAACATTATCAGTTATGTTCATGTTGATAAAAATAAATTGGTATTATATTGGTTTCAACTGAAAAGTTTTAACCCCCAAATCACTTCATTGTATAAGTCATTTAATGCAAAATGGTTAAACCAGTTGTCATCATCTGTCATCTGAAATTTCAATTAAACTTTTTTTTTCATAAATGTGACTTGAATTGATATATTGTGCAGATGAAGCTTGAATGTCACTGATGAAGGCGAGTGAACGGCATCAGATCAACCGATGATCGACTCGTTCAAAGGTGAATCTCGTGAACCTTCAATTAGCAACAGAGCCAAATTAAAAATAGAATGAAAATGGATGAACAAACACTAGAACATAAAATATGCAGTCAAATGAATAAATTTGTGCTGCTGAAATTCATAGATACAATACAGAGGAAATTCAGCCTTGTGCAAAAAAACAAACAAACAAACTTATAAACGTATTTATGAAGAAACCAAAAAAAAAAAAACCTTAATAAACCTACACTGGAAATGGGAAGTCTGATTCCTCTAAAGCAGGGGTGCACACACTTTTTCAGCATGTGAGCTACTTCTAAAATGACCAAGTCAAAATGATCTACCTACTATAAAAATGCATAAATAAATATCCATTTTTTAATGTCATGTGATCTACCCAAACTACCTTTGCGATCGACCGGTAGATCACGATCGACGTATTGAGCACCCCTGCTCTAGAGGTTTCTTCCTTATGCCATCTCAGGGAGTTTTTCCTTGCCACAGTCACCACCAGCCTGCTCATTAGGGACAAACTTAAAAAGAACAATCTTATTCATTCTTTCTTACCACATTATGTGTGTAAAGCTGCTTTGTCCATTGTTAAAAGTGCAATACAAAAAAAATTTATTGAATTGAAGGACGTCAGCGAACAGTAAAGTCAGGGAGTTGATTTAACTAATCTACCTGTTGATTATATTTATACAGTTTAAATGGTAATATAATTCTACCTGACTTGAGGAACTTCCTCCTCAATTAGTAATGTATAATTAGTGTGTTCTCGGTTGTGCGTTTTCATCCAAATTGTTCATTCCGTGTGTATGTTTTACTTCGCTCTTTATCTTGGTAGGAGGTCAGAAACTATGAGTTGTAACCTACTGTTGAATGCAGTAAAGTTTCATTGATCCTTTGTAGTTGTTTGTGCTTTTTCGTCCAAAATTAGAATTCCAAAGTTGATTTTTTTTCCCGTATTTTCTGGTCGGACATCGGAATTACAAGTTGCGGCGTCTAATTGAACGCAGCAGTGTTTTATCAGTGTCGCGTGTTTCCCTCCACATTATGAATTCGGAGTTCAAAAGGCATTTTATTATGTTTTCCCATAGTCAGAGTTCAGAAATCACAAGTTTTGATTTGTAGTTAAAATGGTTCTTGTTCTTGGTTGTTTGTTTTCCTTCAAATTGTGATTTTGGTAACTGTTTCATCCTGGTTCACTGAAAATCCAGAACACCGGATATGGAGCAGGATTGGACCCGAGCTGGGAGACCATGACGCCATTACAGGAACCCCTTCACAATTCCCACACTCTGTCAAAGAGAATGATGAACTGTTTATTAGATTGACAAGAGCCATCAATTGTTTTCGTCCTTCAGCCACACTTTAATCATCACACACCAGACACTTGTAATCAATAAGAAAGTCCATCATTCCTTATCACCGCCATCCAGCTCGACCAAATAGACCGGAGGAGAAAATAAACTTTCTATCTCGAAAACTTAAATCAGGCTTTATACTCGTTTAGAGCTTTTGCATGCCGATTGAGACAAATACAAAAAATATTTTTAGCGAAACGGAATGGGTGTAGAGAAATTTGTTTATAATGGCAAGATTCTGATGAGGATTTGTGCACCCCCAAACCCCCCCCAAACCTCCCCACATACAATCCATGCACCTCTGGAAGAAACCTTGAAAAAAAAACAAGCTCGTTATGGGCAGCCATGGTCTTTTGGAGAAAACTGTTGACTGGCATTACATGTGTTCGAGATATGAGGTAGTATCAAAAAGTCATGAAACTAGCCTTTGAGCTGGATCTTTATCTCCAGGAAGAGGGCGAAGTCTGCAGAAGCCAAATCTGACAAGTAGGGTGGTGATCAGAATAGTTTCAGATGCACAGCTTTTGATGTACACAGGATGATACATTTTGGTACACTGATTTATGAAGGTCAGTGCTCCCTGTGACTGTGCGTGCAGCCTAGTGCTGCCATCTGCTGGAATGTTACAAAACTAGTCTCGAAGCTTTTTTCAAGACTACCTCATATGTTTGGTTACAACAGTGAATATGGGGATGAACTTTTTACGATTACAGCAGCAGTTCTTAGGAAATCTGTGATATTCAGATGAGATTTTAATTCACACTACTTTTTTAATGCATTTTAGATTCAATGACTTGTGTATAAAAGAATTAAAAATCTTTTTTTGTCCATTTAATCAGTCAAATGACCATGGTGTAAGTGGGATAATCCACGTCTAGGTCTTTGAATGCACTCTGCTTCATACTGGGTGGTTTTGCAATTTTTTGTTTGTGGACACCAGAGCTTAAGATTGGTTTGTCCTTCTTCGTGAACCTACCATTCCATTTTTAGTTCCCATTTGCTCTTATAAAAACCTCCATTCTTTTGGGAAGATGCTCCACTAGATGTTTGTGGAGATTTTTGCTCATTCAGACAAAAGGGTGTAAGTCAGGTATTAATGGAGGTCAGAAGGTCTGGAGTGCTGTTCCAATTCATCCAATTTTGTGGTAAAAAGACTGAGGAAGAACCATTACTGTATATGTACACAGTAAATAAGTCACACCATCCCCCTCATTGGCACTCAATTGGTTTCAGTATTTTGGACTGGAGACACAAAAAAATAAAGTGCTTCTTTAATTAAAAACAAACCTACTGCCATGTTTGTGAGGAAACCAGAAAAACTTGTGGAAACCTACATTAAAAAACAGGAAAAAACGTATGAATAAACTCCACACAGACATCGACCTGAGCTCCGAGATCGAACCGAATTAAGGACCCTGGAGCTGTGAGGCGTCGCCATGTCGCCACCTGCTGCGATTTAAGAACTTTCAACTTCACTGGCAGTATAGTCGATGTTCGGTGATTAAGAAAAAACCCACCAGTGCATGAGCACGCTCCTGGATACGTCCTGTCCCCTGAGTGTACGTTATCAAGATGAAACGAAACCCAGGTATTAATGTTGGTGTTTGAAAGTTTCAAGGAAATGAAATGCAGAATTTATCACTGCATTAATCAGAGCTGAGACATAGAAGGTGAAAGAGTGAGAGTTTGATCAAAGCATGAGTGTGTGTGTGTGTGTGTGTGTGTGTGTGTGTGGTTCTGGAAGTAAAACAATTTAAGCAAGCAGCAAGGATGGATTTTTTTTTTACATTATGTAGTGTTATGATAAATGAACCTCTACGCATACCCTGAAAAACTTCAATGCGCCTCTCTCTCTCTCGCAATGGATTTCCAGCTCAGATGCTCAGAAATTCATTAGCAGTGCTTTACTGCTGTCATGTAACACGAGGACAAGCTGATGCAAGTGCAGATATTTATGTTTTAAAAAACAAAAAAAACAACATTTGGTGAACAAAAAAAAAACTGTCAGCCAGAAGCCAGAACATGAGCCAACATGAGCTATGGAAAGATGGTAAGAAAGAAACGGAGTGCTGTGAAGGGTCCAAGAAATATGCAAATGCTAATCAAGCGGAATGATTACCGACATGAGACAGAATTACATGACGTCTTGTGACTGTAGGCACAAACCATTTTGAATATTCACAAAAATTTGGACACAGGTGGTGATCATTAAATAACCATTGATGAAATAACAACATGGAGGAACAATAACGAATCTGAATCTGGTGGTCAAGAGAAAATATACAGGTAGTCCCTGACTTACGATATATTCTGATGACTCCATTGTAACTTGAGAATAAGTAAAGACATGGTCTAGCCTGCCCAGGAGTCAGTATGTAATAATTTAACAAATTACAGTACATAATTTAGCAAAACAGAGCAATTTACAGTACCGTACTGTATAAACTATAGAGTCTATACTGTATATGTGTATATACATTTACATCACCGCTACATTTCCCTGCTACATGAGGCATAAAATATGTTTTCCAATTTTGTCATATTGCTATCGACAAATTTAACCATCGGAACGCTGGGACCATCTGTAAACAATTGACAAAACCCCCAAATCCTGACAGTCTGACCTTCTCAAAATGGGAGGTTTATGGAAACCAAAGAACATTTTATTGTCTCACATAACAAATTATCTATACTAAAGGTTCTCTAGATGTTCCTCATGCAAATATGAATTGTATTTGTATAGCACTTTGCTCTTTTAACAATAGACATTCTCCCAAAGCTAGCAAAAATAGCAGAAAATAAATCAATTACATCATGAATTAGTCCCTATCCCTATAAGTCTATCACTAATGAGCAACCGTGTAGCAAACTATGGCAAGGAAAACCCACTGATATGGTATGAAGATGAAACCTTGAGTGGAACCAGACTCAAAAGGGAATCCATCCATACCTAGGTAACACTGAATGTCTATTCCTAATAGCTACAGCATGGTTATGAACTGTTTTCTAATGAACACTTGAATCAAGAAAATCCATTCTTATGATTTCTAAGTTCAACCGTTTACATCAACCTCATGAATCTTTAGGCTGGTGATGTGGAATAAGCTGCAGTGAAAACTCTATTCGGACGTGGGGTATCAGGGTGGACCAGGCAGGTCCAGATAGTAAAAGCGAACAGGTTACCATCTGGATATCACAGATTTCTTATGAACTTGAGAAAATCATGTTTAAACATGGATGACACACCATTAGACCCAAGTCATTAGATTTACAACTACAATCTATTTTGTTCTGTCGAAAAAATCTTTATATATATATATTTATTTTCACTGCTCCTACCAAACATATTCTATTCTTAACACACGTCATACATTTACACTTTTACAAGTGAACAGAGTTCTCCAGAAGAACATGGCTTCCAATCTGAGTTTGGTTTCCTCTAAAGGTGCATGGATTGTATGGAAAGAAAGGGACAAAAAAAGAAATCCCCTTCAGCATCTCGTCATTACGAACAAAGCATCTGCACCTCAGGAAGATTTTTTCATGACGCTGTTTCCTCTGGCTTGCTCATTAGGAATCTAAATATACAACATGGATTTCTCAACACCTGTTTTGTTAAAGACTTTTTTTTGTTTTTTTTTTTTATCTTTTACTCATGAAATAGAGGAAAAGTTTTTTTTTTTTTTACCATGCAAGAGCTTTATTAGACCACTTATAAAACCTGATATACATTATAATATACAAGCTTGTGGACGCCTGACCATAACATTGGCTTTTTGTGAACATCTCATTCCATATTTATTCTCCATTTGCTGTTCGAAAAACCTCCACTCTTCTGGGAAGATGTTCATCTAGATTTTATGGAGATTGTTGTTGTTAGTAAAGTCAGGTACTGATGTACGTGAGATGAGGAGACCTGAGGTGCAATCCCAAAGGTGTTAGCTACTCAAGATCTTTTACTTCAAACCATGTAAAGCATATCTATATGGAACTGGCTTTGTGCATTGTTATGCTGGAACAGGTTTGGGTCTCCTATTTCAAGCACATCCTATACAATTATGGGCCTCCATGTTTGTGGTAAGAGTTTGGAGAAGACCCGCCTGGAAAAGTCAGTTGGCCCAATATTTTTTGTGTACAAGACGGGAAGTTCATTTTCTCCACCGGTCTAATTGCTCAAACTGGGCGATAAGGAATGATGGACTTTCTCATTGATTTCAAATGTCTGGTGTGATGTTGTCGGTGTGGCTGAAGGACAATGGAAATTGATGGCTTCTGTCCATCTCGTAAGCAGTTAGTGAGGTTGTTGACAGAGCAGCGTGTCAGGTTCACTTGCATTCGTTTCTGTCCACTTAATTAATCCTCAATTTCATTGTTGAGGTGTGTATTAATAGGCGCATAAATGCAGAACTATTCATGCAACATGAATCAGTTTAAACATATCAAATGTTGAAACTGAGAAAATTTACCTTTTAAAGGGAAACATAAGGTCATTTTCAATTTGAATTTGATGGTCTGGAGGCAAATAAGTGTAATGAAAATTAAACAGTTAGAGAAACATTTTGCAACTAATAAGGTTAATTGACAACAGGTCAGTTAGATGATCGGGTATAAAAAGTGTATATTAGAGAGTTTTTCAGAGTCTCTCAGAAGTAAAGATGGGCAAAGCTTCACCAATCTGTAAAAGACTGTGTCTACAAATTATGGAACGCATGACTTAGAAGTGTCTGGATGCTGAACTGGCCTGACTGCAGTCTAGACCTTTCTCCATTTGAAAACATTCGCTGCATCATGAAACGAAAAACACAACAAAGAACACCCAGAACTGTTGAGCAGCTTGAATTCTGTATCAAACACATATGGGACAACATTCCTCTCACAAAATCTCAGCAAATGGTCTCATCAGTTCCGATATATATGAACAGAAGACGTGATGCTACTCAGTGGTAAACATGGCTCTGTCCCAAACTTTTTGATGAGACCTATTGCAGCAATCAAATACAAAATTACTTAATTTTTTCATAAAAATGGTTTATTGTGAATAGAAGATGGATTTATGAGAGGTGAAAGGTTTGGCTGCAATTGCAATAAAAGGAAGAAGGAGAGAGAGAGAGAGAGAGAGAGAGAGAGAGAGAGAGAGAGAGAGAGAGAGAGAGAGAGAGAGAGAGAGAGAGAGAGAGAGCGAGATAGAGAGAGAGGTGGTTTCTTTAACTCCAATGCCACCACCAGTACCAATGTCGCCATTTTCAACCTCAATCGAACCCAAGAATCCAAATGATTTGGTTTGACATAAGCATGAATGCATTTTCATTGATTTATTTGAATTAGTCAGAAAATATAAGTCAAATGTGGTCTTACAAAGCCGCTATGTGCACTTGCTGTGTTTAACTGTGCTACCTCAAAGCTTCAGGGTTCGATCCTGAGCTACAGTTACTTTGCATGTTCCTCATATGCTCAATTGCCTCAATGAATGCGTCTGTGTGTGGGTGTTGGACCCATCCAGGCTGAATTCTCCCACTTTACGGCTGATGGGGTAGCGATTCATACATAAAGAAGCTTTATATACTCAAATTAAAATATTCATAATATACATTTTAAATGACATATATTACATTTTGTCCCCAGTAACATTATTCCTATACGTTTAACCCTAATCAGCAAGGAAAAACTCCCTGAGATGTCATGAAGAAGTGTTGTTTGAGTCCAGATAAGGAGTTGAGAATGTTGTAATTCCCAACGTCCAACCAGTAACAAAGGTTTTCTAGTCTCGGACAAATTTGCCAAAAACAAATAAAAGGCCATTCCATCCTGCAAATTAACATAAACAAAGGATGAAAATAAGATAATGAAAGAGTCAAAAAAATATTTGTTTTACTTTGTGGTAACAGTTTGAAGAACCACATAATAGATGGAACATCACCTAGGCGTCCTGTAATAGTCCAATCAGACACTTGATGGCGCAGTAAATCCTTTTCACACTTCTTTACACTCCATAAAACTTTTGTGGGGCTAAAAACCACCAGAAAGCCTAAGTGTCCGTAATAGAGCTGCTTTTCTGATCCTTTCTCCAGAGATTACATGGATTCAAACACACCATTTTGCAGCTCCTGAGTTTTGAAAAATTCCTTTTTCAACGGTAGGATGCATTTGAACCTTTTGCTCTCCAAGATAGGAATAATCTCCACTTTGAGTCATTTTTACTGAAACTTTGAGATTTAGGAGTCCAAGTTTAAGTTTAAATGTATTGCGCATTTTGTAATTTGCGCAGGCGCGCGCGCGCAAAAATCCGGATTATGCTTCTATTCCTGTTTTAATTCGGTGTGCAGATTTGCGGTAAAGTTCACGCAGACATTTTTAAGTAAGTTTTACAGCTGAAAACATTGCTGACTTTTTGATTTAGTATCATTATGAACGGTTATGGAAGGTAATAAAGTATTAACAGATGGTTCGCGCGCCCCAGTTGGGACGTGGGCGCGCGCGCGCGCACGTAATGCTTTAACAGGTTACTGCGTAGGTGCGCAGTAGCTTTCATAGGTTTAGTGTGTGTGTGTGTGTGTGTGTGTGTGTGTGTGTGTGTGTGTGTGTGTGTGTGTGTGTGTGTGTGTGTGTGTTCGACTGTAAATAGTAGGAAAACATTTTTGTTTTAATATTTTGTTTTTGTTTAGTAGCCAGTTCATGCGCAAGTGGGCTCTAGAAATCGCCAGATGACGTCACTCTTCACTTTGCATGCTTTAATGAGGTCATAATTCTTGTATGCATCAAAGGAAAACTGGATAGAATATAAGTAGGCAATAAACCATAGCTTGATAGGAAATGAAATTAAACTAGTATTGCATAGATATTAAAAAATTATTATGGAAGAATAGTAATTTCACTTTTGGGGGCGTTGCGTGATAGTAAATTAATCTAAAATAGTATTTTATATTCATTACAAAATATAAAAAAAAATTAGGATAGCATATAAGTAAGCAATAAAAAACTCAGAGGCATTGTTGTATAGTAAAATAATTGAAAATAGAATTGCATAGGTATTAAAAAATTTATTATGGAATATTAGTAGGCAATAAAACACTGGGTAATTCAGTTCAATTTGTGGGAAGAAGGGATCGTAAACGAGTGAGTGATTTGGCATAAAACGTACTCTTTCTTATTTTGGTTTAAGCAAAACTTTTTTTTTCCTGGGGAGAATTACAGTATGGCGATAGTGGCGAATGAACTTTTAAAATCGGAGTGCATTGTGGGAAGTGAATAAATGAAGGGCGTGTAGATGTTCACTCAGAATTCGGACACCACCACAAAATGACAGACTCTCTATATAGTGCACAATGTAGGAGATATGGAATGGTATCAGACATGTTTAACAGACAAGAGACTGAACAGTGGTTTTCTATGTCTATTGCTTTTGCACTTGTCAGAAGACCTCACTTTAGCTAATTAGGGTGTGTAACGAGCAGGTCTTTAATTTAGGAGAAAAGACCGTGATGGATTTAAAGCGCTAACCCACTTCACATGGAGCGATCAGCGTTTAGCGGGCGATGGCTTTTATGTAAGAAATGTTTGGGGTTTTTCGGTTCAAGGAGACATTTGACCACAGTCAAAACAATGCAAATAACACCTGCCGCACGTGTGTGTGTGTGTGTGTGTGTGTGTGTGTGTGTGTGTGTGTGTGTGTGTGTGTCTGACAATGACAATCTGAAGTGTTTCGGTTTCGAGTGTTAGTGATCTCTGTAGGATGAACATCAACCGAAATCGCAATAAAAAACACACAATTACGTTAAGCGAAGGAGAAGGAAATGGAGAAGAATGGCTGAAGGACAGATAAAGAAAAGGAAAAATGTCCCCATTTGCTCGTATAATTACTACAATTTTTCTTGGAAAATTCACTAGATTTGGAGTAGATATCCAGAATATTCCACCAATGTTCAACACTGAACAAATGAGGGTAATTATATATTTAATATGGGTAATTATATATTTAATGAGGGTAATTATATATTTATAAACTCAGAACACACAACGTGGTGAATCTAAGACATATTGGTGTGACATTGACATTCAAGTTAAATCTATTCAAGATTTTACTAAAAGAAAAAAAAAACAGCACTGCTCCTCTGCCTATTCTACGGTTTTCGTTTCTTTGTTTTCAAGGACTCAAACTGGACTTAGCGGCTAAGCTAAATCTAAAATGTACATGATACACAACAATTAGCATTTAAAATGCTAGTACGGAGTCGGAATAAGTTATGCAAGAAATGCTTTACTTTACAACTTGTATCAAAGTCTGATGAATTAACACTAAAAAATGAGCACTTTGGATAATAAAACATTAGCTAGGTCAGTGAAATTAGCTAGCCTGCAGGTTCTGAAGTATTTACAGATGCATATCACTGCTCTATATTTAAACATCTCCTGTTTGAGATATCTCAAATATATATATACATCCCATCGATATCTTAAATATCTCAAATGGTTTTTATTGTTCAACCTGAACACTCTGAAAAAAGTTAACGATAATTCAACATGTGGCAACAAGTCATTGATGAATTCATTACAGTATGTTGTTGGGGACGTTGTGAAGTATTTTTCGATGCTTTATGAAACAAAGCCTTGCTACCACATTACAAAGAACTGCACTTCCTGCTCTTTAATCCACAGGCCTCTAGGCTGTTTATCACTTCCTCTCTGTTTAACACAGATTTCCTCATTGAAATCTGGAACGCTCATTTGCTAACATCGGCTAACATACGTGATAGAAATTAATGTGATGTGAGACACGAGTGATTTTGATCTAATGTATGAAAAGCTAGAAAGAGATGCATGGTTCTCTATTTCTTTGTGTATTGTGTGTGTGTGTGTGTGTGTGTGTGTGTGTGTGTGTGTGTGTGTGTGTGTGTGTGTGTGTGTCCACATCATGAAGTCTGCCAGTTCCAGAGAGAGGCAAACAGTGGATGTAACTCCAGGCTTTAATGTGAGATCAAGTGACATCTCCTGACAGGAAGGGCAGAGGAGTGTGTGTGTGTGTGTGTGTGTGTGTGTGTGTGTGTGTGTGTGTGTGTGTGTGTGTGTGTGTGTGTGTAGAGGTACAAAGACACATGCGGCCAATTCATGATGCTAACCTGACAGGATATTAGTGGTTAAATGGCTAAAATGTTCACTGCTAACCCTATTATTATTAAAACCTGAGCTAAACTGACAGGATTCCTGACAGGATTATTAAATTATTATGATAATGCTGTATTGGATGTAACTTAAAAGTAGGAATTCAGAAGTTTGGATTAAGTTTTAAGCTACAAAGTAGGAAACGAATCCACCCTCCTATGAAAGTGTGTATTTTGTTTGCAAAACGCTAGTTAGCTAATGATAATAGCAAAAGGATCATCACAAAAAGTCTCCACTACAAATACCATTACAAACCGCTCTCTGTGAACCGTTAAACCCATTACCAAATGGTTTCCGCACAACCGTGGTGTGCTTGTGTTTAAGCTTGATGCTTAAAGAGGTTCTATAGGTCCTTAATAGTGTCCAGCAGACACCAGCATGTGATCTAAGGATGTTCTACTGGTGCTTAATGGTATCCACTAGACAGAAATATGCCACCAGGGATTTTAAAACCCTTACAAAACTTATGAGGATTTTTATTGTATGGTTTTTTTTTTTACTTTTCTTTCAACATGACAGGATTTCTCAAAGTTCTCACATGTTTTCCAATTGTCAAATTTTGATGCAACAACCCCCGAATTAAAACAGGGCCAAACTGAACAACATTAACCTCAGGTTGCTTTTAAAATGTAATGTACAATAGCTGCAAAGCAAAACCATACCCACAAAATTGTGGTATGGATATTGTACACTAACGATAAATAGGTATGACTAACCGTGTTTATATTATCTAAAGTATCTGTCCTGACCGCAGCACATCACACTTCTGACTCATAGCAGGATGTAACTTAAACCTCTCGAACACTACATTCTGGTGTAGATCAGTTGCCCTGAAGCACGAAAGCAAACCACAAGATTACACAATGAAGTCTATAAAGATGGAAAAGCCTTCTGTGAAGATTTGCATGGCTTTTGTCGTAGGGTGTAACACAAATCACGGCATTGCAAGGACGTTCCGAATGGCATTTTTGGTGCATTTATTGAAAGCTGAAGATCGGTTTTCTTTTCTGTCTTCACTTTTTATCTAAGACGATCACTGCTTTCTTTTGAGGCTTTTAAGGAAAATTATTTATAGTTACATGCATGTTTCTATTTTGTTTTCTCTGTTGACAGGCACTGTATATATCTGTTTTCTTTTTTTTAATTGTACACTTTATTGCTTAAAATGTGTTAAAATTTTTATTTTATTTTATTTTTTTTTTGCATTGGCGATTGATATTTTTGCTTTTGTGAATGCTGTGAATACTTCTGCTCTGGTTCGACATATTTCAGAAGCGAAATAAGAAAAATTGACTGTTGAGATTTAATATATAATTTAATTTGATTGGTTTGGGAAGGATCAGATTTTTTTTTGTGATTATATTCCACTATAAATTAGATTATATAATTGTATACTGTACGTATATCATTTCAACTATTTACAATACTTGTTCGTCTCTAGTTAGTTTCATTAATATTTGGACAGTGGCACAATATTTTTCTTTGTTTGTTTTAGCCTCCGTACAACAATAGATTTAACTGAATCAGTGATCGATGTGTAGACTTTTAGCTGGAGTTTAAGGGGCTAAACAAAATAATACTGCATTACCTTTTCAGGAACTACACCCCTGTTTTACGTAGGCCCTACTACATATTTACAGGACACGTGTTTCCAAGCTCATAAGTAATCAGACACTGGATTAACAGTTTAATGGGCAGGTGTGGCATTTTTTCCCTTATTGATTTATTTATTATGCCAAATTATAGATATTGGATAGGATATATGTAGTAAAGAAGCTTGGCTTTGAAATAATTTGAATTATTTCTGCTGCTACTGAGATCTAGTAGATTATTGTATGAATACACTCCTAAAACTAAATGAGTGTTAAAGTGCTCCAGCATTGCATAATGTAGACGTTTGCTTGAAAAGGTTCTAGAAGAAATTTAATTTCTGTTACTTTCCAGTTACCTGCAAACTCTAGAGCTCACATGCTTAAACCAAATAACTTTTCATAAAATAATCAGTAATATGCTGAAGCCAGAGAAATGACTTTTTACCTTGGCTGATGGTTTGTACAATTTATTTGTATGATGTCAACAATATGACCAGGGACAGGATTTCTCATTTTAGGAAGAGAACTATTAATCCACTATAACCCAAAGAGTTAATTGTAATGTAGACAGTCAACAATCATAATCTCAATTCACTTGAATCATTCGAATATTCTGGACATTTCTGCACTCCTGGCTAACCTTTCGTAACTGTAAATAGTCATTCATTAAAGAAAATGTTCACTTTTCAGAACAAAATAGGCCCTAGTGTCACTCTTAATCAGGCATGATCTGATAATCTCACATAGAGACTGTACACTTGTATCTGAATCCTCTTTTACACCTGTAAATATTTTTTTCCAGTCAAGTTTTCTTCCTCAGGTAGTTTCGAAAGACGCATCTACAAGCATAGTTCTGTAAATCAGTAGGCCGAACAAGACATTTAGCAGTAAATTGTGCAGCCGCCTCCGCGAAGACGCAGGCGACGTGCCGGACTGGGGGGAATTTTACAACCTTTCATACAGACTACCAGTGCATTCTCAGGAGAGCCTTTCTTAAGGCCCCTAACCTCTGTCTGACCTCCCCTGCCTTTAATGATGATCCACAGACTCTTTCCACCCTGCCCTGGAGCATTAGGACACCTTTAAGGGCAGCTGATGTACAACCGAGGGACAAGTTGTTAAAAGATGGAACATCTGTGAACATTTTAGCATGGTCACGTCATTGTGATTAATGATTTTTTGTTGTTTGTTTTTATTCCCACCACATACTTAGCTATTGAGCAAACTGTAGCGGACGATGTGTGTGTGTGTGTATAGATTGTTTGTGCATATACACACATATATGTGTTTGTGTGTAAGTGTGTAACCCGGGCACCCATGTGAAAATCGGGACATGAGGGGTAGGGGGGTGGTTGACAGACGGCTCATTAATTCATTTGGCTGTAAGGAGCTGCCAGTCAGCCTGTAGATATGCTAATTCTGCGTAGCAGGGAGCGGACCAGAGGAGCCAGCTAACACACACACATACACACACTTACACACCCTTCTCATTACCAGATCACAACCAAGACAGTCTGTTTCTCATTCTCGTCTCATTCAGAGGCATCTCGGGGACCCGTGAACAAGCCAGAATTGGATTTATCGGCCCTACAAAGTTTTCTACAGGTAGGGAAGTACCGTGTCTGTCAGTCTGACCTCTGTGTAATGTAATTTGCGGTGTGTACACTCAGTGGACGAGTGAGGAAAAGACTATTGTCTATGAGTTTTCTTCTGCCACAGGAAAGTACGAGTGTATGAGGGGAAGTCAGCTAGTCAGGGCAAATTAACACTCTAAGAGCAGGTGGTGAGCTGAAAATCCCCTTAAGGATCTGTGACGTTACAGTTAAACGCATTGTTCGATTGCTTTATTCGCAGATTATTTTGACCCCTATGAGAGACACAGGTTGAGAGACAGAAAAACGACATGAAGCAAGGTGAAAGTGTATTTGACTTCGAAATTATTATAATTTTTAAAATAAATTTTTTATTTTTTTATCCTCGGACAGAGAAAACAAGCTTTAGGAAACTACAGGATTTAACAAAATCGAAAGTATTTCCTCACACTTTAGAATTTGTACCGTATGAAAGATACAGTGGCGTTCAAATTTAGATAATACCAAGTGGACAAGTTCATGCGGAAATATAATTTTATTGGACAATACATAGCAATAAATAACATTATATTTGAGCTGTACATAACACATTTCATTAGCTTTATATATTCCTTAAATTGAATATTTAAAGTGAAATAAACATGTATTTTATATCTAATATGTATTTTTCTTCTCAATTATCCCGCATGATATTGAATGAAATAGCCATAGTTTTTAATTCATATACACTATATGGACAACAATGTGTGGTCACCTGACCATAAGAGTTTGTCATCCCATTCCACAGTTATTTCCTGTTTACTGTTGTAACAAGCTCCACTCTTCTGGGAAGATGTTCTACATTTTGTGGAGATGTGTGAGATTTCATTCACCCACAAGGGTGTTAGTAAAGTGATGTAGGTGAGGTGAGGAGGTCTCTGGTGTCATTCCAGTTCATCCCACATGTGTTCAATAGGGTTAGAGCTTTATAGGAGATCTTCCACTCCAATTCATGTGAAGCATATCTTCATAGAGCTGGCTTTGTGAATCATGAAACAGGTTTGGGTCTCCAAGTTCATTGGAACATATTGGGAAAGAAGACTTTGGTTTATATAGTGTATATCTAAAGTAAGCTCTGTAAGATAATGGAAATTGTCGTATTTTATCAGTTCGGTTTTGAGTAGTTTGGGGGCGTAATTTGAAACCTCTGCTCTCAAGAAGTGATGTCACACGGACAGTGAATCAGATCAGCGCTAATTTGTGCTATTTGCGCTTTGATATCCGTCAGGCTCAGGTTTCTGTAATCGAGTCAAATCGACATCTATGCAATAAGCCATTGTGTGTGTGTGTGTGTGTGTGTGTGTGTGTGTGTGTGTGTGTGTGTGTGTGTGTGTGTGTGTGTCCATATGCATATGCTCTATATTTGTCTGGATATACGTTGCCCATGTCTGTGCGTTCAAAGCTCTTCAGTATTCTCCAGAGACTTGATTAGTAGGTTTAAAGTTCAAGGAGCACCAGGTGTTCAATGGGTATCTAATGGTTTCACGATGGGTGCTAATGGATGCAGGAGCAGAAGGTGCTTTACAGTCCCACCGCACTTCCAGCACGACATACATGCTACAGAGACGGATGTGGCAGTTGCAGTGTCTCCGGTTCGCCGGAGGGCGAGAGTTTTTTCAGAGACAGAGCACAACACAAAATATTTTGGATTAGAGGAGCAATGTGCTTCACAAAAGCTAGAGTATTAGTAAAGTCAGGTACTGATGTAGGAGAGGTGAGAAGGTCTGTGGTGATGTTCCAACTCATCCCAAAGATCTACAATATGGTTGAGGTTTGAAGATCTATAGCAGCAGATCTTCCATTCTAACATATATTATATATTATAACATATATATACATTCTAGCATATATTAATGGAACTGGCTTTGTGATGCTGGAGCAGGAATTGGTCTTCTAATCCTCCTAGTGCTTAGAGTCAGGTGTCCCAGTACTTGTCCATATATATATAGTAACAGCTTTGATTGTTTCTAAAACTGGAATCTTTCAAAAACATGGCCACTGAAAACTTTGCTTTATATGTTATTGATAGTTGTTACGATGGACATTCTACAGTATTACACAGAACTTTATATATTTTGACTCACCAAATCAGCAGACCAACATTTGTGTGCTTTTGAGCTGCCTGGAGGTTTTTTTTAATACTTTTAGACAAAAAGCGTGGTTGCCTAGCTGCACCCAAGAGCATGTTCGCTATTGTCCGAAGCTGTGTTCTGTTCAGCGGCGACGAGGGAGGGAAAACGTCTCTTTCTTAAGCCTTATTCATTTTTCTTCTGCTCAGGAAGGGGGGTCTTTTCAGTCTTTTACAACAATGGCCTTTTTTTTTTTTTTTTTTTTTTTTTAAGTCTGATTGAAATAGTTTCTCAGAAGTGATTTTTTAAAAAAAGGGAATTTCTCTTTGAAATTCCGGGGTGGTCTAGACAAGTAAACCGATGGCTCGGGTTTTGTTTATGAGGTTTTATCTGTAATGTCTCAGCTAGTTAAGGTTTTATCGAGATGTTCAGGAATCTGAGAGGCCGAAAGCTCTGGGACAGGCTGAATTTGGGATTTCACCGAGGTCCGAAAGGGCTGAAAATGTTCTTGCGGGCTTCACCCTGTTGCCGAAGATGAAGATCCGGCTCAAAGATCGCCGTTTTGAAACCATTTCGGAGATCCTGTGGGAATCGCAGAAAGCTTGGCACGCTTCGAAAAGAAGACTTCCAGGACACATTCCAGAAGTGGCAGGAATGCTGGGAGCGCTGCATTGTTGTTGTACAACTATTGTGAAGGTGATAGTGTGTAAACATACATAAATAAAACTACTTTTTGATACCACCTCATATTTTCAGTAGCTTTTAAAAGACATCGTCTGGATTACTACTGAGCTATCTCCAGATATTAGGTACGAACTCTTTTCTCCTGCGCTTCACAGAAAGTCCTTAAGGTTTGGACATGTTCTACTTTAAAGAGCGAGAACATCCAAACAACTGTATCCAATTGCATGAAAGCTCCAACACACATCCTTCACCTTGAAGTTCTGACTTTTTTACTCAAGTTAAAGTAAATAAATTGGGCTCTGGCATGTACTTAAGTAAAAAAAAAATTGCCATTGCTACTACCTGTTTTAGTGTCATGCTGGTAACTGGACCTCACATCATATTATTATATTAATACAAATGAATTTCAAATGTCATTACCCAATTAATGTATCCAGACTGAAGATCCACCATATAGAACACAAGCAGAGGAAATCAGGTGATCAGAAATGTTTCTGTTTTCAGTCATGTTTACACCACTGACTCCCTCTGTCTCATCCACGTTAACCCCATAATTCTTGTTGTGAGCTTCTTAAACTAGCCCACATCTGTGGTGTGTGAGAGCCAGGAAATGATACACCAGTGGTAGATTGAAAAAGCCACGCAATGATAAGAAGGTTGATGGGCTGAAAATGGCGCAATGAGAAGAACAAATATTGATCATGTCACCAAATAGAAAAGTAAAGAGTCTGTTTTGAAAGTAGAAATTACAGATATTTGTGTAGAAAATTTAATGAGGGAAAGTAAAAAGTTGTCGGAAAAATGACTAGCGAAGAAAAGTACTGATACCAGAAAAATCTATTTAAGTACAGTAATGAAGTATTTGTAATTCTCTGGATCGGAGATCTCAAGCTGGAGAACTTGGAGGATGTACTTGGAGAATTTGATATCTTTGATGGAAGTGAAAAAAGCCCAAAATAAACCTCAGATCTCACAGCATTTTTGTGCCGAGCCCTTATTCAGACGGACTTACAGAAGTGCTTTGTGATCACTATCAGTTTCGTATCCTTGTGCTTGTTCAGTAGATCAGGGCTTACGAATTCAATCCGTACCACAATCATGAAAAAACACACTAATCACACACTAACGTATCCCCCATTCAATTTTACACCAAGTGCTAATTCAAGTGCTTGATGTTGAAGAAGAAATACTTTTTTAGTTCCTGTTTGAAGATACAGAATGACTTCAGTCTTAGACTACAGATCCATTAAGTGAGCTCACGCGTACTCCGGCCCACCGCACATGAGCGATATTTCCTTTCAGGATTGGGTGTCAGATCACCTGATTGGTTCGTCTTGTCTTCACACTGTGAAAGCATTTGATAAAAACATATATTGTGAAATCCTGCATGCAAGAACGGCCTGTGCTTGGACATGCCATGCACTGAGCAGTGACAGGACTGAAACTGCAATATGCAGTTTGCAAGGAATTCGTTTGGGTGAAGTAATAAACAAATTGAGAAAACCATTCTAAGTGTGAACAGGCGATTCAGTTTCAAAGTGGTTACATTTTATGTGACCTTTTTTCTCCAATCCCAAGCAAACCAACACTATTAAACAAAGAACTATTGGGAAACCTGACTTTTAAAGCCATATGGGGTTCTTCCCTAAACTCATACCTCAAAGCCAGAGGCGATCAATTGTATAGGCCGTCTTTGAATGCAGAAATATTACATTTTCCATTCAGTTGAAGGAGACCCAAACCTCTTCCAGCATGACAATACCCCTCTGCACAAGCCAGAGATGTGGTTTCCATGGGCTGGAAAGGAAGATCTCCTGTTTTATTACCATTTGGATGAATTAAAAGAACACCCCAGGCCTCCTCACCTCAGCTACATCTGTACCTGACGAGCACAAATCTCCACAAAATCTAGTGGACACCTCTTACCAGAAGAGTGAAGGTTATTATTACAGCAAATGGAGAGTAAATATGGAATGGGACGTTTAAAAAGCACATACCAATCCAAGTGTCCACAAAAAAAATAAACTCCAGGCAGCTCAAAAGCACACAAATATTAGCCTGCTGACTTATTGAGTCGAAATATAGCAATTGTTCTGTGTAATAATAAAGAATTTCTATAGAAACAACTATCAATAACATTTAAAGCAAAATCAATTAATTTATTAACCATTAATCGGCATGATAGTTGATTGCTAGAACTATCGGCTATCTTCAAAAATCCGTACCGATAGTTTTTCCGGCTTCCAACTTGTTGTCTTTACAAGAGCGGCCTCTAGAGGCAAATCACTGATGCTATGTGCTATTTGTTTTTACATGTGAGAATGTGCGCTATATTATAATGATATTTGTTAATTATATAATTATGTTTATTAATTAATATGTTCCTATTTCTTTAATTTAGTAATTAAATTTCATGATTCAGTATCAGTATCAGTGTTTGTAATAATACTCTACTTTAGTACTATTTTACATGGTGTTTTATTTATTTATTTATTTTGAATCCAGTATCCATTAAAAAATTCGATTGATTAATTGGTTAGCGTTAAGTACAAGCGAACCTAGTACTGGTGAAATCCACTCCAATCGGTTCGACTTCTAGATGGTTTAGCATAGAAAACAACAAAAATGCTAAACTCTATGAAAAATACATATCTGAACAACGTGGCCTCTGGAGTTTAAAGGCGAAACCATGTTAAAAACTGGCAGAATGATGTTTGGAATGGTCAGTTTGGTTTCAAGTTTCTCTCTCACTCTTGACAGCTTGTAGCTAAAATTATGTCAAGAATTCACATCCGAGATACACGTTCAGGTTTCCTCAGAGCAAGCAATAGCAGTCCACTTATGCGCAAAGATTACGGAGGAATGCGAAAGCTCTAAACACGTCCCTCGTAAAAGATGATTTACATCCACATGTTGACGGAAAGAGCGACGAAATCAGATCAATAGGTGAGCGAACACTTGTAGCACTGGCGCCTCCTCTTGGCATGGGAAGCTTTAATACCTTACGAGTGAAGGCTTTGCAATGTTAATGTTAATGGCAGCATATTAAGGCCTAAAGTATATGCTGTAATTACAACTCTTTCCATGCTGCCTGAGACTCTGCAAACAGCAAATTATGGGATTAAGTGCACCAGGGGTTTAGGAGGTGGGTTTTTGGGCAGAATTCCACATGAAAGAAGACATAGGGGTAGTTACAGATGTTTATGTAAGAGTGTGTGCGTGTTTTTGTGTTTTACATTTAATATTTCATTTTCTATAATCAAGAATTTCTCGAGCTTCAAGAATTTCTCTTAAAAGGAGAAACAATTCCACATATCGAGGGAGTGAATGAATGAAGGATGGAAGGAATGAAGACATTGTTAAAGTTTGCTGAAATAATTAGAACTGTTAAGTCTTTAGAACATTTAATATTAAATGTAAAACACACACACACACACACACACACACACACACACACACACACACACACTTACATAATAATGGGGTCTAACAATTGTAAACTATTTAGTGAAAATTTTCCAATATATTTATTTTTAGTTCAATTTAATTTAAGGCAATTTAATTGGTTACTAAATTGAATCAATAAAATAAAAAGTGTATTGCATTCATTTAATTTATTCTATTTTATTTTTTATTAAATATTATAAAATATTATTTAACATTATTTAACCAAGTAGGCACTTTATAAATACAATTGTACAAATGTAAACTGTTTTTTTATGTTGTTTTTTTTTTTTGTTTTTTTACCGGACCGAAATTGGACCGAACCGTGACTCAAAAAACTTATAAAATCGTGAAGTTTGTGTTCCATAACACCCCTATGAGAAACCCATTAAAAGCTGTCACTAGATTTTTGTAGATAAAACTTGATTAAAAAAAGCTTGATGTTGCTTCATCTTCAGTTTGCCCCTGAATGTGAAGTTTTTTCCCTCCATTTTCCATTGACTTTTCCTATATTTGTGTGACAGTGTTGAGAGATGAATGGAGGTGGGTGCTGTGTAGAAACAGCTCCAGTCATAATAAATCTCTTTTACCCTGATTGTAGTATAGTGTGCCTTCAAGCTGCTGTCTCCAGCTATTGTGTGTTTCAACAGGTCATGTGTATGCGGTGTAATTGCATGATTAAGATATGGACTATATGGACAAAAGTATTGGGACATTTTCAACCATATGTGGTCCTTTTACAAACTGTTACCACAACAAAGGAGGCACACAATTGTGCTAGTATTACATTTTTAATTCATTTGAACAAGGAAACCCAAACCTGTTCTAGCATGACAATGCACCTGTACACAAAGCCAGGACCATAAAGATATTTGGTTTGGAGAGGAACATCTGGAGTGTCTTCCTGTTTTCCTTTTCTTTTCACACATTTGTGCCCCGTGTGCTTCCTGTTCATCTGTAGGCCCCGTTCGAGGACATGCCACTTTCATTGCTCTAACGTCTGCAGCGCCTCTCTGCTCTGTCTGAACTTTTTGAAGATGAGCTAGATTGCACACGGATTGCTCACCTCTGCTTCATGAGCCAGCAGGATGCGGCATCGGTGCGTGCACTCTCCGAGCGTCTCCTGGTAGCGTCGCACAAGGGCCAAGCCGAAAATGTGGTGCAGCTGATCAACAAGGGCGCCAAGGTTGCCGTCACCAAGGTGAGTCAAATAGTCCTGCTCTGGTATGCTTCCACAAAAAGGAGTGGGCTCAGTGGGGTTGGTGTTCTGAAAGATTGTTGAGTATAATAGGGTCTGCTAGAGCATGGATAAACCTGTTGGATGTTGCTACAACTAAATTCTGGCTGAAGAATCCAGAAGCCTATTGTGCTCATGGAATAAATATTACAAGTTGTTATCAGAAGTTGAGAAGACCATGAGATCATTAGAGGAATGAAAAATTCTGGGCTTTTCTCTGGGTCTTGGATATATGTCGTCTCCTGCGAGGAAAAGGGAGGTGGAATTTGTGAGTGTGAATACACTAAAACCACTGTTAGATGAGAAGGAAACAAAAATTGGGTCGAAGCTTTCACAACTGACTAAAGGCAGGAAGCAGAACCCGGATCAGAGCCATAACCTTAAACAGCTTTCGTCTCAATGTGATATGAAGAACGAGGCATAAAGGAAAGCAGTTTTTCTATTCAGCACCAGGCATTCCACCTAAACATATTGTATACCTCATATATACCTCCAAGCGAGGGTCATAATCGGGCGGGGAATCATATTCCATCGTATTGAATCTGGTAGACAAAATGCACACTTGCCTTTTTTCCTTGTTTCTCTCAGCAAGTTAGTTATTTATCAAACAAATGAGATTCATTAAAAGATTTTTGGGAATTGTCTTTTAAAATGACTCAAAAGATATGTGAAAAGATGAGAGGAACAGCTAAGACTCAGTTAAAGGTGTGTATGAGTGTGTGGCTGCAGGGCGAATACAGGACTGACTGAGATAATGTTCAGTGTCCCAGTGTTAGGGTCACGCCAGGTCACGTCGCCGTAGCTACGGTGTCTTTGTCCTTGGAACCCGCCAGGGGCCTACAGCTGAAATACGACAGGTGAAAATGGCAGCCCTCCAAAGCCAGGTCAAGGAAAACTAAAACCCGGGAGACCGAACTGCTCTCGCCACACCTCGAAACCCCACACAGTATGATCGCTAACATGAAAAATAAAACAGATTTTCTATTGTAGTAAAAACTCAGAATCTGTATATTTCCTACTATCATCAGATTGAAGCTGTACAAAAAGATAAAATTAATTTATGTTCAAATCATTGACTGATTTTTAGCTACTGATTAGTAAATAAGTTTACCTTTCAACCAAGAAACTAACACTGAGTGTAACTTACTATAGTTTTATTTATTATAACTCTTTTGAATAGAATAATAACGCTAACAACAATGCTAATCAGCTACATGCTTGTAGCTAGCTGTCTGTTCTGTATATAGCAGCACATGGTGGGGGGGTCATTTTATGACAAAAACGTTTCGTGTAACGAGTATAAAGAAGAGATTTTTCCTCAGAATTGTACATTATATGGACAAAAGTAAGATTGCCAGTATGATTGTTGCTTTTTGAACATCCCAGTCCACATCTAGTCTCCGTTTTGCTGTTCTAAGGCCCTCCACTCTTCTTGATTTTGTGTAGATTAGTGATTTTGGGAATTTTGTGAGGATTTTATTAACTGTATTAAATTTCTGCATGATTGTTCTCATTATTTTACAACGTTTCCTCCACAATTCATTGCTAATTGCTCCTTATCTGCTAGTCGAACCTTCCAAATTGGCGTAAAGCCACTATTTTGTCTGGAAATCTAGTAAGAAGATTTTAAACACGTTTGATAAACTGGCGTTTTTGTCTTAACTGATTTGGTGTGTTTGTGCAGTATGGCCGGACTCCACTACATTTGGCCGCCTATAAAAACCACATCGAGGTGGTGAAGATCCTGTTGAGAGCTGGCTGCGATCTGGACATTCAGGATGATGTGAGTACAAAAACCTTTTTCGTGTGACAGATTAGCTTCTGGCTACCTTTTATATCACTCGTACCACATAGATAGAACATAAAACAGGCCGATGAGGTAAAACTTTTGGTTAATGCATTTTACTTTAATTATAATTAAAAATAATAATTGTCTATGATTCATAAAACTAGATTGCGCCCCTAGTGTCTGGCTTGAGTACTGCTTGTTTTTGCTATATTCAAAGAGCTGGTTTTGCATTTGTTGCTTTGCATGGTCCTTAGCAAATGGGGCTACTTGCGATCCTCTTCACTGATTTGTACGTGTTATTTTGGTGAAAGCTCGATTCTAAGAGCTACGTGCCGAATTAACGCGCGGGCAATTATTGGATCGTGCAAAACGATTGCCCTTGATTCTTAGCTACTGTCAGAAAGCTTGAACCCCGAACTACCGGGCAGAGTGTTTAAAGAACTGAAGCTCTGGCTCAAGCGTATCGTTTTCATTCTGGCCACGAGTTTCGTATTGCCGTGGAGCTTTGAAAACACGCCCTGGCATTCGTTCAGTCGCTCACACTCCGGGCTGGATGAAGGGAGTATCCTGAGCTCGGTAGAAATCTTTTTCCCCGCCATATCCCACACTGCGCTTGTTTTGCCTATTGTTTTTAACATTATGTATTTGATCAATTTCACTGTTGACCAGGGTGATCAGACAGCGTTACACAGAGCAGCTGTGGTGGGAAACAGTGATGTCATCACCGCGCTCATTCAGGAAGGGTGTGCACTGGATAGGCAAGACAAGGTGAACAACACTGCACATACTTTTCACTTTTCAATCGCATAGAAAAGCTGTAAAGTAAATTCAGCATTCCATGCAGGCATCTGGTTACCTTCTAATAGCACGACCATGGACGACAATTACACACACACACACTCACGCTCGATTCATTTGAAAGAAAACTCTACACATCCACTACACATCTAGAAACCTAGACTTGAATGCGATGTATACCTTTTTTTTTCGGACCTGAGACACATCACACCGTTTTTTTTCCCCGAACAGGACGGAAACACGGCACTGCACGAGGTTGCGTGGCACGGCTTTAGTCAGTCTGTCAAACTGCTGGTTAAAGCCGGGGCCAACATTCATGCGAAAAACAAGGTACTTTTATTTTCATCCGAAAGAACAATATATAAACATACGACTAAATAGACTCCTGAGCTTAAGATTTGAGCATCTTATCCCACATTTAGTCCCCATTTTCTCTTGTAATAAGCTCCACTCTTCTGGGAAGAGGTTCCACTAGAATTTGTGGAGATTTCTGAGATTTTATGCGTCTACAAGCGTCTTAGGAAAGGCAAGGAGACCTGGGGGTGATGTTCTGGGAAAAGCATATCTTCATGGAGCTGGCTTTTCATAGGGGCATTGTGATGCTGAACTTCAGCTTATATAAGGAGGAACCACATAAGACTGATATAAGGACAAGTTGTGTCTACTGTAATTTCCTGTACATTACTTTACTAACATCTGTCTTTAAATGAGGGCAAATCTCCAGAAAATCTAGTGGAATATCTTCCCAGAAGAGTGGAGGTTATTTTAACTGCAAATGGAGACTCGATGTGGACGTTTCAAAAATCCACAAACGCTTGTCTATATAGTGTATCATGGATCTAAATATTGGAGATCTAATGAAGATTATGAAGAACACGTTTTCTGTTGTAATATTGTTTATATTGATGGTATAGAGATTTTGAAGACCTCTCTCTCTTTCTGATTTCCAGGCAGGGAACACGGCACTACACTTGGCATGTCAGAACACTCATACCCAGAGCACTAAAGTTCTACTACTAGGAGGAGCTCGTCCCGACAGCAAAAACCATGTGAGCGCCTCTCATTGTACACCTTTCTCTTTTTCGCTGCCCTGAGAAACAGAAAGACACATGCTCTAACAAACGTATTTCAATTTGGTGTCAAATGAAACATAATGCACCAGTCAGTACTGGGTAAAAGGTATAAAGTGGAACTTGTGTGTGTGTGTGTGTGTGTGTGTGTGTGTGTGTGTGTGTGTGTGTGTGTGTGTGTGGGCGGGTGTTTGTTTTCCTCAGGTAGGCGACACGTGCCTGCATGTCTCCGCCCGCTACAACCATGTGGGTGTTATGCGCATTCTTCTGGGCGCTTTCTGTTCGGTTTCTGAGAGGAATCAGGTATGTTTTTTACTTGATCTTAAGAAAAAGTGACAGGGAAAGCTTTTCGAAGGCTGTGGCTAAAATGAAAAAGGAGATAAGAACTCAATAGGTACACTTTTAACATTTTATAGATGTCCGGGATAATCTGGGAAATATTTCATTCGAAAATGAAATATTTTTCTCTCTTCGTTTTGGTCTTCCGTCCACAATGAGGCGCTGTTTTCACTCAATGAAAACTCTCCAAAGGGAGATTAATTTGACAACGGCGACACGCGACAGTGATTTTCCTTGATGCCGTTTCAATGTTTCAAAGAGCCAAAAATGAAATAAACAGCAGGTGGAAATTATGAGGATCGAAGCATCTTGCGTTTTTGCTCAGTACAGGGCTGTAAAAATTTTCACTCGTTTCAGCGCAGAGGAGAAAATTTTTGTAAAACGATTTATTTATTTATTAATTTTTTTAAAAGGAAAGCGTTGTTTTTAAATGTCGGATTATGAAACGGATCACACGTCATCGACAAACACGCAGCCAAAAATTTTAATATAAGAGCTAACAAGACTCAGGTGGAACCAATAGAAGCTAACGAGGGACTTGGGAACACTTTGGCGACATCTGGTGGCCAAAAATAAAATACAAATATTCTGATTCCCCCCAGATTCTGACAAGGTGAGTATATTAAGTGTGACAAGGTGACAGGGTGGTGTGATGTGTCCTGACTTTCCCTGAACTACCCAGAGCCCATGAAGTGCATGAATCTTGTGTAAAACACAAAACATATAAGCAGCATTACTTCTGGTCGTTACAGAATGCGGACTCCTTTTATAAAAACGAAATGTGTGTTTTTTTTCTGGTGGAGAAGGCAGGAGATACGGCTCTGCACGTGGCGGCCATGCTAAATCACAAGAAGACGGCACGTGCGCTGCTCGAAGCCGGAGCCGATACCAACGTCCAGAACAACGTGAGTTCTCTTCCAACACACACACACACGTCTTATTCCTTGTATGGTGTTTCGTTATTTTAAATTGTCCATCGTTTTGCGTTTTTATAGTATCTAAAGTGTCTTTAAGTGTCATGTAAGGCACCCATAAATAAATCAGATTTGTATTTATTTATTTATTTATTATTTGTATTATTATTATTGAACATTTATGTACCCTAACTGGTTTAAATAGCACCACTTGTGCTGTGTTTACATACATGGGCAGTAGCTTTGTAGTTAAGGCATTGAACTTTGGATCCGAAGGTCGTGAGTACAAATCCCAGCCACACCAAGTTGCCACTCCTGGGCCCCTGAGCAAAGGCCCTTATAGCTGCTCATTTGTACGAGTCGCTCTGGATAAGGGATCCGCCAAATGGTGTAAATGTGCTCATGAAAAAGGACTCGTTGATGCTCAGGTGAAGGTCTGATCATCCGTTTTGGTCCTGGTGTGTGATTTCGATTCCCTTTTCGAACTTTATTTGATAAATAACTCGATGCGGCGCACGGCATGAAATAATTTAGCAGGAATTATACAGGAAATATGCAGGAAGCCAAAAAACACCTGCTTGCTGCAGAGCCAAGGGAGACAAGTACAGGCTTATCAATCATTCCTCTGTATATCTGTGTGTGTGTGTGTGTGTGTGTGTTATTATGTAATACAGTCAGGACACACTCCACTGGACCAGGCCAGAGAGAGCAACAACCCTGAAGTAGCACTACTGCTCACTAAAGCACCACAGGTGACCAAACCACACACACATACACACACACACACACACACACAAAAACACACACACTCGCACAATCAGCTTTATTTCCGCCAGATATTTTTCCTGGCCATCCATCTGCCAGGATCATTAATTTCTTATTTAAATAATATTTGCAATACTTTTGCAGACGCATCAGTTCCTGCTCTTATCAGGCGAACCTGTTCATCACAACAGGCCAAAGATCACAGTGCAGACAGGAAACTGAAAGTTCATACAAGTACAGACAGAGATGGAAGGCAGCGTGTGCCAAAAAACACACTCACACACACACACAAATTAAAATCTGTCTACTGAAAATTGTAAGAATCGGTCTGGTCGCTGCGGTCACATCCAGTCAAAGTGGCAGCAATTAGCGTCTCATCTCACGTCGTCCTCGAACGCATTCTTTTCGGAAAGCTCAGACTCGACGTGACATCACCGCGTAATCGAGCACGACCCTCGTAAAAGATTACTCATGCTGGAAATTCAATGACACTTTCACACACTCTTTTTACACCTAGGGGCACACTTTTTGTTGGTATTACTCATGTGTGTGTGTGTGTGTGTTTACATTCAGAGCTTCACCCGGGGCAGAAGCGTACGAAAAAGGAGGGACAAGTTGAAAGCTGAAGGACGAGCCCAGTCGGTTCCACGTGAAGAGATGCTGCGGAATAAGGTATGAAGAAGAGGCCGTGTGTACGTACACTGTCAGGGTTACATTTTCCACAATCTCACGTCACATGACTTCCCTAATTGCCCTTGTGTCACCTTTAATTACAGACGTTCTGTTCTATAATTATTATGGATTCATTAGTAAATTTGGGGTATAGATCATACACATATACGTGCAAAACTTTGTGGACACCTGACTTTTTTTTTATTTACTTTTTAATACCCTCCATAATATCATTCTTCTGGGAAGATGTTCCACTAGATAATAAAGTCAGGTACTAATTGACGTTCGTGAGATAAGAAGCCCCGGGGTCTCGTTTCCAATCCCAAAGGTGTTGAACCGGTTTTGAGTGCTGTAGCAGGCCTTTGTGCACAGGGGCATTGTCATGCTGGAACAAGTTTGGGGTCCAAAGACGTCCAATACAAATGTGTGCCTACAACAATGTGGTAACAATTTGAGGAAGAAGCACATATGGGTGGAAACGCCAATACTTTTGGCCATATAACATATAATCGCAAGGACAGTTCAAGGTTTGTATAATCGCTTAACGAGCAATGACTTTCCAGGGAAGCGTGTCTGCGGCGGAAGAAACTCCCAGCAGCGAGCTCTCTGCGCAGAAACACAGGGACTGTAGGAACGGGTCGCCCCGTGGCGCTCGGCAAAGGAAAAGCTGTGAGCGTAGTCGCAGCCGAGTCAAAGAACAGGTACACATTACTTTGTTTTATTATTACATTAGTATTATACAGGGGATGTGGTATTGGTTAGATTTCCAATTTGAAGGTGGTAAGTTCAAATCCAAGCGCTATTGGGCCCTTGAGAAAGGCCCTTAACCCTCAGCTGTATAAAAGATAATTGTAGCTGCCAAATTGCTATAAATGGTGAAATTGCACCCTTGTTTTTTTTTTGGTGTTCATTTCTAAAAAGCTTTGTTTGTAAATTGAATTCTCACAGCATTTCTGTTAGCTTAAACTACAATAGTCTGGGCATCTGACCTCTGACCCTTCTGGCACCTGCGTCACTGAGATTCTGAACGTGAACCGAAGCTCTTTAGCCGTACGTCTCGCCGCTACATAAAGTCGAAATTACGAGAATAAAGTCGAAATATTTTGAGGAAAAAAAGTCGCAGCGGTACGAAATAAAAATGGCAGAACTGCGAGAAAATGTAAACGTATGCACAAAACTTTAAGCCAGAATTTAGCAATAAGGAAATGGATTTCGTTTTCTCAAGAAACAATGACGACGACGATCAAAGATATCGACTCAAAATATTACGATTTCAATCTCGTTGTCTTCGATTTTTTTTTTAACATTTTTTGTAAGTAAAGTGTTTTTTTGTAGGAAAGTATTTTATCATCGAAAATGAAACTAGTGGCCAAAATCTGTCATTTGGGTAGTAATTGTACAAGAGTGTGTGTGTGTGTGTGTGTGTGTGAGATTACAGCCTTCACTATCAGACCCTCTACTTAGCAAAGCAAACAAATGTAAAGAGCAGAGAACGAGGAGTAAAACGAGAACGTCCCCTCCCCGAGCTGTTCCTCCTCCTCACAACTACAAGGCGTATCAGCTGTACACACTGTACAGGGACAAAGACGGCAAGGTCATGCAGGTAAAAAAAAAAGCAAATCACGTGTTTAATATAAAAGTTTTCACTCAGCAACTTTAAACAAAATTGACAAAAAATGCAGTCGTTTTTCTCTTCCAACCAGACGGAAGGAATCTCCTACATCAATATGATTTTCTGAACTACGCATCCACTCATGCTGAATGTAAAGTGTTGTCTGGAGTCATTACGTTAAAATCTGATGTAAAGTCCGACTTGCTGTTGGTCCCCAGGCTCCTCTGAACGGCTGCAGGTGTGAGCCGCTCATCAACAAGCTGGAGAACCAGTTGGAGGCCACTAAAGAGGAGATGAAGTCTGAGATCCACACGGTTCAGGAGCTTATGAACGACAAGCTGGGACAGCTGGACCGCAAGAACAAACACCAGGTACAGATGGTATTTTGGTACCTCACTGTTTTGGTTTAATCGCCAAAATCAAAAGTTATAGCAAACTGTTTTTTGAGTTTTATGTTGAAATGTACGGGGTAAAAATATTCTTAATTATAAAATGAAGTACAAAAACGGATGCCTAAAATACCGTACAGCGTTTCATACGTTTGAATGAAAAGAACGGATTTTTGGGTTGGCACGTAGCTACCGCGATAAACGGGGGACGACTGTGTTCTGAACGCAAACCTGTCTAACACTGAGGAAATTCCCTGTGGTTGTCGCCGGTCTCAGATCAGAGCTCTGGATAAGATGACGTTAGAGAGAGTGTCGGCTGAAAAGATGGAGTGTTTGCGCCGCATCGACGAGAAGACAAAACAGGAGCGCCTGGAGGGAGAAAAGAGACAGGTAATGTTCACGTTACATAGGACAGAGCACTAAGCAGTACTGATCCGTGAATAGGGCTGAGGTAGAGTTCTGCACTCCAGGATTTCAGCTCCAGGTCTTTTTTTCAGAGCAGACGATCCTCAGTGTTTGCTTTTACCAAAAGCAATATTTCCTTGGCTTTCCTTCTGTCCCATATTTACTTTATGATATATGAATTTAATATATACGATAGATAGATCTTGTGTTTCCGCCCTGTTTGTAATGTTTTCAGAGCGAAATCATTTAAGTATTTGGTCATATTGCTCTTTTTGAAGAAAACTTTGGAGATACATCATTTGGGGATGTTTGAAATTTCTCTCACCCACACAGGCCTCGATAGTGAGTGAACTGAAGAACTGGTGCATGTCTAAGCTCCAAAGCATGGAGGCACGCCTGACAGCAGATGCACGCTGCGCCCCCCTGCGCCGCTCCTCGTCGTTAGACGGGTGTGTAACGTTGCGGGCTGACGCTGGGGGTCCGTCTGCCAGAAGCGCCCACTGTCTGGTACCCGGCGGCCCAGCTGAACCCGAGGAGGGTCAAGAAGTTGAGAGAGAAGATGTGGAGAAGGACGTGGTGGATAATCACTACTTAGTGGTTCAGATGGACAGCTCTTCAGGCAGGTTTCGGGTTTCCTTTTAATAACTGTCTTGGATCTTCTATTGCTATTGAAAGACTTTCCTAACCTAGATTTTTATAGTTTCTATAGTGTTTTTGCCGCCATATTTAATATCTTGTAGGGGTTTGTGTCTTAAAATACTTCATACGTATGCGGGATGCGCACTTCCTAGAGGTCATTGTTTTGACATACCGAGCATTGCGGCTTCTCTTGCAAATATAGACTATGCTTTATTTAACCATTTTATGATCCGGTATAGTATATTCTATTTTTGTTATGCTTTAGTATCACAACAAGGAAGCTGTAAATATTGAAGCTTAAGCTATAATACCATATAAATACCATATGGATACTGATATTTCATGTACATCTGAATCTAAAGCAGAAGCTTAATTGTCTGCCTTCTTTTCTAAGACGGAAAACAGAACATCCAAGAGACATCCTGCCCCGTGGACAAATCAGCCCCATCATCTCCTCTTGTAGTTCGACCAAAAAAACGCACTCAGCTCTCTGCTGACCCCCCCAGGCCAGACAGGGAATTACAAAAGGCGTCGATCCAGGCCTCAGGTCGATCCAGCAGTCTCTCTCCAGCCACAGAGCGCCGAAGCGGTGGTCAAAAACAGGACCGGGGTCTCAAGCAAAGCAAACGCAGTCCCCCTAAAAAGCATTCTGAAGGGAGGAACAAAAACCGAGAGCAGCGGGACGACGTGCGCGCTCTGGAGGTGACGCAGTGCTTCTTCGAGGCGGTGTCAACGCAGATGGAGCGCTGGTACGAGCGCAAGATCCAGGATGTGAGCTGGCAGGCAGAGCAGCAAGCACGGGCCGATCGCGCCACTTTACTAGAAAGGATCAGCTGCCTGGAAGACGAACTGAGGCTCCTCAGAACCAGCAGACAGGAGGACAGCTAGCATAAAAAAGGAGTAGCTTGATTTGTGTGAAGAAGGCATTTTGAGGGATGTGGATGCCTCCACCACCTTTCTTCATAATAGGGTTTTCACACACCCACCCTCCTGAACTTTGACACATTCTGTTCCAAGCACTGAAGATCAAAGTAAATGGTATGAAACCTTAAATTCAGGTCCATTGGTCTGACCAGAATGAAAAGTTTTTGGGCTACAAATAGCACCAATCACCATCACCCAGTGAAGCATGGTGGTGGAAGCATACTGTAATAATCCATGGCCTCTTGGTTGTTTTGCATTTTGGATGTTGATAACGTACACTAAACGGACAAAGGTTTGTGGATACCTGACTAAGATTATTTTAAACATCCAAAATCCACATGCTCTTATAATAAGCTCCACTCTTCTGGGAAGATGTTCCTTAAGATTTTTTTTAAGGCCTGTGGTGAAATCACCATTCTTTTCATTGCAAAGATGTTCAATATCGCACATCTGTCCCGATTCTTTTGTCCATATGGTGTATTTAATTAGATTTCCTCACGTTGATAAAAGTACTGTTTACATCTAAAAAAAGGCAAACACTAGCTGTCAATCGAACGTATAAAAGTTTGTCCTGCGTGTTTAGAAGCTAATAAGTTGTATAAGCTATTTAGAATTTATCATTTCTTTCAAAGTAAATGTGTGTTCTTATAGATTTACACTACACACTGCTGCCTGTGTCTCATACTGTTCATCATTGCCAGTTTTTGGTGCCAGTATGGAGTTAAAATGATCAATTCTCCTGTTTAACCCTGTATAACTTTGTCAGAAATGTTTCTTCTATGCAGGCAGAGAAGACAAATACGTTTACTCCAAACAATAAACTGGCTTTGAATGTCTTGTTTTCCACACGGAGCCACTGAGGACATTCTGATTTCTACTGTTTTTTATACATATTTATCAATTTTTTTTTTTTCTTTTTACACACAATATCTGTCTCTTTTTGTCTGCATTCCCATTTAAGCTGCTGATACGTACACTAATACAGACATATTTGTGGACACCCGTTTGTGTGCCAAGTCGATGGAGACCCAATGGATCAGGATTTCACCTACTGAAAAAAGACTGAAGGAAGAAAACACAAAAGAAAAACCCAACATCTGCTTAAAACAACCCCAATTCCGAAAACGTTTGGACACCTTGTATAATGTAAATGAAAACAGAATGCAATGATTTATCCATATACTATTCACAATAAAACAACATATCAAATGTTTAAAATTGAAAATATACACCATTTAACGTATAATGTCTTTTTTTATTTGATGGCCGCAAAAGGTTTTTAAAAAAATTATTGCCCATGTTTACCACTGTAGAGCTGCTCAACAGTTCTGGGTGTCCTTTGTTGTGTTTTTCGTTTCATGATTCGCCAAATGTTTTTAAATGGTGAAAGGTCTAGACTGCAGACAGGCCAGTTCAGCTCCCAGACTCGTCCACTACAAAGTCACGCTGTTGTAGTAGATGCAGTATGCAGTCTTACTCAAATATGCAAAGCCTTACCTTAAAAAAAAAAAAAATGGAAGAATGTGTTGCCCTAAAACCTGTATATACCATTCAGCATTGATGGAGCTTTTCCAAATGTGCAAGCTGCCCATTCCACATTCACTTATTCCCTTACATACTATTAGAGATGCAGATTTTTGAACTGGTCCCTTTCCTCTTTAGTCCGGAGGACAAGGTGTCCATAGTTTCCAAAAAGAAATCTATTTGTATGGCAGCAGGGCAGTTTTACACTTTGTCTCAGTACATTTTAAATGAGCTTTGGCCTTAGACAGGATGATGTTTCATGTTTCTTGATCATGTTCACGCATGCCTTCTTCTTTGCATGATGGAGATTTAACCTGCATTTGTGGATGACATGGCAAACTGTGTTCACACACAATGATTTCTGGAGGTGTCAAAGAGCACATGTAGTGATTTCCATCACAGAATAATGACTTAAATGCCGTGCCGTCTGAGGGCCCGAAGATCACAAGCATCCAGTATTGATTTTCGCCTTTGTGTATAGGGATTTCTCCAGATTTTTGGAAATTTTTGATATGTTCTGAGCTATTGAACTGTTTTGTTTTAAAACATTACTCTGAAATTGACAATCTGGTGACAGTCTTTCACAGATTAGTGAAGCTCTGCTCATTTTTAATTTTGAGAAACTCCGTCTCTCTAATATATATAATTCTACCCAATAATCTTACTGACCTGCTGTCAATTAACCTGAGTTTCTCCAACCGTTTAAATTTAACACTTAGTTTTGTTGCCCCGTCCCAACTTTTATCGCAGCCATCAAATTCAACATTTGAGATGTTTTCTATGTTCTATTGTGAAAAAAATATGGGTTCACGAGATTTACAAATCAACGAATTCTGGTTTTATTTACATTTTACTCAGTGTCGCAACTCTGACTGGAATCGGGGTTGTATTGTTTATTACTTTACAAATGCTAATGATGACAAATATTAAAATTCGAAACCTCTCGTCTCACGTTCAATAAAACATATCAAATGAATTGATGGTCACAATCCTTTCAGAGAAGCCTGGACACCAGTGTCTAACATTTGAATGCTATTTTTTTGTGTGCTTGTGTTCAATAAATATGATTTTATAGTGTATTGTGTGTGTGTCGTGATGGAACAGGTTTGGGTCTCCTAGTTTAAATAAAGGGAAAAAAATGTCATGCTACTTAATCAAAAGACATCCTTTATAATGATACACCAATCAGGGATAATATGAGATCATGGGAACCCTGGTTGGTCTACGCAGCCCCATACGCACCAAACTGCGATGCACTGTGTATTCTGACACCTTTCTGTTAGAACCAGCATTAACTTCTTCAGCGATTTGAGCTACAGTGGCTTGTCTGTTGGATTCCACCACACGGACCAGCTTTCGCTCCCCGTGCGCATCAATGAGCCTCGGCCGCCCGTGACCTTGTCGCCGGTTCACCACCGTTCCTTCCTTGGACCACTTTTGAAAGATACTGACCACTGCAGACCGGGAACATCCTACAAGAGCTGCAGTTTTGGAGATGCTCTGCCCCAGACGTCTAGCCATCACAATTTGACCCTTGTCGAACTCGCTCAAATCCTTACGCTTGCCCATTTTTCCTGCTTCTAACACCTAAAAATTTTTACTTGCTGCCTAATAAATATATTCACGCGCTAACAGGTGCCATGATGAAGATATGATTAGTGTTATTCACCGGTAAGTGGTCAGAAAGTTATGTCTGATCAGTGTACATGGAGGAGAAACGTATGGCTGGAGATGTCGGGGGTCCCAATACTTTTGTCCGTATATCAAGAAATATAGATGGAGAAAACAAATGCTGCAGTCCAGGACACTCAAGGTTTCCAGTCGCCAGAGTTGTTCACCTTCCAGCCAGAGCGAGGGATCTCTTAAGCTCCTCGAGGTGATTGTTGGCCTGCGTGATCATCATCCGGACGGCATCCTACAGGACGTAGTAACGATGCTGATTAACACATTAAACACTGAACAGACGCCACTTATTCTAAAGGACTTACAATGATCTTATTTGTACAGCAGTTCAGGGTAATGGGCCTCACTCAAGGGACGGAATCAAGACCAAAGACCGAAAAAATAAAAACGACCCCAAACACACCACCAAGATGACCACTGCGTGCTGAAGGTGATGGAGGGACCAAGTATGTCTTCCAGACCTGAACCCTATTCAGCACCTGTGGGGATCCGGAGTTGGAGAAGCATCAATGTATCCAACAGCAGCTTTGTGATGTCATTATGGAAGATTGGAAGAGGATCCCAGCAACAACCTGTGCAGCTCTGGTGAATTCCACACCCAGGAGGATTAAGGCTACATAACAATGGTGCTCATACAAAATAGACACATGAGGGGTGCACTTACTTTTGTGAGATACTGTACAGCGTCCCACCTCTAAATGATTCTGCAGTTACTCTCTTAAGCTCACGTTATTCCATCTAAAAACTCACTGAGACCTTCTAGACACCTTTAGATCTGCTGCTGTTGATCATGATGGATCAATGTTTGGATAAATGGATGTTCACCTGATTTGTGGCCTCCTTGTTCCTCTTGAACTCCTCTCTTGCCCAGTCCTTCAAATATTTCTGATCTGCTTCATCAGGAACTTGTCTGATTGTCCTCAACAAATTACGGTACAGACCTAATACTTTCTGTCTCTGCAAAAACTACAAAAATAATAATAAATAAAGCAACCATTCAGGCAACAACCAGAATAACAATAACAACGTATTTATCTATAAATAATAAATGCATCAAAATGAAGATTGTATTATATGTGAATCTAACCTGTTTGAGGTTCAGGGTGACAGGAGGTAATCTTGAAACCGACATTTCAATCACATGCTGACAGACACAATGAAGGATAACCGATCAGCGCGACGGCTTGTTACTGCCACCTCGTGGACTGGAGCGGCGTTTACATGCATTTCCTACAATGTGGACAAAACTCATTATTATTCAGAATAAGGCGCCTCTGATTGGTCGGTGGTTTGAGAATTATGGAAAAAACAATGTTAAAGATTTTCGCATTGATTAAAATTCATTTCAAAATGATATGATTAACTAATTATTTATGTTAATATAAATGAATATGATTATTAAATTTCATTTTTTATTGCGTATTTGATTATTGGTATGGCGAATGTGCTAAAATGTGCTGAAATGAAATCTAAATCAACAAATCCAACCAATTAATATATATAAAAATGTATATAATATTTAATATAAATATTTAACATAATTATTTACAATTATTACATGACTTTAATATATTAATGTATACTAATATGGTGTCACAATTTTTTTTCTCATAATTTCTCATCACAATCATTTTATGGCGAATGTGCTAAAATAAAATGCTATTTTTTTTCAGGAAATGTTCATATTTATCAATCTATTTAAATATATCAGGCAAAACTACATTTCATATACAATATTATTTGTTAATAAATATTAAATAAATTAAGAAATATTTGAGAATTGGTCCAAAACCGAAATCTATCTTATTAGCCAATTTTTTTAATGCATATTAAATTATATTTATTAAATTTCATTAAATAAATCGACCCGTCATGTTATTTTCAGAAAAATCGGTGTATTCACGCTTCAAAATAAAACGACAAAAAAAAAGGTTTCACTGGCCAATCAGGTAACGCTCCTTTAAATATTAACAAACCCCTCCCACTCGCTCTTTATTCTTCTTTGTTTCTTTCGTCGTTGCTTCTTCTTCTTCAAGCTGCTCATAGATAGTGTCATGTATTACCGCCACCTCGTGGACAGGTGGGTCTCATATATTTGGTTTTACTCGCTACTTTTTGTTTTCTACATTAAGGGGAATGAGCTCACTGCTGCCGTCTGCCGGACTGGAAGAGAACAGCTGACTATTTAATCTAAACTAAGAATTTCAATGTTTTCAGCCCAAGATATTTAATCATCAGTTTTGCCCACCACATCTATCTATATGTCAGCTAATTCAAAACATATATATGAATGAGCATAGTTCAATGTAATGAATAGAATTGTGCTCATTCAAAAGAGAAAAGTATTTTACTATGATCTATTTGACTGTGTGTTTGATTTGAAGCGTAGAAAATAATCATATTTTCATAGAAATAAATATCGGACAAGTTATTGATCATGCTTTAAGAGCCAACAAATGGTAAAGACTCTTATACACCAGGACATTTATGGAATTTGGTAACAACTTCTTTCGGCTGCCAATAGGGGGTGCCACAGCGGATCATCAGTCTCCATACCCCCCTGTCCTCTACATCTGCCTCTTTCAACCGAACTATCTGCATGTCTTCCTTCACCACATCCATAAACCTCCTCCTTGGTCTTCCTCTTTTCCTCCTTCCTGGTGGCTCCATCCTCAGCATTCTAATACTGATATACCCCATGTCCCTCCTCTGCACATGTCCAAACCATCTCAATCTCACCTCCCTCACCTTGTCTCCAAAACATCCTACATGCGCTGTCCTCCTTTAATAAACTCCTTTCTAATCCTGTCCATTGTCGTCACTCCCAACGAACATCTCAACATCTTCAGCTCTGCTACTTCCAGCTCCACCTCCTGTCTTTTACTCAATGTCTCTATCTTCAGGAGGGTATATATAAGTGCATAACTGGATTTAAGACATCAGGCAAATTATCCTGAACTGAGCAAAGAAAATCCCACAACATTTAATTAGTTAGAGGAACTTGAATCCAAAGCAAATGGTAAATAATCGAGCAGTTTACTGGTCATGAGGTTGAGGACACAACAGCAGTCCTGGGATTTGAACCTAAAACATTGTGGTCTGTAGTGTTAAGCCATGGTCACTATTTAAAGTAGCTATAACAAGTGGGTTCTGAATCACACACAGCATCCAGTGTTCCTGGGGATCCAGAAACCAAACCAGCACTATGAAGATATGCTTTACATGGGTTTGGAATGAAAGATCTCCTGATGAATTGGAACACCTCATGACCCAGTGAGCACAAACCTTCACAAAATCTAGTGGAGCATCTTCCCAGAAGACTGGAGGTTATTATAAAAGTTATACAGAATGACTGTGGTGATGTTTTTTAGGTGGAATCTCAGTGCTGGTTGTGTTCTGGTTTGTTAGAAGCCAATATTGCATGTGTGAAGTGATTTTTTTTTCAGATTTTCAACCTTGAAAAACCTCTCGTGTGCATGAGCGGAAAAAAACGAAACTGGAGTGAGAGGAAGGGAACTCGCCCCTTGGATTTATTTCCTACACCAACAACAACAAGAGAAATGTACAAAAAAAATGTACACTACATAATTTATAAATACATTCGAGTGTATAAATTAGAAAATGCACAAAATAAAGGCTAATTCGCACGACGCGCTACGATTCGTCTAGCTGTCAGTTCTGATGACTAAAGATGCTACTTCCCCCTCGTGTACAGAGTATAAAAGGAAAAAGGTGCGGTGATAGAAAAAGAGAACGATTCCACCTATCCCTGAAGAGGATTGGACCAGCATTGAGAAGGAGCTCCACTCGACCGTAAATTAACGAGACGTTGGCGACGTGGGCTCGGGTTGAGCTCGTCTTTTTCCCCCCGCCGGAGCGAGTCCTTGGTTTGCACGAGGGTTTTAATAAATTAAGGCTTTGAATGGCGTCGAAAAGACGCGATTCTGTCGATCCTCGTTCAAAGTGTGACGTGAACGTGGAATAAATTAGAACGCGACCGCAGCCTTGAGATCGTACCTCAACAAACAGGTGGGAGGCTGAACACACACACACACACACACACACACACACACACACAATTAATTAATCATCTAAATATGATCCATCTATATATACACTGTTAAAAATTCTGTACACACACTCACACACAGAGTTCCCACCAGACCCTCATCCCTGCTCTGACATACAACAGTGTTGTTTTCCTTGTAGTGTAAATAAAAATGCTAAACGTATACGAGGCCCCGCCCCTGTCCATGGGTTTGTCTCTGAGGCTCCTCCCCCTCTTCCTCGCTGTACTCCTCGTATTCGATGGGCTTGGGGCAGCTGTACGGGTGGCCGTTGTCGTCGAAGAAGCGGCGGAAGGTAAATTCGTAGAACGCGTGCTCCGGGTGCTTGCCGTTCCTGAACCAGGCGCTCAGCGTGTCGTTGTGGTTGCCGTCGTCGCTCCACAGCTTGTCGGGGTCCACGGGGTCGAAGTTGGACGTGTCGGTGCAGTGGGCGATCTTGGGCACGTGGGGCGGCGGGTGCGGCTGCTGCCGCATGTCCACGCTGAAGTCTACACTCCGAAAAAAGGCGTGCGCTTTGATCTCGTCCGCGCCGTTCTTGCCCAGGCGGTCTTCGGGACCGCGGCACAGCTTCACGATCAGGTCGGACGCCTCGGCGCTCAGCTTGGCCTGAGGGGGAATGTGCAACGTCGTCTGCCAGTTTATCACCTGAAAGTGAGAGACAGAGCGAGAAACGTGAACAAAGTATAAAATGTTAGGGTTCCTGGGCTCGTAGTTCATATTTGGATTGCAGAGTTTGTTCTCTAAACCTTTAAAAGTACCCAAGATAACAATTCAATAAGCTCAAACATGCTCAGAAATGAGCTCCCATAATGTATTCTATCTGTCAGTAAAAGCATCTGTTTTATGGCTCATTAGCTACAAATTAGAGGTCGACTGAATTATCGGTTTTGCCGATTAATTGGCAACGATAATTGTTTACTGAAACTACAGCAAAAATCCATATAGTTCGTTTTTTTCCGGATTGTGTCCATTAAGAAGGTTAAGAAAGTCCATTAAGAAAGAAAAGAGATTTTACTGGAACAAGATTTTTCTTTCCTGGACATCAGAGAATCTCTCCTCACCTTCATTTGAGTCTCCAGAGGAGTTGTAGCCAGGAACGGAGGCTGACCAACCAACATCTCGTACAGAATCACGCCCACGCTCCACCAGTCGCATAGCTGCGTGTAGCCTGCCGTGACACACACACACACCTCAATCTAACAGTATCATGGCAAGAGTTTTGTGTAGGGTTTATAGTGTTTGTGTAACCGTGTGTGTGTGTGTGTGCCCAGACAGCACGTGTACCTGTGCGCAAGAGCACCTCCGGGGCGATGTAGTTTGGCGTGCCTACTAAGGAGTGTGCCAGGCAGCGCTGGTGCTGTCTCGCTGCCCGTCTCTCCAGCGGTTTGAGCCGATCACCACAGCGGCAGTTTGACGGGTCCTCCCACTCCATACTGAAATCCATACTGTCCTGCCTCACGTGATCACCTGAGAGAGAGTGAGAACGTGATTACATATGTGAATCGTTATACTCTTCTCTCACCAACAGGCTGCTTTTGGCAAGTCATATTCATCTTGGTGGACTTTTAAATTTGGTCAGAATTTATGCATAATGTAGAGCTGATTTATCAGAATCAGCACCGATAGTTGATTGCTGGAACTATCGGCTATCTGCAAAAAAATTCATACTGATAGTTTTTCCGGGTTGTGTCTGGTGCTGGAGCAGCTGAGATCATCATACAATCATTATACAGTACTAAAGCGGCCTCTAGAGGCGAATCTAGGTACATCGTGCTGTTTATTTGAAGTATCTGGGGTTTTTTTTATTGTTTTGATTTATTATTGTAATAAAGTTCAGTATTTTATTAGTGTTTTTTTTTTTTTTTTTAATGCAGTATTCATTTGAAAAATGATCGGTTGATTGATCGGTTGTCTGCATCAGAGCATGGTATAGTAAAGAATCGTTACACGTTTACGAGCTTTTTTGGACTGTTCCTGGTGCAAAATGTGCTGAAATTTTTAGAATCTCACGATCTTTTGCGAATTTTTCACACAATACAGTTTCTACAAGTTAAATGAAATGGTGTAAAAAAATAAGAACAGTTGTTTGACGGTAGATTAAACATCCACCCTGTACCACCACGATGAGCAGAACAGCATGCGCATCACCTATCTGCATTCTTTTAATATTGTGCTGTGGTCACATGATTCGTTGATGTGATCAAATTAATAAATAAACAGGTGTACAGATGTTTCTAGAAGAGCTTTGCTCTCATCTTACCGCTCTGGTAATACTTGGAGTCGTGGGTCCAACGGAAACCGGTGCACAAGCCAAAATCTGTGAGCTTGATGTGGCCGTCTTGGTCGATCAGGATGTTGTCTGGCTTGATGTCGCGGTGGATGAAGCCCATCTTGTGCACGCTCTCGACAGCGCACGTCAGCTCGGCGATATAGAAATGGGTTAGCGCCTCGCTGAAGACGCCTAGCCGGATGAGCAGACTCATCATATCACCGCCAGGGATGTAGTCCATGACGAAGTACAGATTGTCCTTGTCCTGGAAAGAGTAGTAAAGCCGCACCACCCACTCGTTGTCCGCCTCGGCCAAGATGTCCCGCTCAGCCTTGACGTGCGCCACTTGGTTCCTGAGGAGCACGTCCTTCTTGCGCAGCGTCTTCATGGCGTACAGGGCGCTCGTGTCCACCTTGCGTGCCAGGCACACTTCCCCGAACGCTCCCACGCCAAGCGTCTTGATCTTCTCAAACATGGATTTGTCCATTTTGGCACGCTTCAGTCTGATGTAGTTGGATTCTTTCTGCGACAGCATCATGCGCATTTGCTCTTGGGCATCCTCCGACAAACCGACCTGCAGGTTTGACACGAGAATATCAGTCACACAAAAGTATAAACATCCACCCAAACGAAACACTGGATTATAAAAAGCACACACCATGTTGAAAACTGCACTCTCCACCAATCAGACAAACACCTCAAATTAGGGTTTGCAAAATGTTCAAGAATGGAAACTTTCCATGGGAATTAATGAGAATAAACTGAAAATTTACAACATCGCAGGTGAGCCTACAATAGGGAATTTAAATTTAGTTGGAAAAAATATTTTTTTGGTTCAAACAACCAGACTGAATGACTAAGATCCCATAAAAAGTTTCCGGAAATTAACCCTCAAACACGCAGAATCTTGTTTCTTTTTAGCAAAAGAAAGCCCCATCCATACATTCCACTGACGCAAAGCATGCAGTCAAAAGGTGTTGAATCTACAGAACCTTACTTCTTCGGCCGTCTGTGTTGATTATTTAGCTGGCAGGAGAAAGTGTTACCGCAAAACCAGCTGATTTAGAGTGGAAAAGCAGGAAAAAGGAAAAACAGGGCTAGAAGTCAAGAACAAACACCAGGAGATTGGAGTCATTTAGAGCAGGACTAGAAAAGAAAAGCTTTGAGAAGATGGAAGAATAAGAGTGAGAAAAGTTATGGAGGTTATGTGAGAGGTTCTAACCCGCTGCATCTCGCTCTCCAGTTGCTTTCTGCGTCTCAGCCTTTGCTGGTGATTCTTTAGAATGTTCTCCACGTGCTGCTCCATGTAGAACTTGAAGGCCTGTGGTGAGTAAAGCTGCACCCTTCCCTCCCCTCGCCGCTCCTCGTCCCGCTTGTTCTTCCGCACGGGCACGGGCGACGTGGTGATCTGCTTCTTTTCCCGCTCAGCGCTGCCCTGGACAGTCTCTGAGCCGTCGGTGCGGTCACCGGAGCAAGTGCTGGAATTGTCCGCATCGTCGTCAGCAACCTCGTCGTCCTTGGCATGAAGGCATGAAGCTGGTGCCTGCTGTTGCAGGAGATGCTTGGGATATGGAGGCGGGGGGCCCTGGTAGCTGGGGACCTCCGAGACTGGCATCTGGGACACTGCTGGTGCGGGCACGGACGATTCCTGATATGGAGATGGTGAAGGTGGTGGTTGTTGTGATTGTTGAAGCCAGGGTGGGTGCGTTGGCGCCACCGCGGTGTGCAGCTCAGGCTTGGGGACGCGTGTGCTCTTGACTGGCTGCAAGACGGGTGCCTGTGTGATGGCTGTGACGGTGGTAGCAGAAGGCTGAGAACTGGCTGCCGGCGAACGTGGTGCAGCGTTGGCGAACGAATTAGAGCGTACGGGCATGTTGTGAGGCCAAGATGGAGGAGGAAGATCTTGATTGCTGCCATTTCCAGAAGGCGGCGGCTGCTGGGCTGAAGGTCGAGACTGGGCCAGGACCCCCAGGTTATACATCTCCAGGTTGTGACTGTTCCGATTGGGGGCCTGCATCTGCTGCGCCGTAGGACTCACCTGAGACAAAGGGTATGGCGGAGGAGGGGGAGGCTGCCTTGAGCTTCCCACCATGCCCATGCCATGTCCATAATCCACCTGCGCAGAGCCATTCTGGGGCCAGGAGGGCGGGTAGTTAAACTTATTTCCTCCGGATCCCTGCATTATAATGGGCTGGCGCCCCATGGGCACTGGACTGATGCCCCTCTGCGCCTGGGCTGGAGGGTTCGAATAACTCTCGGCCCATGGCCCCTGCGGGATGGGCGAGATGCGAGGTGTGAGGTAGTCCAAGTTCCCAGAGTAGCGTTTGGTGGCAGGGTTTGAATCCCACGAAGAAGGTGGAGGATTCACCCGCTGACCACCGGCTGCATGACCCTGGGGGTAGGTTACAGGTCGAGGCAGGTCAGGTTGAGGGCTGGGACTGTTAGAGCGGTATAGACCACTGTGACGCTGAGGGTCCAGAGTTTCCTTGGAGCCCTTCCAGCTCGGCCTGCGCAGAACTGGCTGCTGAATGTGTGAGGGACCTGCACAGGAAACACAAAGCAGGGAGTCACTATCACCATATTTATACAGATACAGAAGTAAATTGTAATAAAAAGCAGACTGCACTCACCAGCTGCTTTGATAGCTGTGTTAGTTGTCCGTGCTGCTACAGCTCCCATCGGGTCCCTACCCGGGTCCTGGTAGCTCATCTTACTGATGTACTCCACAGCTGCCCCCAAGCTACGATTGTTTGTTTGCTTCAGAGCCCAGATCACCATCTCCTAAACACACACACACACATTTATTTGGGAAATCGGACACTGTAAGAAATGTCTAGACCCTGTCCAGGCTTGGTGCCGAGATCCGTGGCATGTGGTCTTCATGATTCCATACTGCTCCGTCTTATACACAGGATTTAAATCTATATTCATGCATTTTAGGCTATATTTTTTATTTAGTTTGTGACGAAACAAGTGGTGGCCTGGGAAAACACGTAACGTTACGTAAACGCGTAAACGTGTAGGAAAGCGAAAATATTTTTCATCAAAATGTTTCACAAAAAAAAAAAAAGAAAAAAAAAAAAAGAAAAAAAAGAAACAGCAAAACAGAAAGAATGAGGAAGGGAGTATGTGGAAGTTGCAAACAAACAAGCGCTGAGATTCTCCGAGCCCTGTGCTACGACTAAAACTCGTCCGTCCACATACCGATGCCGTCATACCAAAAGTATGTCGAACGATCACCTGACGAGGGAAATGTTCTTCTCCTGGTCAGTGTGTGTTCACATACACAATAACAAAATAAAAATATATATACATCCACACTTGCGATATCGTACCTCTTCAAACCCTGCAGCCAACAGCTCCTGCAGCATTTGAACGTTGACCTCAGGGGCTTGTCCTGGAGGAGCGGGCCCGGTTACGTAAGAGTAGGGCAAGAGCGACTCACGGATCTCCTGCAAGGCTTTGTGGTAGTGGTTCTTGTGGTTCGTGCTGCGCCCTTGCTGCCCTTGTGCCTCCACCTTAAAAGCATCCGAGGGCCGTGACAGCGATATGTTGCGTAGGCTTTCTCGGATCTCGTGCAGCATCATCTGCTGAGCGTTGCCGCTGTAGTTGCTCGCCGGGAACGTCTTTGGCCTCATTTGCCTGGATCCTTCGGGTCTCTCGCTTCTCTTCATGAAAAACACATGTAGTGAGCCGGCCGACGATGGGAACGGATCTGGGTTGACTCAAGTGGGAGGGGTTGCAACAACTTGATTCACCTGTATGGGAAAAATATATATATAATCGACAAATATATATATATATATATATATATATATATATATATATATATATATATATATATATACAAAAAAAATTCACCAGGGTTTTGCACTGCCAATGCATTATAACCCAGTTATAACATTAGAAAGGGTTTCCTTACTGACACAATCTATTAAAGCTTAAAATCGAATCATAACATCACAATGAATGAAATGTTGTGATTTTACATCCATTACAATGTCATCTAGCTCTAACACGGCCTAGCTAATCTCTCGCTACATAGCCTAGAGCTACGTTCTTAGCAGGCTAGTCTCCTCAAATCGATTCATTGAGTGAACTTAGTTCAAAAAATCGTACTAACCGAATTAAATGCGTTTCTCACACATTTCTAAGAGATGTAAAGAAAAGAAAATATCGCCAATAGGTCTCTTAGGGCCTAGCTAGCAAACACACACATGCTAATTATGATTAGCATGAAACCCTCGAAACTGGCGGTACATAAACCATGAGCTAAAACACTTACCCTCGGTTACAGAATATCCATTTAGTTTGAGACAATCATAATTAACTCGTATATATTTCTCCCTCTTGAATTAGTTTTCGCAGAAATATTAGCACTCGTTTTTTCGCCTCTTTTCTATTGACACTGTCGCCTTGGATTTCCGCCGGTGTCTGTCAATAGGACAGCGAGAATACCCGGATGTAGGCGCACTTTACTCGCATTCCCATCATGCTTTTCGCCTTTAGGGAGCCTTCTAAATAGGTATTTATTTTCTTTAAAAAAAAAAAAAAACAACTAAAAAATCAATGATGCTTTTCAGTAAACTGGATATAATGACACACCAAAAACAAGAGGGTTTTTTTTTGTTGTTTTTTTTAATCGAAGTGTTTTACACACACACACACACACACACACACACACACACACACACACACACACACACACACACACAAACAGGTGTAACCCAAAGGTCAGACAGGAACACGTCTGTGGACGTAAACAGCCTCCCCGTCGGTCCCACACACTAAACACTGCCCGAGCACATCCAGGCTGTTGACTGAGAGCGTCTGGCTGGGGAGCATGTGTGTGGTCTCCAGTTTGCCTTTGCTGGAGTCCCCGTTGAGCCAGGCACTGATGAGGGACTGGTTTCCACCTGCGGGAGCCGTGGCACTGCGGGACATCATGCTGCTGTTACGTCCTGACCAAGAGAAAGAGAAAAATGTAAATAAAAATATCTCACAGAGGTGAAAAAAGCCTGACGATGGAGATCATGTGAGAAGTTTTGATGTGACAAGTCAGAATGCTTCCAAACACTTCCCTAAAGATTTTTAAGACCATATTTAAAGAATGATGTAAAATTCCAACACGTGTTACGTTACAACCTTTGATGTATATCAAAGTCAGAATCTCTAATGTTTTTGATCTTTTATATTAGCAAATAATTGACAATGTTGCAGCACATACAAATTAACACCCGCATTTAAACCTGCAACTCTAAACCTGTGCAATGTTAATCATTTATAAACATTTTTAAACTGTAAACGTTCAATCCTACAGCAGACGGATTGTTCATGTGCAATTCACCAAGAAAGAAACAAAGAACTGCAATCTGTTAAAAAATATTTTGGCCATGTTTACACTGATACGTTTTAGTTTTAAAAACACACATTTTGGCTTTTCGTCCACACCGAGAGAGTTTTTAGTCGAGGCAAACCTAGCTTTTTGAAAACATTCCCCAAAGTTGGGAAATTCGAATAGGCTTTAAGAATTTTGAGTTTCCATTTCCCAATTTTGATTAATTGGTGAGACATTTCAAAGAGCCAGAAAGTAAATAAACGCCAATGCGGTTCGAAGCATCTTACGTTTTGCTTATGAGCAGTACAGGGACGGGAGTTTTTTTTTTTCTTGATGTGGAAAATGATTGCAAAATGGATCATTTTAAGATGAAAATGCTGTTAGTGTAGACGTAGCTTTTGTTTTATTTTATATGATTGAAAAATGAAAAGGGCAATAATTTGGAAACATCAAATATCAATACTGAATGTTCCTTTTTCTGTACTAATCCAGAGCTAGAAATCACTCGTACTCAAATCCCGAAATGTGTAGAAACCCTGAAAATAGAAAGTAAAAAAACAGAATATAAATCCAGATTGAATCCGGCAAAATAGCACCATTTCTAAAAGCTTGCACAGTTTTTGAAGAAACTTCAAACTTGGACAACCAACCACAGATCTTCTCCAGATGTATGCTGCCTCAAATCTTTCTATTCATGTAAACCCAGACAGATCCAATGATGTTACAATCAGGGCTCTGTGAGGTAAAACATTTACTCTGTTGATCTCCACTTTGAAGATACCTTCTTAATGACACTGGCTGCAAGTTTGGGGTAGTTGTCCTGCTGCAGAATACATTACATACCTCCCTTATCATGTTACATGATGGATAAGTATCTGCCTGCATTGAGGACACCATGATGTTGAAGATAAGTAAGCATGAGGAGACCCTTGTGTCTTGTTGCAATGCTCAGACACGAGGTACATTTGAAATTGATGATCATTAGCACCTGCTTGGTATAACTGGTCGATCATACACTCGACCAAATGGTGGTCACACCAAATATTGATTAAGATTTAAACATAACAAAATTCCACATATATGTCAATCCTTCAGCTCGTCACATTTACAGTAACTGTATGAATGCACCTAAGAAACCCCATACCCACAGTAAAGCATGGTGGTGTGAGCATCATTATATAGATCTGAAAACAGGACTGAGGAGTCGTTATACATCACTGAATAAACCATGAATAGTACAATCACTGTACTGGTGAACATTAGCCAAGAACAAAGGGGAAAAAATTGACATTTTGGGTGAGACATGTGTAGAACCAAACAACATTGTGTGTAGAAATGTAAAGTGGAGATATACAATGGAAGTAGATTAAATAAAAACCAGGAGTGTCTGAAAGCTCCCCCGTTCCTTCGCCTGTAGGACCAGTAAATGCCTTGTAGATCTTATTTATTAGTAAAAGCTTTAATAGTTTTTACCCTGCAGGAACAAGGGTGTGTCAGACCCCGAGGAAGTCTCCCAGTGGAGCAGAGAGCCGTCCTCCGAGCAGGTGAACAAGTGGTCTGGGTTTGTCGGGTGAAAGCGCACCTCCCACACTATAGAAAAAAAGGAAACAACAGCACCAAGTTACAGGGTTCCTCCCTGTAAATAGATCTCACACACTAAAAATGAGCGGTTGCAAAAAATTCAAAACAAGAACGGATCCCTGACGCACTTTCAGCGGCGTGAGCCTCCATGATGGAGAAGGGCATGTTGCCCTGCCTCACGTCCCAGATACACAGCATGCCGTCTTGGCCTCCGGTGGCTACTATATGCTGCTGGTTGGGGTGTCGGTCCACACAGTGCAAAGGAACCCTATCCCCGGTGCTGCACAGACAACAAGGGGTTACAATTACTTATCTATATATACATAGACATTCAATACGGTCTAAACATATAGATAATAATAAATAGCAAAATAACAAGACGACAAAATAATCCATAATCTCCTGTTCCTATTTTCATAGCAAAAAATTTCTTTATTTTAATACTCTTTAATAATGCTTGAGTGCGTCTTACAGCGCGAGGATCTGAGCAGGGTCGCTGCCCTGCTTCCTGAAGTCCCAGAGTTTCAGCTGGCCGATGGAGTTCACCGTCAAGACCTCGGTCGTCCGCAGGAACGTCACGCCATGGATCGTGCTGTTGTCTGCGTTTTCTGCGCACAAGATTTAAAAATATCAACAACAAAGAAAAAAATTATAATAAATATGAAGCATGAACACACGAAGAAAAACACTATATTGAGATTTTGAAGATGTGGACACGATACATTCAGTCTAGGAAAACACAGTAAAAACTGACCGATGGCTCGCACGATGGCCCTCTGATCTGCTTTGTAGAGGATGACTCTCCCGTCCTCGCCTACTGAAATCAGCTCCGGACTGTTACACGCCACTCCAGTACAGGGAGCGTTAGCACTCTGATAACGGTGTACCCGGTCCCACACATGAGCCACAGATAGAGTCTGGAGTTGCACAGAAAACATATAAGCCATTCTTTTACCTACACATATTAAGTAAAGAATGAAACACTTGCTAATGTGTAGTTTGTAGAAAAGTGATTAAAGTCTGGGTGGTTTAATGTGGCCTGGTACCACCCTCATGTTGATCATCCAAAGTGTTCTTTATTCTCCTTCTTTTTAAAGGTTAAACATATTAATACCTGGTTATCAGGATGGAGTTTGTAGACGGTCACTGCTCCGGTTGACGAGGCCGTTACAAGTCTGTCTTGATCCAAGAACTGAAATGGAATTAAAAACCACATAAAACACACTGGAAAATCCCCAAGACCGATCCCCCAATCATCATCATCATTCCAGGCCACCACACATCTAAAACACCATAATTCCCAATATCACCATCATTCCCAGCAACCAATCATTGAACACCATCATTCCCAGTAGCCAATCCTCCAAATCGCTATCATTCCCCAAGACCGATCCCCCAATCATCATCATCATCATTCCAGGCCATCACACCCCTGGAACACCATAATTCCCAATAACCTTTCCCAAAAATCCCCATCATTCCTGATGACCAATATCCCAAATCACCATCATTCCCAGCAACCAACCAAGGAATCACCATGGTTTCTTGTGACCAATCATTGAACGCCATCCATGCATGCAAATGTTTATGACAGGGCAGACATGTGACGTCACCTGGAGCCAATTTCGAGCCCGGGTTATGCACATTCCCCTGAAGGCGCTCCAAAACCCACCTGAAGGTCGAGCACGTCCCCGGCGTGTTCACATTCACACAGAAGCTGCGGATCTCCTTCCAGTTCATCCTCCATGGTGAAGCCTGCAGGTTCTCCCACACCCCACACACACACTTTATTATTCTGAAACACAACAGACAGGGATTTAAAATCTTCTCCAACCGGAAGTCGCAGTCATCCCCTGCTCTCCACGTGTCTTTTTTCTGGTTACCTCATTGTCCCACGAGCCCGTGGAGAAAACCTCAGGCTGCTGTAATGAAGCGGCTGAAACTGGCCTCCATCGCGTCTTACTGATCTTGTGGGAAACGTATTTAGCGTTAACACACTCCATTTCCGCCGCCATGTCCGACTCCTGCTTCCATTGGGTTCCTGAGAACGGATGTTATTTTTTTTTTCCCGCCCATATTTCCGACGCACGCTTTTGACGATGTGATTGGACACGAGTTTGCTCTCGCGCTCAAATAGGACCAAAGAAGCGGTAAAGGGCGGGAACAACGGAGGCAGGTCCTGAGGAATGTGGGCGTGACTGGGTCCACTCACTACGGTGGCTCCATGGAGACAAAAAAACTGCAAAGTACTGTACTGCCATGTTTACTTGTGCGTTCCTATAAAATAACAGTACTACAAACTAACTAGGGCAATATATAAAATGCACATATGCTAATTTATGTGTGTGTGTGTGTGTGTGTCAAAACAATCCCTTGGCTCTGAGTAGTCCTATGACTTGCAGAAAGACACTGTTACATAGTCTGGACCTGAGGGACTGTGTTAGGGTGTGTGTGTGTGTGTGTGTGTGTGTGGGTGTAAGAGAGAGAGAGTTGTTTGTTATGGTTGTGTGTAAGGTAAGATGTGCATAATGGGGGGCAAAGAGAGACCCTGGTGATGTTTTTTTTTTTTTTTTTTTTTTTTTTTTTTTTTTGCTGTAGGCTCTTAAGATCCCATGTTAGTTGATGAGCGGGTGTCCGAAAACTTTTGGCAAAATTGTCAGGGGGAAAAAAAATTCCATCTTCTATACTGCAAAATAGACGTCACGCGTGCTCACGGGCGCCTCCTCCTGGTGGCGCTCTGCACCGGCCCCCTTTTATAGTCGGACCGCGGTTCGAGCGCACAATACCGATACGAACGCGCGAGAGGAGAGAGGGGGGTCGGGGATATACAACAAAAAATATATATTATTATTATATATTATATACTTATAAAATATTTTATATATAAGTCACCGCAGAGCACTAGGTGTGTTTCCCCCCCCAGCGTGCGCGCGCATGTCTGGTGACGTCGAGGCCCCGTCCGCGTGGGAAGTGGCGCGCGTGCTGGGCAGGACGTTGTGCGCAGGCGCGGGCCTCACCGCCGCTCTTTACCTGTTCCGCAGGGTGTGCTCGATCATGGCCTGGAAGTCAGGAGGAGCCAGCCAAGCGGAGCTCGTCAACAACCTCCGCAGTGAGTGTCGTTTCTTCTCTCGCTGTCGTATTTCCCGGCGGATTCGCGGGGGAAAAACCCACCTCGTTTTTCCTTTTGGTTCACGAACCAGAACACACGACGCCGTGTTAAACCGGACCGGGCTTATACACAGCGAGTTAGCCTCTGTATGCTAGCTCGATGTTGTTCGAGAGCTAAAATAAGTTGTATTCACTCTCCTGAAATGAAGTTATTTTAACGTCTAATGACTCCTAGCACTCATTTTAATGTGCGTCATGAACTTTCCTATAGCTGCTAATTCGGTTTATACCGAGTCATATGCTAACCTGACCTAAAATAGCCCCCGGTTTATAACTAATATTTCATGATAAATGTTATGACTCTACAATCCTATTTTAATAATGGTCACTCCTTAAAACCATAAAAAAAAAAGCTAAAAACAAAAGTCCCTTCATGTTCTAGTTGGGTGGGCGTGGCTGTGCGGCTGTCAGGTGACTGCTCGATATATCGATGAATGTAGTCGATATATCGAGCGATATTACTGTTTGGGTTGTGTTTGTATAAAAGATAGCAGTTTATTTTCTGCTTGCATGTAGCATCACCTCGATGTTTTAATATTTCTTAGTGAGTCATGGGTTCGGTTTTATAGGTTGCAAAACTTGAAATTTTGCTTTCTTTGAATGGAAATCATGCGACGGTTTTGAACTTGCCTATTTCTTTTAGTTCTTTCAGATAAATCTTTTGTTGGGCTTCAGGGATTACATCACATCAGTCTGTAAATCATTTCATGCTTACAGAACCCAGACTCTGAGTCAATCTTACTAAGTTTCGAAAATATATATATATTATATTATGCAAATGCAAGCGATCCTGTCCCTTTCTTCTTTTTGGATCCACCTGATCCATCTCGGCGCTCTACCTCTGGATGGAATTAGAAACCACTTTGTGCAGCTGAGGATGGTTCGACACGAACAGACTGAAGATCCATGAAGTTTCAATTTCAAGAATCAATATTAACAGTCCGCTACAATGGCTCAGGACTGCATTTTGCACGAACAGTTCACTGATCAACACACCTTGACAATGATGGCACTATAATAAATAGACGTTTGGTGATGGGTTCCCTTTTGAATCTGGTTCCTTTTAAAGTAACCCTATTTATCTCCGTATAGCTGCTTTGGGACAATGTCCATTGTTAAATGTGCTCTACAAACAATTAAAATGCAATTCATTTTGACTGCATTTGAGGAAAAAATATTTACTTACGAGTGAATGATTTACTTTTATGGCATTTGGCAGATGCCCCTTATCCAGAATGACTTTATCATCTGGATATATACATCTAACTAGTTAAGGTTTGAGGACTTATATCAAGGGCCCAGTGGTGGTGGTGGGATTTAACCTCACAACCTTCTCTCTCTAATCAGTGCGTAGTTCATGCAGGACTTCCAATGCAAGACCTTTTCCAAGACCTATTCTAGTCCAAGACCTTTTCCAGGACCTTTCCAAATTATTTTTTATAATGTTTGTATTAAAATAATAAATTTTATATCACTAAGTTGAGAAAATACATTTTGTTGTTTTAAAAAGAAATTAATCTCGTCATTAATGCAGATTGTGACGGTTTGATAAGTTAAATTTGTGTTTGTTTATGGTATAAAAGCCTTTTACATTTACGATTTCTGATCTTTCTCTTTGCGTCAGTAGTAGTAATAATAATAATAATAATAATAATAATAATAATAACAATAATAATATTCTACCGTTTTCCCTCCATTAGCATTTGTTACAATTCACGGGTTAAAATGTTCTGGTTTGCGTTCGTGTGGTTGTTCTTTATGTAACCTTTTTTTTTTTTTTTTTTTTTGCACTGGTCTGCGATCTTGCCATTTGACACTCGTCTGGCAGCCGCGCCTGGTTTAAGATGAGCTGGTGTGCGCGTTTAGCGTTCTGGCTCTGGCCTTGGCTCTGCCGCATAGCTGCTGGAAATAGCCAGGCTTGCACACTCGCAAGCGCATGCGCACACACACACACACACACACACACACACTGTTTGCTTTGACGTGATTAATCATCGCACGGAATGCTAATGATATATCTCAGTGTGTATGAGGATATATAAAATAGAGTTTTCTCATTAAACATCTCACAGTGGTGTCTGAATGGTAAAAGGGAGAATGGCATGTATGTTTCTGTGACTATAAATAAAGGTAATTTATTGGTGTGTGTGTGTGTGTGTGTGTGTGTGTGTGTGTGTTTGTGTGTCTCCAGAGAATGGCATCATCAAGTCGGACCGTGTGTATGAAGTCATGCTTAAGACAGATCGAGCCCATTTCTCCAGATGTAACCCTTATATGGATTCTCCACAGTCTATAGGTAATCATTATCTTGATGATATTAATCATATCTCTGATGTAATCCAGATCTTGCTATAATAATGAGCTCTACATTTCTGGGAAGGCTTTCCACAAGATTTTGGAGCATGGGCGAGTTTATTCAGCCAAAATGTGAGGGTGGTGAAGTTAGCATCATGATGGGTGAGAATGTCTTGGGTGGTGTTCTATCAGGGTTGAGGTTTTAAAACCTTATCAAACCATGTATTTAAAAAAATTTTGGGAAAGCACCATATATTGACAAAAAGTATTGGGACGACTGACTTTTCCAGCCATGTTTCTTCTGCTTCAAAATGGTTACCAAAAAATTTGAGCCACACAATTGTGTAGGAGCATAACATTTTTCCCTTCAATTTAACTGAGACCCAAACCTGTTCCACTATGCAATGCTCCTGTGCAGAAATCCAGTTTAGTGAAGATGTGGTTGGAGGGGAAGATCTTGAGTGGCCTGCTATAGCGCTCTAACCCTATTTGAACAGCTTTGGGATGAACTGAAATGGCCTGAACAGTACCTGACCTTATTAATGCAATTGTGGCTAAACGAATCTCAAACAAATCTCCACAAAATCCAGCGGAACATCATCTCAGAAGAGTGGAGCTTATTATAATAGGAAGCCATGCTGTGGTTTAGCTGTTCTGTCTTAACAAATCTTTTTTTGAATTTCCTCAGGATATCAGGCAACCATCAGTGCGCCACATATGGTAAGTGCCAAAGTCTCCCTAGGACATGATACCGGAACCTGTTTTTGAGGCAATATTAGACAACCATCAGGTTTAAGTTTAAAAAAAAAAGTTAAAAAAGCATCTAATTGGACTATTGCCATGAGAACAGGTGCTGATAACTGTGTGTGTTTTTGTGTGTGTGTAGCATGCATATGCACTGGAGTTGTTACATGATCAGCTGTATGAAGGTGCCAAAGCTCTGGATGTGGGATCGGGCAGCGGCATCCTGTCCGTCTGTTTTGCCAGAATGGTGAGTCACAAATCTGCTTCACTTTAATAGGTATGAACAGTGTGGCTCATGCTTTGGTACAGTATATAGACAAAAACTTTTGGACATCTGAGCATTTTTTTTAACATTCCATTCCACATTCAGTCCTCATTACCCTTCTGGGAAGATGTTCCTCGAGATTTGTGGAGATTGTGCTCTTTCAGCCAAAGGGTATTCGTAAAGTCAGGTACTGATGTAGGTGAGGTGAGGAGGCCTGGAGTGCCATTCAAATTCGCCCCAAAGATGTTCAATAGGGTTGAGGTCAGAGTTCTCCAACCCATGTAAAGTGTACCTTCATGGAGCTGGCTTTGTGCACAGGGGCATTGTCATGCTGGAACAGGTTTGGGTCTCGTAAAGGGAAATTTTTATTCAATTCTAGTATGCCTGGAGACATCCTATACAATTGCCTTAATGCTTGTGGTAATATTTTGGGATAGAACCACTTATAGCTGAAATGTCAGGTGTCTCAATAATTTTGACCTTATAGCTGAGATTGTTTATGTTTAGATTTTCTGCAAGGGTGCCATTTTTCGCTTTGTGTTTTGAACTGCAGGTGGGGCCAAAGGGAAAAGTCATTGGGATTGATCACATAAAGGAACTAGTGGACGACTCAATCAACAATGTCAAGAAAGATGATCCTACGCTGATATCATCAGGACGCATCAATCTTCTCGGTAAGGTAAAGTTCCACGATCGGGAAATTTCCTGAACGCGTCTTTTCTCCCAAATGCTTTTTCTCCTGAAGCTTCATCCACGCATAGACTGTATGGCTAAAGGTTTGTGGACACATCAGCATGTGCTTGTTTCATTTCATTCTAGATTTAGTCCCAACTCGGTTTGTCCACAGGGGCATTGTGATTCTGGAACAGGTTCTGTACAATGACATTCTATATAATTGTGTTCTTCAGACTTTGGGGAAAGAACCATAAATGGGGGCAAATGTTTGGGTGTCCACATATTTTTAGTCGTATGTGTATGGCGATATACTGGTTGTCACTTTGTGGTCTGTAGTTGTTTGTGAAGCAAAACCTGCTTTGGTATAATTATTACAGCGTCTTTCAGAGCCGGCAGAACATCTTCACCATAACACTATCAAGCACTAATTCAGTTTTTTTGATCTGGTAGAAAGGCAGAATCTATAGAGATGGTCTCCTTTGATTATTTATTTAGCGTTTATGTGTGCTATGTGTAGCCTTCCTTGATTTATTGTCCTTTATGGTTAGTCAGCTAGTCATTAAGTTAATCCGCGGACGTTAGTTAAGACTTATTGTTAGTTATATATCCCCTGAGCCAACACGTCCTTCTTCACTCTCTCATTAATTTCCTTTACACAAGTTTACAGTGGCTTTCTTTCTGCAGTCACATCTATTAAATGATTAACGAACGCCTCTCAGGTTGCTGTTGTTCGCTCCGGTTTTGTCGATCTCTCTTAAGAGCCTAAAGAGGTTCTGTTGAAGGCGCTAAATTATTCCTGGTCTAACCACACTCAAATGGCATTACAGCATTGCTGGCATTGCTACAGCGACCTGCCCATCTGTTCAGAAAAGAAATGGAGGTGGGAGGTCATGGGACCTGATAGTTTGTGTGTGTGTGTGCGCGCAGTTGGAGACGGCAGGTTGGGCCATCCGGAGGAGGCTCCCTACGACGCGATACACGTAGGAGCCGCAGCTCCGTCTGTTCCCCAGGCTGTAAGTTCTACCCTGAACGTTTGAATATATAAAGTATATGTAAAAATTTTATTTATGATTTAAGAATTCTTTTATAAAACGAATTTGTACATAATTTAGTATAAAAAATATAATCCGAGCTGCTTGATGCCACACACAAAACACGGCATTCGTAATTGTAGGGTTTGTCGCATGTCTCCCGTAGTTACTGGATCAACTGAAGCCCGGCGGGCGTCTTATCCTGCCAGTCGGACCGGCTGGAGGAAACCAGATGCTGGAGCAGCACGACAAGCTCGAGGACGGCAGCACCAAAATGAAGCCCCTCATGGGGGTGATTTACGTGCCTTTAACAGACAAAGACAAGCAGTGGTCCAGGTGGAAGTGACTTCCTGTCCCTCTCTTCTCCCTCCTTCCTTTCCCCAGGGAACAGGTGAAATGGTGTGGTCTGGAGCAAGACAAGGCTGCCTTTGCTGCAAGTCGCCTGGGTTTTTTTTTTTTTTTTTTTTTGGTCGGTTGTTTTTGCGGCTTTTTACCTTCTCGATACCATGATGACTGTCTGCACGTTTTTTTTCTTCCCTGCTTAACCCCGCCTCCAGTTTCACTCTAATTTAAGGAAAATACATTTTTCATTTTTTGAAATAATATAATTTTTTTTATTTACATTTGACTTACCAGGTTCCTCATTGCATTCGGCGACGGCTTGACTTTAAGTTTCAGACTCACGCAGTGCTTTGGAAGAGAAGCATGTCTCCCACATACTGGCTATGTTTACATGCAAAGATTCAGGTGGCCCACCTTATCGCTTTTCAATTCTTTATTCTGATTGGTTCAAATTTTTACATTTTTCCCCCACCATTTTGTTTTGAACAACAGCATCAGTATTAATTTAATACACAGGTTCACGTGAATCCCTATGCTCTTATCGTAACAGCGCTAAAGTTTTCTGAGACGTATAGGTTTCACAGACTTTCCACACTATAAGAGTTTAAAAAAAGAAATAAACAAAAAGTTTCTTGTCAGGTCGCTGTGCGAATGTTCAAAAACCTGACCCCCATTGTGACAGTATCAAAGATTTTTGTTCCGGAGCATGTCATGGTCCAACACTTGTTAGAGAAGTGGCAGCTCAGTGGTCAAGACTTTGAACTACTGCTTGAAAGACCGTGAGTTCAAATAGGGCTACCTCTGCTGCTTTATATAACTGGAGCACATCCCTCAACCGCGATTATATAAATGAATTGTGAAGTGCTCTGGATAAGGGTGTGTTCCAAATTCTGTAATCCGACATTAAGACCCACGTGCCACTTTAGGCTCTCTGACCCATTCTTCCTGGTGCTGCACAGTTTCCACGTTCCATCCCTGACGCGATGCCTAATCTCCGCCTACAGGCTGCTCGAACTTTCTGCATGTTCGGAAGTACGTGTCTGTGTGAGCAACCTTTCTCCGTCATGAAGATCTGCAGGATCGAACCGCATACATTAATGATTTGATGGAAAAGAAAATCTTTACCTGGCGTTTTACTTTCGCACTTTATCATGTATTCCGTCCGTCTTGTCCGTTTAATGTTCACCGTGTTTGGCCTTTTCCTTAGACCCAGTCTTTTTAATTGAGTTTGACACCACGGCTGGAAACGTTAGATCGGATGGACCGTAGTCCGATCAGCAACTTGTTTTGGTCTGCATGTAAACGTAGCTAGGATTGAATGAATATGAGGATCTAAACAGGAGCATGCTCATTTATATACTGAATATATGCATTTACGGAGTGAGTGTGAGTGTGAGTGTGAAAACGATATATTGATTTTGAACTCGTTTCTCTTTGTTGTTTTTTTTGTAGGGATGAACTCTAAAACAACAGTCTGGCAATATACCCCATCATACATACATGCAAACACACACACACACAGAGAATCCATCTGGACTAAACAACTAGCAGGATGATAAACGGACGACGAAGGAAAACCACGCTCTCTGCACTCTCGCTCTCTGGGCAGTCTGACTGCCGCGTGGCCAAAGAGTCTTCAGGATGGACGAGAAACGACTGCATGGAAAAAAATAATAAAAAAATGAAATGAGGGGCTTTGTCTCGACATTTTCATGCCTGCGGTTTGCTTTCGGATTGTGAATTTTTGTTTGTTTGATTTGCAGGTGCACTTTTTTTTTTTTTTGTGAGAACTACAGTATTGCAGCTGATTTGATTTTTCTTTTTTAAATTTCTTTGCAGTTAGTGTGTTTCAGCTTTGTTTAGAGCTGGTGCTGGTTTTTTTGTTTGGACTTGTAGGAATGAGGGTGATATTAAAGGATAAATCCACCATCTCTACCCACCTTCTTTTCTTATGTTCAATATGTGACATTGTTCTGAACGCAGGTTTTTTTTTTTTTTTTTGGCATCGAATTTGTAAAAAGTTGCAGCTGGGGATCTTGTAGGAAGTAGATTCGAATCCGGCAGCTGAGCTCAAATCCTTCTTTTCAAGCTTGAAATTATTTGCTTTTCTTTTTCAGCTACAAAAAAATGTAGCTACAAAAAAAAAAATCGCTATATATATTTAAATTTTGAACAAAAAAGCACTAATATATTATGGAACGCTATTGACCAATTAAATTATTATTAACATGTAGCAAACTTCAGCATAGATTCGCTCAGACACTATTTAAACCCCTAGCTGAATAACAGCTCGTTGCTGACACCATCCTAGACCCTTGCTTACACTCTCGCTGTCCCAATACAAACACGCTCCTGAGACTCACACCGCGTTCGACACACGTTCCGTCAAAAACCGATCCACACACACGCAGGGCTGAACTTGTGTCTCTTCCACTGTGCACATGCTGGCTGTCACCGTGCTGATTGTGACACACACATATGTGGCTTTACACAAATAAAAACCCAAACCAGTGCAAATGTCTGTTTCTTGCCTTTTTTGTTATTTTCTCTCAGGTTGCTAATTTGCATAGCGTCTATGGGAGTCACGTGACAAAAGAATGTCATGATGTCAGAATGTCTCGATGATGTTATTTATAGCGTGTTGGCGGTTTGGAGTGGTCTGAGATCAGGGTTAGTGTGAGAACCCTATAGTCATTATAACTATATTCAATGTTATACCAATTAGCTAGCAATTCAGCTAGTTATATTTTTGTAAAATTTTCTAGCAATTTGGCTAGTTTTAAATGAGCTAGTCCAATTAGTTAGCAATTTTTTATTTTATTTTTTGTCAAATTGGCTAGCAATTCAGCTAGTTTTGTCTTTCGACATAGTTAGCAATAGAGCTAGTTTTCTCGTATCTCTTGATTTATGGAGGCTGTAAGTGGAATCCAGGAACGTTCCCATTGTTTGATGTGTTCAATGCAGTATCACAGTAAATTTTCAAAATTTTATTTAAATAATGATTCAACACCCTTTTTAAATCCATGTATATGTAAGTTTAATGTTGAAAACAGCCACGAAATCAGAATCCTGTAAGCGCCTGAGTTTCAGAAGTCTGTCACTTGCAGTAACGTGTGAGTGCCTGAAGGCCGGGAGGAAGCTCCTATGACAGATCTTCCAGTCTTTAGATTGAGAAGCCATGCTTTGTGTGTGTGTGTGTGTGTGTGCCCAAATGTAATAGTATATTTGCACATATAAACGAATGCAACATGTTGAAAGTATAGCAGCAAGTTTTACAGAATAGCTGGAGAAGAGAAAAACACAACTCTTATATCACACTTCTCACTCCGAATCATTCCATAGACCAACCTCACACTACTGCAAGAAGTTCAGCTAGCTCATTGTTTGAAATTAGCTTGTCAAATTATTGCTAGATTGTCCTACATAGATACGCTAGTGTTTGTCATAAAAAATCAATAAATTGATTCCATTCCCCATAGCTCACAATTTAGCTAGTTTCCTCATTGTTTCAAATTAGCAAGAACATTTTGGCTAGATTTCTCATTAGGTGAAAATCAAGTGATTGAAAAGGGGTTTTGTTATGTTTTTCACTGTCTCGTCCAACCGAAGTAAAAAAGAAATCAGTTTCAACTGAAGTAAAATTCCGTTTAAAATATTTCAACTTTGCTAGCAATTCAGCTAGTTTTATCATTCAGCTTATTTGAAACAATAAGAAAACTAGCTGAATTGAGCAATTTCCCATTTGACCAACAAACAAAACTTCTACAGTGCTAATGTTTTAGTATTTGAACGTTTTATTATTTATTTAATACTCCTCCGTCTTTGCACTTTGTACTTCTAAATATGATCCAAAAGAGTATTCATGATCGTAGAACCAAGTCTAGCTACGACAAATCATGTGTACGTACGCACTAGCCATGTAATCAATACATAAAAATATACATGTCTGTAAAATACCTAAAAACACATAAAAATGAACATAAAAATGAGGAATGTTGGTTACAATAGCATGGTAGTATAGGAGAAAGCAAGATTCAAACATAAATACAGATCTTGATAAACACACAAAAAAAATGGATTTTTAACAATAAATAGGTTCCGAAATAAAGTTTTATGCTGGTATGTGATCCGTACAGAAGGGAAAAGTTGATTCCATTGTAATTAAGTGTAAAAAATGAAAAAAAAAAATGATCAGAATTTTTGGGAAGTCTTAGTGTTATTATTATTTGTTATAGTGCAGAGATGCCCCGTCGTGCCATACCATTTATGAAAAATATGGGGCGGTGCCATTGCAACAGATCTTCATTAACAATTGAACCAAAAATTCGCAAAACAATTAACAAAAAAATTTGTTACAAAAGAAATTGAATTATGAGAATATAAATGAGGGTGCAGGTACAGCATGATTTGTGACACTCGACGAACAGCTACCTAAGGAAACATCGAGGCAGTGGTACACAGACATCGTTATGAAACAAAGCGGATTCAGCTTAGCGTTGAGAACATTTACTTTTATGCAACACTTACTTTCGGCTCATGTTCCTTAAACAAATTAAATTTTTGGCTCTTCGTAGGAAAAATCGACTTACTGTTTGTTTTTACATGTGAGACTGCACGCTGCACGGAGATAGTATTTTTTTTTTTGTAGTAAAGTTTTTTAATTCAGTATCTATTTTCAAAACTATCGGTTCATTAATCGATTATCGGAAAGTACGATTCAACCTAGCTATCAATAAAATCAGTAAATCAGTTGACCTTTAATAAATGATATAATGTAAGACGTATTTTTTTAATTTTAGCATTTAAAAAAAAAAATTAATTAAAAGAAAACTGAGTTGTTCTTTTTTTCGCTTATTAATAAGCTAATAATTTATATAGTATCCAATTAATAATATGAACCATCATTCTTTTCATCATCATCATCATCATAATACAGTACTTAATTTAGAGAATTTGGGTTGGGAGTTTTTGATCCGGTGTGTATCCTGAATTTCCATTTCAGGATTTCAATACATTAATTTTAATTATTTGTTCAATCTGAAAACAGGCCCCAATTTCAAATTTTTTATCTTTAAAATATAAAATATAACAGCCACATTAATATGTAGCTGATCTCATGTAGAGGTTACACAGAAAAGGCACGGAAAAAGAAAAAACCTCCAGCCCGAGCCTAGTAGTGGTTTTGCAGGCAGAAAAAACACGGCGTCAACAAGAGAGGTCAGGCGAGAATAACGAACGGACTGTTTCAAGCTGACTCTAAGGCTGTGGTAACCACTCTTTACAACCAGGGTGAGCAGGAAAGCTTTGCACAAATGTCGAGGTGGACGTGCTACAACAGCTGAAAACCTCAATCAGGTCACACCCCAGCCAGCCAGCCAGAAACAGGACTCTGAGAATGTAGAAGCTTGGACTCATTGATATAAGTGGGAAAAGAAGTAGACTAGTCTCAGGCTCCTGACTCCTGACTCCTGTATATATATATATTTTACTATTTCATTACATTAAATATCAAAACAAGTGGTCCTGTGTGGACAGTTGAGATGATGTATTTGGAGTGTTAAATATATTCATGGTACTCTTTCCTCCCTCTCTCTCTCTCTCTCTCTCTCTCTCTCTCTCTCTCTCAATATATTATATATATATATTATATATATATAGGTGGTATCAGAAAGTTTCAAAACTAGTTTTGTAACACGCCAACAGATGGCAGCACAAGGCTACACACACAGTCGCAGGGAGCACCGACCTTCAAAACACATTGTCCTGTCCATAGCTGTGCAACTAAACACGTCTGCCCCCTTTAACCGTTTCTCGCCGGAAACAACAACAACTCACTTCCATACCCACCCTACTCACCAAATTTGGCTCCTTCAAAATGAATATCTAGAAGACTTCCAGGACATATTCCAAAAGTGGCAGGAATGCTGGAAGCACTGCAAGGGGACTATTTTGAAGGTGATAGTGTGTAAACCTAAATTATTAAAGATAACTTTTTGATACCACCTCATATACCACTGTAAGCCCACTCTGCTTTTTATGTGTGTGAGTGAAAATATGAATTACAGATGCGCCATGTTGCACTACAGGTACATGCCGTTAATGAGGTAATCGGATTCTTCGGTGGTGAGTGGCAGAGCTTTCTTCCTCCGGTGACGGCGAACACGCAGCCTACAGCCCACCATCAACAAAAGCAGAGCACTGATTATTATGCCGAGGACCAGAGCCAGGATCGTACCTACACACACACACACACACACACACACACACACACACACAAACTTCATTTTACGTAATACTATCTGCATATTATTATTGCATTGTAATATTGTCTTGTAATGTGTATGAATATACACACACACACACACACACACACACACACACACCTGACTCTGGTGGTGAGTGTCCACTTAATTCTGTATGAACTTTAGTTACTGGCTGATCGTTCTGAGTCAGTGATGCAGAATTCTTAGATTTGGCTTCAAGGCTGGGTGACCTGGCAGCTACACACACACACACACATTGACAAGAAATACCATAGTGCTCTTGAGTCAGTAGGCTTTAATAGCGATCATATGCACATGCATAAGTAAGTAAATGTTTTAAATTCAATAGCAATTATGCAATTATAGCAATAATGTCATTACGATAGCAATAATGCTCTTTCAATAGGCGATATTGAATGTGAAGCACCGTAAATACATTTTAAATCATCCCACACAGAAAAAAGTTTGGGGACCCCTGATCTAGAACCTGCTCCTAAGCCGAATACAAAAATTTATTTACTGATCATGAGGAAACAATGTTAAAAAAATAAAATAAAAATGCTACACGATAGATAATTGCCGTACCTGTGTTTGTGTGTGTGGTCGGAGAAGGTGCTGCAGTGGCCTGACGATCACCTGGAGCTGCAACGCATTTACACCGTCGTCATTACTTCATTTTGCCATTATCACAATGCAGCTTCACAGATATCCGAATTGTTCTTAATTGTCCTAATACTTTTGTCTGTATAGTGTTTGAAGGTGGAAACGTACAATTCCCGGTTGCTGGGATTTTGCTCACCGGGTTTCTGGATGCACGCGTTTGCGCAGTCGGATTGCTGCAGGAAGTTGTTGTGGTTCCCTTTGCAGCCGCTGTACAGGAAGTGTTTACACTCGCCTGCTGTGGGGTCGTAATACCAGCGTGGAAAAATGCCTTTACACGGACCAACCACGGGGGCCATCAAGCAGGGATCTAAAGAGAGTGAGCGAGATGAGGATATATGATCTAATCAAATCTACTGAATTCTTCAAAGATATATATACAGTATATGTATAGAGATGGTGTGTTTTTGTCGGTGAGAGAGAGAAGGTACATGAGTCTTTAGTTGGCCTTTGCTATGTGTAGCCACTCTGAGATTCGCAGGGGATCAGGTAACAAGACATAGAGGAGCTTTGTTTTAAAAAGAATGAGAAAAAAAAAAGAAAGAAAGATGGAAATTCCTCTCTGGAACCCCGATTTGATTAAAAGCTTCTCCGCAGATTTGTGTGTGTGTTTGCTTAAACCTAACATTCGAACCATAACTAGTTGTAATGCATAGGAACGTAATTACTACAAGCTGTACATCTTGATACCTTGTTCATCTGTAGACTGTTTTTGTATTTTGGGATCGATGACGGTTCCAGTATTACGTGGTCCTGAAGGGATCATGGCTCGGCCTTCTGCTTCTCTGGCTCCTCCATTCTGAGACAGAGGGCTGGCTGGGTGAGTTACGGTCTTGCGTCCACTGTCGACTACGTACGAAGGAATACACACAAAGCAATTCATACACTGCTCATCATCTGACACGTAGTGAGAGAAGAGGAGTCCCCAAACTAAAACGGGCCGAATACTGCCTGCCTCCATATTTGTAACAGCCCTTTGAACAATGCCAGAAACAAATCCAGGATAGTTTTTCCGGCTTCTGGTCCGCTGTCATTACAAGAGCAGCCTCTAGGGGCGAATGACACCATGTGCTGTTTGTTTTTACATTTGGCATCACTCAAATGAGGACAGTTTTCCTTCTGAACCTGGTTCCTCTCAAGATTTCTTCTTCATGCCACCCCAGGAAGTTCATTCATGCGACTCTTGCCTATGGCTTGCTAAATAATGACCTGAATTAAACCGCCTGCCGAAACACTTCCAAACTTTAAGATGTGGAATGAACCAAGGAGGCCATTAGTTTAAAATCAGAGACACTCACAGTTGCGGCAGAAGTCTTCGTCAGAGCGATCGGGACAGTGCTGTTTGCCGTCGCAGGCGTAGCTGATGTCGATACAGCAACCGTCATCGCACATGAACTGGTATGGCGAACAGTGATGAGTGCACACTGCAAGAAAAACAGAGCATTAAGATACGGACTGCAAAGTACAACCAATCGACTTTTGTCCGTTTTTGTCTTGTATACCTTCTGCATGGTGTTCAGGTGCCAGCACTGTGACGGACACGTTATCCGAACTCCGGTGTCCTACGGTATCGGTGACTGTCATCTGGAAGGTATAGACGCCCTCTCTGAGCCCACTCAGCTTCAGAAGACCCGGGTGGGTAACCTGTAAACAGCATTACAACACCATTCTGCATTGCGTTTTATTTTTTACAGTGTTAAAGTATAAACATCGTGGAAAATAGACATGGCAGAACAGGGCCTTTTCTAGTCTTTTTGTTACCTTCGGCAAAATTTCTATTGAAAATGGTACAAAATTACCTAATTTCAAGTATGAAATTATTTACTGTATATAAAAAATTTATTTTAATGGGCGAGATCAGGGCAGGGGGTGCTCATTGGCGCCCCCTTCAGCTGGTTGTGCCCTAGGCGACCACCTAGTTTTTTTATGCCTAGAAATGTTCTGCTCTGCACGTTCATGAAAACAGATATAGATCATAAAAATATATATAATTATTCAAGAGGAATCGAATGACAGTATTAGATTTGTGTTAAAAAAAACACATGTTGAGACCACACCCAAGTTTAAACAAGGACTTTACTGAACAGATAAACACACAGTTCTTTCTCACACACACAGATTATCCAATCAAATTAATTTTGTGAGGGATTAGCCAACGAGGCAATCTCACTGCTGACTCATTGTGTGTATCTACATCCTAACAAACATTACATCAGCTGCTTTCTTTTCCACTGGAAGTCTCCCATTTAACTTGTCGACATTATTCTTATCCTGACTGGGTAAACACACCGCAGCACTGCGGCTTTATCAACCCAAAAGTGCCTCTTGATTGCAGGTAAATCTGGTGCCCGGGCTCAGCGTCCAATCCATTCACGTCAGTATAAAACAGCGCTGAACCACAGACTGGAATCTTATACAGTGAGAACGAATGGCGTCATTAAAGCAAGAAACCCAATGAAAAGAAAGCAGAAGCATCGATATTAACCTCATAATACAACTCCAGGGTTTCCGTGCATTTTTTCAGTGCATTACGGTTTTCCTGTGGGGCAAATTGTGTGATTTTGTGCAAATTCTTTGCTCGAGTCCAGCAGTGGCAGCACCTGGATTTCAACCCATGACCCTCCAATCACACATCTTAGCCAACATCTGATCCACTGAGCTAACACTTGCTTTGCAGACATTCCCGGGATTTGTTTAACTCTATCCTAAACCTTAAAGAGATTCCATGATATAAACGTAGAGGTGCAAGCAAAGCAAACTTTCTCTATAATTCGAGTAATCCAGTAGGTACAGCGGACTGCTGAGAGCATCTATACCTTCATGCTGATCGACGGATCTCCTTTAACGAGAGCCCATTCGTAACGTACGACACCGTGGTCGTCCATGCTGTCCCTGCCGTCCAGTATGGCCCAGTCCGTAGGCAGCTGGATCACCACGTCCATACCGGCGTCACTTCGTGGGGGTTCGTCCATCTCTGAAATGCATCGGTTAATACACCGGTTTCAAGTGTACAAATACAGAACTGGTGGTGTATACAATCCAAACGTTACACGTGAAATAAGCAACATGCCAAAGAATCCCTAAAGAATTGTTTTCATTCATATTAAGCTCGGAAAATGATCCACGTTCAGCACTTTTCTGAGACATCTATAGTTTTCAATCTAGTAACAAATTAATATTATTCCAGACAAAAGGATTCGGACACCTGACCACAAAGCTGGAGGCACACAATAGGTAGAGGACGTCTTTGGATGCGGTTGCGATAAATAGGCTTGAACAAGGAGACCCAAACCTCTACCAGCTCCATGAATATATGCTTTAAATGGATACGATTAGATCTTATCCTATAAGATCAGGTTTCCACAAATGTTTGTCCAGATAGTGTATTTGTACAATGTGATGTATTATTAATGGTAAAGCCCTGCTAACTAATGGATAGACCCTTCAAGATTGATCATATCAAGCAAACCACTTGATCATTGGATTTAGATGATGTCACAGATGTAAGGTTCAGCAATCCCAAGTGATTGACTGCAAAAAGAATGAGGACTTTGGAAAAACCTCTGGTTCATAACAGAATGTAAATGTAAACTAACTAATAATCTCACATACTGATGTGTGATGGAAATTCACACAAGCTCGTTCAATAACAGGTCTGATAAATCACCTTAGAGTGCATAAGGACAAAATCAAGGCCCACATCTTAAACGATTTACAGTTTTCTGACCAAACAAATCGTCGGTGGTAAAGATGTCAGAAAAACCCCACAACAATGAAAATCACCAAGGATTTCAATTACATTCGCCCTTCTAGATTGCCTTATCCAGACGACTTACAACTAAGCAGTTGAGGGTTAAGGGGCAGGTGGCAGCTTGTTATGGCTGGGATTTGAACTTGTGAACATCTGAGTCCAACGTCTTAAACACAGAGCTACCACCTTCCAGCAGACACACTCACCTGATTACTAATTTCCAAACCTGTTCACTAATCAACCCAAAAAACAAAAGCTGTCATGGCAACAAAGGGAACAAAATCTAAATCTGTTGCCCAAACAAGCTGCTTTCTCCTAATCAGGAGGACTCTAAAGAATTGCTAGATCTTAGGATCTTACGATTCTAAAATAAATCCTCCAAAAAACTGCCACCCAGCCTAAAATGTGGAATCTGTTATGGACCAGAGGTTTTTCCAAAGTTCTCATTCTTTTTGCAGTCAATCACTTGGGATTGCTGAACCTTACATCTGTGACATCATCTAAATCTAATGATCAAGTGGTTTGCTTGATATGATCAATCTTGAAGGGTCTATCCAAAAAAACAGGCCAGGGAGTGTGTGTGTGTGTGTGTGTGTGTGTGTGTGTGTGTGTGTGTGTTGTTGGTGTTTACTTCAAGGACCAAAATGTATCATCTACCATGACCTTCAGGAAGATAAATAATAATAATAACAACACAACACTGGTGGATCTCCATGCCAAGTACCTCGCATCGACGAGTCGCCATCTTCGTCTCCCTCATCCGGAGGAGGAAGAGGAGGAGGAGGAGGCCTCCGGTGGCGCTCCCTGTTCGCGCTGACGTTGCGCGCGACGCGCCCGAAGGTGCTGAAGCCGCGCTGGAACGAGAAGACGCAGACGTTCGCGCCGCCGTACGTGCAGTTGAACAGGTAACAGCGCAGGCCGCCGTCCGCTTGTTGCTCCGGCGTTTGGATTGGCGGCGTCTGCATTGGCGGCGGCTGCTCCTGGACGATTGCCGTGGTGCAGCGCGGCTCGGCGCAGCACGCGCGCACGCAGTCGCGGTGGCTGCGCACGCGGCCCGGCGCCGATAAGAAGGCGGCGCCGCGCTCGATGGAGGCCACGGCGCGGATGATGCGCTCCTCCGCCGCGTCGTAGTCGCGCAGGCACGCGTCGCCGGCCTCTTTATGTTTATCTTCCTCATCCGCCACCGCGCTCGGGTACGACTCGTCCTGCTGCAGCTGCTTACGGAACTCCTCCAGGAGCTCCTCCACGCCCGACAGTCTGGACTTCAGATCGGAGATCTGAGAAGCGCTCGAGGCGCCTGCGATGGCGAGAAACATCAGCAGGAAACCCAGCTGCTGACGAAGAAGCACTGATACCAACATGTTCCAATCCTTTATAATTATTAATAATTATTATTATAATCTCAGGAGCGAAAAGGTAATCATTGATGTCTTTCTGATCCAATCACACATCAGCATAATCACAGTGATGATCAAATCTGCACTTCCGTCTCGGTTCTTCTCGCAGGTGCGCCGCTTTTGTCCTCCTCTGAGATGCTGGTGATGAGAGACTCGGGAGTCGGTTCCTTGCCAAATAGAGTCGATTCCAAGCGAAATGACTCGAACGAGTCTTTGACCCTATATACATATTTGCTTTGTTGCAGTTTAAAAAAACAAACACATTTTAATTTATTTTAAGACACGATTCTGGAATCATAAATTGAGACTGAAATGTATTTTATTACAGCTTGCAGTTTATTCATTCAGTCAGAGATGGGAGATGGGAGAACACCGGAGAACCTTGAAGAAACCGACATGGACACATTAAACATGTAGACAGGAAGCTCAGGTTGAAAGATTTTCTCACACCTGACAGTCTGAGTTTCAAGTATTTGGAAAATTTGGAAACAGCTCAAGACCCGACATTATGCTCACATTTTGTTAGGACAAATTTGAAAGGACAAAATTGTCCCTTTGTTAAACTAGGAGACCTCAATCTATTCCAGCATGACAATGCCCCTGTGCACAAAGTCAGATCCACGATTTACATGGGTTGGCGTGGGCCTGATGTAGACATCTAAAAAGAGCTCTCAACCTTATTGAACACCTTTGAGATGAATTGGAATGGCACCCCAGGCCACCTCACCTCACCTCACCTCACCTCACCTACATCAGTACCTGATTTTACTAATTCCCTTGCACCAACTTCAAGAAGATATCATGTACATGAATTTGAGTGGAAGATCTTCAGTTGGCTGCTGTAAAATTCTGACCTCAACCATATTGAACATCTTTGGGATGAACTGGAACCGGGATGAAATGGACCTCTGGGGATACATCAGTATCCCAGATATTGGCTGAATAAGCAAACATCACCATAAGCACACTCCAAAATCTAGTGAAACATCTTCTCAAAAGAGTGGAGATTATTATAACTGCAAATAGGGACTAAATGTATACCTATGTGACAAGCACTTAAAAAAACTGTGGCTTAAGGCAGCTCCATAATACAAAAGCACAAAAGATGTGCTGAAATTCAGTGTGTTTTTGCTCAACATTTGAACAATAGCAGTCCAACATGCACCAACAAGCTTCCAAGACAGAGCTGGATGTATGTGTCGTCACACATTGTTCTCCTCACAATTCGACTCATGAGAATGCTCAGGACTACTGATATCGCAATACCACCCACATTTGGGTGTTGCGACCAAACTTAAATAACCCACATTTGAGTTTCACTGTATTTTCAATAATTATACCCCTCTTAATAAGCTTCTGAAGGCTGTCTGAATTCCAGATGATATTCCAATAATAATAATAATAATAATACAATTTGCACTAAATTATTTATTTTATACCTTATAAAATGTATACAGTAGACTTTGGGTATTATCCAGAGTCCACCACTAGGGGTCATCAGAGTGCCTGAAACGTGCTTTATTAGAGTAGTTCACTCAATCAGCTTTAGAGAAAAAGTGGAGAATACTGGAGAACCCTGAAGAAACCCACATGAACGTATTTGAAACTTTAGACAGTAACCCAAGCTCAGGGTGTTCCAGGATGTAAAGCTATTTACTAATGTAATCAAATGAAAACCCAGACAGTGAAATCATGAAGATCTTTACTAGTAAATACGAAGGACTAAAGCGCTGCTGCATCGCTCAATAAAGCGAGGGATAAAATCATTTTTACCTTTCCAGACTAGTTGCCATAGTAAGTAGCCTGTGAGTGGAGCACTAGTTAGACTTCCCTACATGGTCACGTCACCGCCCCCAGGCTCCGCCTCGCTGTGTGTATGTGTGTGTGTGTGTGTGTGTGCGCGCGAGAGAGAAAGAGATAACACTGGAAACAGGGCAGGGTCCAACGCAGACAGACGTCGGGAAACGATTGCACAAGTTGTTTTTCATACCGGATGCGTTCATCCGGTCACTGACGCCGCAACTATTTTCGGATTTTTTTTTAAATATTTATAATTATTATTTTTTTTTTTTAAAGAAGGGGGAAGGCATTTTCTTCATCTCTTCCCTTTTTCTCGTGAAACCCCTCCGGAGACCACAGGAGGAAGTTGCACGGAAGAACGCATGAAGTTCGGGGAAACTAACGCGTGCGCGTTCCAGCGTCGTAGAGGGTCGTGACTGTCCACGACGGCGCGCGCTCCTGAGTGATTAACAAACACCCCCCCCCCCCATTAATTTCATTTATTTAGTTATTTATAAAAAAAAAAAAAAAGAAAAGAAAAGAAAACTACAGATGCATGATTGTGCTAAGAGGAGGAGGATGTTGGAGTTCACGACTTGGAAGCACGCAGGATTCGGGGTTTAACAGAGGGCAGCGCACGCGATGATCAGCTCGGCTCGCGAGCCTTCGGGTCCTCCGGCACCGGGATGCGCGGACGGTGCACGCCGGGGAAGCGAGGCGTGTTGTCACGCGGAGGTCGCTGGCGTGCTGGTCGTGCCGGCGGCCGGCGATTTCTGGAACGAGCCCGCTGTCGTGAGCGCTCCGGACGCGGGTGCACACGTCGGTGGACGCCCGAGCGCGGCGAAGAGCCGGGCCGCGAGTGTCGCGTACGTGCTTAACTCGGAGACGGGCCCGGCCGAGAGCGCGGCCCTGCAGTGCCTGAAGGACGCGTGCGACGCGGCGGCTTGCCGCCTGGACGTGGTCCACTTTGGCAAGCTGGACTTCGGCGAGGTGGCCGTGCTCGACCAGTTCTACAACGCAGGTGGGTCTCTATAAAAGAGAACGTCTAGGAACTCCTTCCTTCATTCCTTCCATCCATTCATCCATTCATCCATAGACTGCAAATTATCTGTTCATTCAACTCTTGTAAAAATGTCAACATGCTGTCACGCTTCCTATAAATTAAACATTTACATGTACATTTTCCCGTTGAATAACTTTAAAAACACAGCTCCTAGTGACGTCATAACACTATTTCTCAGACATCTAAGTATTTCCCCCTGGCTTTAATAATAATAATAAAAACACCACCCCAAAACCTTTTAAAACTACCCAAGGTCTAGCTAGTTATGACCAACTTTAATCCTGAAAAATCATAGAACTTTTTTATGATAGAAGAGTGAAAGGTGAAAGTTTATAGGACTGTGGTGAGACCTGAGATGTTGTATGGATTAGAGACAGTGGCATTGAGTAAAAGACAGGAGGTGGAGCTGGAGGTCGCAGAGCTGAAGATGTTGAGGTTTTCGTTGGGAGTGATGACGATGGACAGGATTAGAAACGAGTTTATTAGAGGGACGGCGCATGTAGGACGTTTCGGAGACAAGGTGAAAGAGGTGTGATTGAGATGGTTTGGACATGTGCAGAGGAGGGACATGGGGTATATCAGTAGGAGAATGCTGAGAATGGAGCCACCAGGAAGGAGGGAAAGAGGAAGACCAAGGAGGAGGTTTATGGATGTGGTGAGGGAAGACGTGCAGGTAGTTGGGTTGAAAGAGGTAGATGTAGAGGACAGGGGGGTATGCAGACGATAATCCGCTGTGGCACCCCCTAATGGGAGACGCCGAAAGAAGACATGTAATTCAAATAATAAGGCAATTCAAAGCCCAAAGCTCTTTTTTGGATGGTATGAAATCTGCAGCACACAGTGATCTAAAGCATCACCTCATCACCGGGTTCTCAGGCGTGATATGATCAGGCTTGGTGTTTGGTTCTTTAACCACAGAAGCAGTTTTGCATTTCAACTGCAATGTTTCTGCTTATCAGCTCGTTATCAAGCTTTTTGTTAGTTCCTCTCAGAGGGTGAGATTTGTACTGCGATTTCAACACCTTGCATTTTCTCACATTCTCGCGGCTTTCCTTCACAACCCATGGAGATAAGGGATTTCTTTTGGATCTTGTCAGTTCGTCGTGTGGAAAAAGATCAACACCCACCATTGCTATGGGACAGTTTGTATGTAGTGCGTTCTTGAAGTACGTCGAATGTAGAACAATTGAGCGCTAGTCGTACCAGAGTCGAAAAGGGATTGCAGCTCTGAAAGTCGACCTTGCTTCATTCTGAAGATGGGTTTCCTGGATTTGAAAGCGTTGGCTCAGAAAGCCCCCATTGGTGCTCCACATGAGGCTCTTCAGACATAGAAACCATAGAAACAAAGACTCATCCATGAATCACACAGAAGTGTGTTAGGATTACAACCCAGGTTCAACCACAGCTTTTGGCTCTTTTCCAATCACAATAAACCTTTAGAAACTCAATATGGGTGTATTTACAGTGGCTGTCAAAAGTTTGGGTTTAACTGCTGCATACATTCGGAACATGTGTAAAAACAAGTCTAACTTGATTAGAGGTCTGTACCAGCAACAAATCTAGTCTTTACCTAAGTGTTACCTAATTTGTATGGCTTTATATATATACTTTAAAAATATAAAGGGCTTTCGAGCACCTCGCTTGATTCGGATCGATCTCAAAATCCGATCTAGGGCGCTCTGATCTAATCCAAAAGAAGCCGGCATGAGCTTTCATTTCAAGCAAACCAAAAGCCCTACCTGATTCCACCTGTTTAATCCGTTTATCTTGGCTTTCAGTAGACTCGGGTGTGGCTTCTGTTTCGGTTGGAATGAAAACCGACACCCACACAGACCCTTTGTGGAGACGTTTTGGACACCCCTGACCTAATCAGATCTTCTCTGAATGAATGGAAAGTGAGTCAACACAACTGAATAATCAGTAGCAAGAATTCAATAGTGTGTGTCTGTGTGTGTCTGTGTGTGTCTGTGTGTGTCTGTGTGTGTCTGTGTGTGTCTGTGTGTGTCTGTGTGCATGAAATGCCTGTATAACTGGTAGGTGAGAATATTCAGTTTATGGCAGCCCAGTTTACGGTTTAGTGCCGTTTTTATTTATTTATTTATTTTTTCTTGGGGATTGTTTTTTTTTTATTTTTTATTTTGTACTGTTTTAGGATCTATAATAGTCATATCGTTTCATTACATGATAAATTAGTTTGAAACGCTTCTTTTTTCCTTCTTGGAATTTGGCTCAGTGGTTCATTGTAGGCTTTTGTTCAATTCTTTGAGAAGAGTTTCAACAGCAGCTCAAGAATTGTTTAGGGAAAATGTATTTTCATGTAAAAAAAAAAAAAAAACACCTTGTTGGTGTTTTAATTGCAGGTTCGATGTTTAAGGGCAGCTTCTTTTGTCCAATTGAATACACTTTCGTTTGAAAACGCATATTTTTCTGTCCGGTTTGAAGACGCTGAGACAGCGTTTTTCGGTCAGCGAAGACGTAGCCTTTTGAAAACGCGGTTTCGGACGGTGAAAACGGAGGCTTTCGCCAAAATACAAACAAAAAAACCCCAAGACTCGTTTTTGTTTTGAAAACGGAGCAAAGTCTTACTTTTGCTGAGTGTCTTTTGGGAAACGATTGAGAAAGAAAGTGTGGACGCTGGATCGTTTTTAGACGTAAAAAAAACTCCTGGAATTTATCCAGATTAGCGCAGACCTAGACTTTCCGTTCTGCAGTACTGCATTGATTTTCCTTATCTAGAATCAGGTAAATAAGAGAACACCGACGATCCCTGAAGAAACCTGCATGGATGAGTGTCCCAGGATGCAATATGTAATATTAATAGCAGCATTATGGTTAAGTGTAAACCTGAAGTAATGTTATGTAAATGTAAATTGTTTTATTTGCGCTGTAGCTCTGCAGGTTTTTGGTGTTTTTATGGAAAGTTAGAAGGTTCTGCAGTACAGCATTGACTGCCCTTTTGGAGAACGATGTGTCTTTCATTTTGAGCAGTTGAATGGTTTGGTTCTTGCTCAAGGTGGTGATGGGATTTGAACTCTTAGACGTCCAACATCTAAACCACTGAGCTACTTCTACCAGTAATCATGTGAGGTTACTCTGCCTTCAGGCAAGGCTCTTAACTGTCAAGTATCTATGCTTGGAATGTACTTGATGTCACTCGTAAATCCTGTTGGATGAAAAGGCTCTTCTTAACGAATAACTAAGCGCGAATGAAAGCTACTCGCTGAATACAAACGCACTCCCTATTCTCCTTTGTTGGCTGCGAACACGTGGCGCATTCAGAAGATCTCTGTAGGATGATTGCGGCACGCTGAGGCACGTCCAAACAACAACAAAAAACAATCCTGTTTGCATCTCTTCCCATTTTCTCGTGCATGACGGCACTTTAGTTACCTCAGCGAAAAAAACAAAACAAGCCTCGAGGCTTTATTTTTTCAATTGAGCTTTCAGAATTTTTAATTCACCATCTGCTGCTGTGGAGAAACTCAATCGTAAATACTGCACTGTTTGTTTGGGTTTTAAGATCCCAAACCTGATTTCTAACTATTGGTAATCCCAGTGTTTGTTGACGAATCAAACCTGGTTTCTGTCAAGGCGTCATAATCCTTTTTTCAGGGAGTGTTTTCTTGCTGTGTAACTTCTGGCTTTGTTATGAGAGGTGTAAATGGTGCGTTCAGGGATTTTACCTTTACATTTTTCTTTTTTTGCGCCATTTGTATTGTGTTGACGTTCCACATGCACCTATCAATCAGCCGTGCAGAAAGTGATCGTTGTGCCGGTACCGTGTGTGTGTTCTGGGGGTGTGAATTTCGGTCCGTATAAATTTTTATGCCGCATTTAGGCGAATATTCTCGGAATCTAAAATGGCGTTGTAATACAGATGTTTTTTTTGGGGGGGTTTTTTGGCTTGGATTTTGAGTTCATTATGATGCCGCTTTAGTGCCACGTTAAAAATATATACATATTTAAGATTGCGAGAATAAAGTCGAAATATTGAGAAAAATCGCAGAATTGGCGAGAAACGTTTCACCGTTTTGCGTAAAATGGATGTGGAGGATTCGGTTAAATCCTACTTGATTAAAATAGTTGTCTTTTGGCACATCTGCATTGACGCTACAGAGGTTCTTCAGGAAACTTTTTTGTTCAGTCTGAAATGGTGACCAGTGGATAGATGTTTCTCAAGAGACTGTGAGGATGATAATTAAGGGAATTAAAATTTATTTATCAAAATATTAAGACTTTATTCTTGTAATCTTAGATTTTCTATTTATTTATTTACTTTTTTTATGTAAATCCCGCTCCTTTTACGTTTTAACACACGTTTTTTTACTCTCTACTTTGGTCAAGATCCCCTTTATGTGGTGAGGACACTTACTTTAGTCCTCAGCTCCGTGTGCCGTTATGTAGCTGTGTTGTATCACCAGGGTTCTGGAGAAACGCTGTCTCATTTCACTGTGTACTGCATCAGCTTCTGTATATGTGGTTGAAATGGCAATAAAAGCTGTTTGACTTCCTGTTTTGTCTTTCTGTGGGGAAAAACAAAAACCCTCAGGAGAGGCTTATTTTTTCTTTCTTTTGTGATTATACGTCAAAGTCAAACATGCACTGAGTTTTATTCACATGAATAAACTGAAAAACAGTCAGTAAACAACTGTATTCAAGGAAGTGTGCGAATTTTGGAGGGAAAAGGGGGAGGGGCTTCCGGTTGACGTTAGCTAAAGTTTGTTGGTTCGATCGGCAGATTTTTTTTTTCGCTATAAAACACGACTATTTAGGCATATTTATCTCTATTTATTCATCTCCCAGAGATAATATATCAATCTTCTGATCAAACATTTGTCTAGATATTCCACTAGATTTTGTGGAGATTTGTGCTCAGGAGGCCTGAGATGGCAGTTCTAATTCATCCCAAAGGGGTTCAGTAGAGCTGAAATTTATAGCAGGCCGCTCAAGATTTTCCACTACAACCCATGTACCCCGTATCTTCATGGTGCTGGTTTTGTGTACAGGGGCATTGTCATGCTCTAAAAGGTTTAGGTTCCTCAAGTGAAGGGGAAAATGTCCTGACTTTTGTGGTAGCAATTTGTGAAAAACCCTCATGTGGCTGGAAAAGCTAGGTGTCCCCATATTGTGTGTATCATTTGATAATAAATATACTATAACTTTACCTCGGACACAATTTCAAAGCGTGCATATGCGTTTTTAGCAAACACGTTAGTTTTTTTTCAATCTGACTCTAATCTGGGCCGATGATGTCATTTAAGATGAGGTTTTACGAGGTTGTTGTGGTCACAGTAAAGAACGCGGTGATCTTTCGCAATGATGCTGGACTTTAGGGCACACGAGACAATGTGTATTTGGGTATTCGGATCACATCTCGCTCCACACACACACACACACACGCACGCACACAGTGCTGGGTTTGTTTATGCCACTATGCCTTCTGATGTCTTTGTTCTGCTTCTACCTGCAGAGTCTCACATAAACCCGTATTTGCACTGTTCTGAATCCGTCACAGATGCGGACATGGATTTTAGAATTGAATTAAATGTTTTGCGTCACATAAACACCCATTCATAGTAAAACAAGTAGCGAAAAAAGATTGTAAACCACTGGCCTGTGACATAAAATAGAAAATAAAGATCTGAAGGATTAAACAAAATGAAAGAATGAAAATAGAATTGACAATATAATAGAATATAAATGCAGGAGGACATTTTATTATATTAATAGAAATGTGTGTGTGCCAGTTTTTTCATTGCTTGTATGTCACTGATTTAAAGATGGAAAATTATGTATTTCTTTGTTTATTTTATTTAATAATTTCTTTTAATTTCCATTGTGTGGTATTTATCAGCTTCAAAAAAGAAAGTTACTAGTCGCTTGATTCGATTTCGTCAAATTGTATGGCTTTTCCGTCGCACTTCTGACGATTCTGAGTCTTGCTGGATTCGTTGCATGTGTTTTGTGCGTGTATAATAACGTGATCCCTATGAGATCTAAATGAGGTTAAAAACATTGGCAACACGGCTGAGCCGTTTCCCAGGCATGAAACGGAAAACCTGGGGCTGATGATGTCATCAGGAGAAGTGCAGAAAGCAGAGGTGTATCCTAGAAGCTTAGTATAGTATATCACCTTTAGCTGAATGTGTGCTGTGTGTAGTAGAGCCAGCCATGGGTGCAACTCTTTGAGACAGAGGTGAGGAGATGAGACGAGAGGGTGAAAGTGAAATGAAAATGCTGGTAAACGCAGTCGTAGTGAATAGCAGCAGGCCTGGCGAGAGTCTGGAGCTCAGCCGAGCGCCTGAACAAACGCTCAGCGGGAGATTTCAAGCGTTTCGTTTATCCTGGCTCGCGATCGAGAAAACCAGGTCAAGAGGATCTGCCGTGCAAACTGTAGAGCTGCGAGAGGAAAGAGAGCGCACTGCCCGGCCATTTAAACGAGCAAAATCGATTACGATGGGCGAGCCGGCCCGTTGTAATAAAAATCCGAGCAATTTTTATGTGCAGTCGGTGCAGTTATGAGGGATTCTGATTGTCTTCAGGGTGCAATTATCAGCAGGTATACGTAGGAAAGACGGCAGATGCGAACTATATTAATTTTATTGAAAGGTGTGGTTTCCGGCTCCGTTGTCGCAAGATCCTGCGGTCAGGGGGCTCTTGAGCAAAAAAAACGATGTTTGCAGCTTCAGAAACAAGCACACAGGAGTCGGATAAATTGAAGCGAACAGGGCGAACGTTAAGTTTGCGGGATTCGCAGTTTACTTGAGGTGACTGCTTCGATTTCCTGATCAGTAGCAGCTCTGTGCACGCTCGTGCTTCGGTTTCGGTCCTGTGCAGAAGCGGCAGCGCGGAGGAAGGAAGGTCGAGACAGCCGCTTCCTGGAGTCATAAGAAAGGAAACGAAGGCGACGGCGCTCGATGCCAGCGGCTTAAAAAAAACCCCCAAAAAACTCACAGACTGGTGTAGAAATTAGATTTAGTCCTAAAATCAATCTAGGACTTCAGGAAAAGTTGAGATCCTCCTGAATCTATTGCTCGATTTGAACCTCAGCTCAAGCTCTTGACCTGGTTCTTAACAACCAGGAGGAACCGTGCCATCTTGAGGCACCTTGGGACGTTTACAGACGTCCAGCGCTGTCAGAAACTGATCCTTTACTATCGCCATTCAGGCGTAAGCTGCTTTCGAAACGATAAGACGTCAAGGCCGAATCGCAAGCATACAAAAGAACATCACTATCACTAACTCCTGTTCCCGAACCAAAGCTGGCTGTTTATCAGCTCTGTACATTGAGTCTATAATTGAAAGCAGCAAGGCACCAGATAAGCTTTTCAGCATTGCGAAGATTATCTATGCGTCTCGGCTTCTCTTTCTTCTACGGAGCTTTTAAAGCTTCACATCCGACTTCCCACTCCTTCCAGCATGAGTGCTGGAACCATCTAACTCCATTATTCTGCTATTATTCACTCCTTTTTGCCTGAATGCAGGGAATTTTTCAAAACGACTTTTCAACCAAGCAAATGAGGGTCAAGGGCCTTGCTCAAGGCCCAGCAGTGGCAGCTTGGTATTTGGGATGCTGAGATTAAAGTTAATCGCCTTCCAATCCAAAAGTCCAATGTCTTAAACGCTGAGCTACCACGTTCCCTACGCTTTTCAATCTGTGCTTCACTTCTATTTTATTGCACTTTATTTGGCTTTTCTCTCAAAGTATAAATCATTCAGTGATCATAAGATTATCGTTTTTCAGAGACGCCTGCGTGTTCCTTTTGTTTAAGATGCAACAAACCAGGTCATTTAACTGTATTCGTTTCCATCAAATTGTCGCCTCGGGCAACAACAGCAGGTTAAAAACATTGTATTATAATACAAGTTTCAGTATATTCTGGGAGAACTCGTTATACACCGATCAGGCATAAGATTCCGACCAGTGATGATCTCTTCATCATTGCACCTGTTAGTGAGTGGGATATATTTATTAGGCAGCAAGTGAACACTTTGTCCTCAAAGTTGACGTGTTCGAAAGCAGGAAAAATGGGCGAGCGTAAGGATTTGACCAAATCGTGATGCTCAACTCCATGCGTTTTTGTTTGGGCTGTGGCTCATTGAGACCGACTTCCCTTCTTTCAACAAGACGAGGAGTTGAAACGTACGTCCAAACGCTGTGTTATTTAGTGAGCGATCATCTGGAGTGTTTTCTATCATGGAACGGCTTGTCCAGGCACCGCACCTAAATCCAATTGATCTGCTCTGGGATGAACTGGATCACAAGGTCAGAAAGAAAACAACTTTTGGCAGGATTTACAACAGGCATGTCAAAGCATTTAAGCTGAAAACGAACTGTCTGGATGCCAAGAATGTGTAAAACTGATATTCATGCTTAGGGAGGATAAATGTTATTAATAAAAAAAAAAAATGTATATACAAACATCATCTCATGTGACAATTGATCCTCTCAGTCCAAAAGTATTAGAAGTATTAGACTTGTCTGTCCCTAACTCTTTTCAAGAGGTATGCAACAACGCAGGAGTTTAAAAAAAGATGCTGTGGTTTGTTCATGTGACCAGGCAGAGTTAGCTATTGAATGCTGTGTTGTAAATGGTGTCCTTGTCAGATTGAGTGGCTGTGTTAAAAAAAAAAAAAAAAAAAAAAAAAACATTTGGCTCGTCGCATCGTTCAAAACCCATACACGAGAGCAAGGGATCAGCTGAGCCGTATTTCGAATATCATTAAAGCCCGTTTCCATTCCCAGTAAATGGAGAACGAGGCAGACAGAACATTTAGTTCTGGGTTATTTCGAATATAAAACGGTTCTCAGGGAGCAATCGCGCACACACGCACGCGCCGCATTCATTTCCAACCTATAAATACCACCTTCTCGGCTTTCGAAGGCCGACTATTGTTCGCCAGGCATCTCTTCTTTCTTCTCGAGTTCGTATTTAGAAATTGGACTTCAGAGAGAAATTCCTTCGATTGTTTTTGCTTTCGGTGCACGAGTCAGGAGTCTGCATTTAGTAACAGAGTTAATTCTATTTAGCTTGTCAGGCAGGTTGAATAAGCTTTTGCTACCGGTATGACGGTATATCCTCCACATGGAGGATTTGGATTTTTATTTTGCAGGGAACAAAAATGTAATATTGGGACATCTGACTTTTCATGCCGTATGTGCTTCATCCCCAAAGTGCCGCGACACAGTATGGGGCACTCAATTGTATTGGACTTCTTTAGATGCGTTAACATCTTCAAAAAGACCATAAAGATCTGATTCGCAGGTGGAAGATCTCCTGCTATAGAGCTTTAACCCTATTGAACACCTTTGGGTTGAATTGGAACGGCACCACAGGCCTCCTCACCTCACCTACAGCAGTATTCGAGTATACTAATGACAAATTTGGCGGCCATATTTGTTTCTTAATAGTTGTAGAATTGGACAGGTTTAAACTTGAAATGTGTATGTTTAGTCAAACACGGGCTTTATCGTGAATCCATTTTCCAATTGTGTTTCCACTGAAGAGCCCCCAGGGTATGATGTTATAGGAAACCAGTCAATGAAGTTGCCACCCTTTGTGGTAAAATTGTGTATTTTCAAAAGTACTGAAGTGTTTTTTTTTTTTCCCCCTCGGACAACACGATATAGTTTGGTCACTTTATAGAGCGGGTGCAGAGATTCCTTTCCAAATTACCAATGCAAAGACTCGAAAGCGAATCACTGTTCTCTGGTAGTCTTGTGGTATAAACCTGACAATCCTGACTGATATTATATAAAAGCTATCCTTAATTCCCTCAGCAGCTTCTCTTATTATTGGCGTTCTGCGATTGGTCTTTGTCATGAAATTCGTTATGATCAATGCTAGTGATGTACTACATTCGACCCAAGCTCAGTGCATCGTTTGTTTGTTGATTGGATTCACCAAGGTAGCGAATACTCTGCCCTTATTATCTACCTTTTAAATGTAAAAAAAAAAGCCCAGGATCAGGACTTGCTGTCCCTCTGCAAGTATTCCCCCCCCCCCCCCCCCTTACACACCTCTGTGCTAAACTTCCACAGAGTTGTTAAGTCAGCGGCAGCGTTAGATATATCTAGCCGTTATACATATCTCGCCAGTCACGCCATCGGCATAATATTTGTAATGACACGAATCATTTTCAAGAACGACATCACGACGCCTCAGGCACAAACACTGCGTGTCTCATCCGGTACGCTCAACGCGCTTTGGTGGAACACGTTGTTCTAAATATACAATGAAGGAACCATTCACCGTGAAAAACGCAATCAAAAGCCGTATCTATTGCGCTTAGCGATTCTGCTGCTAATTTGTCAGCTCTTTTTTTGCTACCTCAAATAATGCAATAATAAAAAAAAAAAAGGGAAAAATGTGAATTGGAGTTTAATTTGAGAATTAACCCGAATTAATTTACCACAGAAATAAATCAGGTGACAGACGTTTGACTCAAAGTACCAGGATGTTACTGATAACAAGAATGGTGATATTAGCATGTAAGATTTGGAAGATGTCTAAAGCTGGGCATAATAGATGAAGACAGCTTTAACTACACATGAGATGAGGGCAAATGTTCCACCAATAATGAATCAATTGACCGTCAAGTCGAGTCTGAGCTCAAATTTGGGACTCTGAAAAGTTCAGGCCATTCCACATTTAGTCTCCATTTTCTGTTATAACCGCATGTTCCACTTGATTTTGTGGAGAACTCATCCAGCCACAGCCACACAGATGTCAGGAACTGATGTTGGTAAAGTGAGGAGGCCTAGGGGACTCTTTTAATTCATCCCATAGGTGTTAAATAGGGTTTGATCTCTATAGCAGGCCATTCAAGATCTTTCACTGGAACAGGTTTGGGTCTCGTAGTGGAAGTGCCTGGAAAATTTCATGATGTCGCAATGAAAGACATCCTGCACAATTGTGTGCCTCCAAATTTGTCCTGAAAGTCAGGAATGCATCATGGAGTAGCGAGAAGGGGGTGGAGGTAGGGTCCGGGTGAGATTTGTGGCTATAAACTGCCCCACCTTCCTCCTTTATCACCCCTCAGGTATTTTCTTGTAGCATTTCAGCCCATGGAAGATCTGTGTAGGCGATTATGAGCGTATTTTGGCACGTGGTAATGGTGTGGTAATAGAGGCTTTCACCGAAATTGACACAAATGGGATATACGGTGGTTTGAACAAGTATTCGGCCCCTGCTTAAACTTTTCTCACGTTTTTGGTAGTTTTCCCAATTAGAATGGAAATTAATTGTAATTTTGATTATAGTCATGGGTTGAAACAAAAGTTTTGGAGACCTGTGGAGAGAGAAAAAAACTATTTGCAAAAGTATCTACAAATAATAAGTACATGCATTTGTATTTGGTCAAGCAAATTCCTTTCCAACCCATGTAGGGCAAATGTTCACAGAGCTGGCTTTGTGCAAAGGATCAAGTCTCTTAGTTCAAGAGAATTGTGTAGCCTTAATTGTAGCTTGGCATTCATTTGCTGCGTTGGTAATTGAGACAGTAAAAAGCCCTAACAAGCAAAGCGTGTGTTATGTGTGTGTTCATTATGTGTGTGTGTGTGTGTGTGTGTTTTATGAAACAAAACAGCAGAGTGGTTTCTCTGTCACTCGGTCAAGAGGTAGTGGTAAATGTCTGAGGTACAATGTTTGAGAGCAAAAAACAAAACAAAAAAAAGCGGTAACACCCGAGCTGCTCGCTCGGATTGTGATTTGCGTTTAATGTGGTAGATAAAATGCAGACGATTAAAGGAAACATCAGGAGCAAGCATCTTTTTTTTTTTTTTTCTTTTCTAATTTGGCAGTGATTGCCAGTTAATGTGCATCTCATTTGCCTATTACACCTAACAAATTCAATTTATTTAGACTAGTTTACTGATTATTCACACGGAGAGATAAATGTTAGCATGAATCTGAAGAAAAGAGTTACAAGGATTGTTTTGCTTCCTTGCACTGAGTCTGAAGCTAGTTAGAGGAGCTAACATGGCCTAGCAAGAATTCAAGTATTAACTCGCATTATTAATAATGGAATGACTGCTAGTTGGATGAGCTAGCATAGCCTAGCAAGTGTTCATGTATTAAATAGCATTTTATTTAATGGAATAAAAGCTAGTTAGATGAGCTAGCATGGCCTAGCAATTGTTCATGTATTAACTAGGATTATTAGTCATGGAATGAAAGCAAGTTAGATGAGCTAGCATGACCGAGCAAGAGTACATGTATCAACTAGCTTAACTGATAATGCAATGAAAGCTAGTTAGATGAGCTAACATGGCCTAGCAAGAGTTTATATCCTATTTGCTAAGCTAGCTAGTCATGCTTTTTAGTTTCTAGCAAAACCTTTCTTGCATCAGCACACACCCATGACATTAGCTTGTCTTAGTCATATTTTTGCTCATACACACGCGAACATGGAGGTTAAGTATTTAAAGGATTAATGAGTAATTGGCAACGTGTGTGTGGGTGGGGGTGGGGGGGGGGTCGATAGCATTTGAATCGTTTCCTCTTGGTAATGAACAAGAAGTTCTTACACACACACACCAGATTAAATGGCTTCCTGTCAATATTTACATGCCGCCAGTGACAACTTTTGTTAGGGACAGGCCCTATGCAAATTACACACACACACACACACACACACACACAGTGCTCGTTCATATCCCCAATCTGATCGCATATGAGACATCTGTCTCCCAGAAGAGGACTGGTTTCGTCCGGGTCCTTTCAGTGTCTCCCAGCATCATTTTCCCTCTCCAACATCTTTCTTACCTCTCTGCTTTCTCTTTCTCAATAAGCGTGTCAGCCCCTAGCCAGATTTATGCAAAGATCACATTTAGCAGTGGTTCTTGAGTTTTTCTGCCATTCTCCACTTTAGAGGGGGTTGAATTTTTTAACTTACCAACAGTAAATCTTTATTTTTCCCCAATGGTTCCACTTTTTCCATCTGTCTTTGAGTGTAAAAATCTTGCCGTTCATGCCTATGTCATGTATTTTTTTTTCCCCACTAGGGGGGCACGCCCAACACTTTGAGAACCACCGCGTTATAGTCATAACTCTAAAACCTCTGTCTCGCAGATATCGCCGTGGTGGAAATGACCGATGCTTTCCGGCAGCCGTCTCTCTTCTATCACCTGGGAGTGAGGGAGAGTTTCAGCATGGCCAACAACATCATCCTGTACAGCGACTCCAATTCTGACTCACTGCAGAACCTCCAGGTAAGGGGACCTCCAGATTCCATGAAATGATCCCGTTACATCATGCAGGCCGTACGTCCAGGCCTAAACTGCTTTAATTGTTGATGGAAGTGTTTTGTTTTTTTTGTGATCTACTGTATCTTTTCAGCAAGCAAATACACCCCTCACATTTTAGCATCCATTTTATAAATGGACAATAAATAGAAATTAAACTTGAATATATTTTACAGTAGGGTCGATCAAAGAAGTTGCGTCCTCATGTTGTGTGTCAGTGCAGAAGCTGCTTTAAAAAACGGACAAATGAGTGCTGCAGCATTTCTTTAGAGGTTGCAGAATCAGAGGGTTCGCTCTTCAATGCAATTGCAACAAGTCGGTTTGCAGGCCGTCATCCCAGAAGGAAGCCTCTTCTGAAAAAGATAAACTTGTTTGGCTCAGATGGTGTCCAATCTGGACCAAATAAAATAATTGCTGAAATGTGAGGGGTGCACTTACTTTTGTGAAATACTGTATTCGTTTGTAGGGGTGTTTCATTATATACTGTGTACGTGTGCACGTGCGCACAGTAGCGGTCACGTCCTATAAAATGCTTGAGGGCTCTAAGTGTTGCTTTGGTGCCTTCACACCCTGGAATGAGACTCTCCACTTTTGTCACACCACTGATTGTGTTACACAGAAACCGAGAAGCTCGAGCAGGTCTTTCCTGCAGCCTGATTTAAAGGAGAAGGAGATCGTGAGAAGCTCATGGGGGCGTTCGAGTGCGTGAGGAGGTCAGCCGAGTAGGCCAGGAGTTGAAATGTTTTGAAGTTGCAGAGTAGCAGCTTCTGGATCTAGACTGAGAAGATCTCATCTATTGCAAGTTAAAATTATGCTAATGGATGGTGTATTTTTTCCTCTGTCAATTAGTGCAACGTTATGCAGTCATGGAAGCGCGTGGGCCGAAAGGTTGTGGGTTTCCTCCAAATGTGTTACTTTACCTCTCAACTGATGTTGCATCTTCATGATTATGAAGATTCAAGGGAATCATGTCTCACCCTTTACCTTCGCTGTTTTGTAATCGAAAAAGAATCCAGATGGGTTGGAATGATAAATGTTAGCGTGAATCTAAAGAAAAGATAATAGAAAATTATTTTGCTCCCTCACTCTTAAACAGACGCTAGTTAGATGAATTAGCATTAGCCTAGCAAATTTTCCTGTGTTAACTAGCATTATTAGTCATGGAATAAAAGCTAGTTAGGTGAGTTAGCATGACCTAGCAAGAGTACATGTATCAACTAGCTTTGTTAATAATGGCAATAAAGCAAATTAGATGAGCTAGCATAGCCTAGCAAGAGTTTATTCATGGAATAAAAGCTAGTTGGAAGAGTTTGCCAAATACAACTCCATTTTTGTTTCTAAACACATTCCAAAATGTCCCGCTGCTTATAAAAGGATGGGTTTGTTTTTACTGGCAGTGGACAAGCAACACTTGTTTCATGCTCTGACTGGTCCATTTTTCTGCCACAGTGGCAGCCATTTTGGATAGCTATAATAATGTACACTATATGGACAATTATATTGGGACGCCTGACTTTTCCAGCCATACGTGGTTCTTCTACCAACTGTTATCACAAAGCTGTATACACAATTGCATAGGATAAATTTTTCCCTACACAACTTCCCTGCACTATGATGATCTGCTTTATGTGGCTTGGAGTGGAAGACCTCCTGCTATAATGACCAAACCCTATTAAAGACCTTTGGGATGAAATGGAACGATACCCCAGACCTCCTCACCTCCATCAGTACCTGACTTTCCTCACACTCTTGTTGTTGAATGAGCACAAATCTCCACAAAATCTGATAGAACATCATCTCAGAAGAGGGGAGCTCATTTTAACAGCAAATGGGGACTGATTGTGGAATGCTATGGTTAAGTATCTATAAACTTTTTTTTATTTAGTGTAGGTCTGCTAAAGTCTTGGTTTTGTGTTATCTAATGTACATTTTATGTGGCACCTTCGTCACTAAGAAACGTAAAATCTTGTAGCATCATCTTTAGAGTATTATAAGAGCAAATGTGGACGAAATGTGGAATCAAGAAGTGCATATCAATCTTTTGGGAAGGTGTCCACAAACGTTTGTCCATATAGTGTATCATCATAGAGATTTGGGTTCATCCATTAGCTACAATCTGATTGTAACGAGACCCCTAGCATGTTTGGCTAAAGAACTACAGCGTGAATTAGGTTTCCCTTTCTTTTTTTTTTTTTTTATGAAATACTGGCTCTGTACTAGTCTGCGATAGAATGTATTGGAGGGGGCTCATTAGTTGGGAATGCTAATGACCCCTCACTGCGTACAGGAGCGAAGAGGATTAACGGGGACTCGCCTGAAGTAAAGAATGTAGAGCGGAAAGCGTAAAGTTTTCTCGCTGAGGGGCTCAGAAAATCGCTCACTCTCTCTCTCTCACTCACTCATGTCTCGTTTGTGTTTCCCCTTTCAGGAGGTCGTGTGCCAGAAAAACACTGTGAGTATATACACATGCAGAATCCTACACTGACCAAACCCTTGACAACTTTCACTTTTCGACTATTTTTTGACAAATTGAGCGGGAAAAAAAACAATCTCTCGTGAAGCGCTTTTACTTCCTCTATTCGCGCCAAGGCAAACGAAACTGATTTGTTGCCTCGTCTATGCACAGAGAGCACAGCACTCATACATATAACCCAATAACTCTTGAATTGATGTTCCTGGCGAAAAAAATAAAAAAAAGTCTTTATAATTAAGGCCGACACGATTTCACAACTCGAAGCATAGCTAACAAAACAATACATTGGCGATACATATGAATGCGCTACCGATACGATTCACCCCCATTACGCCTCAGCGCGATCAATTCACGATGCGATTCAATGGAATAAATACACGACGCTCAACAATGCTGCAAATACGGTGCCGAGGAAAAACGTGCTCGAGAAACCATTCAGCTCAAAAATCTCAATCTCAAAATTTCACGGCAATGCCCCGATGCAAATCGCTAAATTTTAGCGTCTCTGGTTTGCACACACGATCCTCAGCACATATATTTCACTTCCTGGAGCGTGGGTCATGTGACCGCCCTCCTAACCAATGCACAAAAAAGAAATTTTTTGATTTTAGTTCAACGGTCGTGTGTGCAGTGGAAACTTGTACCGTACGAAGGGTTTTCCCAGGCTGCCTTTTATCACTGTATTAAGAAAGAAAGAACGAAAGAAAAGAGAGAAAAAAAGAGAAAAAAGTTTGACAAACAGGAAGTTGAGCTAAAGTTCAGTGCTTTGCAGCACCCCAAGCAGCTGCACCTGAGTAGTCCGAGTAATAAAAAGCTCTTTCTTCCAACCTGTCTTTCTGTTTCTTTCTGTCTTTCCCAATCTCTCTCTCTCTCTCTCTCTCTCTCTCTCTCTCTCTCTCTCTCTCTCTCTCTCTCTCTCTCTCTCTCTCTCTCTCTCTCTCTCTCTGTGTCACCCTTTGTGAGGCAGCAGATGGAGAGAGCGCAGGGTTAGTGGGTTGCTCACTCGGCTTTAGCGAGGCTATAAGTGGCTCAGGGGATCAGGTGGCTTCGTGATGCAGGTAGCAGGAAACCCAAGCGCTCGACTCCCAGTCGAACAGCATGAGTGTGATTCCTCCCAATGGTTCACTGGTCCTCTCTTTTCCTTCTTTTTCCTTTTTTTTTTTTTTTTTTTTTTTTTTTTTTTTTTTTTTTTTAAATCTGTTGCCCTTTATCTCTGCTCCTTCAGCACCTACGTCTTTCCTTTGACCTTCATTGTCCATTCCAGTATCAAGTGAATAACTAATCCTTGTCCTTTCTTTCTTTTTTTTTTTTTTTTTTTTTTTTTGATCTTTCAAAGTTTTTCGCCTTCCTGTTCTTCATCAGATGTCTTTAAGTGCGTCAGGTTCAGTCATGGAAACTGGCAGAAAGAAAACGGAGGCAGAGCAAAAGGCACCCCCCCCCCCCCTTTATTTTTTAATAGATTAATAACGATGCTTATAATGCAGCTGAGAAAGCTTGATGTTCAAAGGGCTTATTTTTTTCATTTGAATGAAAGTGCACCCTGTCTTTGTTCTCTCTCTTTCCCTCTCTTTTACTCTCTTCGTCCCTCACCGCTTAAAATATGAATGAGCTTGTGACGGGTGACGCAGCTAAGTCATTGAACACACTGAACGTGTACATTTGTTTCTTTTGTAAATAGGTGTAAATATCATTGTCTGTCTGTCTGTCTGTCTGTCTGTCTGTCTGTCTGTCTAACATTTAAAGCAAATGAGAGGGAGACAGACGGAGAGGGAGAAAGACAGACAGCAAAATCTCTTTTTCTTTCTCTGTATCCATGTTCAGTCGGTTTTTCGTGTTGCTTGTGCACACACACTTTCAGCATCACACTTTGTTCCCCTCTGTAATATTTCTTTGTATTATATTGCTAATGGCTGCCAAAGTCTCTACAGCTCCATTTAATAAAGCTTTATTGTTTACCTCTCTCACATTTCTCTCTCTCTCTCACACACACACACACACACACACACACACACACACACACACACACACACACACACACACACTGGCTCTTTGTCTTTCTCTGTCACTCGCTCTCTTTTTTCCTCTGTATGGCTTAGCACTTGTTATCTTTAATGGATGGATAGATGGATGGATAGATAGGGAAGCAGATAGCGATGGATGGATGGATGGATAGATAGATAGATAGATAGATAGATAGATAGATAGATAGATAGATAGATAGATAGATAGATAGATAGATAGATAGATTGATCATCTAACTAAAGATTATAACATTTATGTTGTGGTGTTTTTACTTTATTTTCAGAAAAATTATTGGGTAAATTTCATACACCCATATTTTCTTCTCTCTCTTTTCTCCTCTCTTTCTCCAGTCGTGTGCAGCGAACTACCTATTTATTCCGTACATGGTGACTCCTCAAAATAAGGTGTACTGCTGTGAGAGCAGCCTCATGAAGGGCCTCAGTGAACTGATGCAGCCCAGTTTCGAGGCACTGCTCGGTCCTATCTGCATGCCTCTAGTGGATCGCTTGACCCAGCTTCTCACCAACACACAGACCAGCTCCTGGTACGTGATCATGACACACATGCACACACACACACACACACACACACACACACACACACACACACACACACACACATTCTTACTGTGATCGTCTCATTACACTGGGTTACTCATCACAAGGAAAGTAGAGAGACGCTGAAAAAGGTTGGATGTGTGTGTGTGTGTGTGTGTGTGTGTGTGTGTGTGTGTGTGTGTGTGTGTGTGTGTGTGTGTGTGTGTGTGTTCAATGCACAAGTTCCTCTTTGTCACATCGAGAAAGCTCTGAGTCATTGCTGTCAGGCTGAGAGAACTCGCTGTGCCCCAAAAAAAAAACTTTAAGCTGATTTCTTTTTCTTTCATTTAGTTTATTTGCACATATTACAGTAAAAATCTCATATTTGGTGAAAGCTTTCTTCAAAACGCTGTACCCCAAAGGGTTGCCAAATTTGTCTCGCTAAATTCTCCACATCTGTCTTCTTGTTAAAATAAAAAATAAAAAACTGCCCAGAAATGAGCTCTAGAGCATTTTTTTCTTCCTTTAATGGCAGGTCACAAGGTTTTCAAATTGCGCTGGTTTGGGTGCAGGGAGGCCAAGCTACAATTATAGGTGTCCTTTTTGGCACAGTGTTGTTTGTGTTCTAAGCCTGAGGATGAAGTAAGACTTAGCGTGTTAAATTTGCTGCATGACCTTATGTATGACACCTGATGTATGGACAAAAAAAGAACCACAGGCCATTGTTTAGTGTCGTTCATACAGGGGATAATTACCAACCCCCACAATTAACTGTTACCACCAATCCCATGGTTTCATATGCATATGAGGAAAACAACGTTAATCTGTAGATAAATAGATGGAGAGATAGAGAGATGGACAAAGAGACAAATTGATCGACAAAGGCAGACAATTAGAGATGGAAGGATGGACGCAGACAGACAGACAGGCAGACAAGCAGACAGACAGACAGGCAGGCAGGCAGACAGACATATAGTTTCGTTTGATTTAAATAAACCACAAATTGTGCAAGTGGAGCCACCTCAGACAAATCTGTTAGACAGGTGGGCGTGGAGGAGGCACATCGTGACTTCTGATGTGCTAAAAAGTTTCTCAGGAGGAAATCATGTGAAAAACAGAAATATCTTCTAGCAGGTTTGGCAAAAATAAAAAAAATAAAAAAAATGCGGGTGAAGAAAAAAACAAAAAAATCAATAGTGTGCGCTCAGAGCAGATTTGTTTGGGGAAGTTGTGAGCAAAAAGTTTATTAGGAGATTATTTATTCTTCTTCTTTTTATTTTTTTTAATAAATAGTTTATAATAGTTTCTACCTGATATTTCAGACAGTTTTAGCTGAATCGTAGTCAACCCCATCCTGTGTATTAGAGAAAGTCTATCACCAAAGCTAAAACCAGATTTGGTTTTATCAGGCAGTGATCCTTAGCACAGAGCTGACACCTGATTGGACAGCAAGTGCTTGAATAAATTTTTCAATTTGCATTTGTGGTACCTTTTATAGCCAGTACTTCCGGGAGACCATGCTGAACGAGATCCGCAAAGCACGAGAGTTGTACACAGGGGTGGAGCTTGCAGCAGAGCTGGGGCGGATCCAGCAGCGATTGGACAACGTGGAGTGTCTTTCAGCTGACATCGTGATCAACCTGCTTTTATCATACAGAGACATACAGGTGAGAGCGGCGCTTCATCCAGACACCAAATAGCAGTTGTTTTTGGTCATAAATAGTCATCTATAAAGATGCCTTAAAATCATCGCATTTTTGGGTCGATTATTGCACGTTTTTTAGACTGATCAGAACCCTAAACCTAACTATAGTGCAACAGGTCTCGTACAATAGTTGGATGAAGGTGGAAATCCTGGTCTTCACACTCATCTGTGGCAAATAGCATCCCCCCCCCCTTTTATTTCGTTAGCCATCTGCTGCTCCTTCTGTTAGATATTTAAAAAAATTTCTGCCGAATTTGAATATTCATTTTCGCAGAATCTACAGGCACCCCTTCGTAACAAAACTCCAACCGAGCAGGCGAAGTGCACCAAGAGTCGAGTTTCTCGAAATCGTTACGGGACTCCAAGTGTAAATATTTAATAAGCTCCTAGGACTCCCGCTATCTGCGTCTGGCTTCCTGTCTCCTCCAAGCAAATACAATCTGATCCAACAGGTCCACAAATTTTGGCCTAATGCGTATAGACACAATTCGCTTGAATGGATCGGAGCGACCGTCCTGTGGAACACAGTCCATTTTGAGGATACCTAATGGAGGTTCAGTGGCATACAGTACAGCCAAATCTAACCAGGAGACACAATCCCATCTAACAATGATACACGTCCAATCAAATGGCGATGATTGTATGTCGCTATGGATAAGGGGGTAATTTAGACACCGCCCAATGCAACTGAACGCTAAAGTAGAAATCCAGTGTGAAGTTAGCTCGTATTCATGCATAAATTGAAACACTAAACTAAATGTATATATATATATATTCTTTCCTTCAAAACCACTAGCATTATGTATTTTGTATCGAGCTTGCTCCACTCGGATCTGCCCTCCGTCCTTTGTCAATAAATAATATTAATGTCAACGTGTGACATAAAGATTGACTGAATTATTTATATAGGTTTCTGAGGTTTTGTGCTGTGTGCCAGCTCAGGAGTGTGATGCAGAAGGGTTTCATTAATAATGCAGTGTGCTGGGAACGAAATAACCATCTCTCTGCTCCGAAACCTGCACTTTAACAAACCAGAGCGAGCGAATGATCAATCCAGAGAGACACTTATAACGAAACTAAGCTTTTAAGAGAGAGATGTTTAAAGGTTTTGTAAAAAGTTGAAATTGTTATTTTCCTGTAATGTAATATTACTTGGTCATTTAGGACACGTTTGGTGTTCTGTGTTTGATTAATTATTCAGTCTACCAATCTTTCGTTCGTTTCAATTATTCATCCATCCATCCATTCATTTATTTATCCATACACACCCACATACCTATCCATCTATCTGTTTATCCATCCATACATCTACCCATACATCTATACATCCGTCCACTTATACATCCATCCATCAATCTCTCTATCCATCCATACACCCACCCATCCATCTGTCCATACATCCACCAACCCTTTTATCCATCCATCCATGCACTCACTCAACCTTCCATCCATACACCCACCCAACCAACCAACTAACCATCCATCGACACACAAACACACACACACTCATCCATCCATCTATACAACCATCCATCCACCCACCCATCCATCTATCTATCCGTTCACCCATCCATCCATACATCCATTTATCTATCCACCCGTTCACCCACCCATCCATCTATCTATTTATCCATCCATACATCCACCCATACTTCCATCTATCCACTTGTACATCCATCTACCAATCTATCTATCTATTTATCCATCCATACATCCACCCATCTATCCATCCATCCACCCATCTATACACTATATGGTCTAAAGTTTGTGGCCACCTAACCACAAGATTCAGAATTCATTTAAAGGTGTTTAATTAGGTTGAGGTCAAAGCTGTATAGAAGCTGTATAGAAGGCCACTCAAGAATCTTCTATTCCAACCCTTCAAGTTTGTTGGGAAGAATCACATATGGATGAAAAATCCAATAATTTTGTCTATATAGTCTATTTCCATAATAAAAGAAATCATAAATAATGTAAGTTTGGGAGGCATCTTAAACAATTACAGCCTTAATACCATATGGTTTGCTTGTTCCAAGATGGCCGCTCCGATAATGTAGCATCAGTCAGCTACAGGATGTGGGAATATTTTAATTGGGGGAAAAATCTGTTACTGTGGTTCATTAATGAAAATTGTATTTGTCTGTCTATAGGATTATGAGTCCATCGTCAAGTTGGTTGAGACTCTCGAAAAGCTTCCGACCTTTGACCCCATTGCCAACCCTCACGTGAAATTCCACTATGCCTTCGCGCTAAACAGGTGACGTACGTGTGTGTTTTGAGTGTGTTTTTATCTCGAGCTTTCCTTCAGACACTTAATATTCATGGGCTTCCCTGTTGTTCATTTGCATGTGTTAATATTGTGTTGTATTTATAAAAGCATTGATGTGATGCCTCGTTGCTAGTAATACACTCATGACTCGTGGGCAGATATTCTTCTATTTTTTTTTTTCCACTTTTCAAGCAGCTTTCCAACAATTTTCTTTACTCCCAGCACTCAGAAAACGTGACGTATGTGACGAAGAGAGATTTATTTGCACTTATTTACCATATGAGAAGAGGCAGCCAGGGAGATTCGTGCTGGCAGGAGGACATGAAATCCTCTGGTAATTGTCACCCTGGGTGACATCGACGGTTCATCACGTCGATCTTCTGAGCCAGACATGTCCTATGACTTGTGTGTGTGAGGGTCATGGTGGAGATTTGAGGAAGAGCAAAGCAAAGACGATGATAATAAATGATGGTATGCGGATAGATAAATAAAAAGGGATAGATAGCTAGATGGTGGGATGGTCTTTGGAGAGATGAGCTGAATATGAGGACAATTCCTGACCGTTTCCTTTTTTTCGCAATTCGTCTCCTCTCTCGAGCTTGTTTTTTTTTTTTTTTTATCTTCTTGTCTGTCCTACAATTTCTCCATCTGTTGTAAGGAAAAATAATACAAGTGACTTTGCAGCCAAGAACAAAAGTCTACACACATTTTAGAACAAATTTCAACTAAATGAAATGTACTTATCTTTCCATTTGACATTGTCAAATCTAGGAAGGAGCTGGAAGTGATTGTGTCTCGCGATTCTAATGACTTTTTAGCTCACATGTCTGTAGTTCCTGCTTGAACTGCTAATAAGACAAAGTGAATCTTTTGAGGAAAATGCGCCTCAGCGCGTTATCAATAGAATTCAAGACGTCTGAGGGGTCGATGTGTCCGGACTCGCATTCTTTCTGCTCATCTTGTTTACCTCTGCATTCTCTTCTCTCGTATTTTGTCTGGGAGAAAAGTCCAGACTCCAGCGTTTGCACTGTTATTCAATCAGCGTGCTTGGAATAAACAACGTATGATGATATGGTTGCTTTTGCTTCACATTCACTTCTTTACCTCGGAGCACCGCACCCTTATCAAACACGTCAAATAAGTTCATAGTGAAACGTTTCAATTTTAAAACATTATTGTTTGTCGTTTATCATGATTTAACATTTCTGAACATACAGTTTAAATTTAGAAAAATCTTCAAACAATTTAAAATAAAACGCCTGCGTGTTTTAAAAAATAAAATAAAATCGACAAAATCAATTTAATGCAATACACTTTTTAATTATATCGATTAAATTGGCTTATATTAAATTGATTAATTACATTTCATATAGATTAAATTAATATTAAATAAATTTTCGGGTAGCCAAAGTGACAATGCACTCAAAGTGGGAGGCGGAGACTAAACAAACTTGCAGCCCGCCACTTAATTAAAATCCGGGTTCCCTCACGGACATATGTTAAAAGAAGGATTGCCTTCGGTACGCATTTGCAACGAACCCAAAGTTCTGTATCGAAACAGTTCGATACCAACAAGTGTATCGTTACACCCCTATCCGGTGCTAATGTGTTCATTCAACCTCCTTCATTCGTTATATAGATACAGTGGTGTTTGATAGGAGGGAAACTCACGAATAAGTTCTCTTGACCCGCCGATATTCAACGTCCTTAGAAATTCTGTGTAGAATTGAAAGAACGCAGCTGTATGTATGAATAGCGTGATTGCTCCGTTAAAGATCAAAGCCAGCAACTTGTTTTGACTACGTAATCACCTGCGATCTGAACGGCGGACACCGATTATGTACTGGAGATTACCGTATTGACATATAAGACCGACTTCATGGTAGATTTTACCCTTTCAGCTGCATGCAAGGTAACGAAGGACGGCATCATCTGTTTGCTGACTCGTTTCCAGATGCCACAATGACGCAAATGCGTCTGATTTGAATTTACAGCGAGACAATCGGAAAAATTGATTACAAATGCCACAGATCTTATCTTTTATCTTGCCGATTACTGGTTAATAACTTTAGGGAATCCCCTGAGTGAAGGAGGAGGAAATGTGGTAATCCCCCCCCCCCTTATAGGATTCAATCCGTTATGTATATATAGAAGATTGTGTTGTAATAGACCGAAATCCGAAAAGACACAAAAAGGCGATTATTGAATTTGTACTGTTTTCTAATCCTAAATACAGACATTGGTATTATAGTAATATCTATGGGTGAGAGCTTTCATCACCCATGGGTGAGATCATTTGCCTTCAATATATCAAAGATGATTGATATATGGGTTCTTTGGACCAGTGCTTAAGTTTTCACTTGAATAAACAGAATGAAGATTCGTGAGGTTTACTGTGGAATGTGAAACTCACGAACCATTTAGATTTGGACTGTAATTAATATAAACAGTCTGCTACAATTAATAATCACAACATTGATGGAACTACGATGAATGGACATTGTGTCACCCAGATTAGGAAGGGTTTCCGCCTCATTACTTCTCAGGGAGTTTTTCTTTGCTGTTTTCGCCACTGGCTTGCTCATTAGGGATATATTTATAGAGCAAATTATACATTTAAAAGTTATATTCATAATCAGTTTCTCTGTAAAGCTGCTTTGGGATAATGTCCAGTGTTAAAAGCGCTATACAAATCGAATTGCATCGAATATAATCCTTCACGGGGGAAATTCATTTTCAGGATTTGACGTTCGAAATTAACCCCGAATCCCTTCCGCATTTAGGAGGAACCAGCCTGGGGACAGACAGCGAGCTCTGGACCTCATGCTGCCTCTGGTCGAGTCTGAAGTGCAGGTGGCCTCGGACATTTACTGCCTGGTGGGACGTATCTACAAGGACATGTTTCAGGACTCGCACTTCACTGACACTCAGAGCCGAGACAGCAGCATACTCTGGTGAGCAACAACATCTAACATCTATGCTACTCCATAGAAAATAGCTGAGGCGACCACAGAGTCCAAAAAAAAAAATAAGATAACGACATGGTGTTTGTGTCTTTTTTCTGTTCTGTGGTTCGTTTTTATATCTCTAGTCGTTTTTTTTGTTTATACCAGGTGTCATGTGACCGGTTAGAATAAAATAATAACAAAACAAACAAACAAAAAGTGTCACTTCCCCAAACTCAAAGTATTAGAATTAATGTTCAAGATGCTCCTTCAAATAAATGACAGATTATGCAGGGAAATCTCGGTATGAAGCCTGTTCACGGTCTCATTTTCCCAATAGGTTCAAGAGAGGGTTCGAATCGGAGCCCACGCTGCACTCCGGTATAAACTACGCTGTGCTTTTACTGGCCGTTGGTCACCAGTTCGACTGTTCCTTCGAGCTCCGTAAAGTCGGTGGGTATAAACAAACGCACACAATTAGAAAATATTCTCTAAAGGAATTCAATAGGGTCTAGTAACTTCATATGCTTAGTTTCAGTCAAGTTCTTACTCTTTCACAAGGCAAAGTTCGAGTTACCGAATGAGAAAGTTGAGAAAGGAAGAGCGCTCAGACATGTTCGGTTATGACGAACAAAACAAGTGCAAAAGTACAACTGACTGTAACAGAGGCATAATTTAACTCTAATTTCGCTTCACGATTTCTCGGAGGGGACGTTCACAGCTTTCGCAATGTCCAACGAGGAACAATTGGCGGTAATTGATCATCAATATACATCAATTGAATAGAATTGAGATTTCGTTGCTTTTCAAGACGCAATTATGGAATTTTGTCTTTTCGTGTTAAACAAAAATGAGCAGGTTAATTTCACATAATTTCACAATTTATAATATAACACATGGGCAAAGGTTTGTGAACACCCAACCGTAAGATTGGGATGTTTTTGTTTTTGTTTTTTGTTTTTCTGACATCCCAGTCCACATTTAGTCCCTCTTTACAGTTATAGTAACAACCACTCTTCTGGGAAAGATGTTCCACTAGCTTTTGTGTAGATTTGTGCTCATTTATTGTTTCACAAGGGCGTAAGTGAAGTCAGGTAGTGATGTAGGTGATTTGAGGAGACATCACCCCACAGGTGTTCAATAGGGTTAGAGCTCAATAGCAGGAGATTTTCCACCATATTTAACCCAAATAAAGTGAATCTCGTCATGTTTTGTGTCTCCTAGTTGAAGCAAAGGGACAATTTCATGCCACTGGCTCCACAGCCATCGAACACAATTGTGTGCTTCCAACTTTGTTCTCACAGGATGTAAGCTCAGGTTTTTAACTTTTTTCCCAAATTGTTGTAACAAAGGCACTTCCCCACTTTCAGGATGTTCGAGACCGTGCTTGATGATCTTGAAACTGTCGGGCGTATTGCAGAATCCAAGCTTAAAATAAAGCTGTCATCTGTGGGTTTTTTTTTTTTCGCCCACTGTGTAATTTGTCAGGGAATGAATGCATAATTGAGCGCCTCGCTTCCGCTGCTTCCGTTCCAGCAGCCTGAATGAGGGGGGAAAAGTCAAATGTTGTAATTAGGTGTGTAAAGAAAAAAAAAAATAATGGTGTAAAAATTGAAAAAGAAGACAGCTTTTGTCTCCAATTCAGTTTTATTTGTATACAGCCATATCTGGTTCTTCCCCTAACTTTAAGGTTGGATGCACACGATTGTATAGGATGTCTGAAATGAAATTTCCATTTATTTAAACTGGGAGACCCGAACGTGGTCCAGCATGACAAGATGAAGATATGGTTTACATGGGCTGGACTGGGAGATCATTAGTGGCCGGCTATAGCGTTTCAGCCCAACAACTTTGGGATGAATTGGAACGTCACCTCAGTCCTTCACACCTAACCTTCATTAGTACCAGACGTTACTAACACACTTGTGGCTGATTTGATATCTTACAAATCTCCACAAAACCTAGTGGAACATCATCTCAGAAGAGTAGAGGGAATTATTATAGATCTTATAGAAAGATCAGATGATATGGAGCTCTTGTAAAGTCTGCAATTCTTTCTTCATGGACATTCCTTATGGTTAAATGAAGCATAACCAAAAAAAAAAAGTTATTGTTGGTATAAAATTGATTTAAAAGCAATATAGGCCTTGTGTCATGCCGTTCTAGAAGAATAACGATCAGGCTGATCGCAGTATCTTGTACACCACCTAACTGGCAATATCAACTAGTGATGGGTCGTTCATGATCTCTCAGAAGAACGAGTCGCCCCATAAAACAATCTCCGTAGGTTATATAGAGGAAACCTAATTGAGTCATTCACCTTTCGAATCTTCTGGTCCGAGTCGTTCGTTCTTTTATTACGTGACTCCCATATACGCTGTGCAGTTAGTTCCACAGGAAACAGAATTGAGTAGTTCCATCTCATGAGTCCTCTTTGTCATGTGACTCCCATATACGCTATGAAGGTGATTTAAAGGAACAAAATGAACCTAATGGCAAAGATTCAAAGAACCAAGTCACTAAAATGGTCTGATCTTCCCATCACTAAAATCAACACGACGGTCCATTCCTTTCTCCTTTAATAATTTGCTTGAGTAGCTAAAGAGTACGATCATCGGTCCTACCAACCTCTAGTCTACTTTTTCTTCTATAGATTCCTTAAAAAACTTTTTTCCTAAGAAGCTCATGCCTTGGTATGTTCCTTAACATGGCCTCAGAGCACATACGCACACACCCTCTGAAACCACAAATGTAGCAAGGGATAGACAGTTTTAACTTCTCATAGCAATGAAAAAAACATACAGGGTCAAAAAAAAAAGACTTGTGCGTAGTGCAACAGACATCAGACCTGCATACTGAGGAGGAGGTCAGTGATTATTATGTCTGGTGTAGAGTGACAGACCGGGTATGTTTGTAATCGTTTGATGTGTGTGTTGTAGGTGTGAAGTTGAGCAGTCTATTGGGAAAGAAAGGCAGTCTGGATAAACTACAGAGTTACTGGGATGTGGGCTTTTTCCTGGGCGCTAGCATTCTGGCCTGCGACAACACTCGGGTCTTACAAGCCTCGGAGAAGCTCTTCAAGCTTAAAGCACCTGTCTGGTATGTGTAAACACACACTTTCTCATACACACACCCGTATATGCACTTCTTCTTTTGGTCCACTAATAGATTGGTGTGTAAACAAAACTGTCGCGCGCATAACCATTTAATTAAAGGCCCCACCTGGAGCTTCAAACGTTTTCATGCATGTGCAACACAAATCTTGTTTCTGGTCCAGCTTCAAGAATTTCTCTTAAAAGGAGAAAATCCAGAAAATTCCACATATCGAGGGAGTGAATGAATGAAGGATGGAAGGAATAAAGATATTTATTAAAGTCTGCTGAAATAAGCAGATCATGTCCTTAGAAAATTAAATATTAAATGTAAAACACACACACACACACACACACACACACACACACACACACACACACACACACACACTTATCTACACATCTGTATCCCCTAAATGGGTTCTAACAAATAATTTTTTTATAGATATTTATTTATTTAATCAATTAAATAAGTGTATTCAATTGATTTATTCAATATTATTTTTGTGAAATATTATATATTATTTAACCAACCATTTAACCAAAAAAATATATTATTTTTTTTTATTTTAAAAATGTAAATTGTTGATGTTTACAAATGTTAGTAGTAATAAATTGCGTTAATAAAAAATATATATAAGTGTGTGTGTGTGTGTGTGTGTGTGTGTGTGTGTGTGTACAGTATATACAGTTTATAGGTAGGGTAAAAAGCAACTGGAAAATAATTATTAAATCAAGTCAAATATTATAATAAACAATTAAAACAACCACTAAAAAATTGACACATAACTATAGAAACATGACGTCTCAAAAGAAATTGATATTAAAAGAATAATATCCAGAGATTAAAATGACAAAATAAATATAAAATAATTAATAACAAAGGGAGTGATTTTAGAGTGAAATTAATATATTTAAAACATCGTGTGTGTGTGTGTGTGTGTGTGTGTGTGTGTGTGTGTGTGTGTGTGTGTGTGTATAGATAGATAGGTAGGTAGGTAGATAGATAATCTTTTATTTTTTTGGCCATGAACCCACAATGAGTCATATAGGCCATGGGAGAAAATCTTCAAACACACATACCCACACACTTTCCAACCTCACGTCTGGTACCAGACAGCTATAAACATCACCTCATCTTTTTCCTGTCGTTTGTAAGCCTGTGCTCAATGTAGCCTCACATTCCTGTTCTTGGCTGACAGGAGTGAGACCTGATGTCTTCTGCTGTTGACCTTATCTGCCTCAATTTTTTATTTTTTTTTATGTTGTGGTTTCTGAGCTGGCTTTTCTGCTCACCACTGTTGTAAAATGTGGTCATTCAAGCTGCCGTGTCCGTTGTTGGACCTCAAACCAGTCTGGCTATTCCTTCCTGAGAAATATCTCAGTGATGGTTTTTGTGTTCTGCGCAAAAGTATATACAACAGTTGAAGACAATGAAATCATGGGCGGCGTGGCACATTGTGTGTCGAGTGCTTTACAAAATATTGTCTTTTGGAATTACAAAGGCAGCCAGAGCAGAATTAGACGTCCCTCGTAGTAACCCAAAGCCCCCAAAGGAATTAATAATGGGGAAATTTCTGCAGGATAACGTTAGCTCACGTTTTTTTATAAACTTTTTCCTTTCACTCTTGCAGATGCCCTTCTATTATAAACCCCTTCTTCCACTCTTCTCCACCCTATTTGCACTCTTTTTCTCATTACTTTGCACAGTTGAACCCAGGTACCTCCCCTGTCTTCAGACTTTCAGTCTTCATCTAAACCTTCTCCATTCTCTCGCCACAAATCACAATATCACTTTGTATTATGTCATGTCTTAATAATTAGAAGCTTTTTAAAAAAAAGAAAAGAAAAATTAAAACTGCTTGTGTGTTTGTGTACATTTCAGGTACCTCTGCTCGTTGGTCGAGACCATTCTAATCTATCAGCACTTTAAGAAACCTTCGACTGAGCCACCAGGCCCTAAACAGGAACTGGTGGATTTTTGGATGGACTTCCTGGTAGAGGCTACCAAAAAAGATGTCTCATCTGTCCGCTTCCCAGTACGAAACGCACTTTTAAATTCAGTCATTATGAAATGAATCGCTGTCACTCGTATAATAAACAGTTGCTTCTTCAACAGCTGCTTGTTCTTGAAGTTAATAAGAGAAAATAAAACGCAGTGTGACTATTACAAAACACTGAGGAGACGCAGACGGACATCAGTCTAGGTCACGTCTGTTTCCTGGTACTGGGCTGCTCATATTCATGAAATAATCGGGTTTTGTGTTTGACAGGTGTTGATTCTGGAGCCCACTAAAGTCTACCAGCCGTCTTACCTGTCAATCAACAACGATGTGGAACAGAACACACTCTCGATTTGGCACGTGGCTCCTGATGACAAAGTGAGCATTCAGTTCATTCACTCATTCGGTCATTTATTCACATAGACATCAGTTCATTCATTAAATCGTTCATTTGTTCACTCATTTACTCACTCGCTCATTCACCCACTATTTAGACGCACACTTTTTTAATTCATTTACACGTTCACTTTTTCATTCACGCCCTCTCATTTACTCACTCGCTTATTCGCTCATTCATTCACACGCATTTATTCACATTCTCATTTATTAATTCATGCTCTCATTTACTCACTCCCTCATTCAATCTCATTCATTCATTCATTCATGCTCTCATTTACTCACTCCCTCATTCATTCACATTCTCATTCATTCATTCATGCTCTCATTTACTCACTCCCTCATTCAATCTCATTCATTCATTCATTCATGCTCTCATTTACTCACTCCCTCATTCGCTCATTCATTCATGCTCTCATTTACTCACTCCCTCATTCAATCTCATTCATTCATTCATTCATGCTCTCATTTACTCACTCCCTCATTCATTCACATTCTCATTCATTCATTCATGCTCTCATTTACTCACTCCCTCATTCAATCTCATTCATTCATTCATTCATGCTCTCATTTACTCACTCCCTCATTCAATCTCATTCATTCATTCATTCATGCTCTCATTTACTCACTCCCTCATTCGCTCATTCATTCATGCTCTTATTTACTCACTCCCTCATTCATTCACATATTCATTTATTTACACTCTCATTTACTCACTCCTTCATTCACTCATTCATTCCTATTTATTTATTCATTTACCCTTTCATTTACTCCCTCCCTCATTCACTAATTCACATTCATTCATTTACGCTCTCATTTTCTCACTCACTCATTCACTCATTCATTCACGTTCTTATTCATTCACGCTCTCAATTACTCATTTACTCGCTCTCTCATTTGCTCATTCGTTCACACCCTCTCATTTACTCACTCGCTTATTCCCTTATTCATTCGCTTTTATTCATGTACTCATTCATTCATTTACTCACTTTCTCACTCGCTTATTCGTTCATTTACGTTTTAAATTTGCTCACTCGCTTATTCACGTATTGATTCACTCTTCAAACATGGGGGAACTCTTCATTTACCCATTTGCTCAGACACTCATTCATTCACTCGCTCATGCATTCACTCACTCTTAAAACACACTCATTCAATCACTTGGTCACGTACTGAGGCTATGCACCCACTCACGCACTCTTTCACTCCGTCGCTCATTCATTCATTTACTCGTTCATTTACTCATTCTGTCACGTCTGTCTGTGTGTTTGAGGAGGAAATTCACACTTTTATGACCAGACTATTGCACGTTTCTTATTACTGACTCATTAAATGTACAATCTCTCTCTCTCTCTCTCGCTCTCTCTCTCATCTCTTGCTGTTCGACCAACAAGTGGAGAGAAATCACCACTCTCATTCTTTTGCGTTTATTTTTCTAGTTCTTTTGCATTGTCAATCATTTAATGCAGGCAAGCGTGTATATACACACAATAGAGGGGAAATCAGGCTGTGTGTGTTTAAATAATATCACTGTGCAAAAGTAATGAAAGACACACACACACTCTCTCTCTCTCTGTCTCTCTCTCTTATATTTACTGTCTGCTGTGGGCTGATTTCTGACTCTTACACTCATTTTTTCTTAGGCAGAAAATGACACATACACACTCACACGCAAACACCGGCCACGACAACAAACTGCATTATTATTATATAACTATTTGCTCGCTCTCTCTCTCTCTCTCTCTCTCTCTCTCTCTCTCTCTCTCTCTCTCTCTCTCTCTCTCTCTCTCTCTCTCTCTCTCTCTCTCTCTCTCTTTCTCTTTCAGAATAAGGGGATCCATGAGTGGAATTTTAGTGCTGCATCAGTGCGAGGTGTGAGGTGAGTCTTTTCCCGCCTTAAAGTCCAAACAAGACACAACTATGACCAGTCCCGCGTTTACTAAAAGAGTGTGGGACGAGTGCCTACGCTTCTCTCGTTTCGAAAAGCCAAGACTCTTCTGTTCACTGATTAGTAATGGATGTCCCATTCTCCCAATGATTGGATGTCATTGCAGCAATGAAAAATACACACATTTTATTCTTCTTTTTTCGCTTCTCCCATTAGGTTTTGCCACAGCGGATCATCCGTCTCCATACCACCCATGTTCTCTACATCTGCCTCTTACAAACCAACTACCTGCATGTCTTCCCTCACCACATCCATAAACCTCCTCCCTGGTCTTCCTCTTTTTCTTCCTCCTGGTGGCTCCATCCTCAGCATTCTTCTACTGATATACCCCATGTCCCTCCTCTGCACATGTCCAAACCATCTCATTTCTAATCCTGTCCATCCTCATCACTCCCAATGAAAACCTCAACATCTTCAGCTCTGCTACCTCCAGCTCCACCTCCTGTCTTTTACTTAATGCTACTGTCTCTAAACCATACAACATCTCCCAATATATATATACACACTATATAATAAGGCTGTGGACACCTATTCAGAAGGTTTTTTTAAAAAAAATTTATTGTCCACAATTAGTGCTTATTTCTTGTTACAATAAGCTCCACTCTTCTGGAAAGATGTTCCACTAGATGTTATGGTGATTTGTGCTCATTAAGACACAAGGGTGTTCAAGTCAGGTACTGGTGGAGTTATACAGGAGTCAAGTGCAGGTTTATATTTTCTGACTGCTGGACACCTGCACGGCCCGAGCGTCTCAGTGATGCGCTGTGATTGGTCCGATGCAGAGTCTGGGTTGCTAGGGGAACATGCACTGAAGGTCCACTCATAAAAGTGGCTTCGAGTGTAATACAAAGCAGATACTCATCTACACACACACACACACACGCGCACACACACACACACACACACGCTACCACTCTTGTCACAGCACAAAATGAACAGTTGTTCAACGCACAAGCTGTTTAACACGTTCTAAAGTCCCTCTGCTCGCCTGCACCATCTCGAATACACACACACACACACACACACACACACACACACACACACACACACACACACACACACACAGTACCAAAAGGAAAGTCCCTTCAGTAGTGGGTGAAGTGCAATAGTGAGGTCTTTGTTGATTTCTGAGTTCTCTCTGTGTGTGTTTGTGCGTGCGTGTGTTCGCGTGTGAGCTGAAAGAGGAACTTTTATCAGCACGCCCTCTTCCACTGCAGCACTTTGAGAATGATCAGGTTTCTCATCGAGGTTTTGTCCGACGATTGAGTTTCTACGACTCTGTTCAAAGTGAATACGACTCCGGTGTTGGAGCAAACCTTTTGCTCCCTCGACATTCGTTTTCGTCTCCTTTTTATTCGCTCTGAATGTAAGAGCAAATGCATGCGGCTGGTCATGCTGCGGAAAAACCACAAAGTCCTTCCGGTGGGGCAAATTCCTGGAGATAACGCTTCAGCTCCGACTGTCACAAAGCTCGGACGCTGGAGACTCCTTCCCCCAAATGCTAAATATTCTCACCATTGTAGAAAACGTGTGGATATATGTGTAGCGCAGTGTGTGTATACAATATGTGTGTGTGTGTGTGTGTGTGGATATGTTTATGGGAGTATGTGTGTGTGTTCATGAATATGCATGTATATGTGTATGGTTACATGGTAGTATGTGTTTGTGGTTTATGTATGTGTGTAGAAATTTATGGGAGTATGTGTGTGTATGGGAGTGTGTGTATAGGTGTATGTGTGTATGTATATATAGAGGTGTGTGTATGGGAGTGTGTATGTGTGTGTGTATATATAGAGGTGTGTGTGTATGGGAGTGTGTGTATAGGTGTATGAGTATGCATGTGTATATATAGAGGTGTGTGTATGTGTGTATATATAGAGAGGTGTGTATGGGAATGTGTATGTATATAGGGGTGTGTATATGTAGATATGTGTGTATGAATCAGGGAGGCAACTACCTACAGTACACATATTTGGGTCTATTTACATTAATTTTTCAAGGTTTTTTTTATCAGTAGTTTTCCGAACGCTTACTTTTAAACTCATGAAACCAATAAGACTGTCTCTCTTTCTTTCTGCAGCATTTCTAAGTTTGATGAACGCAGCTCCTTCCTTTACGTACTGAACAACTCCGAAGACTTCCAGATCTACTTCTGCACAGAGATGCACTGCAAAAGGTGTGTGTATGTGTGTGTTTTCCACCTATGCCTGATTTGCTTAGCAAAACGCACAAAGACTGACGTCAGTTTGTGTTTCATCTAATACAAATGAAAAGGTTTTTGCATCTTCATATAAGTGTGCTTGGGTGTGTGTATGGATGTTTGTGTACATGGATGTGTACATTTGTAAGTGTATGCACTTGTTTTTATTTATTGTTTTTGTGTTTATGGTTTTGTGTGTGTGTACGGTTGTATCTGTGTGTGCATGTACATGGTTGTATGTGTGTGTAGGGTTGTATGTGTACATGGTTGTATGGTTATATGTATGCGTTGATCGTTGTTTGTTTGTTTGTATGTATGTGTGTGTTGCAGGTTCTGTGAGCTTGTGAACAGTCTGACTGAAGAAGCCTGGAAAGTTCCAGAAGAGGCGGAGTGTGATTCTGAAACTTTAGAGGTACACACACACACACACACACACACACACACACACACACACACACACACACACACACACAGGTAGCAACAATAGCGTTTGTGTGTATTGATTGTTGTGCTACAGTTTATTCAGTAAAACAATTTAAATAAATAACAAAATAACAAAAATGTAAACGTCTCTGCAGTTTCTTACCAGTACAATAATACAATAGTGTGTGTGTGTGTGTGTGTGTGTGTGTGTGTGTGTGTGTGTGTGTGTAGTATGATTATGAATACGATGAGCATGCTGAGAGGGTGATTCTGGGTAAAGGGACGTTCGGCATCGTCTATGCGGGTCGTGACCTCAGCAACCAGGTGCGACTGGCAATCAAGGAGATTCCTGAGCGGGACAGCAGGTAGAACACTATTCAGGCCTTGCATTACTGTTTGTGTGTGTGTGTGTGTGTGTGTGTGTGTGTTTCTTTTGCATTGTCGCTGTTTTGTTTGCGCTGTAGCCGAAACGATGAGATGATGACGAGTGCGATCGTGACTCAGCAGTCTGAACAGATATGCGTTTTTTTTAAATACCAAACAAAGTTCTGCAAAAAGAAAAAAGGGGGAGATCCAGTCGATCCGATTGTGTAAGCTTCCTCTTACTGTTATGTAATTACTTCAAGTGGGAGGGAACAACGCCGACAAAAGCCTAAAGTGCTCTCATAAAGGTGGCAGTGGTGCGTGTGTGTGTGTTTCTGTGTGCAGGCTTTAAGCCCTTCGTGAGCATCATTTGTCCTCATAATGACAGTAATGCACGACCTTTTGTGGGTTGTGAGGACATTTGCGTGTGTGTGTTTTTATTGTATTTTTTGTAACAACTTTTATTTGAGATTGGTGAAGGCAGACCACTGATGATTTAACAACTATAACTATATTTGTTATAATAACCTTCACTCTTCTGGGAAGATGTTTGTGGAATTTTGTGCTCACAAGGGTGTTAGTAAAGTCAGGTACTGATTTAGGGGAGGTCAGGAGGCCTGAGGGTGCAGTCAGTATGAAAAATCCATCCCAATAGCAGGGGGGTCTTCCACCCGTGTAAACCATATCTTAATGGATCTTTTTATGCTTTGTTCATAATTTCCCTATTATTATGCTATCATTATGTGTGTGTGTATATGTATATATATGTATATGTATGTGTGTGTATATATATATATATATATATATATATATATATATATATATATATATATATATAATTTTTTTTTTTGTGTTTAGTTTCAGTTTATCTGAATCTCTCGTTTTCTCTCGCTTCTCATTTTTGAGGGTAAAAACGACAGCAGAGCAGAGAGTTTCTGGTGCTGTAATAGAGCAAAGATCATGAGCTCTCAGTGGACTTGCGTATCAGCTGCACCAGAACAAATATATCAGCCTGGAACAAACCACACCGTCGGCACGTTTTACTTCAAAGTCCGATCAGAGTAGCGAGAACCCGAATGTTGGATAATAATTATCTATTCTCATGAATTGTTATAATTAGAACATATTATAATCGAAAGCTCTTTTGTAATATCATAGATGCCTCGAAATATTGATGTGCAAGTTGTTTGCAAGTCAAGTTCTCCCCCCAAAATAAAAAAAAAAGGATGTTTCGGTGGATGCGGTTGCAGCCAAAGCGGAGTATTGTGCAATCTTGCGCTTATGATTGTGTTATTACTTTTTAATGGGTTTAAAAGTGCTTAATAATGTCGACACACACAAATGCTCAAGGCCAATCAGATGCTCATACTGACCAGACTGGTGTGGCATCAAGTAGTTTTTTTTTTTTCTTTTCAAGAATATTCCAGAAATACTTTCTCCTATCTCCTTGAAGAATTAGGGTTAAGAAATGCAGTGTAATCTAAACAGGTTTGTCGTAATTGTGTGTGTGTGTGTGTGTGTGTGTGTGTGTGTGTGTGTGTGTGTGTGTGTGTGTGTGTGTGTGTGTGTGTGTGTGTGTGTGTGTGTGTGTGTGTGTGTGTGTGTGTGTGTGTGTAGGTACTCCCAGCCTCTGCACGAGGAGATTGCCCTGCACAAGCACCTGAAACATAAGAACATTGTGCAGTACTTGGGCTCCATCAGTGAAGACGGCTTTATCAAGATCTTCATGGAGCAGGTCCCAGGAGGTGAGACTGAAAAAGAAAGTAGAAATGGCTGATATTTATTAACATTTATGACTATAGTACTGTTTTATTTTTGTGTGTGTGTGTGTGTGGTTTTATTGGTATATTTTATCTGTTGAAATATCAATTTCGTAAATCTGGTTTGCGAGTTCACAATTTGGGCAGTAGGAATTTCTGCTTGATTTCGAAAAGCACATCATATCAGTAGCAACCAGAAAAGGGAATAATAGAAAATAGAACACAAAATATAGTACACATCACAATACACCATAATATATATATATTTTTTCCCCCACATTTACTTCCCATTTGCTACTATAGGGAAGATGTTCCACTAGATTTTGTGGAGATTTGTGAGATTTCATTCAGCCACAAGGGTGTTAGTAAAGTCAGGTAGGTGAGGTGAGGAGGCTCGGGGTGTCATTCCAGTTCACCCAAAAGCCGTTAAATAGGGAGATCTAAAGCAGGAGATCGTCCACCAGATCCAACCTATTTAAATCTTCATGGAGCTAGTACAATACAAAATTGAGGAAGAACTGTGTATGGCTTGAAAAGTCCAGTGTCTCAGTACACTGTAATATAATTATTCTACACCACACTCCACCATAATATAAATAATAACATTTTTCCAGGTAAAAGTTCACTTTTCCGTTCTGTTTTGACCCGCAGGCAGTCTCTCAGCACTGCTGCGCTCCAAATGGGGTCCTCTAAAGAACAATGAGCCGACCATCGGCTTCTACACCAAACAGATCCTAGAAGGGCTCAAATACCTGCACGATAACCAGATTGCCCACCGAGACATCAAGGTAACAATTATATATATTAAAAAAATTATAATTAGAAAAATATCTTATTGTATCAGAAAGTTTTACTTTCACTGAGGGAATTATTCGAAGTATTCATTAGGATAAATAACATTTATATATATATATATATATATATATATATATATATATATATATATATATATATATATATATATATATATTTTGAACCCAATAATTTCAATATTTAATATTTATTATTTTTATTTATTTTTTCTTTTCTAGCTGCTATAACGTAAGTGATAACAGGAACTCGCTTGTTTGTTGAATAACAGTTTTTTTTTTCTTTCAATAATAGCAAATAGATTTTTGTGGTGTATAAATAAAATACTTCAGGATGTGTTGTCATTGGAAATCGGCTAAATCCCACCACCTGGTCATTTAATAATTAGTGTTATATTTTTCCACCAGTTTTAACAACTACAGCTAAATTAATGCTGGATTTAGAAAAGACTTAATACACGAAAACGTTTGTTACACTAAAATTACTCCAGAAGTGTCATGCTATTAATAGCAGAGCCTAAAAAAAACACATGACACAACCGTTTATTTTCATCCTTCTGCCAGGGTGAGGAACCTTTCTTTGTCCTGTGCAATTTTCCACAACATGTAGCAGGTTAAAGTTGATGTCTGACATCATGGCGTTCATACACGCCTCATTTCTTTACACAAGTCTGTATGAAGGGTCACGTCACTAAATGTTAATCTGTTTTGTTTTCGCTGTCTTTTATGGGCCGCTTGAAAAATCTCTCTGGGCACACGAATATAGTGTTTATGTGGTTTGGCTTATGGCCACAGTTTCTGAGAAAAGGTGCTGATAAAAAAAGTCTTTGTGCTGCTGTGGGTGACTTGGAAGATCTTTTGAAGTTCATTTCAAGATTGAATCTGTACATTTCGTCCACGATAACGTCCCGCTTTGTTGACTATCACTTCATGTGAATTTTATGTCAATGAACCACTGGATTGTCAAAAGAATCTAAGCACAAACATACAACTGTTTATGGATTTTCTTAATGCCACAGTTCAAACTCTTAGATTGAAGAGAAACAAATATTTTTTAACTACTGGTTAAAATGGGTCTGGTTTTTGCCTCGTGTGCATGCGTTACTTGTGTAGCATGAACATGACGACTCGTCTCATATGCATGTTTTTGCGCTCACGCAGGGAGACAACGTCCTGATAAACACCTACAGCGGAGTTCTGAAGATCTCAGACTTTGGCACGTCAAAGCGCCTGGCTGGGATCAACCCCTGCACAGAGACCTTCACCGGTATCCAACACGGTTTCTATAATAAAATCAAGGTTCTAGAGTGTCGTGTTTCCTACAACTGATTATCGACTGTAGTTTCTCTGGGACTCTAAGTAGTTCAGCTGGCTGTTTTATCTACAGTATGGTTTTCCATTTACTCTTGTGATGTTCAAACAGCAGAGGTGGAAAGAATAATACAATGTTCTACTCGAGTACTGTTACGTCAATTAAATTTTACGAGTTACCGGTTTAAAAATCTAGTAAATGTAAAAGTAATGTTAGGTGTGTCGCTCCATTAAAAATTTACGTGGTTGGATCCTTTCAGAATGTAATTTATGATAATGGTAGAAATCGCAGATTCAGATATGTACATATAATCATTTAAGTACCATACTTGACAAAAATGTGCAGCTGAAGTAAGGGATAATCCACGGTGAGGTGCGCGTTAAACGTTTTCGCCACACGACGTGAAGCCTCATTTCTCATTGTGTTATTCACCAGTTCGGAAAATTAATCTGGTGCCTCGACCTGTTAAAACAGCACAGAAATACTTCATTAAACTCATTAGGAAAGGTTCAAAATAGCTGTATAAACTGACTAGAAGTCATTTTTATTATAATTTTTTTTTTTTTAATTCCAGGAAAGTCTTTACGCTCGAACACTTTGCGCGTTCTGGTTTCTTGGTAACAGCATTTTTATGTGGTTTTATGAACGTCACACAACAAAGTAATTAAAGAGATTTACTTCAGAGGCTTTTGAGGTTGATTCAGAGTATTTACCGATAAGTGTAGCTACAAAAATAATTTATAAAATTTACTTTATTAAAAAAAAATTCAACTTTCAAATTTTTATTACATCAGAGATTTTGATATGAAGTAAATTTGTTCCTTTCTTGATTTAATAAACAATAGTTGTTACTACATGTACTGCAAAATGGAGAAATCTGAGAACGTATTAAACATTCCCGTTCCCGAGTTACAAATCAGTAGAAAAGCCAAACGTTTTAAAACATTTAATGTAATATAAATGTCCTTAAATAGCTTTAAATGATTGTGGATTTTCTCTTGAATTCGTCTTCATTTCCTGGTTAAAAAAAAGAAAAAAAAAAAAAAAAAAAAAGATCCTGACTTGTACACTGTTTGGCCTGGAAAACCAATGGGTGTTTTTCCAAACTAAAGCAAATACAGACAAAAGTACATTAAGTTCTATCTTCCTTTCATGGCTTAAACATTTTGGGTACCCTCGAGGCACTTCAAATCAGGACCGAGCTGCTTTTTAGAGAACATTCGTCCCCCTGAGATTTTTCTGAGAGACTTAAAGGCAGTGTGTTTGTCCCACGCCTGAATCTGCTCGGAGACCTTCTGAACTTTCACACACATTAAATGAAAGCTATTGCATGTATTACTTTTATTATGCAGAAGAACCGAGGGCTGCTGGAACTTTCTGCTGTTTCTATTCAGGGTTTCAACTTTCTTTTTTTATTCATGTGAATTTACTGAAAGTTGAAAGATAAGATCTGGTTTCATAGAATAAGGAGTAAAACATGACATTGTGTGCGTGTCGCTTAAGGTGTGTTTCTGTTTACAGGAACGTTACAGTACATGGCTCCTGAGATCATAGACAAAGGCCCTCGTGGTTATGGGAAGCCAGCGGATATCTGGTCACTGGGGTGCACCATTATAGAGATGGCCACTGGGAAACCACCATTTTATGAGCTGGGAGAACCTCAGGCAGCCATGTTTAAGGTCAGAGACTGTCTCAGAATGTATATGTATGTTCTTTAAAATTTATTTATTTATTTATTTTTTTTTTTTAGAAAAAAAAAGTACTTGTTACAACCGTGGTGAGCTTAAAATGCATCTCAAAATGCACAACACATCAGCCCTTGAGGTGAATAGAAAGTAAAAGATTTGTAAAAAAAAAAAAAAAAAAAGTCACCAGATTTGGTTTAGGTGATCTGGTGCCCACTGCAGTCTTTTGATTCTTGTTCTTGGCTGATCTTAGTGGAAACTGATATAAAGTTAAATGTTGAAATGTTAATGAATGGATATTCGGTGCCAACCAGATGAGGATCGGTTTTCTTTAGAGACTGGTTTCCTCTCAGGATTTCTTCCTCATTCCATTTAAGGGGGGGGTTTTCCTTGCCACAGTCACCACTGGCTTATGCAAAGTCAAATTTTAGAACCTCTTCATCCGTGATTAGCTGCTTTGGGACAATATCTATTGTTTAAAAAATGCTGTACAATTCAGTTGTAGCTCATTTACCTCAGAAACAAAGCCGTATTTTAGGATCACACTCCCTCCCCCCCATCCCATTATTTATTGTGAAAATCTGCTAAAGCTTGTTACCTGTATAAAAAAATGTGTACGTTTACTGCCTATAATTTTGTTTCTTATATTTGTTTATCCTAATTTCTCAAATGGATACAATCCGTTTTCTAAAACGGATAACTTAAACGTTCTCACACAAATTCTGTTGGGTTGTAATGAAAAACATGCAGTCAAAGGGACGTTTTGTAAAATGTATTTCGTTTTTATGCTCCTTAGTTTTCCCTCATTAGATACCTTGGTTAGAAAATGTTAATAGAAAATGGTAAACAACTTGAATATGCTAATGAATGGTTTATAAGCTACACAGATTTCAACGTATGGCTATTTTTGAAGGGAAAGCGGTAGCAAAGCATGCTTAAGGCTGAGGATGAGGATCATGAGGATGTCTTGAAAGCGCCTTAAAGTCACTCACTGTTGTACTTTCCATGTAATCGGTATAAAAATAAACCCTCTTAAAACAATTCAGAATGTCGTCTGGGAAGATTTAAACATAGACAACAAGGATAATATTGTTTGATCGTCTGTGTAGTTCGGTGTTCCTGATATAACTTAAACCACTGAAAGAACGCCAGCACTGCCATGTGGGAAAGGTCATGCTGATTTGTGTAAGGTGACCCAGCAGCATGGTTTTATTGAGCCAGTGAAGTGGCTCTTTGATTATGAATAGCTTTTGTGTTCATTTCCTGTCTGCATTCGTAGGTGGGAATGTTCAAGATCCATCCAGAAATTCCAGACACCATGTCAGCCGAGGCCAAGGCGTTCATCTTGCGCTGTTTTGAGCCGGACCCGGACCTGCGCGCTACGGCCAACGAGCTGCTCATGCACGACTTCCTCACAGTGACGTCCCGCAAGAAAAAAGCCAAGGGCAACAACTTCACAGGTGTGCTTGTGCTTCACAAACATCGATTGTTGCAGTCCAGATTCGGTTAAAGGCCGGGGATAATCATTTTGGCGTGTAGAAAGTTTTCAACAAAACAGCTTCAGCCTATCGTCACGAATCCTGTCGGGTTTGTAGCCATGCGAAAAGAAGTAGCTGTGAACCAGCAGTGTGAACAAAATGCTTAAACTTTCTCACAGAAATCATTTTGTTTTCGGCTAAAAAATGACGTCAATGTCTCGGAAATCCTGTCAGCGAACCTATAGCTATTACAGTGGGGGAAATAATGATTTGTTCCCCTGCTGATTTTTGTAAATTTACCCCTTCCAAAGAAATAAAAAGTTATTTTTATCACGTAACTCCCATAGATACTACAAAATGCAATAGATCAGGTGTGAATCTTGACATTATTGTTACCATAATTATGGGAGTCACGTGACAAAAGATATACGACACGTACTAGCAGATATGAGCGGTGAAGCTACTCATTCTGTTTAACATTTGTCTTTAGCTGCATCATCATATTTTTATTATCGGAACTATAGGCAAAGTTGGTGCATGTGGACGTGTTGAAGGATCTGCTTATTGAAAATGTATTTTAAAACGAATTAATGTGATTTTCTTCTGGGGTTTTTTTTCCAGCTTTGACCCCAGCAACAGGTGAGTCCTCTAATCTCTTTAGAATTGAAATGCATGAGTTTTATTGAAATTCCGAATCCAGATTCGTTTGGACTTTACTCACTGCTGTGCTTTGCCAGAATACGTGCGCAGTATCTCGCTTCCCGTTCCCGTGGTGGTCGAGGACACGAGCAGCAGCAGCGAATATGGTTCTGTGTCTCCGGACAACGAGCTGAGCGTCAACCCTTTCGTCTTCAAGCCCAGCGTCAAGTGCCTTAGTGAACGAGAGGTCAAAGGGCACCGGTCGCTCTTCCTCAGGTAACTAGAGTGGTGACCGTTGAATCGTTCGTCGTGTCACTACTGAGTGTGTGACAGTGTTTTTTTTTTTTTTCTTCAGCATCCCAGTGGAGCAGTTTGAGGACCACAGCGCTCCGCCGTCTCCGGAAGAAAAGGACCCCGGGTTCTTTATGCTGAAGAAGGACAGCGAGCGCAGGGCAACGCTGCACCGCATCCTCATCGAGGACCGAGACAAAATAGTCACTAACCTGCAGGAGGCGCTCACGCAGGTGAGCTGTGCATACAGGGATTGTACGAGGTGGTATCAAAAGGTTTCAAGACGAGCTCTGTTTACATCAAAGTTTAATTTATTTATCTACGTCTACAGGCATTAGTCTCGAAACTTTTCGATACCACCTCGTTTACGGATAAAAAAAAAAAAACGTTTAAAAAGGGATTGACGAGTTGGAGATTTTCTCTACAGGGTGCGGAGGAGACCAAGCTTAAACATGAGCACATTTCAACTCTGGTGGCCAGCCTGGGGAATTTTGTACAGATGGCAGACCGAAAAATCATCGCCAACACGCTGTCGCAGCTTAAACTCGAGCTGGACTTTGACAGCGTCGCCATCAGCCAGCTGCAGGTGGTGCTGTTCGGCTTCCAAGATGCGGTGAGTCTCTTGAGGATCAGCTCGTTTATTTATTTATATATATATATATAAGACGAATAATGGTCTGGAACAGTATGATAAACCGTTTTCCATCGTCTGCATCTTACTTTTACTTCATCCAAATACTTTTGACCATGCATTGTGTGTATGTACTTTTTATTCCATTATTAATAACAGTATTTATGGATACAGAGAGAGAACTAAGGTGCCTCCTTTAAAAAAGCTTACATAACATGTCGCGCCCACGTCGCCACCTACTGTTTAGCCTTAACACTGCTAATCACTGAGCACTAAGGATTAATTGGAGATCTATTTAAAGCACTATAGAGATTTTCCTGTATTTCGTAGTTAATGAGATAAGACTGTCTGATGCTGAAAGTTCTTATGCATCTATAAGATCATGGCGTGGTGTTAAAAAAATAAATAAACAAAGAAAACACAGTTGTTGCTTTAGAAAATGTAGTAAGGTGAAGAACAACATATTACACCGTAACGCATGATCCATTAAATGGCCGCTATATGGGAACATGGAACACACCGGTAGTCATTGTCCATTGGAAATTGAACAATTCGCTGACCTCGGCAGTCCAGTCTGAGACAGTCAGTCTCTAAGAGGAAAAATAGCGACCAACACTGGATGTTAGAGGGCGTATTATGTGATCCTTTTGTTTAATCAACTGGCCACAGGTTCCTTTAAAGTGTCCAGTTTCCAAAACTCTCATCACTTGTCTTGGGTTTGAGCGCCATCTATTGGCAAGAAGAGAGACGAAAGAAACACACCTGACAGAAGATGGCACACTTTTGGGCTAATGGGATGATTTCAACTGCCTTGCAGGGCAGAGTTGGTTAATATCTAAAACAGACAGACAGAGGAATAGATAAAATAGTTCTATCTATCTATCTATCATTGCGTAGTACAGGTTCACAGCACTGAAATGCAGTTTAGCGCCTACCAAAATATGTGGATAAATGTACAGCAAAAAAATATACAGGCTCCTGCAGTGAAAATGTGCATGAGCTGTTGCCTTGTCTCAATTTTGTACACATTGTGTGTAATTATATATATATATATATATATATATATATATATATATATATATATATATATATATATATATATATATATATATATATATATATATATATATATATATATATATATGGAGTCACTTTTTTTTTTACACCAGCACATGGACACTTTAATGGCCATTACATCACACTTTAATCTGTACTTCTGTCATGCATATTCATATATGTATATACATCTATATACAATTTTTGTGTTTTTTGCTAGAGTATATATACATACTTAGATCATATTTGAATATACTTTTATACTAATTTTAACGTTACTTTACTCTTTTATTTTATCTATTGTATTTCATGTTTACAAGTTGGACAGTTTCACTATGTTATACTCTGTATGAATGCGTATGTGACAAATAAAATTTTCGATTTGAATTTGCCTCCAGATGAACAAAGTGTTACGGAATCACAACATCAAACCTCACTGGATGTTTGCTCTCGATAACATTGTCCGGAAAGCCGTACAGACCGCCATCACCATCCTGGTGCCAGGTAATGAGGTCTCTACTGCGGCGTTTTATGACTTAATGCGTGGGGTTTTGTACAAAAATTTTAAAAGAAAACAAAAAAAAACGAACATATTTGTCCATAGTAGAACAAAGCAGCGTTTCCACTGCAAGTAAGTTAAGTTACTGAGCAACTCAAGAACTTTGAGAATGGATTTGGACTTTAACCTCAGGGTTTGAACTTCTGAGATTCTTTGACGTTGCCTGAAATAGTCACAAGGGAATAAAAAATGTAAAGTTGGTGTTTGTTCCTTTTTTTTTTCTGTGCCTCTCAGAGCTCAGGCCACACTTCAGCTTGGCATCCGAGAGCGACCACGCCGATCAGGACGACGTCGACGAGGAAACCCTCGGCAACAAGCGCAGAAACTCCACCGCCGTCAACCACGACGACACGGTGGCCACGTCCGGAGTGAGCACGCTCAGTTCGACCGTCTCTGAGTCTCAGACGGCGCAACGCTCAGTCAGCATGGCGCTCGGCCGCATGAAGCTCGAAACCAACAGGTGGCGCTGCAATACTTTTTTGGTTTGGATGGCTTGGTATCATGATAGAGCTCGGGTTGTATTCTTGATGGAATGAAGTTCGCGTGTGCGTTTCAGGTTGTTAGAGGAGCTGGTGGAGAGGGAGAGAGAGTATCAGTGTGTACTCAATCAGATTCTGGAAGAGAGGGAGAGGGAGATTAAACTACTGAAGATTCGCTCTGAAACTACCAGTCAGTCTTTATACACACACATACTTACTCCCTACCCTTCAAGTCCACCATTATTAGTCTAACAGTAAGTGATTTTTCTGTTTTGTGGTTCTATTTGTAGATGTTGCCGCTCCTTCAGCGAGTAGTCGGAGTTCATTGGGACGCGAGGGCGACACCGAGCTCCTCAAATGGCTCAGGCTACACGGAGCCGACGCAGACTCTATAGACCAGGTAACGTCTGCCTTTTCATACAAATATCCAAAAAAAAAAAACACTATTGTAAATGCTGACGTGTTTGTACTTGCGCTGTAGATTGTAGCCGAGGACTACACCCTGGATGACATCCTTCATTGCGTCACCAGGGACGACCTGAAAAGTCTGAGGTTGAAGTAAGTCAAACGCGCATCGTTTATCATCAAAGTTGCGCTGAAATGATTTCGTGATCCGAACCAAATCCGAACCAAAAAAATAATAAATTATTTTCCATATCCTTAAGTGCATTTCATTAGTTTGTTTACATTTAGCCATGCCCACAAAATCACATCTTACCCGCTGAGCTGCCACTTCCATTTAGTTGTTGGCGTGAAAAACCTCCAGAGGGCAGCATTTCTGAGGGTGGAAATTCCTCTTGAATTTGAAACACCATAAAAGGTGAAGCTCAGAAAGCTGAAAAGGACAAAATGACTACTAAATGGAAAGGGCAGCTCAGTAATTAAGATGTTTGACCATCTGATCTTCAGTCTTAACAAATTACGTATTGGTTTCATTTTCAGTCATAAACGTGAAATAATGCGGTAATTATTTGCCTTTTTTCTCTCCATTACGTCTTTTCTGATTGCTAGCGGTGATTAAATCTTACGGCGGTTTTTGCGCTAGACTTTACCCAACTCGATTTCTGATGTCTCCACCATTCGGAAGTGCTGTAGAGACAGAATTGAGATGCATGATGACTAAACCCAGATGTGCTTCAACATCTGCATGTCACGGATGTCGATTCTTAACCGTTTTAAGTGTTTCCTTTCCTACACAGGGGTGGAATCCTGTGCAAGCTCTGGAAAGCTATTGCGGAATATCGAGAGAAACCCGGCTGAGAATCCAGACCCCAGCCTGCGACCTGATCGACTTTATTCCAGTGTGTTTACAGACCAAGAAACCTGAGAATCTGCTCCAGAAAAAAAAAAACACTCTCACGGCAAGATCCGAACTCCGGCCTGGACGTTTTATTCGGCCCGTTTTATGCAACGTTCGCGTTTTTAATCCCCAGTGGTTTCGGATGCGATTAGTTTCTGCCACGATAAGAAACATTTTATATGATGCAAGTTTTAATATTCACTTGTACCTGGACATTTTGTGGCGCTAAAGCAGTGACTTTAAATGCTTTCCTTATTTCAAAAACCCATTTGAAGGATGTGGAGTGAAGCAAGGTGAAGCTCGTACACAAGTCAGAGTTCCTCATATACGGCAAGGAATTCCTGATTTTGTGTCTTTGCTTGTTCATGTTTACAAAAAAAAAAACGAATCTGAGACTGGCGTAATCCTTCATTTGTACATTTCTTCGAGCTGACCCGGGCTCGGATTTTAAACTTTTAACATTTACGTTTCCGATCTTAACACTAATTTTTTTTTTTACTTTTATTGTCCGAACCTGTATTTTATTATTGTTTTTTTACTCTCCGTTACATCGTGCTTGTCTTGGGTCAGTCGCCATTGAAAGATCATAAAGCATAGTCCATAAACTGTACTGTATTAAAAAATAGTTCTTGGAACAAAGTTTGAAGATGTTCAAAAGCCAGATTTCTGCATCGCGTGACTTCGAGATTTGAGGGTTTTTATTTTCCGTACGCTTATTAGTTCATACGAACGTTATACATTCTATAAGACTTGTGGCTTTATACAGTTTTTACCTGGTTGTTCTGCTTAGCGCACATTTTTTTTTCTGTATTTGATATTTTCTATTTAATGTCGTTTATTTAATCATTAATGAATGAGATTATTTGTGCATTTGTTAGATGACTGTCCTAAGAATTAACTGTGAAATTAAAGTGGGACCTGAGAAATCGTTACGAGTTTGTGTATATATGTACATATGTCTACACTCACACGCTGCAGCCGACAACAGGGAAAAGTGGGCCTACATGGTGAAGAGCCAAAAAAAACCACCAAACATCATTGATGCCCAACTATCTGACATTAAACATCATCTCTACAGTATATCTATGCTTCTACGCTTACTTTAAACCAAGGCAGCAGACATCTACTGTGGTGAAGATGTTTAGTGACTGGTATAGGCTACATCTCCCTATTAGTTTTACTAGATCTTAGTGCTGCGTTCGACACTATAGATGATCATGATCTTCTCCTCGATCGCTTACAGAATTACATCGGTATTCAGGGACAGGCATTAAGCTGGTTTAAATCCTACCTGTCCAATCGTTACCATTTCATAGATTTAAATGGAGAGCTATCCAGGATAATGCTAGTAAATTATTGCGTGCCACAAGGGTCAGTTCTAGGACCCCTGCTTTTCACAATATACATGCTTCCATTAGGAAATATTATTAGAAGGCATGGAATTAGCTTCCATTGTTATGCTGATGATACCCAGCTATATATTTCATCCAAACCAGGCGATACAGCTCAATTAGCTCGCATAACTGAGTGTGTTGAAGAAATAAGAGATTGGATGACCCATAACTTTCTGCTATTAAATTCTGATAAAACGGAGATTTTGCTCATCGGCCCAAAAAATAGTACACAGAAGCTCCAGCATCTCAGCCTGCATTTAGACGGTTGTTCTGTAACTACTAGTTAACCGGTAAAAGACCTGGGAGTTATTTTAGACAGCAACTTATCTTTCAAAAATCACATCAATCAAGTTACAAAAACAGCCTTCTTTCACCTTAGAAATATTTCTAAGCTAAGAAATATGTTATCTATATCTGATGCAGAGAAGCTCGTCCATGCGTTTATGACCTCTAGAATAGACTACTGTAATGCATTACTAGGTGGATGTCCTGCATCATTAATAAACAAGCTTCAGTTAGTTCAGAATGCCGCAGCAAGAGTTCTTACTAGGTCAAGAAAATACGATCATATAACCCCAATCTTATCGTCCCTACATTGGCTTCCTATTAAGTTTCGAATAGACTACAAACTACTGCTACTCACTTATAAAGCACTAAATGGTTTGGCTCCCATGTATCTATCCAGTCTCTTAACACGCTACAATCCGTCACGCTCCCTGAGATCTCAAAACTCTGGGCTTCTAGTAGTTCCTAGAATAGCAAAGTCCACTAAAGGCGGTAGATCATTCTCACATTTAGCTCCTAAACTCTGGAATAGTCTTCCTGACAGTGTTCGGGGTTTAGATACACTTTCCCAGTTTAAGTGTAGATTAAAAACATATCTTTTTAGCAAAGCCTACACATAACACACATCACACACATCACATCACAACCTTGTGCTCCAGAATATATGATTACATGCACATTATCAACTTGTGCTGTTAATATCATGAACAGCAGCTACGCTAATTCCTCTCCACTGCTTCTCTTTCTCTCCCCATCCCGAGGCATCCTGATGTTTGGCCAGCTCCGGTCACGTCCCACCTCGTGAAGATTATGGACCTATGGATGATCATGGAGAAGTAGATGCCGAGTGTTTAAAGGCCCTGGCATGGAGAAGCTGATGCTGGATCTATGATGATCACAAATTGTTCTGTATTGTTGAAAGATTTATGACCAAACTCTTGATGTCACCCATATGAGGATGGGTTCCCCTTTGAGTCTGGTTCCTCTCAAGGTTTCTTCCTCATATCATCTAAGGGAGTTTTTCCTTGCCACTGTCGCCACGGCTTGCTCATCAGGGACAAACGCACACCATTCACCTTCACTGTTGTTTTCTGTAAAGCTGCTTTGAGACAATGTCTGTTGTGAAAAGCGCTATACAAATAAACTTGACTTGACTATAGACATACATATCACCTCAACTTTATGGTACATGGCATTTTTTTTTTTTTTTTGCCGAGTACCTGTACTGTGGCTTAATGATTATACATCCAATAATCCGTCCATCCATCACCTGACATGAATCCTTTTACCTCAGTGAAGGGAAAAATGTTCAGCTCAGCATCTGGTAAAGTCGCCTAAAACAATACCATCAGGAAATATCAAACGGCAAAAACAAATGATTCGTTGAAATGTCATTTTGAAACCAGCAGCCTCTAAAAAAAAAATGCTTCTAAAAATATATCTTTCTTTAGCTAAAACTATTTTGGGGCACATACCTGAGAGTAGAATTGTTATTCCTCACCGAGGCGAAGATCCACAGCGGCGATCATCCTGGTGTGGATTCTGACAAAACACTGGTGAACTGAAAAGCAATTCATCATCAAATTACTTTGTCTGAAACTCATATAGAAGCGAATGGAAGAAGGGAAAATAAAAACTCACCTCATTATATAAAATAAAGATCATTTCCAAACTCAGACTGCCAATCGGATCTTGAGTAGATCGGCTTGGACGTTACCTCGTGTAACCGATATCGTGGTTGGCAATGGATTCATGAATTACACAATAAATGTTATAATCTTTATATTATCTTGTCTGAGTTACGTTACAGGAAAACAAGTTTGTCATATTTGCAATTGGAAAGAGAACTAGATATTAAATACATAGTTATAGTATAAGTAATTATCATCAGAGTCACAATCTATGTGGTTCTTGATAAAAAATAAATAAATAAATAAAAAAACAATGATCAGGATAAACTCAAAATTCCAGATTTAAATATGCAAAAAAAAAAAAAAAAAAAGAGAGTCACTGATTATTAGACCTTTATAGACCTTTCAGTTGTCTGTATAATGGCGGTTGATGGTCTCTATTTTTCCATGTTTTTTATGATGCAATTTCTCTCCTCTCTAAACCTGGCCTTCCGAAACTCCACTTTGACTTTATCCAGCGTTCCAGGGATGAAGATCAGATCCAGCGCGGTCATGGCCAAAGCTTTGGCGGTACGCAGGGTATAAACCTGAGCTTCATCTGCACCTGCGAGAGCAATACAGTCACAACATTCTTGTGAAATGTGTGCACAGAATCTTTCCTTCACATGAACTGGGAGACCTGGTCCAGCATGATAATGCAACCTGTGGAATATCTTGAATGACCTGCCGTAGAGCTCAAAAAATGAATTTGAGTAAATGTACTTCGTTCCTGTGATTTTTTTTGGCTATTTTCCAGGTTTTACTGATTTGTGCCTCTGCTGAAGAAGTCATTAACACCCTCCTACTTGCATCTGCTGCCTGTGAGCAACTTGAAGTCAGTTTTACAGTAAGGGATCTACACTTTAATGATTTTCAGGTACTTTTTTTTTTTAAATCTCATACGAATTTCCACAGAATCTATTGAAACATCTTCCCAGAAGTTTGGAGGTTCTTATTAAAGCAAATAGGGAACAGCATGTTCAACCAATCACACGCTCAGGTGTCCACAAACTTGTCCATATAGTGTGGATGTGAAACTTTGCGTAGTGTATGAATAACATTATTACACAGAGCTCTTTGTCTTCAGACTCACCGGAAGCAGCTGTATACTCCGCTGTGTGATTCAGTGCCTCGGAGCCGATGTAGAAATAAGGGTGAATCCCTGGAACGGCGTGACTCACGTTCCCGAAATCTGTAGAGCCTGATAGAGGAACCACAAATCGTGATGAACTCGCGTGTTATGTAACCAATTAACGTGTGTATTGGCGTTCTTTTCCACCACAGCTGATCATGCAAAGGGAAGAAAACCCTTTTTTTCTGTTGTGTAGTTATTACTTTACCTGAAAAACCCTCTGTGGTAAACTTCATTCCGAGAGCTTTCCCGTTCTGCTCATACAGGTCTTCCAGGGTGCCGTTCCTCAGGACTTCATAAAACTCGTTCTTATCGAACAGGAGCTCGACCTGCAAGACAAGAGCGGTTTTTCATTTCATGACCGTCCGATCCTGATGCTTTATACACTGTAATTAGACATGCACGATATGGACAAAAGTTTGTGGACACAAGACTAAGATTGGGATGTGCTTCTTATTAAACATCCAATTCCACATTAGCTCCTATAATAATCTCCACTCTTCTGGGAAAATGTTCCACTAGATTTTGTGGAGATTTGTGCTCACTTGGTGACATTAGTAAAGTCGGGTACTGATGTAGGTTCCAAATTTATCCCAAAAATGTTGAATAGGGTTTTATACAGTGAGGAAAATAAGTATTTGAACACGCTGCTATTTTGCAAGTTCTCCCACTTAGAAATCATCGTAGGTGCATGTCCACTGTGAGAGACATAATCTTAAAAAAAAAAATAATCCAGAAATCACAATATATGATTTTTTAACTATTTATTTGTATGATACAGCTGCAAATAAGTATTTGAACACCTGTCTATCAGCTAGAATTCTGACCCTCAAAGACCTGTTAGTCTGCCTTTAAAATGTCCACCTCCACTACATTTATTATCCTAGATTAGATGCACCTGTTTGAGGTCGTTAGCAGCATAAAGACACCTGTCCACCCCATACAATCAGTAAGAATCCAACTACTAACATGGCCAAGACCAAAGAGCTGTCCAAAGACATTAGAGACAAAATTGTACACCTCCACAAGGCTGGAAAGGGCTACGGGGAAATTGCCAAGCAGCTTGGTGAAAAAAGGTCCACTGTTGGAGCAATCATTAGAAAATGGAAGAAGCTAAACATGACTGTCAATCGCCCTCGGACTGGGGCTCCATGCAAGATCTCACCTCGTGGGGTCTCAATGATCCTAAGGAAGGTGAGAAATGAGCCCAGAACTACACGGGAGAGGATGGTCAATGACCTGAAAAGAGCTGGGATCACCGTTTCCAAGGTTACTGTTGGTAATACACTAAGACGTCATGGTTTGAAATCATGCATGGCACGGAAGGTTCCCCTGCTTGAACCAGCACGTGTCCAGGCACGTCTTAAGTTTGCCAATGACCATTTGGATGATCCAGAGGAGTCATGGGAGAAGGTCATGTGGTCAGATGAGACCAAAGTAGAACTTTTGGGTCATAATTCCACTAAACATGTTTGGAGGAAGAAGATTGATGAGTACCATCCCAAGAACACCATCCCTACTGTGAAGCATGGGGGTGGTAGCATCATGCTTTGCGGGTGTTTTTCTGCACATGGGACAGGGCGACTGCACTGTATTAAGAGAGGATGACCGGGGCCATGTATTGCGAGATTTTGGGGAACAACCTCCTTCCCTCAGTTAGAGCATTGAAGATGGGTCGAGGCTGGGTCTTCCAACATGACAATGACCCGAAGCACACAGCCAGGATAACCAAGGAGTGGCTCTGTAAGAAGCATATCAAGGTTCTGGCGTGGCCTAGCCAGTCTCCAGACCTAAACCCAATAGAGAATCTTTGGAGGGAGCTCAAACTCCATGTTTCTCAGCAACAGGCCAGAAACCTGACTGATCTAGAGAAGATCTTTGTGGAGGAGTGGGCCAAAATCCCTCCTGCAGTGTGTTCAAACCTGGTGAAAAACTACAGGAAATGTTTGACCTCTGTAATTGCAAACAAAGGCTCCTGTACCAAATATTGACATTGACTTTCTCAGGTGTTCAAATACTTATTTGCAGCTGTATCATACAAATAAACAGTTAAAAAAATCATACATTGTGATTTTTCGGGTTTTTTTTTTTAGATTATGTCTCTCACAGTGGACATGCACCTACGATGACAATTTCAGACCCCTCCATGATTTCTAAGTGGGAGAACTTGCAAAATATCAGGGTGTTCAAATACTTATTTTCCTCACTGTGTGTGTGTGTGTGTGTGTGTGTGTGTGTGTGTGTGTGTGTATATATATATATATATATATATATATATATATGGAGATTGAAGCTCTGTAGCACTCAGGTATAACAATACTTTGGTCTCTACAGTGTATTCTATATATTTTTACATCAAACACATATGGTCAGGTCATTTTGACTCGAGATCCATTATTTCCCGGACAAGTGTGTGTGGGAGTGAGAACCATCGCAACGAACCTCACATCCCGTGGCCAGAGCGGCGGCGCGAAAACAGGCCTCGGCTTTGTCTCTGATGTCGGGCAGGTCTTGGTGCGACGAGGTGCGCAAGTAATACTCCAGCTCGGTGTAGTCCGGGATGATGTTGGGTTTCACACCTCCATGTTTTATGATACCTGAGTCACACAAGACACGCTGCTTCAGACACTCATCATGACATGGACTGTTGCGTATATAGATGTGTGCTGTATTAAAGATTTTTTTTTAACCAATTGGGATCTTTGCTGATCGTGTTGTATTTCATGATCTACAAACACTAAGGTCACTCCAATGTCACTGGTAATATGTAATATAACTTTCTTCTACCATTGAAGTTTCTCCGTGGGCATCCAAATATCAGAAATTTGAACAGCACCGTCTTAATTAGGTTTATTACAAACTGGATAGGAAATCCATAAACTGGATGTGGGAATGGAAAAATCAAGACTTAAATGTGTTTTCTGAACACTAACACAAAGCACGTACAAAAAAAAAAAAAAAAAAAGTTACCTCAAAGATTGAGGAACACAAAATGTATTAGACGCTTTAGGATGCGGTAGCATGGAATCTTATTGTCAGGTGTCCACAAACTTTTGCCGCTACAATATACACGTTAAAAAAACTCCCAAAAAATCAGCTACAAATAAAGCATGATGCCTGAGCTTCCAATATCCACTTCCCTTTATTAGGCGCGATGAGGAGGACGTACGTTGACGGCGTTTAATAACGCAAACTCACCGTGGATCCTCCAGTCAGGTCTGAGCTGTTGGCGTAGTGACGAGATGTTACTGTAGGCCAGGACGGCTGCATCTAGAGCATTTACTCCTTCCCAGGGATATGCTGATGCATGAGATGCACGCCCGTGGTACTTCACCAGCACGCTGCCAATTTAAAGGAATTAACAATAAATCAGCGCCTGCTGCTTTTACATCACGTCATAAACATCCTCAGGATCACCTAGTCGGGTTTGTTCTTTCTACATCCTGTCTTTCAAGTTAAAGAGGTGCGCCTCGATTGTTTGTGCATCCTCATAATAATATACTGTACATCCTGCAAACTCGCAAAATGGACGTGTTCGCAATAAATATTAATATTAATAAAAATTAATCAAATACCTTTACGTAATTTATCCATTCCCGTCGACGGTATACATTGAGAATTCACGGGGTACCAAAATCAAAAAGCCAAATAAAGACGATGTTTAGAATTTACCCCTGTATAGCCATGGCTGGTAGATAGGCAGCATTCTTCTGAGTGGGATGAGCCATAAACACCACGTGGAGACCCTCGAAAGCTCCTTCTCGCAGCAAATCCACTTTCCCGCCCCCATCCTCTTCTGCTGGAGTGCCCAACACGGTTATCTAAAAAAATAAATCGTTAGCAATCGCTTAATCTATTTGGGACAAAAAACAATGTAATGTGCACTGAAAAGCAAGTTGAGAGTTCAAGCAAGAGCAAAAGGATCTACAAAACTACCACAGTCTGTATACACCGTACAAAGCTTAGATACACGAACTAGAGGTCAACCAATTCATCGGTTTTGCTGATTAATTGTCACCGATAGTTAATTGCTGGAACTATCTGCAAAAATCCATCCCGATAGTTTTTCCGGGTTGCGTTATACAGTGCGAGAGCACCCTCTAGAGGTGAATCACTGACCCTACGTGCTGTTTATTTGAAGTGTCTTTTTGTGGATTTTTTTTTATCATCTTAGATGTAACTGTTTTTATTTATTTGGAGTGTTTTTTTGTTTCAATTTAAATGCATGTATTTACCTTAATATTTTGTAATATATTCATACATTTCCACAACACATTTTTATGATTGTAAGAAAGTGGAAAAATAAATGTGGGAAAAGTACTTTATTTTTGTCATTGTTATGTACTATTTTACATGGAGTGTTTGGGTTTATCCAGTATCCATTTTAAAAACTATTGGATGATGGTTAGGTTATCCGCGAGTACGATCCAACCAAGCCTTCTTTAAAATGCACTATCAGTTGACATCTAATATAAATATGCATGTAATTTTTTATATATTTCTCTTTAGTGGGTTAGAATAAATGCCTGTTTCTTTCTTTGCTATGGGGAAAAACATATCATAGATTTAAATAAATAGCTTGTAAATTGGAATCTTTATTTCAAATTTCCACAAAGTGGAATAAATGATAGAAATAAGTTTGATTATTTTTCCCCATAAATCCCTACTAAGCAAATATTCTTCAGAGATGTTGCTCCATTAGATTTAGTGAGATTTCATTCAGCTACAAGGATGTTAGGAAAGTCAGGTACTTGGGAAGTTTGGGAAAAGACCACATACAACTCGGAAAGTCAGGCGTCCCAACACTTTTGTCCATAAAGTGTATTTAAGTTGAAATACAAAAATAATGTCTCTTGTCGCCCTCTAGTAGCTTTCTGAAGCACAATTTATAAAACTGGAATTTTTCCAGTCACTTTTTTGCTTTTACCTTCACATCAAAAGCGCTTGAAAGTTACAGTAACAGAGTCAGGTGATGTGCTGTAAACTGTTATAACACACCATTTACTGGCAGTTTTTATGTGGTGCAATGCTCATTTTCATGCTTTGTACTAAAAATATTAACTGGAAGTTGTTCTGTAAATCAAGGCAGCCAACACTTACCAGCAATTTTCATGTAAATATATGCTAAAACAGTCTCATAACTTGATTCTGGAAGCACTCACAGTGTGACTATACCAGTGGTGGGCTGTTAATTTCATACTCAGGCCTTTAGTGGTGTCCAACCTGATTTAATACACCTCTTAATACCATCATTATGACAGCATGGCATCAATATTACAGACAAAGTACAGTAAAACAGAGCACAGCATCGCAGACAGGAATCTCATACCGAGAGTGAATGGCTTTACTAAATTAGGAAACCCAGTGAACACAATTCACAAGTCTCCTTTCACTGAAACCACAGCTGCCCTGCCCGCATACAACCTCATAAAATGACCCCGGGCTTTTTTTCCCCCTGCATTATAGTTTTCCGAGGGGATTTGTAACTAAGGCAAATTGTGTGTTTTGGTGCAAATTCTACAGGTAAGCAAACGCAAAAGGATTCACGGTTCTTGAAAAAGCTTAACAACTGTTTTGGCCAAACTTTCTGCGAGATGTCCAGCTTTTTTCTTGAAATGTCCTTGCAAGTTGATTTCTTCTCCTCTGTCGGCCATTGTGGAAAAAAAAAAAAACGTCTATCAAATCCACACGGATATATTTGAGCGTGTGCAGTTTGCTACAGATGAGGGTTGGAGCTCGGACTATTACGCTCTTTGACCATCCAATCAAAGGACGTGCAAAAAGTCTGACGTTATCGGATGCCTTCTAGGCGGCTTCGGAGTGGCCAAATCGCAGTCTGATTGGTTCAAGACTGCTGAAATCTGATTGGGTAGGTTCTCTAACCAAAAATTACACTCCTTGAAGATCTGAGAGAAACGCAATGAAATTAAGGGAATAATTAAACACATATTCAAAGACAAGTCAGTGATACTGATAGTCAACCAAAGAAGGTTTTGAAGGCACTGACCGCCCTCCACTGTAATATACATGCGGATCATTTGAACCAGAACAGTGCAGTGTGTATGGTTTGAATGATAAATGCTGTATAACACGCTTAATTGGCGCACCTTAGTTGGAACAGGACACGCCCCCTCGCTCTCCAGCGCCGCCTTCAGGCCGAGTGCTGCAGCTGCTCCGCTCTCTGCTATCAGGTTGTGACCGCAAGCGTGACCTAAAGCAGGCAGAGCATCATACTCACACAGGAAGCCCACATTCACACCAGAGCCACCGTCTACCCCATCTACACCTCCCCACGTGGCGCGAAAAGCCGTTTCTAGTTTATAGTGTTCCTCCACGGTCCATCCTTTCTCCTGCTTGAAAAAGTGGACCAGAGTTTCATGGGCATGTCTTTCCCCATAAGCCAGCTCGGGGTGACTCCATATCGCGTCTCCAAGCCGATGCAGCTTCTCCTTGCCCTCGTCAATGGAAGAGCAAACATGCTGCTTTAGCGCTTGGAGTTTCTCGGCCATTTTGCAACACAAGACGCTTGCTTATTAATAAGCCTCAAAGTCCAAACACTAATTCCGAGTTTGCTTTGAAATCACAACCTGTAATTCCCATCAGAGAAGTGGAAAAAACAAAAACCACTTCAACTCGGAATTTTAACTCGGAGTCTTTAGTTAGCGAGTGACGTCAAAACAAGATGGCGGCGCACACTGGGCCCGGCAATAAAGTTCACAACTAATTCTGCCTTCGAATTAAATCACACTCCGGCACATGATCTGCTTACATTTTACCCACACAGACCTACAAATAACATTATTCCTTTATTATTTCATTTATGTACTGGTTTAATGTACCATCTCGCCCTGCTAACTCCCGGTTCCGACCTCGAACACGCCGAGGTGGGAAATGACGTCATTGTCAAGCGCCTGGAACCCAGTGTGCTCGCAGCGCCCACGTGATCCTATAAACCTTTCAATACTGTACACCGTTACATAGAGGATCTTTTTATAATGACATATAATGTAAAAAAAAAAAATTGTTTAAATTAAAAATAGTCAAACATACTGCTTTGAAAATCAGCCAATAAATATAAGCTACTTAATTTTACAGATTATTATTATTATTATTATTATTATTATTATATTTTAAAGCTACAGGCCATATCATGATAGTCTTTACGTCAACACTTTAACATACATTGTGCAATTGAATCCGCACTGCAACTAATTCAAACCGATTTCACCTCACAAAATGACAATAAGTCGAAGCCTACAGATTTTAATCGCCTACTTTGGTGCATAGAAACAAAAGGAACATGAATGTGTTGATACCATCATTTTTATGCTATAAAAAGGTGGACTGATTCAGGGAGAACACCAATGAAGGCCTGGGTGTGAATTGCACGGCCTGCCACTGGTATATTCACACTGCGAGTGCTTCCAGGTTTGATAACAAAAATGTGCAAAAAAAAAAAGGCATTTAGTGCACCTAATATCGATTCGCTTCCAAGGCTTTCCATTAATATTGATATGAAATGCTAAAACGCTTTCAAAGTGACTGACTAAAGCCCTTCTCCCCTGATCAAGAATGAGTCCTGGTGGTTCCCATATTTTACAGCTGATGAAGGCCACTGTGCTGATTGTGACCTTCGATGCTGCAGGAATGTTTCTGCACCTTTTTACCTCGATACAATCCTGTCTCGGGGGGGTCTACAGACAATTCTCTGGACTTCATGGCTTGCTTTGTGCTCTGACATGCACTGTTAACTGTGGGACCTTCTATAGACAGGTGTGATCCTTTCCAAATAATGTCCAATCAGAATTTACCACACGTGGACTCTAATCAAGTTGCAGAAACATCTGATGCATTCATTCATTCATTCATTTTCTCCCGCTTATCCGTAATTCGGGTCGCGGGGGCAGCAGTCTAAGCAGGCCCCCGCCTTCGACTGCTGCCCAATCCTCACAGCACCGTCGCTTACGGTCCCTCCTGCAGGTGGTGAGCCCACGGGAAGGCGGCCCCACGTCACTCCGACGTCACGGACCTTGATATTTTCCTCGTAAGGGCCCCCTGGAGCATAGAGGGTTAAGGGCCTTGCTCAAGGGCCCAAGAGTGGCAGCTTGGCGATACCAGGGCTTGAACCCCAGACCTTCCGATCGGCAACCCAGCGCCTTAAACGCTGGAGCCACCACTCCCCCCCTCACCCCTTACAGGTGCTGTAAACATCTGATGCAACCGAACTTAATTTTGAGTGTCATGGCAAAAGCTTTCTTTTCACATTACATTTGAGTAATATACTCTGTATTCCTATTTAATACTCGTTTTGTCTCATATTGTCTGTGTTGTATGTCTAAGCGAATATTATTTATGTCTGTACTTTTGAAAGGGCACCAAACATCTGGTTCCAAATTCCTTGTGTGTGTCAACACACAAACAATAAAACCGTTGCAGTTCGCAGCTCGGTCGCTAGGTGGCTCCCGAATGAGGAAGTGAATGAGCGCAACGCAGCAGCGGATTGAGGAAGCGAGCGCCAGTCCAGCTGTTTTGACGCCTGGGTGTAGCGGGTGAACGTGGATAGAAGGAGAGAGAAGAGAAGGAAAAAATCGTGGATTAGGCATCATGTCGAAGAACACCGTGTCCGACCGATTTCGCAAAGTAGATGTGGATGAATACGACGAGAACAAGTTTGTAGACGAGGAGGATGGAGCAGAGAACCAGCTGGGTCCGGATGAAGCAGAAGTGGACTCCCTGATCAGACAATATCCTTCCTAAGAGCTCTGCATGGTGCTTTTATTGCATTTTATTTGATTCTCAATCGATCCTGGTTATCTGCGTACACTTATTTACTTCATTTCAGGATAGAAATATATATTCTAAGGTTGCAGGATTCATGCATGGGAATCCTTAGAATGGCTTTGGTATTGCAATGCATTTCTGATTTCCAGATTATGTAATACAACCTGGAGAAAAAAATGCAGATAGACAATCACGTTATGTTGTCTATGATATTATACACCAGAAATGTGAATGTGCTTTTGACCACATTGATCCTTCTGATAATGTGTCCATTTCGAAACAACTTCCTATATACAAGGAGTGCACTTAAATATGATGTATGTGCTGAGGTTTATTTAGGGTTTGGAGGTTGGATTTGGCTCCACACCTTCGTCCGTAATCCAGCGTCTCGTCCTCTTAGAGGAGTCTGGTGGATGTCTGGACATGTCTTCCAACCACATTCCTGAGATTGAAGGGTTTTTTTTTTATCATGAGAGCTGCATGCTTTGTAATGGAAGGCCACACCGAGAGGTTTGGAGCTTGAGTTCATATCGAGTGTATGTCGTTGTGCAGCTCTTTCGAGTTGAGGAAGTCGATTTCTTCTCCATATATGACCACTGTGGGTGAGAGTGTAGCTCACTTCCTGTTTCTAGATGACTGCTGTTTGGACTTCATGCAGACTAAATGCAATTGTTTTTCGATGTCATTCTTTTATAATAAATCGCTTTTTTTTTTTACGCCTTAACTCCTGGTCTGTAAAGGGAACCTCACGGAAGCTTTGAAGGCCGTGCTGAAAAACCCGCCGATCAATACCAAGAATCAGAACGTCAAGGTGAGCACTGATTGGTCGGTTGGTTTGGCAGTGAATAACAGTACATGCAGCAAAGATTATGGACACATGACCTTGACATCACTTACTTTTGAAGGTCCCATTCCACATTTAGTACCCGTTTGCTTTCATAACGTCCGCTCTTCCAGGAAGATTTGATAGAGATTTGTACTCATTCAGATACAAAGGTGTTTGTAAATTTAGGTATTGCTGTAGGCCTGGAGTGATGTTCCAATTCCAATTGTTTTGAGGTTAGAGCTCTATACCAGGCCATTCAAAATCTGGGGTCCAAGCGCAGGGTCAGCCATGATACAGCACCCCTGGAGTCAAGAAGGTGAACAGCCTTGCTCAATAACCCTACAGTGGGTGCTTAGTAAACCCCCTGACCTTACGCATAATAACCCAAAACCTTAACCATGGAGTATAGCGCATTTTAACAGCCATTCGGTCATGTAAGGAAGTGACGTCTATAGTCCTTGGACATCTTTGGGTATCGTAATTCGTAATGTTCCATCTGGACCCTGTGTGTATAAGACTGTAGGAAGGACATTACTCATATTACACATACAGATGGAAATGTCAGGTGTCCCAATACTTTTGTCCATATTGCATATCTATATAGGATTGCGCTATATAGATATTCTATCATTGCTGTCTGTTGTATTAAACACACATCTCTGGTTACAATACAAATAAAAGTTATAGAAAAGGGTTGTTGTTGGAACAAAGAGCCACGGCTTGATTCATGAATTCCTCCAGGACCGTGCTGAAGGCCTGGTTCTAAAAGTGCTCAGCGCCTTCAAGGCGAGTGACATCGAGAAAGGAGTGCAGTCTCTGGATAAGAACGGCGTAGACCTGCTGATGAAGTACATCTACAAGGGCTTCGAGCAGCCGTCAGAAAACAGCAGCGCCATCCTGCTCCAGTGGCACGAAAAGGTACTGCAGTGCTAATCTGGTCTCGAGTCTCAGCCCAGCACAGTTTTTCCTGCTATATAGCACTGCGAGCTGGCGTGAAATTGTAGATATTTGTATCTATGCGCTCTAATCAGCTTTCTGTTATTTGATTGTACCACAGACGTAAAGAGGATTTTATTTTTCAGCAATGCTTAATTTTTTTTTTATTTAGGGCGTGGTTAAAGCCAGTCGCTAACAACGTGTGTGTGTTTTTGATGTTGCGATATAGGTCTTGGTCTTAAAATGTCTTAAATTTGACTTGGTGAAACACTTTTTTTTATAAATAACTTTTTTTTTAATATCCCTTGGGGGTTGGTCCGTATATTGTCACGTGCGTCAACCAGCATACTATATTACTATTATTCCCATTATATGATTTAATTATTAATTTAATTACATATATAATGGCAATGCAACTCACAATTATGCAATTAGGGGAAAAAAATGCGACTGAACTGCACTTTATTCTTTAAATAATTCAACATTTATTCTTATTATACGTTAATCTATAATTAGATAATTTAAATATTCATTATTATTATTATTATTATTATTATTATTATATCATTTTGAAAGTTTAACATACAACCCCTATTAAGGAAGGGATGTACGGTAAATATATCGTTTACGATAATATCGTAATTGTTTTAACGATGCCGGTAAAATCGAGAACATCGCAAAACCCAAACACCACACCTAGCAGCGTGCACGCCTACATCACGTGATGAAGTCCAGTTAGGTTACAGCAGTGCGCGTGCGCATTTAGAGTGCGTTCAGAGTGAATCACTGCATGATTTAAAATACATTAAGAATTATAAAAATTTACATATTGGTCTAAAAAATGTGTACATTTCTACCATTTCATAAAGTTAATCAATATCACACAAAAAGTGCCATTTTCACCGAAAAAATAATCATGATTACACAAGTGATACAGATTTTACACAACAGTTGAAATAAACAATATGGTAATATTAGTAGACTTTACGTTTACTCCACATTGCCTGCTTTAGCTGTTTCGCCACCAAAAATAATTCCAAACAAACTTACAGTGATATTTTGCGTCTCTGAGCAGCATGATTGTGTTTGGTTCCTGAATGAATCACCGGTTTAAATGACTCGGTTCAATCGCAATGATTCACTTATTTAGAAACAGTGATGTGCTGCCACCTATTGGCGTTTTTTTTATTTCACATTTAAAATACAGACAGCCCCGAATTACGGTGGTTCGATTTACGATTTTTCGATCTTGCGATGACGATATCGATACGACAAAATTGTAAACATTTTAAAATTTTCGGCTGACATTTTCATTTTCATACAATGCGTTGCGATGAGGCCATGGTGTACACAGGATGTACACAGGATTTGCATTTCACGCAACATTGATGCACCAAAAAAAATAAATTACAGAATCTCCCAGACATTGTTCAATATTTAAAAGTGTGCCACTTACGGATCGTGGAAATTGAAATCTGTCGCAAGGGGGTTGGATTTATTCACGCATGTTAAAAATATCGATGAAAAGCTTCAAATTATTATTTACAGCATTATCATGATCATCTGTATGTTTTCTTATTGGGAGAAAACCGGTAGTTCTATGTGTAATCAGACTTTGAGCACCCCCATATAACCAAAATGGTATGCGCCAAGTTTAATAACATCTCAGCAAATAACTGCGAGATTGGTAGTCGAATCAGGATTCCACTATTCAGGGTATTTCAGATGTTTTTCTTTTTCTTCCCTTAGGCTCTCTCTGCAGGAGGTGTGGGCTGCATCGTCAGAGTACTGACCGCACGGAAAACCGTTTAAACCCCGACCTTTCAATTCCACGCCACAGGAGGGCGACACCTGCCTGTGCATTCAGAACAAAGGCGACATTTTTTACAGGGTGCTGCAAATGACACACGTCTCACATATTCGCTTCGCGATCTTTTCTTTATCGCTCACATAGACAGCTATGTCCATACACACTTCACTCAGGAAGGCATCAAGTCTTACTTTCTCAAGCAGCGTATTATGATTTGCTATTGTTTTTTTTTTTTAATATTACCTATACATTTTTAATGGTTAAGGTGTTATATGGTTACAGTAGCACCAGGCTTTTATCTGTTGTAGCTGTTTAATGTTGTATTCATTTTTTAGACAACCAAAGAGCATTGGGTGCTCGCAACACACACGGATACGTTATATATAACATATAAATGTATGACACGTCTGAACCATGTGACACTTCCTTCTCTGGACAGGGAATGACCACGTTCTTGTATAACGTATTATTATGCCATATTACATTTTCAGAATCTGTAGCGCTGGTATGCATCTACCGGCACTTTAGCGGGATCGCTTTTTGACTCATCATGGGTTATGCAAATCTTATGGAAACATTAATGCTACGGACCTCCTGTGAGTCGGAATGGCAATGGATAAAAAAAAAAAAAAAGGAACATGTTATTTTAATTATTTCTTTTGTTATTAGCTTTTTTTTCATATCAGCTGAAAAATATACCCAGCTGTGCAAAACTATTCTTAAGCTCAAACCTTTTTCGATATCTCATATACTTTATTGTTGTTTTCTCTTGTTCGACAGCCTTAGAAATTTCAAAAAGCCGGTACAATTAGTCCCAGAGTTACGATGTTACGATCTTACCTTAAAAATGGCTAAATAGCTTTAGCTTAGCCTTAGTATGTTATTTGTTCATTTAAATTCGTGCGGACGAACGGCGGTTCGCGATCTTAAGGGCGGAGCCCACGCGCATTCAGTATGCTGTGGTATCAGAAGCGTTTCGAGACTAGTTTTGTAACACGCCAGCAGATGGCAGCACAAGGCTGCTATTCTGACCACGTGCGCACCCTGTCACAGAGCAACAACATGATCTCACTTCAGATTTGGTCCTGCAGACTTCGCTCTTTTCCTGTAGATGAACATCCAGCTCAAAAGGTCACCGTTTTGACACCATTGCAGAGATCCGGTGCGACTCTCAAAAAGAGTTTTGAAAAGAAGACTTTGAGGACACATTACATTACATTTGAAGATGAAAGTTTGTATGTAGATAAGTAAAGTACTTTCTTGTAAACAGAGCGAGTCTCAAAACCTTTCGACTTCGTACGCTGCTACACTTGCCTGCCGAACACAATTTTGTCGTATCGTTATCGTACGATCGGAAAATCCTAAGTCGAACCATCATAACTCGGTGGACTACCTGTACATATTGATACGCCAGAAAAGGCAGGTTTTAAGGTTCGTTTCAGGGGCACAGACCTTCAAAGAAAGATCATGGCGTGTCGTGATAGGTTAAAAAATAGGGATTTAATGGAATGTCTCATCATTACTCGTAAGCACTTACTGGCAATCTGTGATCCAACCTCGATCACCGTTTAAAACAGTGTGGATCTGTCTCCCTCTTGTGGCCAAGTGCAAAACATACTACAAACCAAACTGGTGTACAAACTGCCTTATTGAGTATTCCTTTTTTTGTTGTTGTTTTTTTCTTACATTTGTGCTTTTGAAAATTAATTAATAAAAACATTTATACGTATGACCAACCGAACTTTGTTTTTTTTTTTTACAGCGGTACACCACACATCAGTTGTTGTTTGTACATTTATTGTTTGCGGCAATACGGAAATCAAATGCTTATATACAGATAATAAAAAAAATAATAGATATACATCTTTATTATGCACTTATGAAACTTGTGTATAAACCTGTAATTAAAAGAAGAGGGTTCCAATGTTTTTTTCCTGTACATAGATACGAATAAAAAATAGATACGAAAAGGCTTTATAGGTGGAACGCAGTGCTTACCTGAGACATAGATTCTAGTTTTTGGAGTTCTTCTTGGTACGACACATCAAAAATGCAGCGCACACAAAACGCAATAAACACTTCCTTAAATTCTTGTTTTCAAGCACTTTCCAATAAGTTAATAGGTAGACATAGACGTACTGTATACTTGTCCTTTTTCTCATTTGTCCTTGTACGAAATTTGGCTTGTCGTAACACACGGGACCGAAATCAGAGGCTTCATCCGATCTACACCTTTCAGGCTTCACCATGGAAACCAGCCACAGGTAAAGCGGTCGGTCTTTGGAGTACCCCAGGGGTTAATGCTAAGTTTTCTTCAGCTTGGCTGCTCAATCTATGAGGCCTGATGTGAAGTCTGAAAAACGTTCTTCAAGTGGTGGATCTATAACTGAATACACAGGAATACACACATACACACACACACACACACACACATATTTAAGCACGCTCACACTCGTGCCCGTTCGTGTCGTAAAGTGCTGTCAGTAGGGATAGGCGGAGACGGCGATGTAGACTATGAAGGTGGTCTGGTACTCGATGGCCCCGTCAGTGGAGTACGATAACGCTCGGACCTTCATGCGGTAGGTGTGCGGCTCACGGAGCGGGCGTGTTGTGAACAGCACGCCTTTCAGGTTCTCGTCACGCAGGGCAAAGGGAAGCGTGGTGTCCTCGTCCACCATCAAGAAGCTGGTGCGCGGGTGGACCACACCGTCCTGGGTGTAGGCCACCAGTCGGATCAGGTCCTGGTTGGCGGCGATACCGAAGGGCAGCGAGAGCAGCTTGTACTCGAGAGCGTAGGGGCTCAGGGCACACTCGAGGTCGTTGGAAGGGCAGTTCTTCAGGCAAAAGCTGAGCGGAAAGGGGGAAAAGTGAGCTTCTCGGCTAAGATTTCTAATTTCTTAATTAGGACTAATAATCTTGATTAGAGGTCAACTGTTATTGGTTTATCGGCCCATCCAACTACTATATCCCTTCCAAAATGTATTAAACATTTCCTTACCATATGATATTGACCTTAAGTTCGAATCAATGCCATTCATGAGGATTAACATGTCTTACCCAGAATCCGGCTCTCGCTGGTAGTTAGGTGGACATGGTGTGTCAATGCACTGGTAGCTCCCTCTCATGTTGAAGCACATTCGGTTCGCTCCACACCGAATATTCTGTTCCAAGCACTCATCAATATCTATTCACAGACAGGGCAGGACACATTGGCAGCTTTTAATTAAGCGCCATGTTACCTCATTTTTTCCAAAAAAAGATTACAACGACATCATAGTAGTAGTGACTCTCTTTTTCCTTTACCTTGACATGTTTTGCCGTTGGTCATGAGGCGATAGCCACCGGGACATAAACATTTGTGGCTTCCTGGTGTGTTGACACACTCGTGCTGGCACATGTCCCTTTGTTCACACTCATTGATATCTACACATAAAAAACATACTTAATAATATGATATATTTATCATATTATTTATATAATATATATATATATATTATTTATAAATATATACATATATATTATAGTATATATTTATATACTTTCAGACTTTTTCTAAATAAAAAAATTCCGAAAACATTGGAACATCCTCTCTGGGCAAAAGTTTAGAAATGTAATTTTTGAAAACCATGGACCCCACGTCATCCGGACTAAAGATGAGAGGGACCATCTAGCTTGTTATCTGTGCTCAGTTAAAAAAGCTGCATCTCTGATGGTATAGTGGTGCATTAGTGCCAGTGGAATGGGCAGCTTGCACCTTTGGAAAGGATCCATCAATTCTGAATGGTATATACAGGTTTTAGAGCAACAAATACTTCCATCTAGAAAATGTCTTTCCCAGGGAAGGCCTTGCATATTTGAGCAAGACAAAGTCAGAATTTAACCCGATCACCAAATAATCAAATATCCAGGCCTCTTTTCCCTTTTTATTAATTGGGGTGAGTTCAAAATGCTAGAAATGTATTTCTGATTGCGGTACATGCAAATGAGACTGATAGCACATTTGCCCAGACATTCCAGACATAGAGTAGCATTCAAAACAATTACCTATGCATTTATCTGCTTCTAAAATAAAGCCAGGAGGGCATGTCTTAGTGGCCCTACGTGAGCGTGAAAGACGAGCGCTGAGCCTGTAGTCCCCACTGTCCATAGCGTAGGAGTGGTAGGTCTGAGACGTCAGACTGTGATAGCGACGCTGGGAGGAGCTTCGCTCCGGGTAAGATTGTGAGGCGCGGAAACCATACGAAAGGCTTTCGAATCTGGGTAAGCGCTCCAGCCCGGCGCAGGACTTCCCGTCCCCGAGCAAGTAGCGGCCAGGAGGGCAAGTGCACGTGTAGCTACCGGGGCTGTTCACGCACCGGAAGGCGCAGGGCATCGGCACGCGTTCGCACTCGTTTATGTCTGCTCTCATAGCAAGGCGCAGCAAAGACAGAGAGATATATAAAGAGAGGAAGATAAATAGACAGATAGAGTGAAAGAAAAACAAGGAAATGAAATGCAAACAGGGCAACATAAAGGTGAGTGGAAAGCAGTGAAAAAAAATACAAAGAGGAGAGAGGGGAAAAATGAAAAAGGGCATTAATAACCAACCCAGGACAAGTTCGACAATAAGGGTGGTTCAAGATGAAACATCTTTCTTAATAAATTATTGCTAATTATGCTAGTTTTTGAAATTACTGTTAAAACATGCTATATTTCTTGTATAAAATGTCAGACTCCTGTGTCATTGCTAAGATTTGACCTCAAGCTCTTTAGCTAATCCGTCATCAGCCATGCTGGTTTATAATGTATTATTATTCATAATAAATCGCATTCCATATACACTAGAGCAAAGCAGAGCATTCAAGGGGAAAAGATTCCAAGCAGGAGGGCTAGAGGTGAGAGAAAAAAAGAACAGAGACAGGAAAGAAGCTTGCTGTGAGAGCAAACTTACCTGCCTGACCCTGATTTCCTTTACACTGCGTTCATCCTGAATTAGGAAATTGCAAACCCTGGTACAGTACTCTCATCCAATCATGATCGATTTGAAGCAATGCGTTAATGTGAGCAAACGGGGAGGGTGTGTTTATTAGAAAGTGAAATGCATCTGGGTAAGAAAATAAGATTTGGGGGATGCATATGGACAGAAGGCAGCAGCAGAGCAGCCAGGTGATGCTTTATTCTTAGGGGTTTATGGTCAGGAGATTTACATACCAATGCAGGGCAGACCCACACCCTGAGACCGGTAGCCCCTGGGGCAAGTGCAGTGATAGCTGCCTCTGGTGTTCTCGCAAATCTGGTTGTATCTGCACTTGTGGGTGCCGTCTCGACACTCGTCGATGTCTGTGTGGAGAACATGGCACATGAGCTGGCTCCATAAATCTCCAGGAGATAATCATGAACATTTAGGTGCAGGCGAAAAGGCCTTTTTGGACTATGCACTAACCTATGCATGTGCCGTTGACTTCTTTGGTCATGCCTGTAGGACAGAGGTCGATGCAGGTGTAGCCGCCGCGGGTATTCTTGCACTGCTGGTCTGAACGGCACACTCGTTGCCTGCACTCGTTAATGTCTGAGGAATAAACAAACAATCAGTTCTTTAGATTGCAATGTAGTCAGATCAGGAGGGAAGGATGGACTGCGGTCTGATGTTCTAACCACATTCAACAACAATGAATTCCATCACATAGAACTACTTCAGCCAACAGGTACTCACTATGGAGCTCAGTATCAGGCCGTACATGTCACACCTGGCGTGCTACTTGAATCAGTCCACAATCATACCCATCATCATATGCCAAGGCTATAGAAAGCATCAACATTACACAGAAACGCAGCATAACATTGCACTGTATCACAGACAGGTATCTCATACAGCAAGCAATGAATGGCATTAACCCAATAAATGCAATTCAACAAGTCTCCTTTCACTGTAGCCACAGCTGCACTTCCTGCATACATCATCTCTAGTGTACATCATCTCATTTTTCTGTGCATTACGGCTTTCCTGGGGATTTCAAATAAATGGCAAATTGTAGGTTTTTATGCAGATTCTACAGGAAGGAAAAGTTTTTAAATTATTTTCAACTGTTTTGCCCGATCTTTCTTCACAATGCCCTGCTTCTAATAAAGAAAATATTCAAGAAAGGTTCATTGTTAAATCGAATGAGTATTGTTTTTTTGGACTAGCATAGTTCCAGGTACCCGTATCTTTTGCAAATACCGAGCATCACTTTGAGAATTCTGGCATGGAATATATCCAGGTGATTTTCACTGTGTCTGGAGGTTCTCCCGAGGTTTACCATAAATCAGTTACACATGCGAATACCCTTTTCTAGTGTGTGACTGACCGATGCAGCGGCGGTTCCTGAGTTGGTAGCCTGGCTCGCAGGCACACCGGAAGCTTCCAATGGTGTTGAGACAATGCTGGTGGCATGGGTTGGACTCCTGGCACTCATTTATATCTGTCAAAAACGAGAGAATTCTGAGTAGGCATATCTCCAACAAATCAATCAAAACCTATAAGGGATACATTTGAAAGCATTTATTTTCCTTTATATTGATAACAAGAACATGTAATTATCTGAGAATTATAATAAAAGAAAAAACCTGAACAACTCAAGCTATCTGCTGTCCTCCTGAAACCCCGCCCACAACGCGTCACACAGCGATAGGAGCCAATAGTGTTTTCACAGTCTTGCCCGTCGTGGCAAATGTGTCCCTCCAGCGAGCATTCATCGATATCTGAATCACAGATGTTGGTTTTTAATGAATAGTTGCAACATATGAAAGAAACCTGGCTATAGGGAAGATTTAGAACTGAGCAGATTATGCATATGTATAAAATGCTCTGTGTTTGTATGTGGAAAGCTCATACCCTGGCATGTCCTGCCATCAGCAGATATTGTGAGTCCTCTAGGGCAGGAGCAGTAGTAGGTGCCTATAGCATTATGACAGGTATGGGAGCATGGACTGCCTCCTTCACACTCGTTCTCATCTTTATCACAGCACAAAGAAATAGATTATGCTCTCTCTTGGTCACAAGCAGCACAGTAAGAAGCTTTATATTCTTATTATGCATTTTTTATTCAAACTGAAAATGTAAGATAGATCTCCAGTTCCAAAACCCATATTTTATTCACAGTAGAACAGAAAACAGAGGGAGCATCTTTTTGGTATGAGCCCTCAGTCCAAATAGCTGCATCTCTGATGGTATGGGAGTGCATATTTTCCTGTCAAATGGGCAGCTTGACCTTTTGGAAAGGCTCCATCAATGTGGAACAGTATACAAACTACAGGTTTTAGAGCAACAAATGATTACACCCAGAAAACGTCTTTTTCAGGAAAGGCCTTGCATGTGTGAGCCAAACAATGCTAACTGCATCTATTACAATAGCATGACTTCTTAGTAGAAGAGTCCAGGTGCTAAACTGGCCTGCCTGCAGTCTAGACCTTTCACCATTTCAAAACATTTGCCACATCATGAAAAAAAAAACACAACAAAGAATACCCAGAACTGTTGAGCAGCTAGAATCTTGTATCACGCATATAGGAAAACAGTCCTCACACAAAACTTTAGTATCTGGTCTCCTCAGTTCCCAGATGTAGGAAGAGAAGACATGCTACACTGGGGTAAACACGGCCCTGTCCCAACCTTTTTTGAGACCTGCTACAGCCATCAAATTCAAAATGACCTTTTTTTCCTTTAAATACTATATATTCTCAGTTTAAACATTTTATATGTTTTCTATGTTCTATTTTAAATAAAATATGGGTTTATAAGATTTGCAATTCATTGCATTCTGTTTTTATTTTACACAGTTCCCCAACGTTTTTGGAAATGGGGTTGTGTATTCAAACCCGGAGTCACATCCAGTATCTTCTCTGTTCTTGTTAAAAAGGAAATCTTTAATTTTGCCAGAATAATAAATCTCTTCTTTGAATAAATTACTGTCTATGTGTAAAATGTACCAGCACAGAAGGGTCCAGCCGGGTCCAGCACAAAGCCACTAGGACACTGGTTGCTACGATCACCTGCAATCAAAGAGTATGGCATTCAATAAATGTACAGACACTCACCGCCCAGTGTACAGGTGTATGTTATAAAGTGGCCGTTGAGTGTATACTGTACATTAAGTACAAAGTAATGCAGCTGCATTAAATATACATGTACACCTCACCCTTGGAAATGCTGGCATAGATTGTGAACTCCAGCATCTCCTCCAGAGGGCGGTATTGAGCGCTGATGGAAGATGCATGCAAGGTCTGCACAAGGAAAGGCATCTTTCCTTTGGAGGGCTCGTATAAAATCGTGTGGTTCCAGGAATAGGGCACGCTCACTTTGTCTACACTGAACATACGTGTGGATAGAGCATATATCTGCCCAGGACCTGTCTGAATATAATCCTCTGTATAGTCCTGGTGTGGGAAAAACAGAATTACATAAGTCCCAAAAATGTTTTGGGTGACTGGCATTCATAAACAAAGTATAGTATATTATTTTAAAAAAATTGTTGTGTGGAGCTTCTACCTTGAGGCCAATATTTGCGTTGGAGGGTAGTTGGAGGATGTGTCCATTCACTACGATGTCCAGCAGCAGCGCACCATCTGTGTCCAAGCCCCGTGCTACATGGGTCATCCTGAGGATCTCCCCTTAAACAAGTGCACAAGCATAAATATCTAAAGAAATCTCCAGAGAAACACATTCTTTGCAACAAATTACAAATAATATCTTTTGATCTATAAATCAAACTGTTTTTGTTCAGCTGACTCAAGGTGAATCTACGAGTGCCTTTTGGATACATATCTAATGTAAGGCATTGACAAAAAGACAGGAGGTGGTGCTGGAGGAGGCAGAGTTAAAAATGCTACAATTTTCATGGAGCGTTTTAGAAAGAACAGGATTAGAATTTAGTTTATTAGAGGGACCAGGATGTATTGGAGACAAGGTGAGAGAGGCACAGTTGATATGGTTTGTTCATGCGTAGAGCAGGGACTTGGGGTATATCGGTAGATAAATGTTGAAGTTGAAGCCTCCGGATAGAAGGAAAAAAGGAAGGCCAAGGAAAACATGCAGATGGTTTAAAAGAGGCAAATGTAGAGGACAGAGTTGTATGGAGACGGATGATCCACTGTGGGAAAACCTTACAAGAGCAGCTGTTTGAAATTTGTCTTTACCTGTTGCAAACTCCACTTGAGTCTCTCGCCGGAAGATGCCATCTGTAAGGGTGTGGCCGTTGACGGCCTCGCCGATCTCTTGCGCCGTGGTCCAGTAGATGGGATTTAAAAGAGAGATCAGTTTCCTCATACCAGGACCTGGGTAATAAAAGACAGTTTATCAGATCTAAACAAAAAAATTGATACTCGATACAAACCGCTCAAGAAGACACAAGTGGCATGAGGCATTGTGAGGTCCTCAGATTCTTATTATGCGTATTTATTTTCTTTGACTGACCCAGGCTCCTAGGTATGTTGATGATAGAAGCTTGGACCACTCTCCCCCCTGTCGGACTGTTGAATATCGTCGCGTTGAGGAATGCGATGCCAAACTCCATGCCGTTAATAGTGCCGATAATGCTCCCTCTGGCCTTCTGAGGACCACCTGAGCAACAAAGTAGCATGTATTCCAATGCCATAATGAGGTGTATGTACATGTAAAAACTGATGTCTCACTGATTATGGAAAAAAACTCTAAAAAGTTCTTCAATTTGTAGAAATACAAATGCAACTGGTAAACTAAAAACTTTTAATTTACCTGGACATGGATGGATGCTGCACCTGGACAGTTGGGTGGAGTCTCCTGGGCAAGGGCGGCCCTTGTTGGTAGGAACTGGATTGTTACAAATACGAACCCGTGTGCGTTCCCCTATACCACAGGAGGCTGAACACTCACCCCATGGCTGCCATGGACTCCAGTTACCATCCACTAACATGACCACAAAAAGTTAACAATTATAATAATGGAACATTCTTATATTGTATCACCAAACTACCACCGCTGGTTCCTTGAACAAGGCCCTCGCTCTGGATAAGAGGTTAAATGATAGTCAATTGCTCTGTAACAGACAGTCTAATGCTAACCTCCATATCAACCGCCACCGCTACTTTACTTTCTGAGTGTATAATAGTTTTACCAGGGCAGCTCGACGTGCTGCATTTCTGGATCTCTGTATCAGTTCCAGCACATGCTCTTCCCCCACTGGCTGGTCGGGGATTGTCACATGTTCTGTAACGTCGCATTTGTCCTCCATTGCAAGTCCGGCTGCAGCTGCCCCAGGTGCTCCAGGGGCCCCAGTTACCGTGAACTGTTGGATGTACAGAGGTACCTTTATGTAGTGTTCTATTGATATACACAAACTATGCATATTTTAATTTAAGTGAACTCTCACTAGGGCATGGTTCATTGTTGCAAAAGTCAACGTGGACATCGTTTCCTTCACACTGTCTTCCTCCATGTTTGGGGGCAGGGCTCGCACAGAGGCGTGTCCTTTGTCTGGTTCCACCTCCGCAGGAAACGCTACAGGCTCCCCAGCTCACCCAAGACGACCATTTTCCGTCCACTGCAAACCATTGCAAGGTGCACAATTCTTATAAGTGCACCAGAATTTATGTCTAAAATATTACAATTGTCCCTCTGTAGCTCTGTTCTTACCTGGGCAGTTCCTCTCTGTGCACACTTGAGTTTGTGTGTCTACTCCAATGCATGTCGGTCCACCAAATGATGGTGGGGGGTTGTTGCACAGCCGGATTCTCGTTTGCATGCCTTTACCACATGTTTCACTGCAAGGGCTCCACTGTAGCCAGGACGCCCAGTTCCCAGCCACTATTAAACAGACACAGACAACAAATTAATGTATTCAACACAACAACGCTAACACAAGGCTACCCAGGCCTCAAACCACATTTATATGGTATTGAAAGGGTATAAACCATTTGTCTAGGGAGAAATTCAGCCGAAACTAATTCATCTTTTCCTTAAAACTAGTGAAGTGTAGAAGAAGAAAGATGCACCAAATTTCACTTACCTGGACAGGGTCTGATGCTGCACATGATGACCTCTATGGCTCTGCCCTCACAAGCCCTGCCTCCATGTTGTGCTGGAGGCTTGCTGCAAGTCCGTACCCTTGTCCTGTTGCCTTGACCACAGGAACGAGAACAATCCTCCCACGCGGTCCACTCTGACCACTGACCATCCACTATACACACATACACACACCATGTAAACTCATCAATGTTTTCCAGGACCTGGTTTTATTAAGTATTCTAGTACTAAATCTTAAGTCACAGCAGGGATCGAGTCAAAAACAATATTTCAATCTGTACTTGATTTGTATTTCTTTGCATTAAAAAAGACATATAAACTGGCCTCTTTCTACCTCATGCACTTTAAAGGAGCATGGTCGCAGAAAAAACCAGACTGTGGCCAGACATAAAATCCGATAGCAGCATGTCCTGAAGTCATTATTTACGATACAGAAACTAGACACATAAGTCTAATTGATTCTTGAGATGCGAACTGACACAAAAAGACTAACCTGGACAGGGTTTGCCATGGCAGCTGCGGGTCTCAGAATCGGAGCCCGAGCAGGGCCGGCCACCGTTAGCAGGTTGAGGGTTGTTGCACCATCTTAGCCTCCTTTGAACTCCCAACCCACAAGGCACACTGCAGGCACCCCACTCCATCCACTCAGAGAAACCCCCATGAACTGCCATGTGTAAGAAGTATATCCGAATGTCGAAATGCAATAGAAAAATGGATTTCTAACATCACAATTATAAATATACAATCAGCTATCTTACCACGCACTGTGAGGGCCATGTGCACCAGTGCCGAGCCCATCCGGTTGCGGGCAACACACTCGTAATCAGCCGTGTCCTCTTTCTGAGCACTGCTGAGCCGCAGGGAGCCGTTGGATAGTGTCACAATGCGGTCGTTGGCCAGCACGGGCCGCCCATTGCGGGCCCACTCGATGACTGGTGTGGGCTCCCCCTGTGCCTGGCAGTTTAGCACTATGATGGAGCCTGAATCCACCACTGTATCCACTGGCTCCACAGTAAAGACTGGAGAACCTGAAGTAAACAGCCATTAGAATAATAAAACAAAACATTTTATTGTCATTTACTGCAAATGTGTGCTCTGAAGTGTGGGGTCACTTTGCATGTGTATTTACTCTGTAAGGTGAGTGTGACGGTACGTTCCACAACTCCAGCATCATTTGTAGCTACACACACATAGCTCCCTGCATCCTCACTCTGAGAAAAGAAAAAAAACTCAAATTTATCAATTTTATTTCAATAAAAATTTGTTTATTCTAAATACACAGGGTGCAAAAGATGTTAACGAAAAGTGCCAAGTTACAGTACCACAGTGCCGTAGAGTGCAAGAGAACCGTTATCTAGCTGGCGGATGCGGCTGCTGACGCGGACATTAATGCCTTTCTTGCTCCACTGGATGGTGGGCGGAGGGTCTCCTCGTACCTCGCAGTTCAGAATGGCGTTCCCACCTAGAGGCTCGATATGGTTCGAATGGACGTCTCCATCTATTATAGGAGGCTCTGGATAAATAAAGTATTTTCTTGAGCAAGTCTTGAAACATTTAGATTTTTTGAACAATTTCAAATGTATACCACGAAAACTGCTGTTGTTTCCATTTCCATCTATGAAAATTACAAGATTTTGTAAAGACTGAATGTTTTATGAAGCATATATTGGGCACTACATCTTGTCTAATATGTTTATAGACAAAGAAAGTGACTAAGCACAGTTTTCAGGCACCTTTGACATAGACAAAACCCAAAGATTTGATAGATCCAACTCGGTTCTCTGCAACACAGGAGTAGGTTCCGGCATTGTCCTTGCTCACACGCTCAATCACCAGCTCGCTTAGGCCACTTGCATGGTTGTAATGAGCTAGAAGCAGAAAAAAGCACTATGCTCAATACTTCAGCGAGCTAATCGTGTAATGTTATTACTGTATTAATATTTTACTAAAGTTCAGCATTAGAAAAAACAAATATTACCATTATTATTCATGCATATATTTTCGTATACAGTAAATACAAAAATAGTATAGAGGTAGTTTCCAAGTTATGATGGTTGGAATTTAGCTAAATTATGTCCTGTAGTCTGTTAAATTATTACCAAAAATGACAGTATATGACACCATCCTGATCACCATTCTTTAAAACTCCTGGGTAAGCTCTCGACTTACGATGTTTTCAAGTTATGATGAAGAAATCAGAAAGCATATAACTAACTGGACTAAAAAAAAATTACTATTTTGTTCACCACAGTAATAAATATATCACGTTTGATGAAAGAGGAATATGTGTTTTTTCTCACCAGAAATGATATTATTGTTGAAAGCCCAAGTGATTTTGGGTGGGGGAATGCCTGTGGCTCCACAAGCCAGTAAGAGGCGCTCTCCCTTGTTAAGAGCCATATCTGCAAGGATCTCAGTGAATGCTGGGTGTGTGTGCACATACAGATCGATCGTCTGACTGTGCTGGCCCACAGTGTTGGTGGCCACACACGTGTAACTGCCGGAATCCTTAGGCTGTAGACCAAAAGAAAGCAAGTCAATCACGTCTTAACTAGATGTATTAACAGCCTGAGTGCTTTGAGGAGGTTTATGGGTGTGCCGAGGGAAGACATGCAGGTGGTTGTTTTGAAAAAAGGTTGAGATGGATGATCCGCTGGGGCGACCCTTTATGGAAGCAGCCGAAAGTGTGTTAAAAAGTGCTTGAATTCTCTGACCTGAGCGTTTTCCAGAACCAGTTCTCCAGAGGATAGGATGGTGTAAGCTCCTGTCATGCCAGTCAGAGCAATGCCATCTTTCTCCCAGCTCAGTGTAGGGTGAGGCACTCCTTCAGCTGCACAGGACAACAGTGCCCGAGATTTCTCCACCACTAACAGCTCTGGCTCAATTTTGCGGATTGTGGGAGGTACTGGGAGGGAAGGTGGACATGTTAGTTCTTTTTATTTGAAATAAAAAAAATTATTTATATTTTAAATTAAATTTTGTATTTATTTTAACGGCACTTATTTTGATACCACACAATTAATGCAGCGCATATTTCTTGCTTGACTATTTGTATATAAAATTAAAATAAATAAATATAAAATAGGCAAAATTAAAACCTTCAACGTAACATTTATTCACAACGTCCTTTCATTTCTCAGGTATTTAAAAATAAATAAACTTGTTTTACTGATAAAACCGTCCGTGTGGAAATGTAGCAAAAGTTCCGTCTGGTGTCCTAATTATTTACGTGATTTACAACACCATAATCACTTTAAAACATTTGCTGAGTTTGGTTTCACTAATAATAAACATATATTTGCATAAAGCATCCCTGTTTGTTCATGCGTATGTTTATTAGACTATTAAAAACTTGTAAAGTATTAATTTAAGGGGCATTTAAAACAGATTAAAATGTGCGATTAAGCTGCAATTAATTTTAGTTAACTTATGACAATCATGTGAATAATATATATATGCAAGGTAGTATCAAAAAAGGTTTGAGAGCAGCAAGTTTGAACACCCTGTCACTGAGCTCTTTTCACAGCATAAAACATGATCTCACTTCCCCACCCACCCTACTCGGCAGATTTGGGCGAAAGTGAAGATCCAGCTCAAAGATCTCCGTTTTGACACAATTGCGGAGATCCAGCGTGAATCGCAGAGGGTGCTTTTCAGAAGTGGCAGAAATGTTTGGAGCGCTGTGGGACTATTTTGAATCTTAAATTTAGTACTTTCTTGTAAACAGAGCTAGCCTCAAAACCTTTTGATACCACCTCGTATATACTGTATACACATTTGTCCTCTCTTTTGCCTCCTCACTCTCTCAGGCTTTTTAGTCTATCTCTCAGTGCGACTCACTCAGGACAGTGACGCTCATCTCCAGACTGAGGCTTCCAGCCACGTTGGCTGCTGTGCAGGTGTATTTGCCCGTGTCTCTTGGCTGGGCGAAAACGATATGCAGAGAACCAGAGCTAAGGACTCGCTGATGTACAGACTCAGGAAGCGCCTTCCCGTCTTTGTACCAGCTGACCGACGGGGTTGGGTATCCCTCGGTCTCGCACAGCAGAGTCACGGATCCGTCCACAGCCACCGTGTAGGACTTAGTGCTAGATCGGATTACAGGAGGTACTATGAAAAGAAAGGGTATATGATGATATAATGATTTAAATCATAACTACAGTAATAAAACCATTGGATGTTTTAAAAAGATTATTAGTCAGCCCAGTTTACCTTGCACCCTAAGCTTGGTCTTGCCCAGTGCTGTGCCTGCTGGATTCTGGGCCACACACATGTAGGTACCAGTGTCTTCCACTTTGGCATGTGAGATCTGCAGACCGCCGTTGGGCAGAATGGTGAAAACGCTTCCTATTAATGAATTGTGAGGGGAAAAAAATATATATACGATGAATGCAAGTGAACGAAAAGCTTCCCTGACAAGCTCAATTTTATTAAGCAGGTCAGACATGATTATCTGTCCAAGTATAAGAAGAACCATCTCTAACCGGTGGTGACGATGTTGATGCCTTCTTTTTGCCAGGTGATCGTGGGTCGTGGTGTGCCCAAGGCACGACACGGCAGGGTCACGTGGTTGTTCAGGATCACGTCCAGGGTTGATGGGTGAGCTTGGATCACTGGTGGCTCTATTAGAAAAAAATATATTAAATGAGTAATGCACTTAGTACAGTAGCTAGGTAAAAACTATTTAAGGAAACAGTACATTTATATATAAATATATAAAAGCTAGGGTAATAAGGCAACTTCATGAGGCTTTAAATAGAAATCCTACTCAATAACAATAGTTTCTGATTACCCTGCACGATGACCTGGACGTGGCGATGAGCCGATCCAGCAGCGTTCTTCGCAACACATGAGTAACGCCCAGAGTGACTCAGTTCTGCAGCCACTATCTCCAAAGCACCTAACAAAAAATAGATGGTGTTTATTTGAATGTGGAAAAGGGCAATTTGCCATCTTCTGCATACACAAGCTGGAAGAAGCCAATGATTGATTAGTGTTGATGTGAGGTAAAAAGGAAGCCATTCCACCTACCTAGAGAGCTTGCTAAAATTAGCTTACTAAGCTCCTGGCCATGCATGGTTGTGGTATTGTCAAGATATGAAATCAGTCGTGATCTTCAGATGGTATTTGCACCACTTAATTTAACTGATTGATTGATTTACTTCTGAACAAAGTAAAATCTCACCATAGGGTAGTATCTGATAGCCTTCTTTGTCTATATTCAGTTGCTTCCCGTCTTTGCTCCAGTGTAGAACAGGAGTGGGGAATCCAGATGCAGTGCAGCTGATCACCACCGGGGACAGTCTACTCACTGACAACTCTGTAGCCTCATCGGCGATTGAAGGTGGCACTGCAGAAGATAACACGCTAGCTTTGGACAATATCAAAGTCATTTTTCTACAGCATTAGCTCTGACATGGACTTGTAATAAAAGAATAAAAAATCTTGTGAAGTCTTTTAAAGTCTTGCTGTTTCACAGCGACAAGCGCCATTTCATTAAAATACGGTGGGTGCTCACCATGTACCATGAGCTGGACAGCTCGGCTGTCCTGTCCAGCTTCGTTGGACACCACGCACTCATACAGAGCTGCGTCATTGATTGTTGGTGCTATTATGACCAGAGATCCCGAAGACAGCTGCCTATCATCACAATCAATACACGATATCAATGATAATTTAGTGTACATATCACATTTATACTGTACATATCAAGTATCCAAGAGGCAATAAAAGAGGAAGAAAACCTGGCTGAACCTGTACATATTCTGGTTTTGGTCTGTGTTGAGAAGGCGACCATCTTTGGTCCATGTGACTGTGGGTTTGGGGATGCCTGTGGCCTCACAGGACAGAGTGGTCTGGATGTTTACAGTCACTGTGACATTAGTTGGACCCTCAGCAACTGAGGGGAGCACTGAGGAAGATCAAAAGAAGATAAAATTGTAGGATTGATGATCTGTTGGATCTAATAAACTGCTTCTCTACAGCAAACAAACCCACCGCCAAAACCCATTCATACTCTCAGAAACACATACGGAAACGATTATAGTATTAACGTGCCCAAACCCATAAAACACCAGCTTTTATTTGCTTTCTAAAAGATTGCTGAAAGAATTTTGACAACGTTCCTAACCGAAAATAATCTGTGCAGAGAACATGTCGACACTAAATATTGTTTCTTCGGTATTATTTACAGAGTGAAGTGTAACACACTCACCATACACTTGCAGATCTACTCTCTTGCGCTGGGTCCCTGCCTGGTTAGTGGCCATGCACAAGTAATGACCCGTGTCGGACAACTGAGCCGAGTGAATACGGAGAGAGCCATCCTCAGCTAAATTATACCTGATTAAGTAAGAATGCAAACCATTAATCCAGCTGGACTGAGTAAAGTGAACTCAATATGTGGAATGAGTGATATGGAACGAATCTGCTGCAAACCTGGGATTGTTGTCTGCAAGAACGGTGCCGTGTTTCCTCCAGGTGACACGCGGAGCAGGAACCCCGCTAACAACACACTCTAAAACCACCGGCATGTTCACATGAACAGAAACAGCCGGAGGACCTTCCTTTATGGTGGGCGCAACTGCAGATAAAAAAACACCCACACATTGCATTTATGGCATTTGGCAGACGCCCTTATCCAGGGTGACATTTATCTTATTCATACAACTCAGCAGCTATAGGTTTAAGGGCCTTGCTTAGGGGCCCAGGAGTAGCTGGTTTGGTGTGGCTGGGATTCGAACTCACTTATATGAAAAAATAATTTAAAACCAATAGATAGAAAAGCACCAGTAACCAATAGAGATTGGATTCTGCCTGGTTTTGCCATACAATTCCACTAGAGGGCACTCAACAAATCCTTAGAATTTACCAAATCGGATCTAGCTGTTTTGCTACATGCTACGAGTCCGACAGATCTGCTGAATCCCACAGTTCACATGGTTTAACAAGGACTCACTGTTGCCACAGTTACTTGCTAACAACCACTAAGAACAACTTAATGGAGTATTTTACACTTTATATTTATATTATGTTGTTGTTAGTAGCAAGATAACCAAGGACTTAAGCGATCCCAGTAAATAAAGAGAAGGATTCATGAATCCCGAGTCATATAAAGGTACGGGTTATTTAACCCAGATGAATCTGGATTCATCATGGATTATTCACCGTTCACACTGAGGTTAAAATGTCGTCTTGTTTCCCCAGCGACATTGCTAGCTATGCATGTGTAGCGACCAGTGTCTCCCAGCTCGGCGTTATTGATCTGCATGTAGCGGCCGCTCGATAGCACCCGCACCCGTGGAGATGCCTGAGAAAAAAAAACATAACTAGAATAAATATAAATACATATTCAAGTCTGCTGTATTGTACATAATTCTGTTTCGTTCAAGCCATTATAGTTTGCCTGATCTGAATCTAGATATTGCACTGATCTTTGTACCTTCAATGGAGCTCCATCTTTGAGCCAGGACAGAGTGGGTGGTGGTACAGCATCTGATCGGCATTCCAGCGTTACCTGCCTGTTTTGAAGCACTGATATGTCCTGGTCGCCGCTCTCGCCAGCAATGTTGGGTGGAACTGTGGAGACACTAATTATATTGCAGAGACAGTATATAATTTCAAGACCTGCCAAATGCCATAATAATGAGCGTACCGTGGACTCGAACCAGGAACTCTTTGTCATCGTCTCCAGCGGGGCTGGTTGCCAGACAACTGTACCTTCCAGTGTCCTCAACCTGCACATGTTTGTGGTAACAGATTGAAGTTAACATTATAATTATACAACACCAATACCAAAAATGTTGTAAATAAATGTTAATAAAACTGAGGCCATATACCATTTTAAGGAAAGCATAAGGCAATTTTGGATTTGATGGTGCAACAGGTCTCAAAAAAGTTGGGACAGAGTCATATTTACACCTGTGTAGCATCAAGTTCTTCTGTTTATATACATCTGGAAACTGAGGAGACCAGTTGCTGAAGTTTTGTGTGAGGAAAGTTGTCCCATATGTGTCTGACACGGAATTCAAGTTCCTCAACAGTTCTGGCTGTTCTTTGCTGTATTTTTTGTTACATGAAACTGGAACTGTCCTACACAGTTCCTGTTTTTTTGTGTACTAAAATCTAAAATATGACAGGGATTTCATCCATGAGTTCTCGGATTTTCTTACTTTTATTATGCTGGCCACTGATAATCTTTAACATCCATGTAACCTGTAAATTGTAACGTTTAAAAATGCCATAGAAATAAAAAGAAGTTGGAGCTTTTTTTAATGTTAAAAGTAGATGCAGTATGCAGTTAGCATTGTCTTACTTAAATATACAAGGCCCTGAAAAAGTCATTTTCTGGATGGAGGCATTCGTTGCTCTAAAACCTGTATATACCATTCAGCATTGATGGATCCTTTCCAAATGTGCAAGCTGCTGGTCCATTTCTGGATCATGTTCACGCATGCCTTCTACTTTGCATGATAAAGATTTAACCTGCATTTGTTGGTGACATGGCAAACTATGTTCACAGATTTCTGTGAGGTGTTAATGCCCATGTTCCTTACAAATTCCCTGAGATTTCTCTAGAGTCTTTGGAACTTGCGATGATATTATGTCCCAATAATTGATGAGGGATTCAACTGTTTTGCAATTTTATGTTGAACATTATTCTGAAATTGTCTCACAATTTGTAGACTTTTTTTGAAGGAAGGGTTGTAAAAAACACTGCTGAATGCTAGCTTATAATTGTTCAGAAGATCTTAACACCTCAATAAATGTATTTCTGGCTGCATGGTTTATGAAAGGTATAAATATTTATGTATAAATTATGTATATAGGTTTTATGTAAGGATAAGTTTTGGGAAGGATTCTCTAGTGTCATTGTCATGGTTAGAGGTAAACTGGATGTTTCTGGTACATTCTGTATAACATAAGTATCAATTGGCTGCTTCAGTTTTATATTCCGTTTTATACTGGATCTTTTTTTGACCTTCTTTTATGAAAGAAAGAAAAAACTGATGAACCCCGATTGAGCCGTTAATGACCGACCTGTGCAGAGGCGATCCGTAACACTTCTCCTCCACGGAGGATGTTCAGGCTGTCTAGCTGAGGTAGTGGCCGTCCATCTTTTACCCAGGTAAGCGTGGGTGCAGGGATTCCCTCTGCTTTACAAACAAGCTCTAGGGCATGGTTGACCACCACAGAAACCTCTGTTGAGAATCCTGAGCCATTGATAAGGGGTGGGTCTGATAAAGGGGCAAAGGAACATCGTCATGGCCCTGCATTTCAGATGACCTCAATAGGCCTTAAGAGTCTTTACAACCGTACTGAATACAAAAGCATGTCGGAATGCAGAATATATCAAACCTTAATGCAGATGGGCTACGATACCATATCAAACTCTACTTCTTTTAGTCATGGACATAAATCTGAAGCTACAGCGGACACAGATTTACAGAAACTGGACAGCTGAAAGTCTTTTTTAATTGTCAATTATTCATTTTGGTGCCTACTATCACATCAGATTCCTGTACTTGCTTATTTTCCTTCTTATTCTCTCTCCGTTCCTCACCCAGCACTTTGAGGTTGAAGTGGCGACGGGCTTCTCCGGCCTGGTTTCGAGCGATGCAAGTGTAAAGCCCCGTGTGGTCCACCTGGATCTGGGAGATCTGCAAAGTGCTGTTATGGTTCAGCAGGGTGACGTGGGAATCCGTGGTCAAACCAGCTCCCTCCTTCATCCAGGACAAGGAGGGGTTTGGGGTCCCATCGGAAACACACACCAAGGCAACCATGCTCCCTTTCACCAACGTCACATCATCAGTATTGCCTGCTCCATTCAGACTGGGGGGAACTAAACATTCAACAACCAGAGAGCATTACAAAGGAAGACGCAGATGCCAGTACACAAAAAAATCTTTTTTAATTCTATCTCACCGTAGACCTGTAGGTTGTAGTTTCTGCTATCCACTCCAGCTCGGTTGGATGCCACGCAAGTGTACGTTCCTCCGTCTGACACCTGAACACGTGCAATGCTGCCAAACACCAGGAGTAGTTGGTTACAATCAAACACAAGTGTCACTGTTTTAGAGAAATATGTAAAATTTTATCTTTGTTTTATGTGGGAAACATAGTTTAAATCGGAGATTCCTCACAAATATATTAAGTATATATCACTTATATCAAGTTTGTTTAGTATCCGCCTCGCACATTGACCGCAGTGTCATTGTGGCTAATTGAACGGAAACACCGTTTTATTCTGCGCATGTGTGAAATCGCTGCCACTTCCTGTCATCATCAACATTTCTATGATAGTCTATTGATATGAATTCTTTTGTGTTTTATGTACAGCTAAAAGAATTTCTCTTAAAAGGAGAAAATCTTGACAATTCCGCATATCAAGTGAGTGAATGAATGAATAAATGATGGAAGGGAGGAATTCATTTATGAATAAATACATTGAATCAATAAATAAATAACCGTTTTGTGTGTTTCTGAAATGCAAAATAAGTAAAACGGTTAAGTAGAACATCTTTAGAACATTTTATTTTCAAAATTTTTTTTATTTAATAAAATCTTTTTCAGCATTTTTTTAAATTTAATCAATTAAATTTGTGCCTGTTTAAACAATTACTCAGTTAAAATCAATATAATAAAAAAAGTGTATTGGATTAATTTTATTTATTCTTTTTTCTTTTTATATTTTTTTATTTAAACAAAGCAGGGATTTTTATTAAAAATTGTTTAAAAAAATGCAAACAGTTAATGTTTAAAAATTGTTTTATTATAATTAATAATTATAATAATAATAATAATAATAATAATAATAAAATGACAAGCAGTCTACCAGACATAGATTGCAAGAAAATGCTTTCCAACACCTGTGATATGTTTTTCCAACTTCTAAAATCACTTTAATCTTACATTTCTGTTCAGGTTCTGATTGGATAATGTGAAAGTGTTTACCGGAGGACTTGTCCAGCAGACAGCGGGCGCATGTGCGAGGACACGGATAGGGGCAGGCCGTTTTTCAGCCAGTTGAGCTGTGGTGGAGGAGATCCACTGGCCACACACTCAATGTTCACTGAGCTGTCCACAATTGTCGTCAACACCTCAGGTGCATCCTTGTTATTTTGGATCACTGGAGGGACTGAGAAGATGAAGCAGGTTTTAAAATAAAAAGGGTCTCACTATTGATTAATTAATTTGTCTAATTATTTACGTTATTGAGGACAGAAAGTTTAACTCACCATAGACATTAAGGTTAAAGATTCTATCCTCCTCGCCGGCCATGTTAGTGGCCACACATGTGTATTTGCCACTGTCTGTTGTGTGGGTGGCGGTTAGTGTGAGTGTACTGCCATCGGGGCTGATTCTGAAGAGAGATAATGAAGAGAGACATGCAATATTGTGCTTAAATTAAATAATGTATTTGTGATGAATAAAAAGATCTATCTATCTATCTATCTATCTATCTATCTATCTATCTATCTATCTATCTATCTATCTATCTATCTATCTATCTATCTATCTATCTATCTATCTATCTATCTATCTATCCATCCATCCATCCATCCATCCATCCATCCATCCATCCATCCATCCATCCATCCATCCATCCATCTATTAAACAGTGAAATTAAGACACACTGAAGTACATACAGTATTGTTGTAAAAAAGTTTGTGCGATATCTTTTAACATGTCCTTTCAAGATATTATGTCAAATATGATATAATGCCTTATTATCTCATTATTTCTAGATATTACAATATTAATTGACCACCATTCTGGAACTGAATCCCACTAAAGCAACATCTGGCTTCCTCACAGCCTGAGAAACAGCATAAAGAAAGATGATCATTAATACTACAAGGAAATATTATTTCAATTACTGATGGACTGTGGGGTGTAAAATAATGTAACGCAATGAGATATTAAGATTTACATTTATGCCATTCGTCAGACGCCCTTCTTCAGAGCGACTTAAAACTAAGCAGTTGAGGGTTTAAGGGCCTTGCTCAAGGGCCCAGCAGTGGCAGCTTGGTAGTGCTGGGATTTGAACTTGAAGTCACATCGCACTTGAAGGCTTCTACAGACACTCGTCTCACACACACCTGATATTCGCGAGGCCGGTCCGGCTCAGAGCTTTTCCGTCCTTCAGCCACTGAATTGTAGGTGCTGGAGTACCTTTAGCATGGCACAACAGCTGAATGCTATCATTCAGCAGAACACTCGTCTCACCGGGCATCTCAGATCCAATGATGCTGGGTGGCACTAGAAGAAAAAATGGAACGAATGGAATTTGAGAGCTAAAGTACGCATTTGGTTAAGCTGTAATCGGCTGTATATTTACCCTGTATAGTGAGATGGTAGGTCTTTTGAGCTTGGCCTTCAATGTTCGAGGCCAGGCAGGTGTAGGTGCCGCTATCGGAGAGCTGCGAGCGAGCGATCTGCAGCTTACCCCCTCCTGAAAGGATGTGCATCTCCAGCGACTCGGAATTCTCTAGAAATCAAAAACAACAGCATTGGGGAAGCCATTACTGAGGTCTGACTCTAGATGCTAATTTTAACACCTGTAGAAACAGCTTAAATGCACTTTACAAGCCATTATGTGGTTTTAAAAACTGAAACCAAGAATTTTGTATATAAGCTCTAGTATCTCAGAGTATGATCTCCGGATCTCCAAAATAGCTTCATTGCCATAACTCCATCGAATCCAGCTGTTCTCACCGATGACTCTGCCATTCTTTAGCCAGGTGAGGCTGGGATGCGGGATACCTGTGGCATCACAGGCAAAGCTTACTGGGTTACTGATGGTCTCCACCACATTCTCCTCGGCAGGGCCATCTATACTTGGAGGCACTGATCACACAAAGACTTTATTAGCATCCACAATTGCTTCTGTTTTTACACATACATGAACCAGTAAGCAAGTTTATCATATAATATGATGTAAAAACAAATCCCTTATCTAACCATAGATGTTAACATGGAAGTTCTTGTCCACCTGGCCTGCTACGTTGCTGGCCTTACAGACGTATAAGCCAGTATCAGACACCTGAAACTCAGAGAAGATATATGACTGTAAAAACAATTGCATATATGGCAGTGGTTCTTGAGTACACAGTAAAAAACGACTCCGCACACCTCTGTTGGTTTAATTTCCAGAGTTTGTCCATTAGCGAGGATGCGCAGGTTAGTGGTCTCGGAGACGAGACGTCCATTCTTGTACCAGGTGATTGTAGGAGGGGGGACAGCGTTAGACTGGCACTCCAGAGTGACCGAGTTGCCCACTCGCACGCTGATCGCTACAGGTGAGTCTCCGCTGCTGTCCTTGATGCTGGGAGGAACTGTAGCAGAGAAGAAAAATTTCACACACATTTTGGATGATGGGATTCAGGCAGTGGGAGGCCATCAGGGCCAGATGGTCTTCTATGCTGGTCTAAACTCTGATCATCTCAGTTTGCGCTACTTCAAGTCGTGTATAGTTATGTTAGAGCTTCTATCCAATCAGGTTGAAGCCATCACATCACGTGTTTCTGTTGTCAAAGAAATCTGCAGTGAGCCTTTCAAAATTAAAAGTGGGGCATGAAATCAACGTGTCCTAAAGCTTTTGCTTTAACCAATAAAATTTGGAGCTGGCGACACCGGGGCCATCTAGCAGGCGTCCAATCACATCCGGATTTTCACATCCTTTAATCAGATGGTCAGAGAGCGCACTAGTCAGAGCTCGCAAACCACATCTGTAGCAAACTGCACAAGCTCAAATATATCAATGTGAATTTTAAAGCTGCTTTTTTCGTTGAGTTTTTTTCAAAAGCTGGACCATCGTGTGGAAAAGGTCGGCCACAAAAACATTAGCATTTTCTTTAACGTAGAATTTGCACCAAGACACACAATTTGCTCCCATTTCAAATCCCCAGGTAAACCGTAATACAAAGAAAAAATGGACAGAAAACCCGGGGGTCATGTTACGAGGTGAATATCGATGCTTCTGCTAGAGATTATGTATGAGGGAGGTGCAGCTGTGGCTCCAGTGAAAGGAGACTTGTTCAATTGTGTTCATTGGGTTATTTGCTTTTGTAATGACTTTCATTTACACTGTATGAGATTCCTGTCTGTTCTACTGCGTTTTCTCTAGAACATTGATGGTTTCTATAGCCTTGGTTTTATAGTGATGATATTAAGAGGTGGATTGATTCAGGTAGGACACCACTGGAACACTGGATTCAGGGGACATGTTTCTATCAATGCAAGCTTCTAAACTGAGCTCCAGGATACAAAAGGATATGAGATCTGGCCAAACGTTCCTTGCATATACAGTACATAGGGATGCATGTATACTAACCAAAAACTGTGAGGTAGATGATCTTTTGTGCCTCTCCTGCTGCGTTAATGGCTACGCAACTGTACTTTCCACCATCGGACATTTTAGCCTTAAGGATCTGTAATGTACGGCCACCTGAAAGATGAAAAAAATGACATCACACACACACAATATCAATGTTTACTGTATAAGCATATATTTAGTTTTTGGGTATACATTTATACCTGGCATAATGAGAGCATTGCTGTTAGCCTGTACAGGCTTCCTGTCTTTTAGCCAGCTCAGGGTAGGAGGAGGGAATCCTGTGGCCTCACAGCTCAGAGAGACGAAGTTGTTTACTACCACAGTTGCGTTCTCCATATTTACACCCACTATAGAAGGCGAAACTACAGCACACAGCAAATTGAATCAGACCTCTGGAAAGCTTGAACAAACAAAAAATGTAACCGTAATACACAGAATTGCCAAAAAACTCACCGTGGACATTCAGGCTGAAGTATTTCTCGGAACTTCCAGCGACGTTTTCGGCCACACACACATAGCGGCCTGTATCGGTCACGTGCGCGTTCGAAATCTGTAACCCAAAAACACGGTATGTCCACCTATACCCTTTTTGATGTAGAGTAAATGATTCCTAATTATCCTTTAACACCCGGTCATAGTCTGAATTTGCTCTTCGAATTCCTTCCACCTCACAAGATGTTCCACTAGATTTTAAAGTATGTTCATCAGCCACAAGGGTGTTCGGAAGGAATGGCGCTCTATAGCAGACCAAGATCTTCCTCTCCAAAGCATTCCAATCGCATCTTCATGGAGCTCGCTTTGTGCACAGCATTTTTTATATTTTTTGGCATATCTACAGATTTCTTTTAAGAAGATTGACAAATTAAATTTGAATTTGTTTAATAGGGTTCACATTTGCAGCATTTGGCGGATGGCCAAATTACAGCCAAACAGTTGAGAGTTAATGTCCTTGCTCAAGGGCCCAGCAGGGGGAGTTTTGTGCTGCTGGGATTAGAACTTTTAATTGGAAGGTCACATGTTTTAACCACTAAGCTACCACTATAGGGTTTAAGCTCTATGGCAGAAGATCTTCTACTCCAAACCATATGAAGCATATCTTCATGGAGCTCGCTATGTGCACAGGGGCACTGTGATGCTGGAACAAGTTCGGTTTCATTCTACTGCCTTCAAAGACGTCCTGTACAATTGTGTATATCCCTTTAGTGCGTCTCACCTGCAGCGTCCTGCCGCCTGACAGCAGAGTGTGTGTTCTATCCAGGATTAAAACCAGGCCATCTTTAAACCAGCTGATTTTAGGAGCAGGGCTTCCATCCGCATGGCACTCCAACAGCGTGGACTTATTCACCAACACCGTCACGTCCTCAGGAACGTCTCGGTCAGCTCCACGGATAGAAGGAGGCACTGCATGCAGAAACACACACAAACCCCTCAGTCAGATGCCAACAGCCAACAGTTGGAGAGGTTCCATATGTTGCTACATCCTTTTTCTCAGAATTACGTACACAAGACTCTAACATCATACTGGACTGAGTCTTCTCCGGCCTCGTTCACAGCCACGCACGTGTATCTTCCAGAGTCCTCGGTTTGAGCTCGGGGGATCTGTAGCACTCTACCGCCTGTGCATGAAACGTAATAAAAACACAATATGAATGTTTTAGAGCAACTGAAGAACAAGAGAATGTTTTAGGAGCATACCGATACAAGGATGTAGCGGAAAGTTTCGAGAATAGTTCTGCAACACGCCAACAGATGGCAGCACAAGGCTGCACGCACAGTCACAGGAAACAGATGTTTGACATGATTCGGCAATGAGGTGTTTTGAGTGGCAAGCAAGTTTAGGAGCAGAAAAACATCACTGGAAGATGACGAGACGTAGAAATTGTAATTGTGTAAAATGTAGAAAGCACATGAAACAGTCCAGAAGATCCTCACATGTGATTTGCTCATGTGATTTATTCAGGTCAGAAAAGATACTGTGCGTTTGAAGATGACAGGGTTAGGGGCGATGCTCGAGCCCCCCACAGATACAGACTTTCCGTGGCGGGACTTCACCTTAAGCTGTGTAGCGCGTACTTACCAGGTAAGATGAGCACTCGGCTGCTGGACGTGAACGGATGTCCGTCTTTGTACCAAGTGAGAGTGGGAGGCGGCACAGCGTTGGTCTCGCAGTACAGCGAGATGGGATTATTCAGAATGACATCCTTCACCTCACCAGCAGAGGTAATACCAGCACCAGAGTCGCCATTTCTCTGGAAACTAGGAGGAACTGAGAGAAAAAAACGTTCATATACTGTAGACTAGGCCATGTCTAGATTTTAAGTATATATTTGCGGGAACCTATCTAACAGCAAGTTGTGGGACGGAATGTTCAGGAACGTAAGAATAACATTTTTATGTTTTCACTAACAAATTTCATACAATTTTTTAAAACACATTATTGTATAAAGAGGCACTGTGAACACATTCCAATTTTTTTTTTTTTACATAGTACAAATGAAGTAAATAAAATATACGATATAAATAAGAAGTAAATAAGATTAAGATTTTAATATTTTTTTCATTAGAGGTGACCATATTGTTAGCCACTAGAGGGAGCCATAAAGGTATTTTATATTACAGGAATTAATATGGGAAAAAAAAATTTCCCATGGTGTTAGACATAGAAAAGTGTGTGGAACCCTGTTCACCTTGTATATTTACATCAAAGTCCTTTTCATCCTCGCCTGCAATGTTGGTGGCGACGCAGGTGTAGCGGCCCGTATCAGACACCTGCGCCTGCTTTATCTGGACTATTCGCCCGTTAGGCGTTACTGTAATGCGCTCATCCGTCTTAAGGATCTGAAGAACAAAGGAAAGACATTTGATTGCCAAACTATAACATGAGATTAATGATTGAAATTTGTGTGTGTGTGTGTGTGTGTGTGTGTGTTTGACCTGGCTATCCTTGTACCAGTGTAGAGTGGGGACTGGGATTGCCTGAGCTTCACACTCAAGTGTCAGTGTGTTGTTAACTTTAATTTTTATCTCTTTGGATCCGAAGCCATCTCCATGTATGCTGTCCTTATTAATAACGGGGGGAACTTTGGAGAGGAGAAACACACTGTTTAGCAAACATGGTGCTCACTAGCGTGTGAAAACACCTTAACCAAAGTTTATACTCACTATAAACTTTGACCTCGTAGTTTTTCAGGGTCTCTCCTGCTTCGTTGGTGGCCACACATGTGTATCTCCCAGCATCCTCTTCTTGCGCATTCAGAATTTGAAGAGTACGCCCACCTGTGGGGAAAATCAACTCCATTCATTCATTTTGTATTCAATACAAAACTAAACTAAAGTTGCTACGATATATGGTTTAAAAGCATTCCCGACGTATTAGTTACGCTTCAGAGATACAGCTACAGCTGGTACCTGGCAATACCCGGACGTTACGGTTGGACTCAAAAGGTGTCCCGTCTTTGAGCCAGGTGATGATGGCGGGCGGGTAGGACTGAGCCTCACACACCAGAGATGTAGGACTGTTCAGCGTCACAGTCACCTCCTCAGAGGATCCCTCTGGCCCTGAGCCAGTGATGGTGGGTGTAACTGGGAAACATGTATATATACATATATATATTTGGGGGACCAGGAAAAACTATTCTCAGGGTAAAATCTTGACATATAAACAGTAAATAAACACATTTCTAAACTTAACACAAGTTACATTGGAAAAAAGGATGCTAAAAGATGATTTCATTGAAGAACGCGATGCGTACCGAGGACATTGAGATTAAAGTGTGCGCTTCTGTCTCCAGCACTGTTGGACGCCAGGCAGCTGTACCTGCCCGTGTCAATCACCTGGGCGTCGTTTATATGAAGGAAGCGCCCGTGGGACATCACCTGCAGTCGCCCCTCGCCCAACACCGGCTGCCCGTCCTTCAACCAGGTGATCTCAGGCACTGGGTTCCCTAAAAGGCACCAAAGATGAAAAGTCAGAATTGTAGTGTAATAGAAAAAAATATTAAAATAAAAAAGACGACTGAATCATAAAAATGTGCTAAAGGGAAATAAATAGTTTCATGAATAAATATAATTATATAATTAATAAATTCAAATAAAAAAATATAGTATAGCACTCCCAGTGCAGCACGCAGCCTCACATGTAACATACCGTTTGAAGTCTAATATTTCCACCTTTTTTTGGTTTATAAGTTGAGTTCCTCAATTATGGCAACCATATTTTTGGTCTTAAGTCAAGTCTAAAAATAGCTCGATATTGACTTTATGTTTACATTTAACAACATATTATCGAGAGCTACTTACATTTTATATCATTCATACAACTGTGCAGCTATAAGGTTAAGGGCCTTGCTCAGGGGCCCAGAAGTGGCAGATTGGTGTGGCTGGGATTAAAACTCACAATCTTCAGATCCAAAGTCTAATGCCTTAACCACTAAGCTACCACCTCCTTCAAAATAATAATGAATCAAAAGGCTTAAAACATAATATTGTACTTAAAAGCTGTATTTTCTTTGTAATCCTCCCATTGATTAATTACCTATAATGTATAATTTATTAGATTACTTACCAATAGGTTAATTGTATATTTATTAAACACACCACTAATTTGGTCGATGACCTACCGGTGACCTCGCAGACCAGAGTGATGTTTTGCCCTTCCTTTACCCTCACATCCTGTATCCCCCCTTCGTTTACAATGCTTGGAGGAACTGATGAGAAAGAAGCACCCAAATTTAAAAAGAAAAAATATAAAGTGAGTATTTTTTTCTTTTAACTTGTTACTTCTGTTACCTAGTACATCCAGGTCAAAGTTCTTCCTGTCTTCTCCTGCGGTATTGGATACGATGCAGGTGTACCTTCCGGCATCGTCCGCTGCGGCATGCATCAAACGCAGACTCCGCCCACCTATAATGATCGCATATAAAATATATATAGTATAAATGTAAAATATATAAAGAAGATATTTCTAGATTTAGAGAGATGTGATCAGACTCCCTATTTTTTTTAGCTTTATCATGATCTCATATACTTTCTCATATCTTCTCTTACTTCCTTTTATTTTCCCATATTTTCTCTTATTTTATATTTATAGTTTTTTTGTTTTTTTTTATCTAATGCACGATTTGCATTTCCCTGAAAGTTGTATTCTGCATATAAATATGTGTGACGGAGAAAAATCTTAAATCATTTTAATTAACAGGGACAAAGAATGCCATTCTCAACTTCTACCTAAAACGATGAATCTGTTTTATTCAATGTCTCAGCAATCCACATTAATCACGTTCATGTCTCGTTCACGTCTCGTCTGTAATAGACGAGCCACGAAGCGTCTGAGTGAAGCTTGCTGAGGTTTTCAAACTCCATTTATATCGTCTATACAAAGTATACCTGGATCTCTCTCGTGTTGGATCATTTTCCAAACATAAATCCTGCACCACTGTTTATCTTTTTCAATCCTCCTTTTAATACTGTTGACTTTTGACTGTGGCCACCTTTAATCTCATAATCCCATTTTAAGTTGTGCTTTTCTAGATTTATAGTACCTGGCTAGCAACCTATAGCAAGCTAGGTCACAGACTCCAGGAATTCTGGACTCATCCCATTGAAAACATTTTAGAAGAAGTAGCAGCTGATAAAGTACCTGAGATGACCCGAACCGAACCAGACAGGATGATTGAAAGGCCGTCTTTCAACCAGGTGATGACCGGTAGGGGGATTCCGGAGGCCTCGCACGTGAGAACCACTGGATTTCTCACCACAACGGTCACGTTTTCAGTCTTGTGTGTGTTTCCGATAATGCTTGCTGGAACTATAAACAAAAGCATACAACCACACATACAAATAACATATATATATATGCATTTTCACGTACTTTGATTGGATGGTCGGAGAGCGCACTAATCAGAGCTCTCGACCCGCATCTGTAGCAAACTGCACAAGCTCAAATATATTTGTAGGGATTTAATAGCTGTTGTTTCATTCCACAACAACCGAAAGAAATCGATTTTGGTCGCAGATACACTTACGAGGACATTTACAAGATGAGCTTTTCGCGAAAATCGTTTACACTTTTGCGTTTTTTTCCCAGTACATTTTGCACAAAAACACACAATTTGCCTTCATTTCAAATCCCCAGGAAAACCGTAATGCACAGAAAAATGAAAAGCATTATAAAGTGAAGTCTGTGCTTTAAGTGAATTGCTTCTGCTCTGTGTTCTCACAATCATTTCTTACCATGAACAGTGACATCATGTTTGCTCTCATCCTGGCCAGCCACATTGACAGCGATGCAGGTGTATCGACCAGTATGGACCACCTGAGCGTCTCTGATACCGAGGAGTCGGCCGTCGCTGAGGATCTGAACCCCAGAGCCGGTTCCCAGAGGTCTGCCATCTTTCAGCCAGGTAATGGCAGGCCTGGGCACACCGTCTGCCTCGCACTGCAGGGTGACGTCTCCTCCCCGTACCACAGTCACGTCACCTTTCTCATTGCCCGATGAGCTAATGGAGGGACGAACTGATGGGAGGACAAGAAAGGTTTCAACTCTTATATATGTCAAATAAAATTTTTAATTACCCTGAATTACCACAATTTACAACCGTGAGTTTCACTCCATTTTGCCCACTGAGAAAAAAAAAAAAATTAATTACTCTCCGCAAGCAAATTTGAATAAAAAATATGGATTTCAAATGAATTTGGTCTTTGTGTTACGCCCCCTGGCCTAGAATCTTTTCATCTTTTACTATTCTGAATATGAAGAAAAAAACATGACTGGTTTGAGCTTTTGTAAACGGGGTACCGTAGACTTGCAGGCTGTACTCTTTGACAGCTGTGCCAGTGGCACTGGAGGCCTGGCACGTGTAGGATGCAGCATCGGCCCTTTCTGCGCCTGTGATCTGCAGCTGACGGCCCCCAGACAATACACGTACACGTGAGTCCACCTTCAGCTCCGAGCCTGCATTAACATATATATACTCACACACATTATAAAAAAATAAAAGTGCTGTATTTCTGTGCAAGGGGACTATTTTGAAGGTGATAGTGTGTAAACGTAGATAAATTAAGTATTTTCTAGTAAACAGAGCTAGTCTCAAAACTTTTTCATACCACTTCGTAAACATATATATAAATCACTTATGAAAAAAAGTTGATGATGATGACCTTACCATTCTTCCTCCACGTAAGACTGGGAGGTGGGATTCCACTGGACTCGCAGACTAAAGTAATAAGGCCACCCACAGTCACCGTCAGAGAGGACACTTCATCAGAGCCACGGATACTCGGTGGAACTGAGTGAAAGAGTACCATGGCGTCAATCGGGCTGCACTACAAGAACCCATTCATTTATACTTCAATTAAATAAATATTAGCTATGATATAGTTGAAATTACGTCATTCTAAATATTTCTGAATATACCGTCAGTATGTCTCCACTTCTCAAAACAAATTCTGAGCTTATAATGCGATATAAAAGAAAGGCACATTATTTATGCTAAACAAATGTATAATATAAATACCATAAAAATATTGAAAAAAACCCACAATTATAGATCATTATGCACCTATTTTTTACATTATTATTAGAGGTTGACTGATAGCTAGGTTTGAATGTACTTGCTAATAACCGATTACATTTTTTTTTAATGGATACAGGATAAAAAACAAACAAACATAACACTCTATGTAAAATAGTACTGACTTAAAAGAAATTATAATAAAAAACAAAAAACAAACAGGCAGTGATTCACCTCTAGAGGCCGCTCTGTATAACTCAACCCGGAAAAACTATCGGTATGGATTTTTGCAATCATCTTTTGGTGCAAAATAATGGGGAAATCGGTTGACCTCTAATTATAACCCACTATGCACCACACCTAAACAAACCCCCAATAAACCCATCAACATCTCAGCAGTGTTTATATCACTGTAATGCTCTGCCTTACCCCACACATTCAGATTGTAGTTCTTCTCCGTTTTCCCAGCCACGTTCGTGGCCTCGCACGTGTACCTGCCTGTGTCCTGTATCTGAGTGCTCGCAATCTGCAATCACAAAGTAGGTTATTACACAAATATGTCGGAGCTATAGCGCTCTTTGACCATCCAATCAAAGGACGTGAGAAAGCCGATGTTATTGGATGCCTGCTAGATGACCCTGGAGTCAGCAACTTGTAATCTGATTGGTTAAAGCAAAAGCTTCAAGCAACCTGGATTTTACATTACACGTAATCTGAAATCTGATTGGATAAAAAATTTAACCTATTAAATGAAGAGAATAGAATATCGGGAATAATTTAATACACATTCATAGACAATAATATATTAAATTCAATGAATCAGGGAAGCTCGTTTCCCACCTGCAGCACACTGCCATCCTCAGACACGCTCAGTCCTGGCTTTCTGTAGAGCGGCCGTCCGTCTTTACGCCAGCTGAGAGTGGGCGGAGGAATGGCGTCGCTCTGGCAACGCAGCTCCACCGAACGGCCAATCAGGACTGTGCTGTTCACTTCTTCACCCATGATGTTGGGCGGGACTAAAGCAAAAACATAAGCACACGTATCATGAACGTGGTACCGCTTTTTCCACGATCTCTTATTTCTATAGTTGTCTTAGAAAGTTCATCGAATGAGAAAGAAAATCGTGTATGAAACCTGCTTCGGCTTATTAAAATTCAATGTAAAAACGGATGATAATGCATTTCATTGGCCCTGTACTCAGCACAATGACCATAAAGTGTGTGTATATATATATATATATATATATATATATATATATATATATATATATATATATATATATATATAGATATATATATATATAGATATATAAAGATGAAAAAAATTTGCCCACCATAGACATGCAGATTGTACTCTCTTTGCTGCTCTCCACCTGCATTCACTGCCACACAGGTATAGTGACCAGCATCGCTCACCTGAGCACTCCTGAAAGACAGTACCCTGCCTCCGGCCAGGATCTGCACATACACACACACATGCCCAAAGCCAAAAAGTCAAAGAGTTAAACAATGTACTGTACGGTCCAGTCTCACACTTTTTTGAGGACATTATACCTGGATGCCATTAGAGGAGCTGGAGACGGGGCTGCCTTCTTTGAGCCAAGTAAGACTGGGTGAGGGCAGACCTGAGGCTTCGCACTCCAGCCTGATTGGATCATTCACCACCACTGTCACCATTCCACCTTTACTGGAGATGGATGGTGGCACTGCAAGTACAAAAGAGAAACATAACAACCCTTTATACATGAAACAGCAAAAAAACAGGTTTGGGTTAAAGATATAATAATAAGAAAGACCATCTTTCCCAATGTGTGGTTAAAATCGCCCAACACATCACTGGTCCCAGTTTTGATCTGTTCAACCTTCTTCCATCAAGAAGGACATATAGGAACATATGAAGGCTCAGGGCCTTCATGATAGCTAAAAAAACTTCATCCATACCCAGAAATGACAGAAATATAGAAAATAATACGCACCATAAACCTGTAGGCTGAGTGTGAGCTCTGCCGTCCCGGCTACACTGACAGCCACACACTTGTAGAGTCCGGCATCCGCCACCTGAGCGCGGTCGATCTCCAGAACTTGGCCTCGGTTCAGGATGCTCACTCCTGCTGCACTGGTCAGAGGCCGACTGTCCTTATACCACGTCATAGCTGCGTTTAGAAGTTATTTTTTAAAATCAGGATTTTCAACTAATAAACATTAGTTTAAAATAAATGAATAAATAATAAATAAAATGCAATTGTAATAAAGAAGTGACCTGGTACAGGACTTCCTGTCGCTTTACAGTGCAGCTGGATTTGATATCCAGCCAGAATAGTTTGATTGACAGTCTCTCCAGCTGAATGGATGACCGGAGGCTCTGAGGAGCAGAAAAATGATCAGCACATACCAAAAAAATTATTTGAAATGTTTATGGACAGGTTTTTTTTAATGCAGTGGGTACCGTGAACGCTGAGGCGAACGTTCTGCTGCGCCTCTCCTGCAGCGTTGGTTGCCACACAGGTGTATTTGCCTGCATCCTCGGTCCTGGCTTCCTTAATGTGTAGAACTCTACCTCCAGATTCCAGCTTTTTTCAGAGACAAAGGAACGATGATCATTGGTGGACAGTAGGGGGAGTAAATGAAATTCGTTACTGTACTTAAGTAGCTTTTTCGTGTATCTCTGAAGTATTTCTATTTGGGGAGACTTTCACGTAACTGGTTAAACATACAGCAAGACACCAGTCAGGGTCTTGAACTTGTTTTGCCACTTGTTATCAACAACATACAGTTCAGCAACAGTTCAACAGCAAGCAGAACATTTTGTGAGGAATAAATAATGGAACAAACTCCAGACTTGAAATCGCCACAACACCCATGGCCTTATTTGAATAATTTAATTAAAGTAGTGTAAAAGAAGGTTTTGGGCTTGTGATAATGTTAATAGACATCAATCAGTGCTTGACTTATTAATATCATTAATGTGCTGAGAGGAAAAAGAGTCTTTTCACATAAACTGAGTTGATTAAGTAAAGAATCTTGTGAGAAATGAATCATATTACTTTAGATAGTTAAGTACATTTGAAGGCATTTGACATTTTAAGGGACACTTTTACTGGAGTACTATTTTACAAAGTGGATCTCTACTCAGTTTACCTTGAGATGATCTACTGGATGAATTTGAAAGAAATCAATGCTATACCTTAAGTAAAAACTGAGTTGTGTCGATAGGACGGCCATCTTTGAGCCAGGTAATGCTGGGAGCTGGAAAGCCATTGACCACACACTGAAGGCTCAGTGGATTGTGAAGAACCACCGATCGTTCAGCAGGTCCGGTAGAACGGATTGATGGAGGAACTAAAAAAAAATTATTTAAATCGTATAAATTGCACTAGTTACAAAGGTTTTAGATGTGTATCAGATCATTATTGTGTATTTTTTTTAGGTGAATATCGTATTAAATGGACATGATGTACCTCTTCTTGCTCTTTTCCATTTGACAGCAGTGGCCAAAACATCAATATTCAAATTAGCACATAGATTACATGTCAACGAACTGAATTTCCTGGTTAGGATTTTTGCTCGGTTCCTCTAATCTTCTCTTACCGTGTACGGTGACTTTAAAATCTCGTTCCTGTTCTCCTGCTTCGTTTGAGGCGACACACTGGAACAGAGCAGTGTCTGAGACCTGGGCACGGGAGATGACCAGACGATGACCGTTCGCCAAAATTCTCACGCCTTCTGCCTGTCTGATCAGCTCTCTGTCCTTTAGCCACCTACGATGAGGATCATTGTACATGCAAGAATAAACCAAAGACAAAAGGAGAACCGTGATCTGTTTTATGGTACTGTACAGTATATCAGAAAGTGCATTATCAGGTCAGGAAAATGATTGTTTATAGATATATAAAGATATCGTTGATTGGAACTTTTGTTGTCCTTTAAAGCTAAATAAAATTTCAATCAAATCTTCTTCATTTTTTGTCATGTGGAACAGTATATTTGGTGACATTCATTTGCAAGTTACTATTCACCTTCACTCACAGCCTTTCCAGACTCATTTACCCAAAATCTGAGCTACAAGAAAGACCATGGTCATAAATACAATCCTCCATGCTACATGCACCCAACATGATAAAGGCGCCATGCATTACTACATCTAACTGCATTCATCGAATCAAAACAATGAATTTGATTTGTAAGTGTGACTATACTAGACTTGTGGAAAAACATTCTGTAATCTGTAACCAAAATTTGACCTTTTGTCTGGAGGAAACCAGGCACCACTCATCACTTAACCCAAAAAAGTGAAGCATGGTGGTGGAAGTATTATGCTGTGAAAGAGTTTTTCTGCAGCAGGGACTAAGCAAATGGTTGAGGGAAAGCTGAGTTGAGCAAAGATAAACATATATCTTAATAAAAACCCATTCTAGGGTGCTCAGGACCTCAGTCTGGGTCGAAGGTTTACCTTATACATCACAACACAGGCATGGCTTATGAACAACTCTGTGAATGTACAAGTGTGGCCCAGTCAGAGCTCTGTCTGTCTTGATCCATATTGAACATCTCCAAAAAGACATGAGAGAAATTGCCCTGAAGAATGGCAGAAAATCCCTCAATCCAGGTGTGCTAAGCTTGTTTTCTTCGTGATAAATGTATAGACATTTCTAGAATTCTGTTTTGTCATTATGGAGTTATGAGTGTAAATTAATGAGAGAAAAATAATTCGTAGTATTAGTAGATTGTAGTATCGAACTACAACATAACATTATATGCATATAAATAACTTGGGTATGGGCGTGTATGTGCGCTTACGTGATGGTTGGTGGAGGCGTGCCTGTGGCATGGCACTCAAGTTCGAGCACGTTATCAACAATGACAGTAGCATCTGTAATCTTATCAGCCTCGTTTACAGTGGGTGGCACTGAGAAACATAGAAAACAGAGTTCACCCATCACGATTTTTTTTTTTTTAACTATGAAAAAAAAACCAATTACAAATATTGGTCGACCGATATATCGTCGTAGCCGATATATTGGCCGATATTTTTTATCATTTTTTTTACTTTTTAATGATCAATATTAGGCGACAAATCTTTCCGTTTGCCGCTATTTTTCATAATGGATTATTAAACCATATCGTGCATTAGCGCTACTTCTTTGAGACAAGCCATGTGATAACATTTTGCTAGGTTATGTGACATACACACATGCGATATACATGAATTCAAATAAAAATTTAAACCTGTTACCCTCACAATCAATAAATAATCCTGTGAATTCACATTCAATATAATGATATGATGCAAGAAAAGAATGTGTGCAGGTCGATAGATCCGAATGAGCTTCTGGATAAATATTACAGCGTACTAGAATCTCTGGATATGCTTCGATTCTGAACAGTGCTTTCGCTGGACGTGAACGAAAACGTAAATTTACCTAAAACGCCGACATCGTACTTGATCTCCATCTCCCCTGCAATGCTGGTCGCCACACAGACATACAGGCCAGAATCGGAGGGCACAGCATTGATGATCTCCATTTTGCGGCCCTGCTCTATCAGCCGCAGGTTTTCCCCGGTTTTCACAGGAGATCCGTCTTTTAGCCAAGTAAGCGAGGGTGGAGGATGACCAGCTACTTCACACTCCAGAACCAGGGTTTTACTGACCACAACTTTCTTCTCCACAGGTCCATCTACACCTCCATTAATGGATGGAGGAACTGAAAGGGGGAAAAAATGTTTCAATGGGTTACACTGTGGTCCAAAAGAAACATTTTTGGCAAAATGTATTACATCTTCAAGTCAAGAAACAATCAAAGAGTGATATATATGTATATACGGTATATTTAATGCAAAAAAATATGATTCTATGCAATTCAATGGTAATGCAATAATAAAACCAGACGTTCTTTTCCTGCTCTGTCTACAGGAAGATGCAGTTCTACCTCTGCCATGTTAATCCTTATTTTATATGACTCTCAAGACACGCCTCAATCAATGGACATATCAAATATCGGTAGCAAATAATTGCTTTCGAAATAATAAAAGCATAGCACGTCGACTAATAATTATATATAAATAAATCGCTTTCGAAATAATAAAAGCATACCACGTCAACTAATAATTATATATAAATAAATCGCTTTTTACCGAAAAGAATATGGTGAAAATTATGCATTGTGACACAAATGCCAACTTGTATGCGATGCACACTTTTTATGCTGATGCACTGATGTGAATCGCTGAATCTTACGACCCATAATGTGTGTCTGTATATATATATGCGGGTTCTCATTTGGAACATAAAGTTGCAGTTTATCTGAAAATCCGTGGGAATTCCTAAACGGGCCCGAATGTCCAGGAACGTAAGGAATAACATTTGAAACTATGTATTTGCTCAAACACTGTATACTATTAAGTGTATTAGTGACATGTCTAGATAAATTCACTAAGGTACCATTGGGGTGGCGGAGTACACGCAAATTTGTGGATTTTCGGACTTCACAGGGGGTCTTAGAACGTAACCCCCTGCAAGTTCCGGTTGACCACTGTATATATTAAAATGTGTTTGTGAAAGAAAACAACCGGCTTTTATAGAAATTTTAGATGCGTTGATCGTTAGCATTGATTATTAGTATTTTTCAGAGAAACAGGAAAGAAAAAGCGCACCATAGACATCCAGCTCGTATGCCTTTTCGGCCGTTCCGGCCACACTGGTCACTCTGCAGGTGTACTGCCCGGCATCAGACACCTGTACTCGAGAGATTTTCAGGAAGTGTCCACGGTCTACATACTGCGCCTGCCTGCTGGACAGAATCGCCTCGCCGTTCTTATACCAAGTGATTGCTGGAAGGGGCACGCCTCGAGCCTCACACTCCAGAGTAACTGGGTTGTGCAGAAGAGCCGTCACTTCTGAGGTCACGTTCCCTCCTTTAATACTCGGGGGCACTAAGAGGATAAGAGAAGATCAGCAATATAAACATGGGCTATTTAACACATATGATTCAGACGATGAGATGATGCTAAAAGTATTTTGTTGGTGCTGCTGGGATTTTAACTCAAAACCTTCTGATCAGAAGTTCAGAGGTGGAAAGAGTAATCAAATTTTTTACTCAAGTAAACGTACTGTTACTTCATTTAAATTCTACTTAAGTACAAGATAACATTGGATTCCATTGCAGTTTTAAAAAATTGCGAAATTGGCCATGCTCTCTGGACGCCGGAGATGGTACATTCGCTTTGCTGATTCAATCACCAATGATACTCAATTTTGGTGTCCATTAGCTCATGTATGTGATAGCAGTAATGATAAACCATTTGTTGAGGGTCGAATACATTACTCTCCCTCTCTGAGATAAACACACACCGTAAACGCTGAGGTTGAAGTCTCTGGACTGCTTTCCCGCAGAGTTGGTGACGCTGCACTGGTAGCGTGCCTGGTCCCCTAATCGGGAGCTCTTTATTTTTAAAACCTGGCCACGATCCAACACCTCAAAATTGGGGTCTCCCAGAAACAACAGCCTAAAACAAAGTAGGGAAAAGTCAGAGAAAACAAAAGAGCGCCGGGTTTCAGATTGTGGGCTTTCGAGACTTGACAGGAAATCTGATCGGAGCAACTCACTTCCTGTCTTTGTACCACTGGATTGTGGGAAAGGGCACACCTTTGACCTTGCACACCAAGCTGATCTCCTGATTCAGAACGGCATAGAGGTCACGTGACCCGCCGCTTCCAATGATGCTAGGAGGAACTGGCAACGAAAACATGTCACATAGAAAGCTTTCGATAATGAAATTTTATATTGTGATATTCAGTGTCATGCCAACATTTACTGCTGTATTTCGGTATTCACCCAGGACGTCGAGGTGGAAGTCCTTCTCGGTACTTCCTGCGACGTTGATGGCTTTGCAGCTGTAGCCGCCTGCGTCTGTTGCGGCGGATTTGAGCAATCGCAGCGTCTTTCCTCTCTGCAGGATCTGCACATTACTGCTGGCAACCACCTAATATACCATAATGCAAATCTATGAAGAACATGTACATCAATATTTATTATATTAATGCTGGTGCCCCAGATATACACTATAAGGGGCAAATGTTTGTAAGCACCTAACTATAAGATTTTAATGTGCATTTTGAACATCCCATTCAAAAAAAGCCTCCATAGGGTATTTACTTGAAATCTACTAAACACCTAGATCTTGTTTTCCTTTATTCCATACTTCCGTGTGTTCCGGCTTATATTATAAATTATTATTATCGTACAAGGTTCTCTTATAAAACCAAAAGAACGAGCGAATGGTTGTAGGTCACACACCGGTACGCCGTCTTTAAACCAGGTGATGACTGGTGGAGGAGTTCCCGTGACGTCACAGACCAAACTGGTGGGCTGGTTCATCACCACTGAGACATTTGATGGCAGGCTACCATCTCTTACATCAGGAGGCACTGAAAAGGATGAAGAAAAAATTGGCGTAATAGGAATAAAAACTGTATCGTTCATCATCTAGTGACTAGATAGTTTTACCGTTGACTTTCAGTTGGTACTTCTTCTCGGTACTCCCAGCATCATTTGCAGCAGTGCACGTGTATTCTCCATTGTCCAGCGGCGACACCGAAGCCAGGATGAGCAGAGTTCCGTCCTCCAAGATGGACACACCGGGCTCATTCCCAGTCAGCTCCTCGCCGTTCCTAAACCACTTAATTACTGGCTGAGGAAGACCTACATGATCAGAGAATGTGATGTAAGGGAGTATTCGATATACTTAGTTCTTTTCAATGAGTTGTGTAGGATGCTAGATTACCTTTAGCTTGGCAAGGGAATGCAATGCGCTGATTTGCCACTCTTTCCTGCAGGGGACTGTTGAAAGGGGGTTCAGAGACCTCAACTACAGGGGGAACTACAGGACCAAACGATAGTTAGGTACATGGTGGTTAAAGTATAAAAATCTTTCTGCTCTGCCAGATCATTTGACTTGTTTCTAGTCTGAATCTTCTTAAATCATGCATTTATTTCTTATATTGAGACGCTTATTTTTTTGCAGTGTGTCACCCTCAATGCCTCACCTTGGACCTGCAACTGAATCCCAGCCTCATCCTGTCCTACAAGGTTGCTGGCTACGCAAGTGTAAACTCCCTCATCGGACAGCGCCACCTGTCGGACAGTCAGAGTTCCGTCTGAGGAGAGACTGTAACGAGTCCCGTCTGCCACCAGGGCTGTGCCATTCTTCTTCCAGCTCACAGAAGGTTGGGGGACTCCCTGCGCCACGCAAGGCAGGTCAATGGAATGGGCCACCTGAACCTTCATGACACGTGGCCCCAGCAGGATATGTGGAGGAACTGAGGACAAAATCAATCAGGTGAATTCATCCAAGGTTGTGAGTTTAATTAGCTGTTTAAGCTCACACATTGGTTTTGAGTAGAGCATTGAAAACCAAAGCGTTTCTCCTTTGATTGCTACAATAGTGATGTCCTTCAGTGGACACTCGGGTAGGAGACACTCATCCGCGACTTCTGATTGGAAGGTTTTTAGCAGGGCCGTTTCAGCCTTTTTGGTTGTAAGTATGTAAACATGTACTATATAATAAACTTTAGCAGAAAAACAGGTAGATAATTCTAATGAGCATGGGCGAGGGCAGCGCCAGAGTAGGAAGCTCTCACTAGGGCGTCCCCAGATTGTTGTGTCCTAGGCAACCACCAAGTTTGCTAATGCATAGAAAAAGTGCTGGTTGTGAGTTCAAGTCCAAGTAACACCAATGCTGCTGGGCCCTTGAGCAATGCCCTTAACCCTCAACTGCTTAGTCATATCAATAAAATAATTTGCTTTGAATAAGGGACGTCTGCCAAATGCAATAAATGTAACTGTAAATTCTTAGCACTTGCGGTTGAGGGTCTGCACATTGTTTTATAGCTTTGCCTTCTGTGGTTTTAATGTCTGGCCTTTTCTGTTTTCCTAAATTACTATAATCTCAACCATTCCACACTAAATGAAACACATTCTCAGTCATCATTTGCACAGTGTCACTTGAAACCTACATGCGCACACAAGCAGATGCTTACTAGGGCAAAAAGATAAAAAATTCCATCAAGAAAAAATACTGCTATAGTCAATATATAAAACTACAGCACTACACACCTGTGAAAACCAAGCAGAGGCTTTAAAATGGACAACAGCAGGTCTCCATTTGGTGTAATAAACTACACACCTCGGAGCTCAGCAGGGTTTGATTCTGACTGGCGGTTTTATGAGTCGCACCAGTCAGCTGTTACCTGGAGCTGACCGGTTCATTCTGTTGTAACAAGAGGAACTGCTAATGCCAGGGGACTCGTTTATCACCTGGGCGTACACGTGCTTCCATGTGCTAAGCGAATAAGATGCACGTATACGCTGGATGGAAAACGTGGACAGGTGCTTAATGAAAATGCAGAGGTTGGTAATGGCAAGCAAAGCCAGAAATGAAATACAATCATGGCAGCTACTTTTATTCCTTCTTGGGCACACGCCAGCATTTTTTGGGACAAATACTGTATAACATGAGTGAAGTAGCCAATAAAAAGTCTATTTGATATTTGGAGCAATTTAATATACCATCTATTGAAAATACACTTCCTGCCCCAGCTATAATGAATAATGCACCCATCACCATGCTTCAAAAATACAAGTTTTTTTATTCCAAGTGATTCATCTCCATTCTAAATCTTGTGATCTCTAGGGACAACTCCAATCTTCCCTTTGGTCACTGAAGGCATGGCTTCCTTTACACATTGCTGATTTGACACGTTTCTATTGATTTCTCTTTCATCAGGAGAATTTGTCTATTTCTATCCTCACGGGTCAATCGTTCTGTCCCTTCTCATCTCAAGACCTGATTATCGCAACACATTCTGGCAGATCAACCTCTTCAGCTAATAAAATAAAACAGCTACAGGACTTGTTTTCAACCCATCTACCACTGGTCAAATGGTCCCACTATTTCTTATTGGGCCTGTAGTATCCACCGCAGTCTCACATGAAAAAAAAAACAGTTTCCCCTCCAGAGGCCACTCTTGTTATGACAGCGGTTTCAAAACCAGAAAAATCGGTAAAAAATCGGTAAAGTCATTTTTGCCATTGGTCATTTTCGCCATAAAGCGGGTTACTTTAATTAACTTTCTGTGCCGTTTAATGGGTAAAATAGATGAATTTTTCTTAACTAGTGAGAATGTCCTGGTCCTGTCTACTGTAAGTATCGTGACACTCAATTCACAGAAAATTCAAACCTGGGCCTTACCGTAGACACTGAGTTTGATAGCTTGGCTAAAGTTGCCAGCGATGTTGGTGGCCACACAGAGGTATGTGCCGCTGTCTGTCACACGGGTCTCTGTGATCTTCATTGAGCCTGAGGGCAGCTGAGTGTGTCTGTCAGACAAGCCGGAGGGGCACGGGAGGGGGGGTTAATGCTAGCACTAAATGCACAGATTAGGCCGAACACATAATTGTAAACACATGTACAATCAGAGCCATGTCAAGCTTGCATACCCTCCCTACAAATCTACCCACAATAAAAGCCTATAACAGGGGTCCCCAGGGGTGTAGCAGAAAATGACAAGGAGTAACTACAGTATTATTGTATTAATTATGGTTTTAAATGTATTTATTATGCCTCCTAATGCTAAATTTGTTTATTTTGTTCTGCACCATATCGACAAATTAGCATAATTTTCTTATAGATTGCTATTGAAATCAAAACCTTTACTCACTATTCTTATGCATGTGCATTTGGTTGGTGGGTGAATCTAACAAATAATTAGGCTATGTTAATAACTACAGGTCGACCAGTAGTGGATTTTACTGATACCGATAGGTAGGTTTGATCGTACTTGCCGATAACCGACAAATGAATCAACAAACATAAGGGATTTATGCAAAATAGTACTGAAAAAAAAAATTCTGAATCATGAAAATGTGCTAAATGAAATAAACATAAATATATTAATTAATAAATATAATTAGATATCTAATCAATTACATATAAAAAAAATATATAGCTCTCTCCGTGCAGCACGCAGTCTCGCCTGTGTAAAAACAAACAGCACGTGGCATCAGTGAGTTGCCTCTAGAGGCCGGTCTCGTAAAGACAAGCCGGAAAAACTATCAGTATGGATTTTTGCAGATAGCCAACAGTTTCAGCAATCGGTGTCTCAACCTCTATTAATAACTATAACTTAAAAACATTCAGGGTCAGTTTTTACATAACCTGAAATGGCAGACTATATCTATCTATCTATCTATCTATCTATCTATCTATCTATCTATCTATCTATCTATCTATCTATCTATCTATCTATCTATCTATCTATCTATCTATCTATCTATCTATCTATCTATCTATCTATCTATCTATATATGCGTGTGTGTGTGTGTGTGTGTGTGTGTGTGTGTGTGTGTGTGTGTGTGTGTGTGTGGGCTTGTTTGTGTGTGGGCATGTATGTTCATGTTTACCTGGTTGAATAAGGGGAGATAAGCTGCTTGTCTTTGGCCCAGGTGATGATGGGAAGTGGGACACTCTGCACATCACAGGGGAGAGTAACATCCTCACCCACCATCACGGACATGTCTAATGGATCCCTTGATCCCGACTGATCTCCAGATACACCAGCACTAAGCCTGGGTTTCACTACACACACAAGCACACACACAACCAAAGACAAAGAAAAACTCAGACCTCCCTATGAAAAAGAATTCATGGCAGAGTCTATTATAGATAAAGCAAAAGACCAGGTTAAAGCTCTAACCGTTCCAAAATTATTGGCGCCCTTGGTATGGGTAAATAAACAATAACTGGGGCTAATTAGCTCATTCTGGCACCGAGAGATTTTTTTTTCCCATGACAGAAATCTAACGTTTGTAAATTTACAATTTCCTATTTAAAAAAAAAAGTAAACATTATTGCCACACCGAGAAATGTTTAAAAAGCTTTAATTGACATTGAGATGCCGAAAAAACTTATATGCAAGAAATTGTCACAATAGTGGATATATTAATTTTTATCTGGGCTTTATGGCAGAGTGGCGAGAAGCCTCTCCTCGGTGCAAAACCCATGGAAGCCCGCTGAAGGACTCTCAGTCTGTGTGGAACAAGATTCTGTGGTCTGATAAAAACTAATTTTACACTGTTTGGAGGAAACCAGACACCTGCCAAAAGCAGTCTAAAAGTGAAGCATGGTGGTGGTAGTATTATGCTGTGAGGGTGTTTTTCTTCAGCAGGGACATGGTTAATTGAAAGCTGAATGAAGCAAAGATATAAAGACATCTATTTTACCAATCATATCTCAGTGCCAGAGTGTGCAAATTCGCCCCAGATATCATTTATTTACCCATACCGAGGGTGCCAATAATATATATACACATATGAGAAGACACATATGAGACATTTGGATGCTCTAACCATAGACCGTAAGCTGGACCTTCCTGGAGCTGTATCCAGCTGCATTGGTGGCTGTGCACACAAACTCTCCAGATTCGTTTCCCCCGGGTGACTCGATAACCAGACTCCCGTCCTCCTCCAGAGAGAACGATCCGCTCGCGAGATCCAGCAGCTCCCCATGCTGTAACAACAAATAGTAGAGTCCAAAAGGATTTGAAAAGAAACCACGAGAATAATTTGTTGCACATTTGTCGTCCAAATCCTGATCCTAATCTACACATTACACAAAGAATCCGTTTGACAGTCAGGTGTTTATTCTAAAAGCAGTGAAACGATCTCTTGGACGATCCTCTACGTTTCGGATATACAGGCTATGCAGTACGTGGCATTTTCTGCTCAAAGCCCTTTGATTATCTGGATAAAGTGGGACATTTCAAGATTAATCTCCATCTCCAGGCCATAGCATTCCTGGCATCTGATTTGTATCGTGATAATAAATGCGGTATAAAGAGGAAGGATGCCAGAACAAATCACTGCATCATATATAAGATTATTAATCCTATTATTTTGCTGTTTGTTTTAAGCTTGAAATAGTTTAAAGATGGAATTAAGGAAGCGAAATCTTTCATGTGTGACTTATTACCATCTCATAAAAAGAAATACACTTCAAGTCTATGTGGAGATTTGTGTGATTTCATTCGGACACAATGGTGTTAGTAAAACGAGGTACATGAAGTAGGTGAGGAGGCCTGGGATGTTATTCCCATTGATCCCAAAGGTGTTCAGTAGGGTTTGAGCTCTACAGCAGATCAAAATCAGATCTTCCACAGACATCCAACCCATGTAAAGCATATCTTCATGTAGCTGGCTTTGTGCACAGAGGTATTTACATTTACATTTAATGCATTTGGCAGACTTTTCTTGAGACTTATTATCTTATTTATACTACTTAATAAACTGAGGGTAAAAAGCCTTGATTAAAGGGCCAAATGTGGCAGCTTAGTGGAGCAGGGATTTGAGCTCATGACCTTTCGATCAGAAGTCCAACACTTTACAACACTCCAACACTTTTTGAACCTTCAAAAAAAAAGAAAGAAAGAAAGATAACAGAAAGAAAGAAAGGCTATACCTTAGCCCAGGTGATGTCTGGCTTGGGCACTCCACGGGCACGACATGGCAAAGAAATGGGTGTTCCCTCGATGGTACTGAACACTTGAGGGCCATGTTGTATAGTGGGCATCACTGGAGTGAAAACACACACACACACACACACACACACACACACACACACACACACACACACACACACACACACACACACACACACAAATGGTTTAACTTTTGGTTTATCTTTAAGCTTTATTCTGATTTTTCACTATACAATCAGACAATGGTGTGGCAGCAGCACAATGTGTACAGTCAAGCAAATCCAGCTCAGGAGTTCTCCATCAGTTCCTCAGGTTTTGGTGTGGAGAAAAAAAAACCTGCAGTAAACAGCAATTCTACTGGTCAGAACTCAGTTTATTTGAGAGGTCAGACAAGGACAACTGGACTGCATAGCAATGACTGTAAGGCTACTGTAATTTAAATAACCACAAATAACATGAAAGAAAGAAAGAAAGAAAGAAAGAAAGAAAGAAAGAAAGAAAGAAAGAAAGAAAGAAAGAAAGAAAGAAAGAAAGAAAGAAAGAAAGAAAGATAATGATAGTAAACACAGAAGACAGAAGAACAAAAAGAAGGAATTAAATAGAAAGAAAGAAACATTTAAAACATTTAGAAACAAACAAACAAACAAACAAACAAACAAACAGAAAATACATTAAATAAAAGTAGACAGAAAGGAAATAAAAAGAAGAAAGAGAAGAAGAAAAAACAGAAAGAAAGAAAACAAAGAAAAAAAAACAAAGGAGAAAAATAAAGAAAGAAACAAACTAACTAACAAAAAACCAAATAAAAAGGAAGAAAGAAAGAAAGAAAGATAGAAAGAAAGAAAGAAAGAAAGAAAGAAAGAAAGAAAGAAAGAAAGAAAGAAAGAAAGAAAGAAAGAAAGAAAGAAAGAAAGAAAGAAAGAACGGAAAAAATTAAAAGAAGGAAAGTAAAAAATAAAAAATAAAAACCCAAAGAAAAAGTAAGTGAGAAAAACTAAACATAATAAAGAAAGATAGTAAAAAGAAAGTAAGAAAGAAATAGGCTACAAAAAACTGAAGACCACCATCGGTTTCTAGTCTAAACCCTAATCTCAGGATCGCTAATGTATGAAGAAACATTGCTTAGTTGTATAAAATCTTTTTGCTATGACATGACGCTCTTGAATGAAGCTTGAAGAGCATGAACCTGATGGTGGTGGAACTCATTAGGAACTGTAATAGCAATCAAGGATTGGAGGACTGCTATGGTGTCTGCACAAAAGTGGCCAGAAGATTGCTATGTGATTCTCAAGGCCTTAAGCTGGGACCAGAGTGTACGATCAGCCACGATACAGTGCCCCTGGAGCACAGAGGGTAAAGGGCCTTGCTCAGGGGCCCCAAGAGTGGCAACTTGAACCCCTGACCTTCTGATCAGTAACCCGGAGACACTATGATCTCAATACTAATGTATATCTTACCATAAACGCTCACGGTGGTGGTGTGATTGCTATTTCCTGCTACGTTTTCCACCACGCATGTATACTGCCCCTCATCCTGCACGCCGACTCTCTCGATTTGCAGACTGCCATCACGCCGGATGTTTAGGTACGGCCCTGACGTCACCTGTCCCTCACACACACACATTGCAGATGTAAAGAACATCCAGCAGCATAAAGAACTCAAAGAAAAGTCTCGAGTCTCACCAGGATGCTGTCATGGAGCCAACGTCTCACAGGAAGCGGGTTTCCAGCCAGGAGCACACACGGCAGCGTGACCTGCTGTTCCTCGATCACGCTGACCTCTGCAGGACTCGGAGCTATCACGGGGATGACTACATACACACACACACACACACACACACACACACACACACACACACACACACACACACACACACACACAGATGTTTGCAAGACAGCTCTATAAGGTTCGTACAAATCTCTCCGTAATGTACTGACAGATGTTCTATACTGATGTTTTATTAGCTAGAAATACAACGTGCTAATCACTTGTTTTGTGCAAAAACACACTTTATACTGTAGGTGCTCAATAATTCACTGTGAGAACGTGTAGCTTATGAGTATGACATAAATACAGAATATGTTCCCTGTTCTAAAGTATACATTTGTTGATTTCTAATAAGAGAAGATAAATATTGCAGTGATGAATTCCAGTTTTTGTGAATTGACATGAGAAAATAATGAGAATTGGAATAAATATCAGTGTTTGACTCATTAATACCATTCCATTAATAGATCAATGTGCTGATAATAACACGCGAGTCTTTTTGCATAAGACTTTGGATATTTAAGTACATTTAAAGGCAAAAACTACAGTACTTTTGCTCAAGTGGGACACTTTTTACTTTTACTGGAGCAAGAATTTAGTGTATCTTTACTTTATCTCATCTACATGGGTTGTGTACTTGTCCACCACTGGAGCTGAGCTTTCGCAAGTGATTGCAATAAAAAAAAATAATGCACGTTCTTCATTTTTTTTTTTCCCCTGTATGAGCCAGCTTTAGCTTTGAAGTCCGGTAGGCCTGTGGGACGAGACCTCATCTCCCGGAAAGATGAAAAAAAGCCTGCACTTGGAGCCGTCGCTGTTTCTTCAGCTCTTTGATCACTAAAAATATAGATATTTTCTACATTCCAGTCATTCTTGGAGTCTACAGCTGAGCTGGAACCTTTAAAGTAAAGTTCTCCTCTTGGTCACATATACAGTGAATTTAGGAGATCCATATACACCCACAACCTTACACACACACACACACACACACACACACAGAACATGAATGTTCCTGTGCATGGTCACATCTGGTCATTCACTTCTGCACGAAGCAGCATTCCTTTGACTACTCTACACACACATGCGCACACACACCTACTCGCACAGCTAGTTGCATATCATAACTGAACAGGACTAAAATAACCTTTTAACTTTTTCAATTTTCCAGCATTCAAAGTTCATTACCCAACATGGCCTCGGAATATCAGCACTGCCAAACCGAAAGTTCTCTGAGACTTCATCTCACAATAAGTGCTTAAAAACGCACATTCAGGTTCCAAAGGAAGCCCCACAGGTCCAACCGTCCAAAAAAAATCGGTCAGTAGAGTGAAGTCTAGCTGGGAGTGTAGGGAGAACTGCATGGAAAGTCTGATATATAACATTTAAATGTAGTTTTCCAGCCAGGAAATTCATCAGGCATTAGGCTTGATGGATTGCATTTCATCAAACCGGATTTAGAGTAAAAATACTGTATAGAGTAAATATTTCTGAATTAATGAATCAAAGAAAGAGGGGGAAGATGAGGACGGGTTCGATTTCAAATCTGATTCCTGTCAAGGTTTCTTCCTCGTACCGTCTCATGGAGGTTTTCCTCACTAACTCACCAATTAACTTTTGTTAGATACTGACCACTGCAGACCAAGAACAGCCCACAAGAGATGCAGTTTTGGAGATGCTCTGACCCACGCTCTGATGCTTTTTGCTAATTTTTCCTGCTTTTGACACATCAAATTTGAGGACAAAATATTCACTTGCCGCCCAATATATCCCACCCACTAACAGGTGATATGATAATCAGTGGCATTCAATTCGCTGGTCATAATGTTCTGCCTGATCGGTTTACATTCAAATTGTGTAATCTTTATCTCCGCTTTGGGAGGATGTCCATCATTAAAACTCTCTATACAAATAAAACCGAACTGAATCAAATGATAGATTAGATCCCATACCCAGTCCTGTGACAGTGACTTGGACTTTGGCCTGGATTTTGCCAAACTGGTTCTGAGCTTCACACACATACGTGGTCTCGTCTTCAATCCAGAGGTCTGGAAAAAAATAAATTTATCAGGAAGCTGCAGCAGAAAATCGAGTTTGAACCAAAGGCTAAAAAAAATATATATAGAAATAAATATAAGAAATATAAGAATAAAAAAATTTGAAGCAAAGATTCAAGGTTTTGGGCTTTGATTAAGATATTCACTCAACTCAATAATACATTTTTTTGTTTTGTTTTTTAAACTTTAGTCTGATCTGATATATTGGATAAAAATATAATTTATGTAGGATATATAAAAAATTTTTTTATATATATATTATCTTTCAGCTTCTCCCATCAGGGGTCGCCACAGCAGATCATCTGTCTCCATACCTCCCGTGTCCTGTACATCTGCCTCTTTCACCCAAACTACCTGCATGTCTTCCCTCACCACATCCATAAACCTCCTCTGTGGCCCTCTTTTCCTCCCTCCTGGTAGCTCCATTCTCAGCATTCTCCTACCGATATACCCCAAGTCCCTCCTCTACACATGTACAAACCATCTCAATCAGGCCTTTCTCACCTTTATGTTTTTCAAATATTAATATTTTTTAAGCAGGCTTAAGCATAAAGCTTTTCAAACCAACAAAAAAAGTCTACTTTTGGTGCAAACGTTTGTCGAGGCTCCGCCTCCTCTATTCTTTGATTTTCTTTTTTTTAATTACCTATTTAAGGCAACGTCATCAAGATGTTCAAAGTTCAAGACGAAACCCTGTGTGCATTTAGCAGACGCCCTTATCCAGAGCGACTTACAAAAGTGCTTTGAGTCTCTAGCAATAAATAAATCTACACTGGTACGCAAGATTACAAATCTTAATATAAGCATAAGACATACAGCCTACAGGGGCAAAGACCTATGCTGCCCCTGTAATTATTGGATAATGAACAGGTGGGGTGTTTTAGGAAGAGATGTACATTTACATTTATACCTTTATCCACAGCTATTGGGTTAAGGGCCTTGCTCAGGGGCCCAGTTTGGTGTGGCTAAGATTTGAACTCACAACCTTTGGATCCAAAGACTAATGCATTAACCACTAAGCTACCACCTCACCATTAGGGGAGTGAATCGCTCAGGGGCTAAGACACAACTTCTGAAAGTCATGGGTTTAACCACCATCAAGCTGCTGGGCCCTTGAGCCGGGCCCTTAACCCCCTTTGAGTGCTCTGGATAAGTGTGTCTGCCAAATGCTGCAATGTGTATGCTAGGAAGCCTGTATATGCGATGGAGAAAGGGCTAAAAATAATAGCTTGGTAGGATATTCACTAGTTATCTGCAGTTCTCCATCCCTCTTTTGAGTGACAGTGCTGTGGCCACGGTGCCGGGAGAAAAGGGCAGCGTTGTCCTCTCTTCTCCAGGTGATGCGGGGCTCAGGGTGGCCCTGGACATGACATGACAAGGTGACATTAGAGCCTATGTCTGCTGCCACGTCGGCGGGCTGCCGTGTGAACTGTGGAATGGCTATAAAGACAGAGAGAGGGAAAGGAGGAAAAAGAGAATGATTAAAGGTGGAATTTAATTGCTTTTCAATTACGAATTTTCTGTGTTTGCTTACAGCCCACGTCCAGTCTGATCTTGGCCTGAGCCGTGCCTGCCAGGTTCACCGCCACACACGCGTAATCTCCAGCGTCGGCCGATTCGACCCGTTGAATCCTCAGAGTGCCGCTAATCGGATCCACGCTCACGAACATTGACATCTTTACCTGCCTGTCACCTGCAAGTTTGTTAGGGGGGGGGGGTTGGGAGACTGTTTGAACCTACAATACAATTCATTTCCTAATAAAGACAATATGGACGAAAGTGTTGGGGACACCGATCTTTTCCAGCCGTATGTGGTTCTTCACCAAACTGTTACCACAAAGTTCGAGGCTCACAATTGGATAGGATAAGGGTCCCCAAACTATTAGCAAAATTTAGTAGAAAATCTTACTAGAAGAACAGAGCTTATTATAACATCAAATGGTGACAACATGGAATCTTACGTGGACAACATGGAATCCTACCTTTGTACCACAGGACCTCTGGCTGTGGAATTCCCATTACTGTACACTCCATGATAGCAGTCTGTCCCAAGCCAACCAGCAGCCTGGGCTTCAGGATTGTCACCTGGGGAGACTCTTGGAATTCGGGAACAGGATAAGAGTTAAACAGGAAAAGGTTCATGGAAATGTGTTCTTTTTGCACACTTGAATGGAGTGAAAAAATAACAATCCGAATATAGTAAACCCCACATACCCCACCCATCCACTTCGATCACTGACCACAACCCTGACCAATACTGAAGAGGATGAAACCTCTGTGGTACATGTTACTGACCGATGTAGCTAAGCAGCGCGGTCTTCGAATCCATCCCTGCTGCATTGCTGGCCAGGCAGCCGTATACCCCTGCATCCTTCTGCACACTGCCCCTGATGATTAGTGTCCCATCTGGGATCATCCTGTGCCTGGAAAAACAATGCAATGTTAGCACCCAGAAAGTCTGAAGAAACGGCAACATTTTTGCACAACATTGTATGAGACCTTACTTACCTACTGGAGCCTGTAATGAACATGTCGTTATGGGTCCACACCATTGTAGGAGTGGGATAGCCTTTCGCTGAGCACTTGAGCCGCACCTCATCTCCCGTACTAAAAGTCTGGTTCGACGGGTTCACCGTTACTATCGGCCGGGCTGGCAAAGAAAAACAGGTGGATTTGAGTTCTTAATGTACAACATGCCCCAATACAATATACATATATATACATATATATATTATTTCTCTTCTCCACTGGATCCCAGAATCACAAGTATTGATTCCAGACTCTCCCGATTCTGATTTCACGATGTGTAACTCCACGAGGGTCTGCTTTCATTGTTACTTTTTATTTCCAAATGCCAAGTTCTACAGAGGCCCTTGACTTTTTTTCTTTTGCCAGTTTCTGATTTACAGACTCTCTTTCCCTTTGTTCTGCTTTCCAGACCTGAGCAGAGGCACGGATTTGCACCTCGCCAAAGATCTGGGTGACATCAACGGTATATTCTCCAACATGAGGAAAAGGATTAAAGGGTTTAATTACTGCAGAAGAACGTAAACTTTTTCTGAAGGACCTACAGTCACTCAGTTTTCAATGGGGAAGCTCAACATGCTCTACACGTAAGAACTAAAATAAGGTCTTGTTACAGTTACAACTTTGAAATGGATTCCTTTCCTTAGAAAAGCACGTCCAGGAATGATTTATTCGCCAGAAATCACACTGATTTTAACCACATTTCATTCTAAACTGACATGTAATGCGTCTGTAATTCATTTATATTTCCATTAAATGTTGGGAAGCATTTGTTTCTGTTATCGCTTCACCTCAACTACAAGTGTACTTTCATTCACTTGGTTACAGTCAAAATATCATATTATTCTAATTGGCTGAAAAAAATTTAAGACTCAAAAGATGATGCACACTTTTAGAAAAAATTAAATGGGTTTATAAAGTTAATTAAATGCCCATAAATAAAAAAAGAATTATTTAAACGTATTGGAAATGATTCATCTCTGTCACTGCTATGAACTGACCCCCACCCAGAATATGACTATTATCAAAGGTTTTAGGAGTCAGATGTCCACAGTGGTCCTTAGGTTACCACCACAAGAACAAACTCAGCAAAATATCGTCTTATTATTGTTATCAATTAAATAAAAAATCATAGTCATAGTTTTATTGTTTCCTTCTGCTCAAGGATTGAAAACAAATAGAAGTTTTAGAAATTTGGGACCTTCTGGTATTATATCAGGTATGATTTAAATTCCAGAAAAGGAAAAGAAAATACTTTCAATTCATTATCTTTAATTTCTGCTAACAATAAAACAAAAAACTAGTTTTTCATTTCAGTTAATTTTGAAACACTAATTCAATTCGAATTAGAACGTCTAGGATTCCATTCTACCATTCTTTAATACAGGGGTCCGCAAACCACGTTTGGAACGGCCCTCTAATCAATGCCAGAGACATATTTTGATAATTAAATGTAAAATATATGTTTTACCTCATAACACATCTGTATTTGAAAACAAAGGTTGGCTTTTATACAAAAATTTATATTAGTTATAATTAGAAGTCAAAGCACTGGAACTATGGGCAAAAATCTATACCGATAGTTTTTCCGGCTTACGGTCCCCTCTCATTGAGAGAGCGGCCTCTAAAGGCAAATCACTGACCCTACATGCTGGTTTTTTACACGTGCGACTGCTGTATCGCGCTATATTTACTATTTATAATAGTATTTAATTATACAATTATATTGATTCATTGATATATTCATAGTTTTTTTTAACACATTTTCATGATTCAGTACTTTTTTTTTTTTTTTTTTTTTTTTTATTAATTTCAGTACTATTTTACATGTGCTTGTTTTTTCAAACATTTTTTTTTTTTAAATATAGGTTGATTAATCGATTATCGGCAAGTACAGGTAGGAACCAACCTAGCTATCAGTATTGGTAAAATCGGTCGACCTCTAGTTTTTAATAATGCTAAAATGAACATTTAATGCTCTTTTAATAGGCGATATATATCTAAAAACGTAATTCTCATTTGTCTGTACTGTGCATAACAAAGCAATAAACTGAAGTAGCATAGGAGGCAATATAAATACATTTAAAATCATCATGAAATCTCCACAATAATAGTAGTCACTTTGTCATTTCCTGTTACAGACCAACCTCCATTAAAAAAGTAAATATGATGTGGCCTTAAAAGAAAAATTTTTTTGACTGACTTGTTGCAACCGAAACAGCAATTTTCGATCTTGTCTTTGGTGTCGGACTGAGCCCACTGCTAATTCTGAGTCTAAACATGTGGCTGTTGAGCATTCGGGTTTAGCCTGGTCGGATGTCACCTAACATTCATTTTTGGCTTGGCTATAAAGCCGTAATTATCCCGAGTCTTAGTCACTAAAGCGCACTCTAATAGACACAGTTTTCCCTCAGGCAAGATATTTAACAGCTCAGCCAGCTCTCATCCCGCTCAAAAGTCGCCTTCTCATCCAGCCTATGGCAGCCTTACACACATTTTCATGCCTTTAATGTCTCCCTCAGACCTGTGCCTTACATCCAATAGCATTTGACTGTCTTTAATAACAAGTAATAATAAACCTGTGACTGGCTTCGTATGGTTCCGAAAGTCAGGAAATCCATGCTGTAATCAAGGGTAAGGAGCTAGATCGGAACAGACACCAGAGAAAAGTGTGTATACAAAGTTGGGGCAGTTGTCGTTGACCTGTCCGGGCCTCACTATGTCAGCAGTCCCACTTCAAAGAGGTCATAATGACTAGGACAGCACAGGGGTCTCAACAGGTGGTGATTACCTACTACACACACACACAGCGTGTGTGACAGCTGTTTGAAAGGCTGAGACTGACAGTCAAGTGATCTCCAGTTGAAAAACTTGACAAGAAATGAAAAAGTAATAGATAGTGGAAATAAGTTTAGGGTAAAGTGGCTTCGACATTTATACAATTATAAGTTATACAATTATAAAATTATATTGTATAATAATCCTATCATTACTATTTAATTTTTTTTTAATCTGGAGTATACATCATATAGTAAAAAAGTATTCACAAATCCAAAGGACACCTGACTTTTCCAAGCGTTTGTGGTTCTTCCCTAAACTTTTACCACAAACTTAGTGGCATACAATCGTATACAATGAGCTATAGACCTCAAACCCTATTGAACACCTTTGGGATGACTTGAAAGGGCACCCTGGGCCTTCTCAATCTTGACAAAATCTAGTGGAACATCTTCCCAGAAGAGTTGAAGTTATTATAACAGGAAATAGGGACTAAAGGTGTGAATTGGATGTTTAAAAAGGGGCACATAGCAATCTTCTGGTCAGGTGTTCACAATATTTTATTTTGTGTACACTGATTAAATCCTGTGAAGCGAAATCGAGAGGACACAAAAGATGACTCATGTAAAGAGGAGAAAGGGGGCAGGGGTTCCAGGGTGTCCGGTTAATAATGAAGCCTTCTAAAAACCTCTGCGACTGATTCATGTCTCGATTGGTATATCTAGCTGAAATACATAGCTGATATTTTGTATTTTTGATTCAGAATAAAAAAAAATAAAAAATAAAAAATTCTGGCCAAAATGCATAAATGTGGGGCTGCAACAACCTTTTTGTTTGACAAGAACAGGAAATTAAATCTTCCCAAAGGTAGTATTGGAAATAAGTTCTTAAGATTTTGAGTTTAACACAGAGACTTAGCTCTCCCTGTACAAACCATGTGACACTGCATGGACGGAAAGAAACAGCATTTGTCAGAGCGATCCGGTGCAGCTGTAAGTCATTTTCACACATCCAAGCTATTAGGGTGAAATACTGGAGCAGGGCTTTTCTGAAAACGAATCTGGTGCTTGAGACAATTTGTGCCAGAAATCCTAGTTCCAGGAGCGTAAATCATACTGTGGCTTGTGAGGAAATCTGAGGACTCGTGTTCGAAATGGCTAGTTATGGAAAGCTCTGCCCCTTCTGGACATTTAGAATAACTTAGAATGGATGGGGAGCCTATGCACTTACATTGTACGCTGAGATAGACACGAGAAGCCGAGACTCCGCCCTCGTTAGCGGCGACGCAACTGTACCAGCCGGCATCATCCGGTGTTACACGCAGGATCTCCAGAGAAAGGTTGGAAGTGAGACGAGAACGCCTGTCCAGTCGGACGTCCATGTTGGCACGTTGCCAGGTCAGGTTGAAACGTACGGTGCTAGCAACCACACAGGTCAGCAAGGCGATGGAGCCTGGCGACACTGTTACATTGGAAGGTACAGCGATATCCGGTGGAGGCTCTAAACCCAGACAAACACAAATACAAATACACAAAGAATCAGCAAACACTTCAGAGATTTCCTCAGCTGTCCAACAAATTTTTCTTCAACAGTGTGACTCTTGACAGTTTTGCAAAGCCTATCTGATCTATGGCGGAAAAGGAAACTGCAAGGGATTAGAATTTGAGAAGGGATTATTCGACAGAGACACATTAATTTGAAGGGAGGAAAAGAGTTTGGCTGTCACTGTTTATGCATCATGGAGCTATAAGTGGCCTCATGACAATTGCATTAGCAATGCAAATTTGTAAGATAAAGGTACTTTTGTCACATGTACATTACAGCACAGTGAAAATTTCTTCTTCACATATCCAAGCGATATTAGGAAGCTGGGATCAGCAATAATATAGCACCCATGGACAGTGCTATATTAGGGGTTAAGAGCCTTGCTCAAGAGCCCAAGATAAGCAGGGTTTGGCAACTGTGGGGCTTGAACCTTTCAAGCAGTAACACAGAGCCTTAACCACTTTTGTCAAAGTCTCTCTCTAAGAATAAGTACGATCCCTTTAATCCCAAGGCATGATAACCTCTAGAGAGATTGAATTATCTAAGAGAACACACTCCCCAGCCTTTAACTCAGACTCAGCAAGAACTGTTTTCGTTTAAGTGAACATGAAATAATACTGCATATCCAATTTCACCCGGGGAATGCTGAGCTCCTCTCATGTTGGGTTTTTGGGGCAATTTCACACTTGGCATGAATACTCAAGGATTCATTCTCATGCAGGGAAGAGCTGCCTCATTACATCTGCTTCGAGTGATTGTTTTTGCTCATGCACTTTTGGAGTGTTGACGTGAGCAGCTTTCACACATGCTATATACGTTTTTCACAACAGATTTGTTTTTTTAAATTGACCAGAGAGAATGCAGATTTCACACTTTATCAAACACTCCAACAAATCTGAACATCCATAATGGGGCTTTTTAATTTGTCAAAAGTACATTACAGCACAGTAAAAGTTTTTCTTAGCATATATCATATAGGTCAGAATGCATAAAATGGAACCCCTTGAGTACAGAGGGTTGAGGGCCTTGCTTAAGTGCCCAACACTGGCACCTTGGTTATACTGAGGCTTGAACTACCAACCTTCCGATCAGTAACCCAGAGCTACCACTTCCCATTAGGGCTTTGTTTAAAGCCCAAAGGAGTGGCAGCATGGCAATAGTAGGGCTTGAACCCCTAACCCTCCGATCAGTAACCCAGAGCTACCACTTCCCGTTAGGGCCTTGCTTAAGGGCCCAAAAGTGGCAGATTGGCAGTACAGGGGCTTGAACCCCCCGACCTTTCAATCAGTAAACCATATCCTTAACCACTGAGTTACTACTTCACATAAGGGGCTTGTTTAAGAGCCCAAGAGTGGCAGTCTGGCGATATTGGGTCTTGAACCCCTGACCTTCTGAACAGTAACCCAGAGCCTTAACCACTGAGCTTCCATTTCCAATGAGGGCCTTGGTCAATGGCCCAAGAGTGGCAGCTTAGTAGGGTTTGAACCACCGACCTTCTGAGCAGTAACCCAAAACTACCATTTTTCTCATTAGGGCCTTGTTTAAGGGGCCAACATGGGTAGCTTGGCAATACTGTGGCTTAAACCCCTACCCTTACAACTGGTAACCTAGAGCCTTAACCACTCAAGGACAGCTTGGTCAATACTAAGTTTTGAACCACCAAACTAGCTACCACCTCACACTTCTACCTCCTACCCAATTTGACTCAAGATTCTTACCAGAAACATCCAGAAAGGTCCGGGCTTGCCCAGTTCCAGCACTGCTGATGGCGATACAGTCATAGAAGCCCTCATCTTTAAGAGACACCTTAGCTATCTCCCATGACACGTTGGATGACTCGCTGTTTCAGGTAAACCAAAAGCAGAAAAACGGGGGACAAAAAAACGTATTTTTAATACACCATTTAGCTCCTGTAAAGGGGGAGAATTCTATATTTATGGTATCTGAAGAATGCACCTGAAGATCTGGTCGACTCCCAGGCGATCACCATCTCGACTGAAGCGCAGGGTGAAGGGGATCAGACTGTCCACATGGCACGTAAGTTCACCCTTTTGCAAGTAGTAACCTGGAGTGGTGAAGGGCATGCTCACTTTTGGGGCACCTGGGAGAAAAAAACATCGAAAAAAAAATCTTATTAGCTTCAAATCAGATTTCCATGTGATTTATTTCATGCTGCATGTTCTATGGAGAACCTGTGTCTGACCTGGAATGATGTTAGAGAACGAAACGCTAGAGACTCTCTGAAAGAGAAAGCCGTCACGGTCGTAGCCAGTCACTCTGAGGAAGAAGGCTTCATTAGGGGGCATAAAGTCAGTGATGTTCCAGATGCCATAGGGCTTGCGTTCAGGATAGTAGTGAATAGGTAAGGTCTTTATCACAGCACCAGTGATGCTCAGGAGCTCCAGCTTATTGGCACGTGCGGGACGGGACAGGCCTGTCGTGTTTAACAGGATGAAGGTCGGGATGCCTGCGTGTGGAAATGTGTGTAAGAACGAAAGTGAGATCATTATCTAATGGTATGAGGATTGAAGATAAAACACATTGCATTCTAAGAACATGATCTTAAGTTTTTCTGTTCAAAAAAAGTTTTTTGGGTTTAGGGTTATTGATTCTTTAAAATGTTAGGCGGAATTGTTTTACGACTACCTGGGGTCGTTCCTTAGTCTTGGACACTAGATTTTCTACGAATGTGTTTTGCCATAAATACATTATTAAACCTCTATAATGTAGACAAAACCCTGGAACCACTTCAAACCTTGTACAGGCCTGCTGGAGGTTCTTTTGAAGTCTAACGTGTGCGTCCTGGAAAATCCGGCCCGGAAGTCGATGGTGCTCAAGCCCGTGATACGGACTGAGTGTCGACCCTCGCTAATCGTCTGGGTTCAAAATGGAGCAAAAAAAACAACAACAAAAAACAAGTAAAACTTTTTAAATTGTTGTTTTATGTACAAATCGGATTAATGCATTAGAAGGTTATAGTATGGAAATTAAGGTGCATAACAGTCCAGAAAAGTCTTAATTACTCATAAGTCATATATATGAGGCCTGAATGATGTGGTCATTATGGTACCATATCTTCACTATGCACAATGAGACAGCTCTTTAAGACGATTTGGACATCCATTTCCACAGCACTCTTTCGGTCTCATCTCTCTCTCTCTTTGACAACCCGAGGAAAAATCTAAATCACCCGAGGCAAGGAATCGCCATCTCTCTCTCTCTCTCTCTCTATCTCTCTCTCTCTCTACGTGACTGCATTACCGTCAAGGGCTTCCTGAACGTTGTTTTCCAGCCCCACCACGCACAACTATGGCAACCGGTCCTAAGGGCTGCTCGCATACTTTTGAAATTACAACCTTCCGAAAGCATTATCGCGGGGCCATAACAAAATGGCATACGAAGCCAAGAAGTAGTCATCGGCCAGGTCAAGTGGTCCTATAGGGTTACTCCTGTGGGAAGTAGAGGAGAATACAGGAGAATTAAGAAGAATGGAGACGTGAAAAGAAAAGGGGGAAAAAAACTTAAGATGTGCCGTTTTTAGGTTAAAAAACTTTATAAACAGCACAAAAGCAAAAGAGGGGTTGCCAGATCATGGGGACCCAATTAAAAGAAAAAAATATATATAAAATGAAACTGACATCCTGTTACTGAGCAGGAATATTATTCGATCCAAATTCATCCTGAAACAGTGGATTTGACTGCCATACAGTAATACAGTGCTGTGAAAAACTATTTCCTGATTTTTTTTTTTTTTTTTACAATTATTTATAATTGTTTTTTTGCATATTAGTCACAATCAAATTATTCATTTCACACAACTTAACTATATTCCCCATATTCAATGATTCAGATAATTGGGTACAGTTTTTTTAAATGATGATTTTCTTTATTTAGGAGGAAAAAAACTGTCCAAACCTGTCTGGCCCTATGTGAAAAAGTAATTGCCCCCTATACATAATAACTGGTTGTGCCACCATTGGCGTCGGGTCCATGTCGCTGTGGAGGAATTTTGACCCACTCGTCTTTGCAGAATTGTTTTAATTCAGTCACATTACAGGATTTTCGAGAATGAACCACAACATCTCGATCCAGACTTTAAAAAAGGCCACTTAATTTTTAATTTTTGAGCCATTCAGAAATGGACTTGCTGGTGGGTTTCGGAACATTATCCTGCTGCATATCCCAAGTGCTCTTGAGCATAAAATATGTTACATATACAAAACCTTTAAAAGACCAATCATACCGATTAGCATCGATAGTCAAGAAACAGAAGCCTCTACAAGGAAAACTAGCGCAGCGCCAAACTGAGTATCCAGGGAGGGATAAAAACAAAGGAGGAGGGCAAAAAAATAAACATATGGAGTCATGGGCGGACAGAGGGAGAAAACATACGATAGGGTATAAAAAGGAGTATGAAAGACGGCCTGCAGTTACACGAAAGGTCTCCAGGACAAAGTTTAGAGGCGACTATGTCTAGTTCTAAGTGCAGCTATCAGGGCCCTCGGAAAACATTCCGCAATTTGTTATAAAAAGGAGGCGAGAGCAACGTTCTCTCTGTTACTGCAAGTCAAACAAAACTCCCTCGCTTTGGCAGAGTTCTTTATCACTCGATTCCCAGAAGAAATTGCTCTAAAAAGACATCAATAAGTCATTTAGATTTTGTTATTTTATACTTTAGAACTGAACAGTGTCAGCTTGGTGGTGCTGGGATTTAAACTCACAACCTTTCGAAACAGAAGTCAAACATCTTTACGCCTGAGCCACTACCACTTCCCCTTACACATGATCATAAAATAGTATGGGGAACATCCCATTCCACATTTAGTCTCCATTAGCGCTTACAATAAGCTCCACTCTTCTGGGAAGATGTTCCACTAGATTTTGAGGAGATTTGTAAGATTTCATTCAGATACTGATGTAGGTGAGGGGTTTCATTTTTTCTTTTTCCTATTCTTTTTTTCGTTCGCTTTCATTTCTATTCTTTCTTTCTCCTTTTAGGTATTTTGGTTCTTATTTCTTTCAATTTCCTTCCTTCCTTCCTTCCTTCCTTCCTTCCTTCCTTCCTTCCTTCCTTTCTTCCTTCCTTCCTTCCTTCCTTCCTTCCTTCCCTCTTCTCTTCTCTTTCTTTGTCTTTTTATTAATTTCATTCTTAGTTCTTTCTGTTCTTTCATTCTTTCCCTTTTTCATTATTCTTCCTATACTTTTTTGCTTTCTGTTTCTTTTGACTTTCTTTTTCCTGTTTTTATTTTCACTCTATATTTTTCCTTCCTTCCTTCCTTCCTTCCTTCCTTCCTTCCTTCCTTCCTTCCTTCCTTCCTTCCCTCCCTCCTTTCTTCCTCCCTTTTCTCACTCTGCTTCTTTCTTTCTTTCTTTCTTTCTTTCTTTCTTTCTTTCTTTCTTTCTTTCTTTCTTTCTTTCTTTCTTTCTTTCTTTCTTTCTTTCTTTCTTTCTTTCTTTCATTCCCTTTTTCATTATTTATTCAAATAATTTTTAATTCTTTGTTTTTCTCTTTCTCTTTATTTTTTCCTCTTTTTTCCCCCATTTTTTACTTTCTCTTACTTTGTGTTATTTATTTTCTTGATTTGTATTCTTTCTTTCTGTTTATTCTTCTGATTCTTATTTATTTCTATATTTTTCTTCCTTGCTTCCTTTCTTTCTTTTTTCTTTTATTCCTTCTTTCTCCCTCATACCTGATAAAGCGAAGATCTGCATGCTTTACCCTCAGATGGAGCACCTGTTCTTACCTTTATGGTCCACATGCCTGGCTCTGGATCTTTAAGGTTGATGACCTTGGCTGAGTTGGGGATGTGAAGCAACTCGGTCAGTCCATCTTTGTTGCCGATCAGTTTCCCTGTGAAGAAACGTCGCATGATTCTGGTGTCATAATGAATTTGGAATCTAAGTGTCTCACACTGGTCTACATTTTTAAAGTCAATAGATCAGAATTTGTGTAATACCCTCAGGTATCCTAAACATTCCAGAAAATTCCACAAAGTTCCACCTTAGGCAAACCGAGGTAAATTGTGGAGACAGAAATCTACAAAGATCACGTACAACTCTTGTTTCGTTACTAGCAAACGAGGATGTTGTTCCTACCCTGAGGGTTGCGTATCTCGATGTTCGGTGCTGGACCGCTCAGAGCGACGGTGACCTCCTTCAAACTGGGGTCAAAGGGGATACCCCAGGTGTTGCTGATTGGACCGTAGTGATCAGTGGAGAGCAGGTGGACTTTAGAGGACTGCACTGCCTCCTCCACCCATTTAAGGACCTTCGCAGAGAAAAGATACATCACACAAAAAACATTTAAAGAAACAGTGGTGGAAAAAACAGCCAGTGTAGGATGGGATCCCCAATCTGCTATGATCTTAGAAGGGTTTTAAGCGGTAATTAAATAAATAATAACTACAGGATGCACATCTGGTCTGAGCATCGAGTCTGGACGAGCGTAGAGAGTTTCAACAGAGCCCCATTACAAGCGTTACACACAAACAGATTCGAAAACATCCACTGCAGAAATCTGGAAGCGTTTGGAATCGCACTGTTTGGAAACAAAGCAAGCGGAACATCTGCATGCTAGCTTCTTGTTGTTACGATTTGTGAGAATAACCTAACAGGACGTCTAGAGTAACTCAAAGAACTGCTCTTTACACCTGTGCTGAGCTAAAAAGCATCTCAAGCTACAACAGAAACATTAACAAGTCATGTAGAATAGTTGATGAATGAGAAAGAGGAAGAAAAACCAGTGAAATAAATTATCATTAGTTCAAAAAAAAGAAAGAATAAAAAAAGAAAACAAGAAAAAAAAAAAAAAAAAAAGGAAAAAGGAATTAAAGAACAGATAGACAGATCATAAAGATCTAAAGCAAATGAATAACGAGACAGAAAGAAAGAAAGAAAGAAAGAAAGAAAGAAAGAAAGAAAGAAAGAAAGAAAGAAAGAAAGAAAGAAAGAAAGAAAGAAGGAAGGAAGGAGGAAGGAAGGAAGGAAGGAAGGAAGGAAGGAAGGAAGAAAGGAAGGAAGGAAGGAAAGAAAGAAAGAAAAAAAGAAAGAAAGAAAGAAAGAAAGAAAGAAAGAAAGAAAGAAAGAAAGAAAGGAAGAAAGGAAGGAAGAAGGAAGGAAGAAAGAAGGAAAGGAAAGAAAGAAAGAAAGAAAGAAAGAAAGAAAGAAAGAAAGAAAGAAAGAAAGAAAGAAAGAAAGAAAGAAAGAAAGAAAGAAAGAAAGAAAGAAAGAAAGAAAGGAAAATTTTAAATAAATAAGAATCAGAAGAATAACAAGAAGGAGAAAAAATGACAAAAAACGAAAGAGAGAAAAGAAAAGAATAAAGGATGAAAGAATGCTCTCACCTCATTGACCTGTTTCTTGTCCAGATGGAACACCTGCCCTGAGCTGGTGGAGGCAATTTCTTCATACACCTTGTAACCAATGTGTGATCTGTCATCACAGTCCCCAGTCAACACAAACACCACCTGTACACACACACACACACACACACACACACACACACACACACACACACACACACACATTAGAGAAGCTAGTGTAAGCTGATGCCAGGTGTTAAGTGTGGAGGGATCAGTGTGTGTGTGTGTGTGTGTGTGTGTGTGTGTGTGTGTGTGTGTGTGTGTGTGTGTGTGCGGATGTGTGTGCGGATGTGTGTGTGTGTGTGTGTGTGTGCGGATGTGTGTGCGGATGTGTGTGTGCGTGCATGCGTGTGTGTGTACCTGAGACTGTTTCTGCTGGATGAGCTGCAGGACCTCGTGGGTCAGTCTGTAGTCTTTCGAGCGAGCGTCTGTGAAAACGTAAATGAAGGAACCTGGCAGAGAAATTTCCAGCGCAATCTTTATGGCTCCGATGCTCATCTCAGGACAATCTCCGCCCCCCTGTTCATCATCAGCACTCATTAATCACACATTATACACACATCAATCATACACACAGCACACACTGATCATGCACACATCACACACTGATCATGCACACCCAACACACACATCACTCATACACACAGCACACACTGATCATGCACACACAACACACTAATCACACACACATTACACACTGATCAGACACACATCAATCATACACACATCACACACTGATCATGCACACACAACACACTAATCACGCACACATTACACATTGATCACACACATCACACACTGATCACACACATCACACACACATTACACACTGATCACACACACACACACACACACACACACACACATCACTCTCACACATAACACACTGATCATGCACACATCACACACTGATCATGCACACATTACACACTGATCACACACATCACTCACACACACATCACACACATCACTCACACACAACACAATGATCATGCACACATCACACACACAACACACTAATCACACACTGATCATGCACATCACACACACATAACAGACTAATTACACACATCACACACACATATCAGACACTGATCATGCACACATAACACACACATCACTCATACACACATCACACACTGATCATGCACACATAACACACACTCTAGACACTGATCACACACATCACACACACATCACACACACACTAGACACTGATCACACACATGAAAAACTGAAGGAAATAAATATAATATAGATATAGGAATATATCTGGAATAATAGGAATAAAGATGACAGACTATATGAAAGAAAAAAAAAAGAAAAAAAGGAAGAAAGAAAAAAAGAAAGAAAGAAAAAAAGAAAGAAAGAAACAAACCTAAAATAAATTTAATAAAGTGAGAGAAAGAAAGAAAAATGATGTAAAACGTATAAAAGGAGTCTCCAGTCTCAGAGGTGAAGCAGTAACTTTATATTACTTTATAGTTTCCCAGGAACATAAGAAGCTGCAAATCTTTCTTATGAACCTCAGAAGAGAGAAACAAGAGAAAAGAAAGAGAGAAAAAATGAGAGAAGTGAGAGAGAGAGAATAATGCTGTTCTTTGTTTACTGGAAGATCATCCTAAGTCTGAAACACATCTGGAAAAAAAGGGAATCTTCTCTAAGCAGGCCTGCAGCACTGACGGAGCTCCACACCTACACTGTAAACGCTGCTCTGATGGCCTGAGCATGTGGACGATGTCAGGAGATGATAAATTATCCAACAAGTTTCATCACAAAAGTTTTTTTGGATCTGCTGCATTTGCTCGAATTTCTCCCACTTGGTCGCCTTCTCAGGAAACATGCGCAGACGCCCAGGTGATTGCGACACGACGTGCAAACATCTGCTCCGGACGCCAGCTCGAGTATGTCCTGATACCAAACGCGATCGGTGTCTCACGCCACGTCCCAGACATCTTCTCTTTCAAACCGTACCCTTTCCAAAAAACCCTCGATCTGAAGGAAGGCCACTCTTACGACACACCAAGGACGGAGTTTTGTGGTGCAACGCACAGCAGCTCGAGTGGAAACCACGGCTTTGGCTTCATCTTCAGGAGATCATCCTCAATCTGCCGAGCGATGTTTTTTTGTTTCTTTGTTTCTTTGTTTACAAATGTTTTAAAAATTCCTAAAATCATTAACAGAAAAACTCAAAGAAAAAACACGGAAGAAAGGGTTCAAATCACAGATGGTGTGAAAGACTGAAGATTGAAAGATGTAAGAATAGAAAGAAAGAAAGACGATAAAAGATCATATCAAAGAAAGAAAGAGAGAAAGAAAGAAAACATGAAAGAATTTCTATTTATCCATCCATTATATTGATGGGATTCAATGTTTGAGACCACACCCACATCCACACATACACAGGGAGAAGGCTCTGTTTGAGGGTGTGTTGAGGGTGTAAGATGGGTGGATGATGGTGTGTAAATGTGTGTGAGGCTGCCCGAGGGTGGATAATGGTGTGTAAGAGTGTGTAAGAGTGGATTATGGTGTGTAAGAGTGTGTGAGGGTGGATGATGGTGTGTAAGTGTGTGTGAGGGTGGATGATGGGGTGTAAGAGTGTGTGAGGGTGGATGATGGTGTGTAAGCATGTGTGAGGGTGGATGATGGTGTGTAAGAGTGTGTGAGGGTGGATGATGGTGTGTAAGCATGTGTGAGGGTGGATGATGGTGTGTAAGCGTGTGTGAGGGTGGATGATGGTGTGTAAGAGTGTGTGAGGGTGGATGATGGGTTGTAAGAGTGTGTGAGGGTGGATGATGGGGTGTAAGAGTGTGTGAGGGTGGATGATGGTGTGTAAGAGTGTGTAAGGGTGGATGATGGTGTGTAAGAGTGTGTGAGGATGGATGATGGTGTGTAAGAGTGTGTGAGGGTGGATGATGGTGTGTAAGAGTGTGTGAGGGTGGATGACGGGTTGTAAGAGTGTGTGAGGGTGGATGATGGTGTGTAAGTGTGTGTGAGGGTGGATGATGGGGTGTAAGCATGTGTGAGGGTGGATGATGGTGTGTAAGAGTGTGTGAGGGTGGATGATGGGGTGTAAGAGTGTGTGAGGGTGGATGATGGGGTGTAAGAGTGTGTGAGGGTGGATGATGGTGTGTAAGAGTGTGTAAGGGTGGATGATGGTGTGTAAGAGTGTGTGAGGGTGAATGATGGTGTGTAAATGTGTGTGAGGCTGCCCGAGGGTGGATAATGGTGTGTAAGAGTGTGTAAGAGTGGATTATGGTGTGTAAGAGTGTGTGAGGGTGGATGATGGTGTGTAAGTGTGTGTGAGGGTGGATGATGGGGTGTAAGAGTGTGTGACGATGGATGATGGTGTGTAAGAGTGTGTGAGGGTGGATGATGGTGTGTAAGCATGTGTGAGGGTGGATGATGGTGTGTAAGAGTGTGTGAGGGTGGATGATGGTGTGTAAATGTGTGTGAGGCTGCCCGAGGGTGGATAATGGTGTGTAAGAGTGTGTAAGAGTGGATTATGGTGTGTAAGAGTGTGTGAGGGTGGATGATGGTGTGTAAGTGTGTGTGAGGGTGGATGATGGGGTGTAAGCATGTGTGAGGGTGGATGATGGTGTGTAAGAGTGTGTGAGGGTGGATGATGGTGTGTAAGCATGTGTGAGGGTGGATGATGGTGTGTAAGCGTGTGTGAGGGTGGATGATGGTGTGTAAGAGTGTGTGAGGGTGGATGATGGGTTGTAAGAGTGTGTGAGGGTGGATGATGGGGTGTAAGAGTGTGTGAGGGTGGATGATGGTGTGTAAGAGTGTGTAAGGGTGGATGATGGTGTGTAAGAGTGTGTGAGGATGGATGATGGTGTGTAAGAGTGTGTGAGGGTGGATGATGGTGTGTAAGAGTGTGTGAGGGTGGATGACGGGTTGTAAGAGTGTGTGAGGGTGGATGATGGTGTGTAAGAGTGTGTGAGGGTGGATGATGGTGTGTAAGAGTGTGTGAGGGTGGATGATGGTGTGTAAGAGTGTGTGAGGGTGGATGATGGTGTGTAAGAGTGTGTGAGGGTGGATGATGGTGTGTAAGAGTGTGTAAGGGTGGATGATGGTGTGTAAGAGTGTGTGAGGGTGGATGATGGGGTGTAAGAGTGTGTGAGGGTGGATGATGGGGTGTAAGAGTGTGTGAGGGTGGATGATGGTGTGTAAGAGTGTGTAAGGGTGGATGATGGTGTGTAAGAGTGTGTGAGGGTGAATGATGGTGTGTAAATGTGTGTGAGGCTGCCCGAGGGTGGATAATGGTGTGTAAGAGTGTGTAAGAGTGGATTATGGTGTGTAAGAGTGTGTGAGGGTGGATGATGGTGTGTAAGTGTGTGTGAGGGTGGATGATGGGGTGTAAGAGTGTGTGACGATGGATGATGGTGTGTAAGAGTGTGTGAGGGTGGATGATGGTGTGTAAGCATGTGTGAGGGTGGATGATGGTGTGTAAGAGTGTGTGAGGGTGGATGATGGTGTGTAAGAGTGTGTGAGGGTGGATGATGGTGTGTAAGAGTGTGTGAGGGTGGATGATGGTGTGTAAGAGTGTGTGAGGGTGGATGACGGGTTGTAAGAGTGTGTGAGGGTGTATGATGGGGTGTAAGAGTGTGTGAGGGTGGATGATGGTGTGTAAGAGTGTGTAAGGGTGGATGATGGTGTGTAAGAGTGTGTGAGGATGGATGATGGTGTGTAAGAGTGTGTGAGGGTGGATGATGGGTTGTAAGAGTGTGTGAGGGTGGATGATGGGGTGTAAGAGTGTGTGAGGGTGGATGATGGGGTGTAAGAGTGTGTGAGGGTGGATGATGGTGTGTAAGAGTGTGTAAGGGTGGATGATGGGGTGTAAGAGTGTGTGTGTGTGTGTGTGTGTGTGTGTGTGTGTGTGTGTGTGTGTGTGTGTGTGTGTGTGTGTGTGTGTGTGTTGATGTTGTACAGGACCGGCAGGTGGACTCACCTGTACATAAAGCTCCTGCAGCTCAGTCTGGAACTTCTTAGGATCGGTCGTTATGGTAACCGGTCCAATCTCTACAACAAACAGTACAGTTGTGTGAGCAGGAATGTGGGGATCTGGACAGCAGGACAATGAGAGCAGTGGGTTTTCGGTCTGAATCGTGGATCTGCACGCCAGGAACAATATTAGTGGTGCAGTGTGATGGTGGATGTCCATCCTCAGAGCCTGGAGCTCTAAAGCTCTCTGACAGGAACTCAGCTCTCGTTTCTCACTGTGCAGAATAAACCTCCAACACACAACACAGGATTTAATACTTTAATAAATCTAGATGAGGGAGGGAGGGAGGGAGGGAGGAAAGTAGGAAAGAAAGAAAGAAAGAAAGAAAGAAAGAAAGAAAGAAAGAAAGAAAGAAAGAAAGAAAGAAAGAAAGAAAGAAAGAAAGAAAAAGGAGCCAAAATGAAAACTAGATGGAAAAAGAAAGAAAGAAAGAAAGAAAGAAAGAAAGAAAGAAAGAAAGAAAGAAAGAAAGAAAGAAAGAAAGAAAAAAAGAAAGAAAATAGGGAACAAACAAGAATACACTTACTGTATAAAAAAAGAAAGAAAGAAATACAATATAAAAACTCCAAAAAAAGAAAGAAAGATAAAAGAAAGAAAGAACAAAAAATAACTAATAAATGAGCAAATAAAAGAAAGAAAAAAGAGAACAAACAAAAATGAATGAATGAATGAACACAAAAAGAAAAAAAGGGAAAAAAGAAAATGAATAAACAAGTATAAAAAGAAAGAAAGAAAGAAAGAAAGAAAGAAAGAAAGAAAGAAAGAAAGAAAGAAAGAAAGAAAGAAAGAAAGAAAGAAAGAAAGAAAGAAAAAGAAAGAAAGAAAACAAACAAACAAACAAATGAAGAAATGAAAAAGATGTTATGAAAGCCTAAAAATGAAAAAAGACAGAGCTCATGCCATCCCTCCCTCATCCCTCCCTCATCCCTCTCTCCCTCATCTGTAATTGGATAAAAATGAATAAATCTGCAATACCAGTTTATTGTTTCTCTCCTTTTTTGTGGGGGAGGGATTTGGGATTTGACTTTTATTTAACGCAGGCCCTGTAGAATAGAGAAAAGAGACGGCTGGATGAGTGGGAACGCCCGTTTTATCTTCTCATCCATCATCGTTTTTATGTTCGCTCGCAGACAGACGTGTCGAGGACGTGCCGGATCTGCAGCGTTTCTGTTCGCCTGGTTCTTTAAAACCGCTGTACTTTTATTCTTTTTGCTTTTTTGCACTGAGAGAAAACGATCTTTGTAAAAGGTTATCGTTAAAGTTTACGCCATCAAAGCCCTCGTTAGACACTAACGCAGTAAAGCGTCTGGCTCAAGGTTCAATTCGAAAAATGTTTTATGCTGGAAAAACTTTCCATAGCCGTATCTTCTGATTAAACTTTTATCTTAGCAGGCGCTGTCTGACTCTGGCCTCTGGAAGCAGATAGAAACCCATAGGATTTGTGGACATCCCACATGTCCACATCTAGTCTCCATTTGCTCTTATAATGCTTTGAGATGATGTTCTATTAGATTCTGTGGAGATTGGTGCTCATTCAGCAACAAGGGTGTTGGCAAAGTGATGGAGGTGAGGTAAGGAGGCCTGGGCTGGCCTTCTGATTCATCCAATAAGCAGGAGATCTTCTACTTCATCCCATATCTTCATGAAGCTGGATTTGTGCACAGGGACATTGTGATGATGGAGCAGGTTTTGGTCTCCTATATAAAGTAATGGTTGCGATTCCAGCTTTGTAGGAAAGAAGTATATATAACAGGAAAAGTCCTGGTGTCCTTTTTTTTAATAAAAAAAATTTTTATTAAAAGCTTAAAACATTCCCTTCGACAATTCCAGATGTTTACGTGATGCAGAAATTGAGAATAGAGAGAATTAAGAGCGTTAAAAGTGAAGAAAAACGTGACTGGTTTGAAGTTTAGCCACCTAATAAACAGCATTTTTCATGCTTTGCAGTCTGACGTAATCTCGACACCAGTTCTGCTCCTTTCTGGATCATTTGAGTGTTTAAGTGCTAGCAGAATGGGCTTGAACACACTACAGACTAGGACACCTGAGTTTAGGGTTTTTATCCAAATTGTTACCACAATGCTGAAGGCAAACAATTCTACAGGACGTCTCTGGATGCGGTGGGATTCAATTTCCCCTTCACTTGAACATAAACCCAAAGAGACAGAAGCTTGTGCAGAAAGAGGAAGATCTGCTTCACATGGGTTTGGAGTAGAAGATCTCCTGCGATAGAGATCAAATCCTATTAAACACTTGTGGAATGAATTGACAGACAGACAGACAGACAGACAGACAGACAGACAGACAGACAGACAGACAGACAGACAGACAGACAGAGAACAAACAAGTAATAATTTTAAATGAATAAACAAATGAAAGAAAGAAAGAAAGAAAGAAAGAAAGAAAGAAAGAAAGAAAGAAAGAAAGAAAGAAAGAAAGAAAGAAAGAAAGAAAGAAAGAAAGAAAGAAGAGTAAATGCATGAATGAATGAATAAACAAAAGAAAGAAAGAAAGAAAGAAAGAAAGAAAGAAAGAAAGAAAGAAAGAAAGAAAGAAAGAAAGAAAGAAAGAAAGAAAGAAAGAAAGAAGAGTAAATGCATAAATGAATGAACAAGAGAAAGAAAGAAGAATAAATGCACGAATGAATGAATAAATAAAAGAAAGAAAGAAAGAAAGAAAGAAAGAAAGAAAGAAAGAAAGAAAGAAAGAAAGAAAGAAAGAAAGAAAAAAGAAAGAAAGAAAGAAAGAAAGATGAAGGCATCGATGAACGAAAGAAAGAAAGAAAGAAAGAAAGAAAGAAAGAAAGAAAGAAAGAAAGAAAAAAGAAGTGAATGCATGGATGAATGAATGAATGAATGAATGAATGAATGAATGAATGAATGAATGAACGAACAAAAGAAAGAAAAAAGAGTGAATGCATGGATGAACGAAAGAAAGAAAGAAAGAAAGAAAGAAAGAAAGAAAGAAAGAAAGAAAGAAAGAAAGAAAGAAAGAAAGAAAGAAAGAAAGAAAGAAAGAAAGAAAGAAAGAAAGAAAGATCTCCTGCTATGGATCTCGAACCCTATTGAACACCTCTGGAATGAATTGGAACATTTCTCGCCTGCACCAGTACCTGAATAGATCCACACCCTCGTGTATATGAACGAGCAGCAAACTCCACAAAATCTAGTGGAACTTCTGCCCAGAAGAGTGGAGGTTCTTAAAACAGTACATGTAAAATGGGATGTTCAAAAAGCACAATCCTATAGTCAGGTGTCCACAAACTTTTGTCCATAAAGTATAACTTTATGAAAATGAAGATACAACTCTCTCATCTGTTCACTGATGGACACTGTTCATGGTGATTGCATTCCTAAGCCATTATAGCAGACTTATGGATCATTATAGCAACCTCATGGATCTTCAGTCTGATCATGTTGAGGCATCTTTAACTGCAGCTCCCAATGGCAGCGGTTTCTAGTTACCCTGGAGAATGTTCTAGCATTTTTCTAATAGTGTGTGTGTGTGTGTGTGTGTGTGTGTGTGTGTGTGTGTGTGTGTGTGTGCAGGGGGGGGGGGGGGTTGGGGGTGGTGCTGGTGTCAGTGTAAGACACATGAAAACTCCAAATAATAAAAAAAATTGTTAAAGAGGAAGAGAGGTTCTAGTCTTCTGTTCTTCACCCCTGTATTTCCTCCCGTCATTTTCTTCATTTCTTTCTTACTTCATTATTTCCTTAATTTCTTATTTCCTTTTTCATCATTTCCATCATTCTTTATTTCCCTCCTTCATTATATCCCTCATTTCTTATATCCTTTCTTTATTAGTTCCTTCATTTCTTATATCCTTTCTTTATTAGTTCCTTCATTTCTTATATCCTTTCTTTGTTATTTCCTTTATTAATTATTTCCCTTTTCCCTTCCTTATGTTTACTCATTCTTCATTATTTTCTTCCTTATTTCTTTTTTTTTTTTTTATTATCTCTTCCTTAATTACTCCCCACATCATTTCCTTCTTTTCTTTATTCCTTCCTTTCAGTATTTCCTTTCTTCAATGTTAAACATTTTTACTCTGCCAATTTATACTTAAAATAATATTTTTTTTGCATGGTTTTCTTTGTATTTTCATACGAATGTCATTCTCTAAAAAAATACGGAATAAATATTTAAAAGGATTGCGACGTTATTTGAAAAAAGGCCCTCAGTATTTACTGCAATAAATCTGTCAGGGGTTGCCAAATCTTTTCCATGAATGGCTATAACTTGGCTGGCAGTATAATCCTTTATATAATTTCCTATTCGAATACTTGGCTGAGTAAAAACGTTAAAACACAACACACACACACACACACACACACACACACACACACACACACACACACACACACACACACTATCCTGTGGTTAATTGAATTGGTTCAAGATTTTGCAGCAGAGCTCACAAACAAGGAGCCTTTGTTGAAGCACCAGAAGAGAAGAAGAAATTCCTTTCAGCTCCAACAACCCCACCACCACCATCTGACTGTTAGTAATGGCACCCCTTTTTCGAGCACGTACACATCCTTTATCTTGGAAAGGGGATCAATAATCTGCTGGTGGTGGGAGTCAAAAAATTGTAGTGTATCCCAATAAAAACAAACAAAAATGACATTCAAATCATAAGCTGTGTTCGAACCTCCTGCAGCGAAAGCCCCGATAGACCCACAATGCACTGCGCCAGTGGAAAAGGGAGACCCGGTGTGGTTCTGGTTTAGATCAGTTAAACCCAGTGACGTATTGAGACCTGAGGGTACTATTTCGCTAAACATGATTTCTTTATCGCTATACTGGTGTGTGTGTGCGCATGTCAGTAACAAGGAAGCTGAATGAAGCTAACCAGACAAAAAAGATTGAGAAGAAAAAATATATACAAAGTAAAAAAAAAATGATTGTTATAAAGAACAGGATTTCAGCATCCTCGCGGAGCGTCTGGTAAATATTAAAGCCCGAGGTCGAATCCTGTCCTGCGTCAAATACAATTATGTTGAATACATCCATTTCTGTACCATTAACAACGACTAGGCTTTTTTTTTTTTGAGCCGTGACTCGAATGCAGATTGCAGATGTCCGATCCGGAATCGGACACAAAAAACGGCTATTAAAGTAACTCCCACTTCCGAGTCGTTTTCCTCGATTTAGATTCAACCAATCAAGATTAGAATCCTACACAGAAAGGTGGTCACATGACCGAAATAAATCCATAATAGGATAATCGGTCATCCAAAGAAACGGCCGTTTGTAATCAGACACAAAATTAGCCGATTGTAATCAGACACGAATGTTGTTCCGTTTCATGGATTATAAAAGTAATTCCCACTTCCGAGTCATTTCCTCAATCCTACACAGAAAGGTGGTCCCATGACGGAAATAAATCTATAATCGGATAAATCAATCAGCCAGAGAACATCATATACGCAGTGAAGCATGGTGGTGGAAGCGTCATGTTATAGGGCAAGAGAAAGAAAGAAAAAAAGTGATAAGAAGGGAAAAAAAATGGAATTTGAATCACAGACAAATTGAATTGAAGGAAAAAGTTGAGGGTCTCCGCTACAGTCTCAGAGTGTTTACAATTTCATTTTCCAGTAGTGAAGTATTTAATCATGGAAATAAAAAAATAACGCTATTTGAAACCTTGACTCCACCATGCAGGGAACACTATGATATTCCCTCATTGAGAGGGTGCGACTCGTTAGTCCAGGTGGGCCGCGCTCCAATTAAAGCACAGCATGTGTGAGAATAAAGAGGGTGCCTGTGCTTTCCTGTCAGATAGACGAGTGCGCGATTAATACGTCCTTCTGTCCAGCATTACAATTAGAAGTGTGTGTTATGTGCGAGCCGTGCTGTTTTACAGCTGTTTGCTGCTGCGTGTGTATGTTTTAACGAGAACATAATTCCAAACTGCTGAAGGAGTCTTCCAACACGTCCGAGCTCAGGAAGAATTGGCTTTCGGCTCGAGTTGAACACGAGTTCTCGCTTCGGGAAGTTGGAACGGAGCTGCCGTTTGGGCAGGAGGGATAAAGGAGAGATGAAGGGAAGGAAGAAGGGGGAAGAAAGAGAGAGGTGAGGTAAGTCTTGGCAGCTTGTGAACGTGTAAAAACAGGGACGTGGGTTTTCCAGCGTCCAACAAGACGAAGCATTTCGAGGGCAGGAACAGTTTTCAGTAGAACACGATACAACAAGTCTCCTTTCACTGGAGCCACAGACAGACAGAAAGAAAAACAGACAGATAGATTTAAAGAAGGAAAGAAAGATAAAGTAAGAAAGAAATGGAGGGCAGGAAGGATGGCAGGAAGGAAGGAAAAGAAAGATTGAGGAATTACATTTTCCCTTTACTTGAATTAGGAAGAAAAGAAAGAAAGACAGGAAAAAAGAAAGAAAAACAGACAGACAGATGTAAAAAAAAAAAACCAAAGAGCATAGAAAGAAAGCAACATGGATTTTATACTACAAGCCTTTGCAGGTGCTGATCGCTGATCCAGAAGGCTCAATGTAGATTCCTTTGACCCCGTGATGTAAAGGCTGAAATCTAATTGGACGAAAACTCTAACCTAAACGTACACATGGTTGCACCTGAGAGAAAAACTCTAAAATAAAGTGAATGAACTATTGGGAATAATTGGTTTAGGTCCAGCAGAAAAGGTTCTTGACTGCCCTCCTGGTATTTTCCTGCATTCTTCTGAGAAATATCTAGAGTAGAGTTATACAGCTAGCTAAAACGTCCCTGTGCTAATACATTAATCGCCTTAATAGCAGTATAACGCTAATTTACGCAAAGATCAGAAGTGATTGTGTGAAATCTCGAAAGAAAACGGCGTCATGGCCTCACCCAGGACAGATGTTTTCACGTTTGCAGAGACGGATAATCGCTAAAAGGTGTCACGAGAGGTCACAATTTTCCCGGCGTCTTCGAGAAGTGATGACAATAAGGGCACGATGTGCTCGAGGACTCGTCAGGTGAAATGTAATGACAGGCAGTTAGTGATGATGCAGGGTTTCTGGAGAAACACAGCACCTGGATTAGTGTGTGGAAAACAGCGTCGCTACGGTTACGCCGGGGGGAGTCCAGAGTTTACACGCATGGATGCAATGTACGTTTGTTTTACAGCTGGAGTGTGCGTTCAGTGTTACATGTGATGTGTCTGAAATAAGAAAAGTCATTTTGGAGTAAATGAAGTTTGGAGATGTGAACAAACGAAAGCATTTGATATGGAAATAACAGGAGTAAAAGAGATAGAAGGAAAAAGAGAAAGAGAAAGAAAGTACAGAAGTACAGAAGAAAGATCGATAGAAGAGGAAATCCATAGATGACACATGATGAGTCATGATCTCACAGCTGAAGTGATTGATGTTGAAGAGCTCAGGAACGTGTTGACAGCGAGACTGGAAATCTGCGACGCACAACATAACAATTCTCCTGTTTCATATGAAAACCAGAACTAATCAATTCCATACAAAACACTGACACAAATATACATAAACAACACAAACAATCGCACTGATTTGTTTCTGATGTGTCTGACACACACACACACACACACACACACACACACACACACACACACACACACAAACAAACACGCACACACATGTAGACATATACACAAACACACACACACTAACTCACATGCACACACACACACACAAGACAGAAAGCAAGATAGATAGACAGACAGACAGACAGACAGACAGACAGACAGACAGACAGACAGACAGACAGACAGACAGATAGATAGATAGACAGACAGACAGACAGACAGACAGACAGACAGACAGACAGACAGACAGACAGACAGACAGATAATGTCAGTTTATGAATGACACATCCTGAGTCATGATCTCACATGCATACACACACACACACACACACACACACACACACATCTGTAAGCTGGGAGCTGACTGTCCTTTTTACAGCCATTCAGGAAATGTTTCAAAGCACAAGGGATGAAATGAAGAAATGAAAGAAAGCCAGGGTTCAAAAGGATAAAAAAAATTAGAAAAATTGAATCAGTAGAAACATCTTTAAAAAAGCAGGCCACTGGGATGCTCTTTCACCTTCTTCTTCCAGTCCTGAAAAAATACCCTGCAGATGTTGTCATTTATCATTCGCAACAGCACTTAAAAGACCTGTTGAATCGTCTACTTATGTAAGCACTAAAACACTGAAAATATTCCGAGCTTGGACGAAAAAAAAAGAAAAGAAAAAAAAAAAAACGCGCTGCATGTCACTCATCGCACGCTTAGATTTGGCGGTTGGGCTTTCAGCAAAGAAAAAAGGGAGAAAAAAGCAAGTGTAATCACAGCAAATAAAATGCAATTAAACATAAAACATGATTGCGTATAATATCCTTGGCTTTAATAGCAGTCTAGACGTTAATCTTTTTAACTGGGCCATAAAACTGTGAGCTGAAAAAGCAGGTTGTGAAAATGTTTCATGAACTCCAAGCACCATCCACACCACTGCTACCACTACTTCTACCACTACCTCCACCACTACCTCTACCTCCACCACTACCACTACCACTACCTCCACAACTACCACTACCTCTACCTCTACCACTACCTCCACCACTACCTCTACCTCCACCACTACTTCCACCACAACATCTACCACTACCTCTACCACTACCTCCACTACTACCCCTACCACAACCTCTACCACTACTACTACCACTACCACTACCTCTACCACTACCACTACCTCCACCACTACCTCTACCTCCACCACTACCTCTACCTCCACCACTACTTCCACCACAACATCTACCACTACCTCTACCACTACCTCCACTACTACCTCTACCACAACCTCTTCCACTACCTCTACCACTACTACTACCACTACCTCCACTACTACCTCTACCTCTACCACTACCTCCACCACTACCACTACCTCCACCTCTACCTCTACCACTACCTCCACCACCTCTACAACTACCCACTACCTCTACCTCTACTACTACCTCTACCACTACCACTACCTCTACCACTACCCTTCCTCCACTACCACTTCGACTGCCTCCACCCACACTACTACTATCTCCACGACTACCTCCAACACTACCTCTAATATTACCTCCACTACTACCTCTACCAGTACCTCCACTACCACCTCCACCACTACCTCTACCACTACTACTACCTCCACTACCTCCGAAGTACAGGGGTGCAATGGTTTTCAAATGTTTTAGTGTGGATAAGCAACTTTTGGGAAACAATCGAAAACTAAAGTGTGGAAGTGAAGCAACAATAAAAATCAAATCAAATAAAATTTTATTTGTCACATGATATACGCTAGTGTTACGAATTTAAGCTCATTAGCTAACGATAGCAAATAATGAAAAGACTCAAACTTCAATCAAATAAAGTCTATAATGTAAAAATATACGTTCTATTTGCTTACGGGTTTATTCACCTGTTTGTATTTTGTGGTTAGCTAGGCCACTTTCCATTTAGCTAGCTGAACTTGTTTGCCCCTGGATTACAGTACACACTCATTCACAATCCTCACCACTAAACAATGATTGTGAAAATTGGAATGGCTATTCTGACTAGCTTTTTACTTGCTTTTTACTGACTAGCTTTTCACAAAGGGTTTTCGAATCAAAGGACATTGAAAACCACACAAACAATAATGATAAAACAATTATGGCTAAAGTGCTCGCTTAGCGTTGTCCATAAAAACAGTTATGGGCAGCCATTTTGAGTATGAAGTTACTATAGCTTTAAAAACAAAGACTGATTTAGATTACAAGGTTCAAGCAAAATGACATCAGTCTTTTTCTTATTCCGGGAATATTGTGTACCGATACACACACCGTGAAAAGCTACGTCTACACAGTTGGCAAGGTTTTGCTTGTGCAACACCTGAGGCGCTGACATAAGCACATGTGCTGCTCTCAAATTAGGGGCCATTATGATATTCTTTGTTCGTCATTACAGAGATGAGACAAGGAGAATTATACCGTGTTTGGACACACTCCTGACTGAAAAGGAAAAAAAGAGCCTCAACCTGAAGGAATTCCTGCCTAATGGCATCATTATGGGCCCGGGTGAATCCTCTGTCCTTGTAATCTAGCTCGAGCGGGGGATTCAAAGAAGACTCCAGCCACTAGTGGTGTCGAGAAGATGGTGAAAAAGGGGAATCCACCTTAGATGTGTTTGTAGATGTTGTGTTTTGAAGGTTAATTGGTTACCTTGTTGTGTGAGCTATGTAGAAACTGAAGATGAGATGGGACAAGGATCATGAAATATGAAGTGATTAGTCGTTTATGAACGATTAGTTCGTATTGAACGAGTCTTTAATGTGACTCAGAAGAATGAGTGTCTCAAAAGAGTGATGGTGTAAAAAAATGGTGTAGTTTACCTCTCGACTCTTCTAGTCGTTCGTCCTTTTGTCACGTGACTCCTAAAGAATCTATGCAATGCATTACACAGGAAACACAATTGAGAAGAATCTCATGAGTCCTCTAGTCCGAGTCGTACATTCTTTTGACACATGACTCTCATAGACGGCAAACAGTAAACAGAATTGAGCCGTTCATCTCATGAGTCCTCTGGTCCTAATCGTTTGTTCTTTTGTCACGTGACTCACATATACACTATATAATTATATATACATATATAGAACTATAGTCAAAGTTTGTGTTTTTGCATGTGAGGTAAAATTTGATTGTATTTCCGGTCAAAGGAACCAAATGGCTCAAAAAAAGATTCGAGATTCGAAGAACCAAGTCACTAAAATTATACGATCTTCCTTATCACTAATCAACAGCTCAAAATAAAGACATGGCGTGCAAGCGAACGATGAAGACGTGATTTTCTCCGAGAATGAAATGACATGACAGAAAAAAATAAGGAATGGATACAGAAGGAGCTTCCTTCCGCCCAATAGAACAACACGAGACATGTGGACGTGCGACTTTGCTTTGGAAAAGAATACTATCTCTGACTTCCGAAACAACAAACGCAGTTCCCGGTTGTCATCTGGCCAACGTCTGACAAGCGAGTCCATCGGGCGCCTGGTAGAAAAAAATCCCGCAGAAGAAAAAAATCTTTCACAATAAGGGAACTGAATGCATTTGAAGGCTGCATCTCATCCATTGGCTTGAACCTTCAGGACATTCCTGGTGCGTTCTCTGTTTTGTCTAAGTGTGTGTGTTGAGGAAAAGGCCATTAAATGTGTGTACGCATGTGTTAAGGCACAGACGCCCACTGCTGCTCCCCCATACTGTGCCTTTAAAAAAGCCTTTACAGCAGTTGTTTGTATGTACGCATAAGCAAACATGCTGGAACAGGGAATGTGCTTCACAGGGGGTACATTTACAGGCCAGGGATAGGGAGAGAGAGAAAAAAAAGAGAGGGAGAAAGAGAGAGAAAAGTGCAGTCAGTGTAAGCCTGCGGCCACATGCTGTGCGCTGGAGATTTTAAAACCATTCTCGGGACACGTGAGGCCAACTAATAACATTATTTCCCTCACAACCTCATGCCTGAAGGACCCCCCCTTATTTTCTCTTCCAGGTCAGGGTCATTAGATGTTGTCTTTCATTTTTTTTTTTAATCGGTGCGAATACCTTGAATTCTGGGTTTCTTTTTCTATCACAACAGAAATGGAAAAGTCGGTTTTCCCTTTGGATTAATCTACTGAACGCTGAATTCCGATTGGACGCAGGATTATATTAATGCACTTGATTGGTCTCCATGAACCAAGCATTCAATTCTCCTCAACAAGACATTTAGGCTACGTCTACACTAATCCGGATAAATTTGAAAACGCAGTTTTCGTCTAAAAACCTTTGTTTCTGAAAGTTGCTCCTCCATACTAAAACATTTGAAAATGCTTACGTAGCTGTATCACACAAGTGCAAATCGTAAGATGCTTCGGTCTGCGTCATTTCCTCATGCCGTTTATTTACTTTCTGGCTTTTTTGAAATGTCGTGCCACGATTATAAATGCGTCACCGCTTTCGAAAAGCCTCAGTTTTTCGCAATGCTTTCAAATGAAAACTTATTAGTGTGGACATGGCCTTGGTTAACATTTTTGAAAGGAGTCTCAAACAAGAATTCAAACTGCATCTGTGTTTTTTTCAGTAACGTCACAAGCTGCGTTTTATTTGTTCTTATTAACTTCAAGGGGAAAAAACTAAGAGTCATGCAAAGGGACGAAGGCTGTTCTGACGTAAGTGACGATGTTCCACAGCATCGGTGCAGTTTCTAGCCTTTTTGGCATCCTTGGCGAGATTCCTATTGTCGCCCCCCCCATGGCTCCACCCTTCCACTACAATGCTCCACCCCCACACTATACAAATCATTCACAACTTTGACCTTCTCATGCCACACTCTACATCTCCTGTTCTCTTCCTATCAGGAGTGGTTACTACCACCGGCAAAATAACGGAAAAAACACTATTACTACTATTAAGTAACAGTAGCATTAATAATAATACTCTCAGTGGGGCAAGGGTGGCGGCGAGACCCCCAGCTGGTTGCGCCCTAGAAGACCCCCCAGTTTGCCTATGCCTAGAAACCGTGCTACATGGCATTAAAGGTGCCTGTAGACGGATATAAGGTTGGACATATTCATGGCTCATTTTAAATGAGCCATAAAAGGCAAACTGATGTGGTTTAGCATTGATAACATTCCTGGGGCTTACCATTATTGGGGTTTAGGGTTAGCAAAGGCATTATCCTGCCAATTTTTCTAGAAGCTTCACCCACAAAATGTAGGATACCTTGTTGATTATTTCCAACAGAGACATGCCCTCTTGACTGTTACATTAGGTCAACAAACTCTTATATTCTCAGTGTGTTGAAGGTCTATACCATGTTGTGTATTGATACCGGGATTGTTTTGCCTCCTCCTCTTTGTCCTTTTCTATCAGAGGAACGTCTATCCACACCAGAACCCCCTCAAATATTCTCCAAACAGCATTACCCCGTCTTCCGGCCATGGGCCAGTTTGCTAAGTAAATACATTAGGCTAAGGTCACTGATTCAAAGCCAGCCAAAACAAACAGGTTTCACATCCTAATCACGGCATGGGACAGGGACCAGAGGGCTTCAGCAACAGCCATTTCTCTTAAACCAAAGCGCTAAAATGCGCTTTGTTCTTGGTCCGAATTATGCGTACGGACCTACGTAGAACACCCGCTGACATCTGTATGAACCCGTTATATGTCCATTTTGAGCAACATAGAATGTCATGCAATATCCAAACAAATTCGACTTCGCTTTATTTTCTTTGGCGACTAGCGCTCGGCTCGATACGAGCAATCGGCATGAAGAGCGCAACATGTTTTCGGTATGATGCGGCACATCTGGAAAACTGGTTACAAAGCGGCCTCCTCTCCGAGGGTCATATCTTTTACTTTTGGGTTGCAAATCTCTCTGGTTTCGTTAAAGTGGATACAAAGTAACCGGATACCGTGTGCATCTTAAAAGTGATTCCTCCGAGCGGATGGAAAATCTATTTGGCGCGCACCATTGCGACGCTTGTCATGTCAAACCCCAATCTGATCCCTGCATAAGATATCAAATATTTCTTCTTCCAAAACAAAAACCCAGGATTTCTATGGTAATGGCTTTCTGGTCATGTATCCCATGTATTGGTATCGATTACATGCTATGGATAACGAAAGGGGTATAAAGAAATTTCCTAAATTTTTATCAAATACCACAGTGACATCACCAAAAATAGAACCTCCATTGAGGACAAGAACATACCCACCAAAAAGGCTACAAAGAGACCCCTACAGCAACATTCCAGAAAGTCAAGGAACATCTTTATGTGACAACAAACTTTGGACTATAGAGTATACAGACAGGGTGAATAGACAGACGCCTTTTCTCGCAAACAGATCCAAGCGCAACCAATTCACTAAAAAACGTGCAAAAATGTGTTCTGGTCTGCGGAAAACCAATTTCAATATGTTTGCCGCAATAAAGATCACTATACTTTGTATTGTGATGCATGGTGGTGGCAGCTTTTAACAAGGTCAAATAAATAAGGAATGATAATCAGTTGAATGTCACCCAAAATCCCCAAAAAGTGTCCAAAGCATAGCCCAAATGCATGTTTTTGGAGGACCTAGCCAAAATCCAGACCTTCTGTATCAGGAAACGCCCTCACAATTACAAAGATGTTCTCAAATGTTTTCGCAGGAAAGACTAGGAACACGTTGCCAAATCAATGGCATAATGTGTTACTTTACTACTGATACATTGTGTACCTGAGGTACCATTGACAAGCAATGCTGTCCCTTCATCCCGGATCTGCATGATTCACACCCAACCTCTTAATGAAGTCTTGCTCTTCAATTGGAGATCACTCTGTGAAGCTAAGGATGCTTCCACATGAACATCCTTAAGAACCATGAAGTTACTGAGCAACTCAAGAAAGATGAAGATGGATTTGGTCTGTAATTATCAAAAGATTACTACAATGGCTCAAGATTGAAATTTGCATGCAAAGTTCTGAATTTAGGCACCTGTCACTGAACTGTACACCTCAACATCAAACTATAATGAATGGACATTTGGTGCCACCCAAATGAGGTCCCTTTTGAGTCTGGTTCCTCTCAAGGTTTCCTCCTCATGACGTCTCAGGGAGTTTTTTCTCCCCACAGTTGCCAAAGGCTTGCTCATTAGCAATAAACTTATATGCACCAAACAAATACATTCATATTTTATAACCTATTTGTCCCTAAAGATCTGCTTTGGGACGATTTCCATTGTTAAAAATCAAACTGAATTGAATGGGTGCAAGAAAATCATTAGTTTAGGTGAATGCACATTTAGACAACCAGGTTATTACCATCAAAATGGTTATTTTTGTCCCCCCAAAAAAGTTTATTGATTGTTCGTAATTATTTAAAAATATATTTTGTAATACTGATAAACGAAAAACGGTCAGACATGATAGATTTTTTTATAAAAATCTAAGATTACGAGATTAAAGTCGTAGCTAATAGAGAATTTCTGTTTATAGTAATAGCACTATATTTTGTTTATAGTACATATCCTTCTGTAAATTTCAGTTTATAGTAATAGCCATCTGAATATTATATTCATAGTACATGCACATCTGTAAATTACTCCTATAATACTGTTTAATTTCATTGATGTAAATCATGTAAACACTGTATATCCTGCACTTGCTGTTATTGCACTCTGGTTAGACCCAAACTGCATTTTGTTGCCTTGTACATGTGTAATGACAATAAAGTTGAATCTAATCTAATCTGATCTAATCTAATAAAGTGGAAATATTTGGGGAATAAGGTTGAAATTATGAGAACAAAGTCATTTGTCTTTTTTTATACGACCGTATTCTACACAAACACAAATTCACAAACTAAATCACACCTCTGAAACCTGTTCACACCCCAAAAGACCCCCTAAGCATCACCCCTTGGTTATGTGGTTCCATAATTCTTAAAAAAAAAAAAGAGAGAGAGAGAAAAAAGTAGGAATGAAATGGTGAAGAAACATCTGGATACCACTAAAACCCAATGCTCCTGGTGATCCCACAATTAAGCTCAAGTGTTAATTCAGAGTGTGTTTTGTGCGCTTGTCAGCAAACTGCCACATCTGTCGCACCTCTGGCAGCGCGCGGAGACACGCAGTGGAGACAGGCGCGCCTGGTCTACTCGTGCTTGGGATGTGTGTATGAGGTCAAAGAAAGCATATGGTAAAAATATGAAGGTATGAAGGTATATGAGTGTGTGTGTGTGTGTGTGTGTGTGTGTGTGTGTGTGTGTGTGTGTGTGTGTGTGTGTGTGTTAGTGTGTGTTGGAGAGTGAGGAGGGGGATATTTACCAGGGTCGTGGAAAGGCACAAGAGCGAAGTTATAAAGCGGTCGCTTCGGGCGGCTCAGGGACGTCTCCAAGATCTTCGAGGCTCCTTCGATGACTTGCACCAGGTCGTCATACATGGACCCGGTGACATCAAAGACAAAGGCTAAGGTCGAGGCTCCTTGAGGAATTTGTTCTTCAGAGTCCTGGACTCCTGCACCAACTCCTGGAAGCACCACCAGGACTAGGACCAGGACGAGCACCGAAGCAAAGCAGCGACCCATTTCTGAGAACTTCTGAGAAGACCACCTTTTTTTTCCCTATTGCTTCTCGTTTCACCAACGAGGCATTCGGAGGATATGATGTTTCCCTACAATAAAATGTCTGAGATAATGAGATCGAAGCTCCAGAGGGTTTGTATGTCTCTCCTCCTCCACTTCTTCCTCCTCCTCCTCTTCTCCTTCCTCCGGAGCTTGGAATGAAACTGCGCTCCTCTGACCAGCTGCTCGGGAACAACAGGAGCCGCGGGCAAATTAACGAAGGAAAACTGAGCTCTGATTGGGCAGAGGGTGAAGGGGGCGGGGTTTCGAATACACACATATTCAACGTGTCTTCAATTTGTAAATAAATACAAAAATAAATTAAACAATATTTCAATAATATTTGTTCCTAAATGAATATAATATGAATTTTTTTAGGGGATTTTGGAAGTGAAAAAACTTTTGTGGACACCAGGCTGTGATTGGTGAACATCCCATTCCATTCCAGACTCTCACCAGCATCTCCTACGCTTTTGAGAAGTCCAGATCCACTAGATATGCTTAACATGTGTTGGAATGGAAGATCTCCTGCTCTAGAGCTCTGAATCCAACCCTATTGAACACCATTGAGATGATTTGGTTTAACTCTCCAGGCTCAACTTCAACTCCAACTCCAAAGTCAAGTGGAACATCTTCCCAGAAGAATGGAGGTTATAATAATAGCAAATAATACAAGGGAGCTACATGGTAGCTCATGGTTAAGGCTCTGGCTTATTGATTGAATGGTTGGGAATTCAAGCCCCAGTGGTGCCACAGTTTGGCCCTTGAGCAAGTTCCTTCACCAAAAGAACATTAAAATCAGGTCTCCACAAACCATGGTCCATATCGTGTACTAATTGCATCGGTTTATATAAAATGACAATTTTTAACAATATAAAGCACTGAGTATATATGATAGAAAACATTGTGAGATGCTCGACTTCTGGATTAAGGTTTTCCCCATCTACCCAAATTTAGCCAATAAGCGCCCTCTTCTGGTAATAAACTAAATTGCAGTATTAGTAATTTCAGTTACACATCTAGACGAACGTCCTGCTAAATGTTTTTGCTCTATTATTCTGTGTTGAATCTTAAATCATTTTAAAGTGGCACAGAATAATTTTTTTGATCTTTTGTTATTTTTTATTTCAATAAATAACAAGACAAATGGTCCCTCTCCTCTTTATTACGGAGGACTTATACTGTGTATTGAATATTGAATCATTTGAAAGTGGCACAGGATGATTTTTACATATTTTTTTTTACGTGAATTAAGTGGCTTTATTGTCATTTTTGCCATAAACAAGAAAGTACACAGCAAAACAAGTCAACGATCCTTCAATTTAATGTGAGAACACATTTTAATATATAAATAAATTGTGTACAATGTTTGGTGATGGTTTATTTGTAAAAAAAAAAAAAAATTTAGCATGCAAGGTGACATGAAAACAAAAAACACATCCAACTGAGAACATGAGTAAGGACAACCATAGAGGACAAATGTGAGACAATGATTTCTGGTGTACGGTGAAACCAAATACAAGTATTAATTAGCCATAACAAGAAACAAAAAGATGAAAGTGGTGTAAAGTATTTGAGCAAAATGTATTTTCTTACAGCACTCAAGTAATTTCTTGGCTATTGTCGTTCCTTTTTCTGAAACACACACATACACATGAAAATTCAAAGCGAATTACCTGAACTCGGTTTACTCTATGTGTAGATTTTCATGTTCTTTCTTTACTTGTGGGCGTTTTTTTTTTGTTTTTTTTGTTTTTTTGCATGGTTTCCTTCCACTCATGTATATTACCTGGTCAAAAGTTGAACATCTCACCCTATGAATTGTTCTTTTTGAACATCCCAGTCCTCATCCAGTCTTAATTTGCTCTTATAATAATTCTCACTGTTCTGGGAAGATGTTCCACCAGATTCTGTAGAGATTTGTGCAGATTTCATTCAGCCACATGGACGTTAATAAAGTCAGGTATTGATGTAGGTGAAGTGAGGAGACCTAGGATGAAATTTAAAAGAAAAGGCATTTAAAAAAAAAAAAGGATACAGCAGGAATTGTCTTTTTTTTTTTTTCCAGTTCAAGGACCCCTTAGGCGATAGACACATGGGGCATAGACCCCCTGATGCAAAATGTCTCAAACATAACCACTGATATTAATAGAAACCAATCATATTAAGCAAGTTATATTAAGTTCAGACAATAAGAACTATAATAATGTACATGCATCATTGTCTGTATATTTTCCTATATTTTTCAAATCTTTCAAAAAGATTGATGCATCATAAACATATATTTTGCAATTAAAACACAATTTATTATATTGTTCAGCTTTATGTTTAAAATAATTTTAATGAAATAATTATAATTTTTTATTATTAAATATTTGATCTTTGATGTTTTTACACCATGTTTTTTTTTTAACAAAAATATTAACGGACTCCCTGCAGTACCGCCACAGACCGCCTAGAGGTCGCGAATCCTCGGTTAAAAGACCCATAGGTTACAGAAATTAATGTTTTTTTCTTCTCCTGCAGTTGAAGCAAATGTACACCAGAGGGAGCCATTGCACTTGTAAAAATCCCCCTCTATGCCTCAGTGCGTCTGTGAATAAGTAATAGAGAGCTCAAGGGCATTTAGACGAGCAGGCTTGAAAATGTTTTGGTATATATTTAATCGAACCGTAACAGTGTAAACTTTGTGCACTCGAATGGTACAAATGCTTCTTATGGGTATAATGAAGCCAAACAATCCATAGTGTCCTTCCACACATTTCTATGAAGATTATTTGCATTGCAAATGGTCTGTTCTCAACTCGGGACACAGCTGATGGACCGAATTTTCAGCTCAGACGTTTTGTTTTTAGACGAGCTTCGACTGTGTTGATACAGGTGCGATCTTTATTTGCCAGAAGTGATGAAACAGCACAGAGATCAGCCGTTGGACAGGAGCGTTCGTTTGGCATTGAGGGACTTGGATCAAGGCCTGGAAGTGTGTGTGTGTGTGTGTGTGTGTGTGTGTGTGTGTGTGTGTGTGTGTGTGTGTGTGTGTGTGTGTGTGTGTGTGTGTGTGTGGAGTCTTGCAAGAGCTGCGTTCCTTAGTGAAAGATTTAACACAGTACCAGATAGATATAAGTACATCAGAAAAGATACACTGTATTGACAAAAGTTTGTGGACACTTGATCATAAGATTCATATATGCTTTTTAAACATCTACTAGACTTTGTGGAGATTGGTACTCATTCAGCCACAAGGGCTTTAGTAAAATAATGTTCTAATGTAGCTGAAGAATAGGCTGTGTTCCAAGACCTCTTAAAGGTGTTCAATAGAGTTTGAGCTCTATAGCAGGAGATCTTCCACTCGAACCCCGGTGGAACATATCTTCATTGAAATGGCTTCATGCAAGTCATTGTGATGCTGGAACAGGTTTGGAATGCATGCGATCCAAAGATGTCATACAATGGAAGTCTCCTAGATTAATGCTATCGCATCTAAAGACATCCTATGGCTGAAAAAAGACTGGTGTCCCAATACTTTTGACCATACGCTGTACATTCCATGAGATATAACTTTCCACCCGATATATTTTTATTCTAATAATCATTATTTTCACGCGCCGCTTTCATTTCTATGCACGCTTTCTTGATTGCGCATACCCGTATATAACCCCTGTACATTTTGCCATGCTAGTTTTGATTTGCTTACTTTCTCGCGGAACGGGGTTTAGCATGGAAAAAAACACAGGACTAAAGCCAAAAAAGCCAGAGATTATCCATATCGAGTGCCAAAACAAAAACAAAAAAAAAGGTTCTCCAAACTTTACGCAATAACATTGGAATATTCACTAGAAATGAGTAATCGAGTAATTGAGCAAATCCAGGACATGAGAATGTTTATGTTGTGAAAAGACGTTTTATATAATCATTATTATAATTATTAATATAATCTTTTTCCACTAGCTCACTTCTCAAAAGGTCATGAGTTCAAATTCCAGCAATGGCATTAGGTACGTATTGACAACATGCCATTGTACACCAATTTGTGTGTGTGTGTGTGTATGGATTGAGGGTCACCATGTGCCCTTCAGCCTCGAAAACAAGAAGACGCGACATGCAGTCCTGCCAAACCGAATACCGTATCAAAAATACAAAAGAGCTGCTGCACCTTTATACCCATATCATTCAATAGGCCTAATCCTTTCATCATTCCACACCTAATCCCCATTAAAGCCTGTTTTGTGTTGTAGCACCAGTAATACGCATCAGCGTGGCTCACTGCGTCTGCACAACGCACACCACGTACTGTACACCGTTCCCTGGCACACGCATCGCTGCGTCTGAACCTACGGCGGCTCGGTAAAGCGAACAGGAAGTGACATATGAGAGAGTATTTACACAGCCAGCATTTAGACCAAACCAAGGAGGTAAGACGGGTTCGCAACTGCCCGAATAACAGCCTGAACAATCATTGGATCATAAAAATTTCGAGACTAACCACCTCAAACCATCACACACCAGGACACAACACTGCAAACCACCAAGAATAGGTCAAAAAAGAAAAACGCCACAGAATGTAGGTCATATCCAAAAAAAAAAAAAAAAAAACTACAATCTGTTACAAACCACAATAAACCACCATAAACCACCACAAAGCATCCCACATCTCTGCAAACTATCCCACATCTCTACAAACCACTACAAGCCACCACAAACCTTTACAAGCCACCACAAAACACTAAAACCACCATAAACCATCAGACATTTCTACAAACTACCGCAAACCATCACAAACCACTAGAAACCAGGACACCACTACATACCAATACAAATCAGCATAGACCATCGCAAAATAACACAAACAACTGCAACGATATAAATTATTGCAAAAATCTACAAACCATCACACACCACTACAAACCATCACACACCATTACATACCAATACAAATCAGCATAAACAATAGCAAAATAACACCTACCACTGCAACCATATAAATGACTGCAGACATGTACAAACCATCACACAACACTACAAGCCACCACACACCACTACAAGCCATCTCACACCATTACAAAGCCATCACACACCACTACAAACCACCTTACACCACTACAAACCATCACACACCACTACAAACCACCTCACACCACAACAAACCATCACACAACACTACAAACCATGAAACACCACTACAAATCATCACACACCACTACAAAACACCTCACACCACTACAAACCATTGCACGCCACTACAAACCACCTCACACCATTATAAACCACCTCACACCACTACAAACCATCACTTACCACTACAAGCCATCACACGCCACTACAAACCATCACACACCACTACAAGCTATCAGACACCACTATAAACCACCTCACACCACTACAAACCATCACACACCACTACAAGCCACCACACATCGCTACAAACCACCTCACACCAATACAAATCATCACACACCACTACAAACCAACTCACAGCACCACAAACCAGCTCCATGAAGACATGCTTTACATGAGTGGAAGATCTTCTAATATAGAGTTCAAACCCTACTGAACACCTTTGGGCCTCCCCAGGCCTCCTCACCTCACCTACAGCTACATCAGTACCTGACTTGCATATTAGAGCTAGCATATCAGGACCCTTCTACAATAACAGTATGGCCGCTAGCTTAGCCTTGAGGCCCTAAAAATCAAAACGCCATGAACAAAAAATAATCACAGAGTTTAGACTAAAGCCTGGCATTCATTCAGGCTCGTTGAGCCCTGTGTCTGGCACCACACTCATTTCCGTGTCTCTCTCTGACATGCCAAACAAGAACACCACGTCCATGAGAATGGCCTTTGCTGTGAATGACCTGTCACTTTAGTTTGGGTGTGTGTTCCCAAAAGAGTGCATACACACAGATGTGATTAATAACATAATGCCCTGGGAATTTTTATTTTCATTGTTGGCATTCCAGAATGACTCGACCAAAAGTCTTCAATATGAACAGTTATAGCTTTAAGAGTAGCTTTAATAACCAAACATTATCATCATTATAACCTGCAGTACATTACATACACCTTTATATACAAAGAAATGTTTTCTATAGGGAGACGATCACAACCCGATGCAATCCACTATAAATGATTGCAAAGCAGACCATTACAACCCACCATAAACCACTATGATATACTGCAGACCACTACAGTCCATCACACACTCTTATAAACCACCACCTGTTGTGCTTATTCTTATGTTTATAGAAAAATTGTTGTATAATAAAATTTTGCATTTGCAACTTGGAAACCCAAATCTGTTCTAGCGTGATGATACCCCTTTGCTCGAAACGAGCTCCATGAAGATATGGATTACACGGTTTGGAAGGAAGATCTTAAATGGCCTGCTATTGAGCTCTGATCTCAACCCTACTGAACACCTTTGGGATGAATGTGAACGCTGAGTGAACCTCAAGCATCCTCACCTCACCTATAGCAGTACTTGAATTTACTAACATCCTTGTGGCTGATAAACACAAATGTCCACACTTCAAAATCTAGTGGAACATCACATCTTCTCAGAAGAGTGGAGGGAATTATAAGAGTAATTTTGACTAAATGTGGAATGCGATGCTCAAAAAAAACAGGTGTCCACAAGCATAGATCGTCAGCATTATAACTACCGTCTCTCTCTACCTTTTTTTTCTTTCTATCACTTAGTATTAAATCGAAAGCATGTGTTTTTGTGTGTCAGTGTATTTGCATGTTTCACGCAACCGCACTTTCACTCCGGGAGCGGATTTCCATCTCAAAGCCTTAATGGCGTAATCCACAGGTCCTTCCTGCTCTTCTAATGTACATTCGACACGGGGAAACACGATACTTCAAGGTTGATCTCCTGACGATGGTTAGCGTTGGAAGTGGGTCATAGAACTGAGCGATCATTTCAATTTCCTGGTTCTTGTCTTAGTTTAGTTGTCGTCGAATATGTTTATCCAGCAGATGCTAAGCATTCTGAAGAAGACCTTGAATGCTGTTACAATCCCTTGGTTGGTACGCCTGTTCTCATAACAATACGGGTGTAATGTACACTACGAGTGTGTACCAGCATGTACTCCCGATGTCCCAAATCCGTGCATGCATGAACATGGACGATGTTCTCCAAAACAAGCCTTACTTCTCCTCCCACACACACGTCTTACACCTGCATTTATAAACACACACACACACACACACACACACACACACACACACACACACACACACACACACACACACACACACACACATATATCCTGCTGTTCAGGCTGCAGCTTCAGTGTTGTTCTTGTACAGGTAAATACGGGTAAGACCGTATATCAACACGTGTTTGGAGGTGTTTAGGTGGAGATATTTCTCAGGGCATGTCCTGTCATTGATAGCCTACAGCAAAGGATGAGACACTGCTTTTTTTTTTTTTGTTTTTTTTTCTGTAACCAGTTTGTTGTCACCTGGAAAATATCAAAAAGTGACTTGAGATTTGTTGCTTTGGAGTGTTTCAGAAAAAGTCAAGTTCTTTATACCATCATAAGGATGTTATAAGGGCATTGGCAAAAGTCCAACAAAAAAATTAGTCTATATGGCTGAAAGTTTGTCTTTGTCCAAAAGTTTTTTTTCCCTTCCTGGGTTAAAAACAGGGCACTAAATACAATAGTTCTCATGTTCTCAGCTACTGTTTAAGAGGTTTGCAGAGAGCAAAATATTCCACTGCTGTATAAAAGAGAGAGATCATTTGAGAGGGTTTGAATAATTATGAAAAGTATTACATTATTTTTCTGGTATCAGTACTTTTTTATTAAATTTTTTGTACTTTTACACAAATGTTTTTTTCTACTTCTCATATTTTCAAACCAGGCTCGTTACTTCAGTTTTAATCTATTTGGTGACATTTATTTTTCAATCATATTTAATTTTTTTAAATTGTGTCATTTCCTGGCTCTCACACACCACTGTAAGCTAATTTACAACGCGGACAAGAAGCAAGAAAGAAGTCAACAAGAAGTATGAGGTTAACGTGGATGAGACAGAGGGAGTCAGTGATGTAAACGTGACTCAGAAACATTCCTGATCATCTGATCATCATCATCTTTCCTCTGCTTGTGTTCTATATGGTGGATGTTCAGTCTGGATACATTCATTAGGCAACACAATTTGAAATTCGTTTTGTATGAATCAATAACACAAAAAATAATAACAAATAAACGATTAAATAAAAATGTATTGACGCGTGAGTAGCGCATTTGTTATCAAAAAAATTGAAATAAATTCATATAAAGCGCAACACACGTTTTTTCATGACATCCTCTCCTTAATCAGAGTTTTGTTTATTTTTTAATCACTAAACATTTGTTTTTCTGATGCGTCAAGTCTTAAATCAGCACCAAAATCCACATGGATGCACACATTTTACCCTCTGGGGTCGACAAACTCGCAGGCGTGTTTTGTGGCATTTTTTCCTGATTACGCCGAAACAAACTTAAATTACTATTTTTTGATCGTACAGATAAGAGCAATACATCATTGGACTCTGTAAAGGGTCTAGTTTTATTTTGTATACACATAATAATAACAAAACGCTGTGCTTTTGTAATATAAAGAAAACAGACAGGGGGCGCTCTCTGCCATCTCGCTTTACAAACACATCAATAATAAGCAATCTGAATCTTAGTGAATATTTGCCTCACAGACATAATACATATATGTATAGAAAGCTCGAAATGTCTACTTTTAAATAAACCAATTTACCAAAACCAAATTATTTTCTGATTATGTAATCCATATGAAAGTTAGAATAGGTATAGTTTCTCCGGTATCACCTCATTACCCGTCCGTGTGGAAACAGCAAAAGTTCCGTTTGGTGTCCTGATGATTTAGGTTTAAGTTACGTTAAAACACAATAATTACTTTCAATTATTTACAAGAATATTTCGTTTTCATGCTCTACGTTGAGTTTGGTTTCAATAATAATTAACATACATTTGCATAAAGCGTCCATATTTGTCCATACCCATGTGTATTAGTGTGTTGAGTATTGAAAACACGAAACGTATTAACGTATTATTGTACGGGACACTAAAACAAGTAGTAGTAATGGTTACTTTTTTACTTAAGTACATGTCAAAGCCCAAACTTCTTTACTTTAACTTGAGTAAACAAGTGTAGTTAGTACCTTAACTATTACAAGAATATTTCAAAACATGAGTATCTGTACATCTACTTAAGTAAAGAACGTGTGAACTTTTGCCACCTCTGTCAAACACACACTCATAAACACACAGAAGCACTCGGAAATCTGTCTGACAGAACAGAATGTGTGTTTATGCTGGAAACACAATCAGGCTGATTATTAACCAAAACACAACGATCCTGACAGGGCTGTAAACTGTTATAGCCCAAAATAAGTAACATGTCGATCTTTTGCCAGCTTTTATGTTTTAAGTACTGTTTACACAAAACACAGGTCCATTCATTCAGAGTCAGGAAGCACCTTATTATATCTTTATCCTGGTTAGGGTTGGAGCTAGGGCAACACCAGAGGAACACAAGGTGGGAATACAACCTGGATGACAAGAATCTGTCTTGTCGTGTATATTTATCCTGGTCAAGGTTGTTCCAAAACCAGTGGACGCATGATGTGGGAATACAACCTAGACGGGATGCCAGATCATCAGATCATACCTTGAGAACTGTTAATACACTCCATAGACTCAAGTATCTGGCCACCTGACCATTAAATTCATGTAGTTTTTGAACATCCCATTCCACATTTAGTCCCATTTGCACTTATAATAACCTCCACTTATATCTGCCACTAGCTTTTGTGGTGCACATTCAGCTACAAGAGCTTAAGTAAAGTCTACAGTGATGTAGTTGAGGAAGTGATGAGGCCTGGGGCCTGAGATGGTGTTCCAATTCATCTTAAAGGTCTTCAATAGGGTTGGAGCTCTATAGCAGGAGATCTTTCATTCAAACCCATGTAAAGCATGTTTTCCAGGTATGGCTGGAAAAAGTCCAGTGGGGTTTGAAACAGCATATATATGTATTGACTGATAACTGCCTCTGTAGCCTAATGCTAACTTTTTTCATATAGCTAGCAAGCTCATGTTTATTCAAACATCTGGCCACATATTCAGCCAAAATTTTACACATGATCCTTAGGATAAATGTGACACACACATTCTAACCAACAGGTTTAAAATCCTCCAGGACTAAATGCTAATATTTGAGATCATAATATCAAGAGATCAATATATATATTAGCATTTCCTTATATCGTGTTCTGTATATCTGAATGTGCTGAGTGGCCGTTAGGGAAATTCAGTCATTCTTGCTCCATGCGGATCAATCGCAGGCATTTGGCCAATCTGTTCCGTCACCTTTGCGACCCAGAGAGATGACTGTGCCTTTGGGAGGTCCGAAATCGAGTTTCAGCACAACGTTCATGCGGTTATTCAAACAGATTATACACATGTAGCTTCTGACAACCCGATTTGCTTCCTATAGCCCTGGCAATCGGAATACAAAGGTTCATTGACTGATCTTTGAAACTAATTTATCTTGCATGTACCTGATAAGGGAAAGAACTGGAGCTGCGTTGGGCAAGAGCTTTATCTTCTTTACAAACCTTGAAGATTAGTTTTTTGCTTAGGATTTGGAGCACCTAGAGTATTAGATCTGAGTCTGTAATGTTCTCATTATGGAACACTCTTAGGAGTCTCCAGTAATCAGGAGATGATTGGAGCTGGAGCTTAGGTGTATTTTTACTAAACTTTGTAAAGATCCTTTATGTGGTTCTTCAAATGTTCTTCATGTGCCATCTCCATGAACATGAGAAAGTCAGGTAAAAAGTTTGGATTTTCAGAGAAGGACAATAAACCTCTGTGAATACAATCTGGAAAAACATTTTCTTTCCGAACGAATCTCTCTATCGTTGTATTTGTTTAGCTAAAAACCAGGTGGTATCAAAAAGTTTAAAGACTGGCTCTGTTTACAAGAAAGTACATTATTTATATGCCAAGGTTTACACACTATCACGTTCGAAATAGTCCTCTTGTACAGCAATATAGCGCTCCCAGCATTCCTGCCCCTTCTGGATTGCCTCCTGGAAGTCTTTATTCCGAAGCACCTTCGGAAATTTGCACTGGATCTCCGAAATGGTGTCAAAATGGCAATTTTTTTCGCTGGAGCTTCATCTTTGGGAAAAAGGTGAAGTCCAAAGGAGCTAAATCTAGAGAGTAGGGTAGGTGGGAAAGTGAGATTGTGTAGACACATCATCATGCACAAATTGCTGAAAGGTTTCGACATTTTTGGGGGTTGAGCTCGTCGAAAGTCTTCCTGATCCCTCCAGTGATGTTCTTTCGCTTTTAAAGCCCTCATTACTAACCTGTGTTCTCCTCCGCTTGCCTTAGGAGACAACTTTCAGCACTCTAAAGTTAAGATTCCCCATCCTCAATACAATGGATAGTGGATAATGGATTTCTCTATACAACAGAGCTCCATAAGAAGTCCTTGAGTGGAGGTGGGCAGTTTTGCCGCATCAAACCCACGGAAACAAATGTCTGAACGAACGCAAGCTGATCGAGTGACACCTATTCGCTATTGTAAATGATATTCTTAACAGTTTTCGAAAACGCTGTGCGTCAACGCAAAGCAAGGACTTTAAACAAAAACGAATCCAAAATAATACGTCTGGTAATGTGTCCTTGAGGAGATGTAGATGCTACGTTTTTAGATAATTAAATCAGACTTTTCAACGGAACACCTCGGTCCAAAATTGAGAACGTGTCCCCTGCTTCCATCCTCTCTTCACCAGACATCATTCTCTCCTCCCTGCTGTCAGACAGACGCATCCCGATGCGTTAGCATGACTGGATCAAGTAGCCATAGTGACAGATGTACTGCCTACTGCTTTGATTCATTTGATAACGACGAGCTGAGAAGGACGATGAATAATGGCGTCCGAGGCGACGGTATTAATAGAAGTATACACTCTATACATGCAATATGTTCTACGTGAACAGGTCTGCCCATGCAGATGAGAATGTAAATAAACAAACCGAGTTTCCTTGAAAGAAATGCGGCGTTCTTATCGAAATAGCCAGGAAACAGAAACCAGGAAACGGCGGTGCACTGTGCACTTTTTGCCGTCCGTTTGTCCCTCACTTTAAAACAATACTTTAAAGTGGACTATTAGACTGTATGTCTATACACTTTATGGACAAAAGATGTGACAATGTGTGGACACAAGATTGTGATATTTGAGCATCCCATTCCACATTTAGTGCCCATTCACTATTATAATAAGTTCAACTCTTCTGAGATGTCTCACTAGATTTAGTGAAGATTTGTGCTAATTATGAAACAGATGTTGAGCTCTAAAGGAGGAGATCTTCCATCTAAACCCATGGGAAGTATATCTTCATGGAGCTGGCTGAGTGCACATTGTCATGATGGAAAATGTTTGGGTCTTGTCAGATATATATATTTATATACATATACAAATAATGGGATACTTGTAGGAAAAATGTACAAAATATTAAGCAGAAAAAGAAGCAATGCTAGTCCTGGTTTCTTTCCAGCCCAGACTATCGATTCATGCAGCCTTTCCCTGACAGAACTTTTATCTATTATTAATTATTTTTATTTGTTTGCTATTAGAAACAAGACTGTAAAGTGTTACACACTTTAAACACGCTGTTTTTCGCACACATCGTTATTATTACACCATCACTTCGAGAGACAATGCACTGCTCGTGCTTATTAGATTTGTTGTCAAGCTAATGGTCGATATTAGATTATAGCCTCCGGGCTAGCTGAGCTGAGGACGTGTAAAACAGCCACTCAGACAGCTCATAAAGGTCATAGAGGAGGGCTTGCTTTCTCAACCAGCATTTCAAAGTCCAAATATTGGAAGTGTAAGCGTGGTAAAATGGAAAAAAAAAGTATTAAGAGGGAAACTATACTGGACAAGTCTCACGGATTAAAATAGCTGTAGGCCCACAGACTTCTGAATCTAAGTGGGTGTGGGTAAAATGATGATTATTATTATCATTAATTAAAAAAAATAATAAAATCTGAGATTTCGCCCATGGTTGTATGCCTGTTTTTTTTGTTTTTTTTTTATACCTGTCCACAATTTCTAATATCATTAGTACTATTTCCCCACAGCGTAACAAGATTAGTACTAAGACAAGTTACGAACGATGCTGTCAATGCATTATGCAGTGCTGTTAGCAAACTCAACGTATCCACGTACCTCGTCATTACGACACCAGAAAGCGGCTAAGGTAACCAAAGATCGAGCGACGCAGCAGTGTGTGTCGTGCCTAGTTCAGAGGGTACCTAATTCCCGCTAACTGAGAGATGACATTAGGTCATGGTGCCACACAACGCGCCAACAATCACACTTCCTTTCGTTGTGTTATTCTACAAAAGAGGATATAAAACAAAGCTCAGCGAAAACAAGGCAGCAGGACAATGGGAAGGCTCAGGGCTGACCCAGTTTGCTGAGTAATCACAGAAGAACGAGAGATAGAAAAGGGCAGGGAGTGCAAAGGAGAGTGAGGAAAGCTCAGAGGAACGATACGTTCATGAACATGTGATCAGGTCACAGGTTAAAAGAAAACACTTGTTTCACGCCTGACTAATAGGTTATATGGTGGTACATAGAGTACAGGATATGTTGACACTAAATGCTTGCGTCCCATGGGGATCTACACTACGTTAATAATAATAAAAATAATGCAAATACAAATATGGAGTGAAGTTAGTAAAGTTAAAGCAAAAAATTCTCTCCAAACGGAAATCCTTCAGTAATGTAAAACACAGTTAAGGGCCTTGCTCAAGGGCCCCAAGTGTGGCAGATTTCCAATACCAGAGCTCAAACCCCTGACTTACAGATCAGTAACCCAGAGCCTTAACCACTATTCTACCACCTCGATCACAAGTTTTCTAGCTTTGAATCCCAGCTAACAGCTAAACCTTTATACTAACATTTCAGCTGATGAGACAAAAATGGGTCAGCCACCAATCCTGTTAATCCGATTGCACCATCATGACTACAGGCAAAACAAAAGCATTAAATCCTGACTTGATTCTTAATCACACTTTATTTTTCTGCCAACTCACAGCCATCTGCGACTATAATAACCCACACGGTGATAACTCATTACTCCTCTACTGCGACGTTCTCAGGGGACTTTGTTAAAAAAACATGTTATTCACAGGCATTGGAACCGTTGGGAACGTGTACGGTGAATAGGAGCACCCTGGATGCGCACGGTACGGAATAGCAGCAGGTCCCGAGGTAACGACCAGGGCTGACTCGTTAACGAACACGACACGGAAAGCTTAACATCTTCAGTACGAGTATTAAGAATGAAAAAAACGACGACTCAGCGCTGACATGTTTTGTCTGGCACTTGGACAGACTTATTTCCTCGGTACATATCGTGCATTCATCGCAGCATGTGTGCATATCTGCACGTTAATGCAGCCTCTTATCTACCTTATATCGCCGCACTTATCACTCTTGCTTTGTGACACGGGTTTTATGTGTTGTGTTTGAATGGACGGGATCAAACGGGTGCAATAAGTATCGAGTCATACTAGTAAACAAGCCAACGGTAAACAACTTGCACAGTGGATCATTTTGTTTAATGTATTTAGCGTTTTCTTACCGATTTGGATAGAATTCCCATCTCATTTTTAAACATCATCCAACATGTTTCCTCTGAGACATGAGAAACCGGCCAATCACGTCTTTTTCTAACTTTTTTCATACTAGGAGAGTGGTAGCTCAGTGGTTAAGGGGATGGATTACTGATCGGAAGGTTGGGGGTTTAAGCCCTGGTATCGCCAAGCTGCCATTCTTGGGCCCTTGAGCAAGGCCCTTAACCCTCTTTGCTCCAGGGGTGCCGTATCATGGCGGACCCTATGCTCTGACCCCGGTTTCTGAGCAAGCTGGGATATGAGAAGAACAAATTTCACTGTGCTGTAATGAATATGTGACAAATAAAGGCTATTCATTTGAGCAAAGGTTTTTCTGTTACGTCACTCAAGCTCAAGAGATTCAATATCAGTGGGACTAAAGTTTGCATGGCTTTTTTTTCCGTCTACGTTCAAGCCCAAAGAATAATTGTGGCTTAAGGGTCTTGCTCCAGAAGCTAGCACAGAGACTAAGAAACGTTCCCAGCACGATCCTTTTGGAGCAAAATGCTCTGTTTTCTAGTCGGATATAGTGGATTATAACCAGAGGTGGAAAGTAACGAATTACATTTTCTTGCGTTACTGTAATTCAGTAGTTTTTTTTTTCTGCACTTGCACTTTTTAAAATCTGTAATTTGACTTTTACTTAAGTAGGTTTTGTATTGTACCTAACTACATTTGAAATTGTATCTGCTACTTGGTAAAAAGAAAAAAAAAGAAAAAAGAAGAACAAACACGTTAAACTCACAATAAAGAAAGATGGAGATGGACAACACAGATTCCAGTATCACCGTATGATAATAACCTCTTGTGTTTATCTTCACATTTGCACCTTACACAATATTACTGTAATATATATTGCACCTCGGCACTTGTTACGTTTATTGTATATTTGCATATTTATATTAATTTATATACATGGCTATATGCACTTCTGGTTAGATGCTAATTGCCTTTTATTGTCTGTGCAATGCAAATAAAGTTGAATCTAATCTAATCTAAAAATAAAAGGACTGTAAACAAAGAGGGTACTTGTAAACATGCTTGTACATTTTTGTATAGCGGCAGTTGGTGGCGATTTGAACCCCATATCCTCAACGTAATAATAACTGCTGTGATAAAGATTAAAGCTCATGTTCACCATCAGTATGTTTTCCACCATGAGGGAGTCTCCAGGAGAGACAACCATGTGCCTTTCTGCTTTCCGAGTACCATGAGGCTCATCACTGATTATTTTCTTTTAACTGCACTTCCTGTGACGGTATATTCCTTGCTTAATTCATTGGCTTGAACAGTGTGGGCAAAAAAAAGATAAATAATATACAATCAGTAACTCTTGTTATACCACAAGAGCATTAGTGAGGTCCAAATTGTTCTCTATTTCACTTCCACTCTGGCCTTGTCTTCTTGGAGCTCAATTTGTGCATGTTGGGAAATGTATAAAACATTGTCTATTTTGGGGGATGAACCACTTACAGTTGTGATGTGATGATCAGGTGTCCTCACACTTTGGGCCAGATATTGTATTTTTTTTCTAAAACAGAAAAAAACATTTTCATGTTCATGTTGCTGGTAAAAGGTTTCTGGATTCAGCTTCAGGTCAGCCTCTGGTTCCCTGTTTTTCGAAAATGGAAATACATGAACATATAGCAAATCATGGCTCATGTTTTGTGAAGAGAAAACGTGTTCAAGGTTTACGGTTCTTCTTGGTCACATACATGTGATACAAAGTAGTGAAAGGTTTTTTCTCCTCTTAGTTCCTCATCTCACAGACAGAAGCACACCTAATTTGGTATGATCACTGGTGGCAAAAGCTGCACTAATGTCAAGAGAAAAAAAAGAACAAGCAAGAAGACAAGATCTTGATTAGAGTCCAGCAGTGATCCTACCTAATTAAATGTGCTAGATCAGGAACCCTCTGATTCCCTGCTTCTGAACTGTTTACCTAAAGTATGGCAAATCGTGGTTTGCAAATTTGATGGATAGATGGATAGATAGATAGATGGACGGATGCGTTTTTAATCCCAAAGGTAATTTCCAATGTGTTCTCCACTAGTTAGAGATTTCTTTCTGACCTTGTGATCCAGTTCATCCCATAACAGTTTATGATTTAGGTGCAGTGACTGGGCGGGCTACTCCATGATAACACACCAGACGACTCTTTGCTCTCTGATAATGCTTACAGAGCTCAGACGTATGCTTCGTCCCATCGTCTGGTTGTTTGGTGAACCCGGTTACGATTAGCTGCAGTACAGATGGAATTGTATGGCGTTTGTTGAAATTGGTTCAGGATTCCTTTCACTTTATGGAATAAGTCCCCAACACATTTCAGGACTCATCTTGTCCATGTCCATTTTTTTTTTGCATTATAAAAGGGACATGCACGTGTCTAAAAAAAAGTATTTCCAGGTTTTTTCACACAGGCACATTGCATATATGTGTATACTAAATATGCAACGTATGAAGAAACAATGTGTTGCAAGGATTTTAATAGTGCAAAATGTTGCGAAACTTTTTGGTTTGGTCTTTTATGTCCCTACAAACATAAATCGGATGCAGGAGACACATTTGGGAACAATAGAAATCCAGGCAACGAGCAAAAACGCACTGAATATTCTGTCCTCCACGTGACCACGCCCCATACACATTCAACCCCTCCCTCCTTTCCTCAAACCACGCCCATATCCATTTTCACCCCTTCGCCCTCCCCCATTGCAGCCTGTACTTTTCCGCAGGCGGGGCTTGGGCAAGTGACGTCACCAACGGCTCTGGCTTCCTGTTAAAAAGCGCGCGCCTCGCCCCTTTCTCTAACCTCCACGAAAACGTGTCTCTCTATTTCGCGCGCGCACACGTTTTCTATCGCACGTCGGTCTCGCGGACACAGGAAGCGGAACCGGAGCAGAACCAAATCGGAACCGAATTGTCGCCCTCCTGTCAGTTCGACGTTTTCTCGTTTTGTCCGACAACCTCCGTGTTGAACCCAAATATGTCTACCATCGCCTGCTGGCAAACGGATCCGGTAAGAGCGCGCGCCGTGGATGAATCAGTTTTTTAAATTTTATTTAACATTTGATAAAACATTAATATCGATGCGTAATACGTATGTTTTGATGGTTTTTGTTAAAATAATTTTTTTTTAAATAAATAAAATCGTTGCTCAACGACGGAAAGCCTGGTGTGCGCGCGGGCTGGCACGGTCACGTGGTTTCCTCTCGAGTTTGCGTATTTGCATGTGGAGGATGAGGCAATAGTCAAAGAAGTCATTTCCCGCAAAACTTTCTAAATAGCCTTTTTTCCATAATTAAAAGATACTAAATTGAGGATGAAATCACGTATTACGCACTGTTTTCACTTTTTTTTTTTTTAAAGGAAACACGCGTTACAAACCGGTGTGATTACATGCATAATGTATGCAATTATTTTTTTTATCTAAAATTAAAATAAAAATTTTATTCTAGAGAACTTTTTTTTTTTTATAAATAATAAAACAAACAAAAAATACAACTAAATGAACTAAGCTTGAGAAGGCCGTACACGGTATACGAACTTGACGGATGATTGACAGTCGTTCTGACCAATAGGATTGCTTCTCGTTGACCAGCACTGGCCTATCAGCATTCAAGAAGGGGTTGCTATGCGGTCTGGAATGGGATTCTATTCTTGTTCTATACAAATCAGGGTGTCGAGGCAGTTTTCCTTTGTTTTTAGGCTTTGTAATATATTATTGAGAAATAATACGAGTTTAAGTCATTTGATATTTCGACAATTCGTACAATAGCAGAACAATAGCTAAGGGTCTCTGGTCTTCAGTGCGCATGCGTGCAACGCACGGCCAGACAAAGACTGGAGTATACTGCACCACTATGTAGCGTGTTGTGTAATGTGTGAGGATTGTTGTTGGGTACACTACATTCATGTGATCTGTTCATCAAATGGTCCCAGAATGAGGCATAAAGGTTTCTTTGAGATGAGATGCGTGGGTTTTTTTTTTTATTATTGGAAAATGGCAGGCTCATTAATTTCTATAGCAAGATCTACAGATGTTCTTGGAGGGTTATGTGTTTTTTAAATACCAATTCTTGCAGGTGAAGGGGCTGGAGAAGGAGAAATGCGAAGAGAAAAGTCGGACACGTTGGGGAACCCAAGACCTGAAATATATTTAAAGAAAAAAAAGTTGTGAATTGCTTTGCAGGAAATGACCCGGAAATGTTGCTTCAAGGTCAACCTTATATTAATGCACTCTTTCTGATACGTTATCATTTTTCCGACGTGTAATTCGAGTCGGCCGATAAGCCATAATACAATACAAATGGTGATCTAACAAAGAAAATGAGTTTATTTAACGTCCAGCAAACAAAGGAGCCTCTGTTATCAGTGTTTTGAGACGTTCCACCTCATTGGTTTGTCTTGAAGGGGAAGATAAATCGTGAGAACACCTGTTTATAGGTATTATATTGTGAATAATCGGTTTCACAGCCTTCCACAATGTTAAATCTAACTATGAATTGGATTTGTTTCTCTGGTATAAGGGGAATAGAACGCAAAATACACTAATGGTGTACGGTTATTGACAACAATGATCATCTCTTTTCCCCAGTTGCCTTTTATTTCGTACTTCATATCAAAGAAAGCGCTCTCTAACCATCCTGATCGATACCTCAAGGCGCTGTGAAAGCTACCCGGCGCTTCGCACTTCCCCAGCAGCACTTAATATAAGTAATCGAGGGTTAATAAAATGCTGATCCTGTATTTAAATCAAATGCTTCTTCTAGTAGTGCGCTACAGTAACAGGCGAAATTGTATTTGTTTTGGTTTTAAGGATGGAGCTGGTCCTGTGAGCGAATGGGGGGGGAGAAAATGCAAATATTGGCTCCTGGTGTGCAGAATTTTGTATTAAATTTATTTATATATATATATATATATATATATTTTTTTTTTCTCCCCTATTAAAGGGAAAAAAATCGTTTGCATGCTAACATCTATTTTTATTTAATTTAAATTTTTTAAAAAATTTTGTGGTTTATTTTAATCGTTCTGGAAACTTCTCGTTTAGGCAAGTGATAAAAGTCTACCCTGAAATCTGTTCTCTTGAATTTACTTATTTTGTGGAAGAAGAGAAAAATGTTGCAATTATTTTTTTTTTTGAGTAATAAATGATTCACTTCCACTACCTCATCTTTTTGCCCGCTCTGTACAGTCTGTCCTTGCTCTTTATTCCCCCCCTTTTTTCCTTTCTTTTGTGTTGGAGTTGCATAAGCCTGGCACGTATTTAAAAAAGCACATGCGATGCAGGCACGAATGTTTTTCCATGCTATCGCTCCAATATGAAAGCTTGCTCTTTGAGATCAGCCTCAATCCCCCCTGAAATGTTTCTTGAAGCAAACCTGTAAATAATATATTTTTTTTTTTCGCACGACAGCAAGCTAGGAAGGAGTTTTGAGAGAATTGGAAAAAAAAATCCTACGTGGGCGTACGAGTAGCCTGAGGAAGGGTCCCATGGTAGTGATTAGTATAATTACAATCACACGCGTGCGTCTGAGCGAGTTTTTTTTTTTTTTCGTTCGTTAGGACATAACGTTCCGCTCGTGCTCATCATTTCACTGTTTTTCTCCCACGTCGCGTTAGTCTTGACTAAATTCTTTCAGTCAGCAGAACAAGTTGCTCTTTATGTCCCTGTTCTCCACAATGCAACGCTTTTGAGGTCAAAACCACAATGCAGAAGGATGCACAGTGACTCTACTTCTCTAGAACTGATGTTTATTCTCCTGGTTTCCTGTGGCCTTACTGTGATCTCTTAAACAAAGAAAAGTTTAACAGCATTCTATACTGTATAGGTAAAAGTTTGTGGACACCTGAGCATGCTTCTTTCTGAACATCCCGTTCCATATGTTTTTGGGAAGATGATCCACTAGATGTTTTGTAGAGATTTGTGTAAAGTCAGGTGTCCCAGTACTTTTGTCTAGAGTGTATATGTACTGTATGGTGACTGATTCGAGACTTGAGTATTTTGTGCGTTCATGCCAATCGATGTCTTTAACACGTCTTGCGTGTGGGAGGAAATTATCTACTTGCTCAATAATGGCTTTTTCTACTCTCAATTTTGCTTGAGAATTATATAAAGTGCAGACTGGGTCTGAGGAAGCTTAAGACGTGATCACATAAATGCCCTTTTATTTTTTTCCCCCCTCTTTCCTTCCCCTTTGAGCGGTTGCACAATTTTGTAATTGCTTGTGGAAATTTTTCCGGCTAAGAAAAGAGTTGAAGGGTGTGTGCGGAGTGAGTAAGGTTGTTGCACGGCCAATCTAGATTATGGTGGTGTTAGTTTTGTATTAGGAGTAGGATCTTAATCCCGATTAGCGGCTTGTTTTGGTGTTTGAGGCACATGGAAAATGGCGTGTAGAAGCAAATTTAAAATTCCCTGTATGGACAAGTTTGTGGACACCCGAGTATGTGCTTCTGGGCCATGCCACTCAAATTCAGCCATGTGGTCTGAGATGCATCCTATATTCAGCCAATTTATCCCAAAGGTGTAGAATAGGGCGTGAGCTCTATAGCATGAGATCGTGCTTTGTGGGTCTCAAAGTTCAAGTCGAGGGGAAATTTCATAGTCCTTTAAAGGCACCATATATAATTGTGTGGCTATATTTCGGGGAGGAACCACAAATGTTTGGAAAAGTCGTCCCAGTCTATATAGTGAATATTAAAAAAGGATTAGGTTGCTACACAAGCAGCATCACGAGTTCACTTCAGGTATCTGCGACAAACAATTCGCCAGCGTTCTGTATAAACGTTCAACCACCAGGCTTGATGTGGAAACGCAACAAACCGATCGTATGAGGAGTCGTAAGGGAATAACAATTTTTTTTCTTTCCCTTTTCGCAGGTTATAATACACGACCAACCTAGAAAAGGTTCCATTCTATAGCCAACGGGATCCCGAGGACTTGATTACAGTCGCTCTAAGCCTGAGAGTTTGCGTTAGTGCGGCCGCCCGCCCTTCCGTTCGCTCGACGCTCGCTGGTCCCGTGGCATCACCTCTGCCAACTGCTCAGGAGGGGAAGGAAAGACCTGGTTGTTGGAGACATTTTCTACAAGGATTACAAAATTTCTGATTAGGTGAGAAAAATAAATGTGGTGCCAATCAAGACATTTAAATTTAAAGTATGGGTAGTTTTAATTTTTTTGGTAATTGAATGATTAAAAAAAAAAAATTCCCCCATTTTTAAAGGCGTACCATCCAAAATTGCAAAAATGATTCCGAACGGATATTTGATCTTCGAGGACGAGACGTTCCTGGATTCCACAGTCGCCAAGATGAACGCCCTTAGGAAAAGCGGACAGTTCTGTGACGTCAGACTGCAGGTAAAAAAATAAATAAATGGGAGAAAAATAATCGAGAATGGAAGCGTTTAAGTTCTCCTGATTTGCTTAGTTACCTTTTCCATAGCAGTTTTGTTACCGAGTTGTGTTGCTAGCCCAACGCCCACCCTCCTCCCTCCTCCTTCCCACAAGTCTAATTCCTTACCCACTAGGCTCCTCCATGTCTTTATTATAGAAGGCAATTACTCAAATTTAAGCGCTCATAAAAGCAGAAAAGGTGTTTGCTGTAAAAATAATAAATAAAAAAATTCTTCTCACAACCACATCAGATTCACGTGTAAATCTAGTCACTATTTGAATAACCAAATAATTCACTGGCTCCCAGGGTTACAATGCAAATGTGAAAATCTGGAGTAAGTGTTGGAACATTTACGAACAAACGCACATCTATTCAAAGAACGGAATTGTTCTATATGTAGCTGGATCTCTACAGATGTGGTGTATGCCCTTAGATTTTATTATTTAATTTTTTAATATAAACGCTGAACTCCATCGGTTGCTTAGTTTGTTGCAACCTGGGGTCATGTTTCGCTCGCAGCACGCCGCGTGTCTACAGGGTTAAGCCGAGTCGATCCTGAAATACGGAGCATTGTAACAAATGACACGAGGGACAAAAGACGAGCCTTTCTTTCAGTAGACCGGCTTCCCGGAACCCTCGGGTGGCTGTAACCCAAGTGCAGCATGCATTAGGTTGCTAATGAAGGGGAAACCTAGAAAGGCCTGCCCCAGTTCTTAGTAGAGCGGTTACACAAGCATGCTGGGAGGCACACTTTTTTTTTTTTTTGTATCCCAGACTGGTTGGCTAATTTTCTCATAACAATGGAGCTGCTGCTGGGAACTGCTCATATGTGATTGGCTTTTTGTTGACCGGAACAATCGTTGTGGGAATCTGGAACAATTAATAATTGCACATGTATTTTGAATTGACTCTCCTGAAGCCCCACCCCCTCCTTCCCAACTCCCTAATAGTAGCTGTGCATGATTTTAGTATGGACTCACTGTAAGCCCCACCCCTTTCTGTTGTCTATTAGTAAATGAGCGTTTATTTAGATTTTAAGCCCCGCCCTATCCTGCAGTTTCATATTAGTAACCACGGATGCTGATTTAAAAAAATAAAATGACAAATAAAAACCACCACTGTACCACTGAGTGTAACTCGTATCTAGCGGTAACCTTTTGACCCTTGTCCTCCTCCAGGTGTGCGGTCACGAGCTGATGGCGCACCGTGCAGTACTGGCTTGCTGCAGCCCGTACCTGTTTGAGATCTTTAACAGCGACCTGGAGCCTCATGGCATCTCCCATGTGAAGTTTGAGGATCTGAACCACGAGGCTGTGGAGATCCTTCTCAACTATGCCTATACTGCTCAGTAAGTATGGTTGGGAGATAAAGGGGGGCTGTCTATTACCCCAGGGTAGAGGAGGATGGAGGAAAAGCATGGGTATTTCTAATTACAACCATATAGTGACATTCCCCCCCCCCCTTCAGATTGAAAGCAGATAAGGAGTTGGTTAAGGAGGTTTACACTGCAGCCAAACGTCTTAAGATGGAAAGAGTGAAACAGGTAAAGAGCTAAAATTGGTCCTAGACCATGTAGTTTCTCATTGTTATTCCTATAAAAAAAGAGCAACAATTTCGTCTTTTTTTTTTTTTTTTTCTCCCTCAGATTTGTGGAGAATACCTGCTCTCTAAGATGGATTCCCAGAACGCCATTTCCTATCGCAGCTTCGCCAGCAGCATGAGGGATCCTCGTCTGCTCGCCAAGATCGATTGCTTCATCCAGGAACATCTTTTGGAGATCTCTGAGCAGGAAAATTTCCTCAAACTGCCTCGCCTGAAGGTGGGAGTTTAAATTTTTTTTTCTTCTCCCTCTTGTGCCCTTCCCCCATTCTTGAATGTATTTGTTATTGAATGTGTGCAGTTGGAGGTGATGCTCGAGGACCACCTGAGCTTGCCCAGCAATGGGAAGCTGTACTCGAAGGTGATCAGTTGGGTGCAGCGCAGCCTGTGGGAGAACGGGGAGCCGCTAGAGAGACTGATGGAAGAGGTCAGTACTGTGCTCCTCTTTAAGCGTTTCCTCTTCTCTCCGTTCCCCCGCCTTCTTCCAATCACCGATTCGATGTTCACGCGGTCTGTTCACTCATCCCACAGCAGGCTTTTCGATGCTTTGGTTCGATCTGTATTCCATGATTTTTTTCATTTTTCATTCCTCTTGATTTTTTTTTTTTTGTCTTTCACCACAACCCCAGATGTTTTTATTTTAGGAGTATATATTTTGCAATAGGTACAGTGCGGGGCTGTTACACACTCTGCAAAGTTCAGGTGAGCAGAAAAAAAAAACTAAGCCGCCTGTTCGGGCTCGGTGTCGTACAGTAAAAGCTCAAAGCGACCGAGAGCCTTTTGTTGTCTCAGATTTTTTCCCAGGTGTGTGTAAGAGTGAGTGTGTATGTGTACACTTCGAGGGCATCCAAACTAACAAATCTTCCTCCCCGTCGATTTCTTTTTTTTTTTCTTCTCTTTAGGTTTATTAGAGAAAGCAACTGCAGGACTCTGAGCTGATTGAAGAAACCACGGCTGGGGGCCTGTCCAGGGTAATGAGTCAGGAAAAAGAGAAAGAAAAGGCAGGGAGCCACAGCCAAAGGAGAGCTGAGCTCCTGTCCATTTGACGCAACACACTCAAGGGTCCTGTTTAGGACACAGCCCACTTAAATTGGGGGAAAATATTCAGCAAGTTCTTAACGATGCGCCTTCATTTTAGTCGGGTTCATGACGTCTGTGCATTTCCATTTCGTTTTCCTTTTAACGCCGCTACTATTTGGCTGTATTTCTTTTGTTTTTGACGATATCGCTCGAAGAACCACGTCCCTGCGGCTATACATGAGGCGGTCAGTTTCTGGATTGATGTATGATCTCAGTGTATTTAACCTCCTCAGTTGAGAAGAGCTGAAGGGTTTTCCACCTGGTGGCCATCCAGTCTACAGCCATCCCCCCCTCCCCCCCCTTTTTTTTTTCTTTTTTTTTTTCCTATCTGCAATCTTTAAGTACTTCATCGGTTGCAAAGATGCCAGCAGTGTGTGCGTGTAAGATTGTGTGTATCTGAGTGAGTCGACAAAAAAAATACCGCAGCGCGAGAACCTTGGAAGCGCCAAAGAAGAGCTTTTTTCTTTCCTCCTCGCACTTTTACGAACAAGCCTCCAAACAGAAGCCACATTGTGTACAGGCTTTAAAATGGATTTCTCAGCGTTCTGCAGACATCTTGCGACGTCCACCCCCCACCCCCTCTTCTCCCCCTACCCCTCCATCTACACAGCTCCCCCCTTTCTTCTCCCTTTCTTCTCCTCCGGGTGTGCTGTTGCCATGGAGACCGCCACATGGGTTCTTGTGTCGCTGTGTGTCTTGCAGGTGCAAACGCTGTACTATTCGGCCGATCACAAGCTGCTCGATGGGGGCCTGCTTGAGGGCCAGGCCGAGATGTTTGGCGCTGAGGATGACCGCGCTCAGTTTGTGCAGGTAAAAAAAAAAAAAAAAAGGCACCAGACCGGTTTAGCCCTGCCATACAAGTACAGCGAACGCTGATAAAAGATTTTGAATATATAGTCTTCATTTGTGGCAAAGATGAGGATCTAGACTGCCCTTTTTTTTTTTTTTTCTTCAGTCACCGTAGTACCTTCAGCCTGATTTGTGATCGTTAGTACAGAGATTTTGTCCTACGGTTGCGCTATTGTAGGGTTTTTTTTTTTGGGCCTCAAACGTAAATGTGACTGTCGGAAGGGTCTTGGGAAAGGGTATCTGTAGCTGCACTGTGCATTTTTTTAGAAAAAGACCCCGCGAGAGAACGTTCACAGGCAGCTGAGCAACAGCTCTTCCGGCAGCCTGTCGCCCGGTTCGGCCAAACAGGAGTGGAAGTACATTGCCTCCGAGAAGACCACCAGTAAGTGTCCTACTCCAGTAGAACAGATTTTATATGAAGCTCTATATTGATAAAAAATGACCAAGACAGACAAATTTTGTTTACGCTTACAGACAGCACGTACTTGTGCTTGGCGGTGCTCAACGGCGTGCTGTGCGTCATCTTCCTGCACGGCCGGAGCAGTCCCCAGGCCTCGCCCTCAGCCACACCCTGCCTGCAGAAAAGCTTGAGTTTTGAGGCTCCGCCCCTGGAGGAGGATCAGGAGCGGGTGATGGCGCCCATGCACTACGCCCGCTCTGGTCTTGGCACCGCCGCGCTAAACGGCCGACTGATCGCTGCGGGTAGGTGGATGTGAACTTCGCCGAGCACTTTATAAACAGGGTTTCTGCGGGGTCTTAAAGTCTAAAATCTAAAAATCTGGCTGTTCCCCTCTGACCTCTCCAAATAACAAGGCAATTACATGCCCCAAATTGCTCCTCACTTGTTTGTTTTTTTTGGTCGTAAAATCTGTGTAAATTCCAGAGTTTAAAACAGTTTTTGAAATGCTTTGCTCACATACCTGGCAGTCATGTCCCCAGTCTGATGTCTGAACTTTTGGCCTTTTCACGCATTATTCTGGTACCATTAGAATGCAGCATGAGCCATCTCAATGAAACTCTCCACCTCTGCATAAAATCTATTGATACAAAAAGTGATGGATGGAAGGAGTACAAGTTGTAGAACCCATTACAGTAAAAGTCTGTACTGCTTGTCAGGTGGTTATAACCGTGAGGAGTGCCTGAGGACTGTGGAATGTTATGACCTGAAGACCGACAGCTGGAATTTCATCGCGCCAATGAGGACACCTCGGGCCCGCTTTCAGATGGCTGTGCTTATGGTACGTATCACCAACACAAGGAATTGTGCCGATAGTGGCGTAGCGGTACACACAACTTATGTACCTCAGTTTTTAACTTCCAGTTCAGTACGTTATTAATTTTTAATTAACATTTATACAGTTTACATTTTAAATAAAATGCCTGCTTGGTTAAATATATAAAAAGTTTATAAAAATAAAATATCAAATGAATGCAAGAAACTTTATTGATTAAACTGACACTGACTAATAATTTATTTTTATTTTTAACCCCTGGCATTGTTGTGTATGCGTAAGTTTAATAATAATAAACAAAACAAAGTTAATCTGTGCTCAAAGAGCACGTCCGTCACTTAATACGTTCGTGAGGGAACTTTATGGACTGTATTCCATATATAAAAAGAAAAGATTGCATACGAAATGGTTTGGTATGAATGTGCAAGTCATCAATAAACACTTCTCCCCAATCAGGGTCAGCTGTATGTGATGGGTGGCTCTAACGGTCACTCGGATGAATTGAGCTGTGGGGAGATGTACAATCCAAATTTGGACGAGTGGACCCAAGTGCCAGAGCTCCGGACCAACCGCTGCAACGCAGGTATGTGAACAATGAGGGGTGCCCTGAAATCAGAGGGACCAAGAATCCTCTTGTTTTGAACAGCTGTTGACTTATTTTTTTGCCCCAAGGCGTCTGTTCTCTCAACAACAAGCTCTACGTTGTTGGTGGATCCGACCCCTGCGGACAGAAAGGTCTGAAGAACTGTGACACTTTTGACCCTGTGACCAAGGAGTGGACCAGCTGTGCCCCTTTAAACATCAGTGAGTGTGTTTCCTGGCTTCACGTATCTCGTGGTCCAGTCCAGCAGGCTAAAATCAGTGTTTATTTGCATAGGGAGGCACCAGGCAGCTGTTTGTGAGTTGGACGGTTATATGTACGTGATCGGAGGCGCAGAGTCCTGGAACTGTCTGAACAGCGTGGAGCGGTACAATCCCGAGAACAACACCTGGACCCTGGTTGCGCCGATGAACGTGGCTCGGAGGGGTGCCGGCGTGGGCATCTACGCAGGTAAATCTGTAAAAACTCACTACGACATAATTTGCGCCTCCTTGCCTAGCAGAAGTCCAACGTAGTGTTTGTCTTCTCTCACAGGAAAGCTGTTCGTCGTGGGGGGCTTTGATGGCTCCCACGCCCTGCGCTGCGTAGAAGTTTACGACCCAGCCCGCAACGAGTGGAGGATGCTGGGGAGCATGAACTCGGCGCGCAGCAACGCCGGCGTGGCCGTGCTCAACAACCTCATCTTCGCGGTGGGCGGATTCGACGGCAACGAGTTCCTCAACACGGTCGAAATGTACAACCCGGAGCTAGACGAGTGGAGCACGTCTGCCGAGGCTTTCAACAGCGCCTGATAGACGTGATCGAGCGTGGGGTGGGGGGGGTGTTGCTGGGGAAGGTCGCTCTCAAACTAACAGGCTTAGTGACGTAATCGTGCTTCGTGATGTATATGTTAATTGGGGGGGAGGGGAATGGGGTGGGGCTTTTGGAATTTGTGTAGGTTATCAGGGAGGATGTGGTCTTCAGTGAAGACTAGAGATCAGTAGGGTGGGGGTAAGTTCAGGGAAGGGGAAGAGGGCAGAAACAACTTGTGCTGTATATATTGTTTTCAATTTTTCCTCCTTTTTTTTTTTTTTATTTGCAGAGACTGCCAATCTATACTGCATCATACATTTGATTGTAACAAATGAATCTAGTGGATATTTAAGTTTTGAGGGGAAAAGAATTTACCAGGTACTGGTAGGAATGTTAAGTCTGTTTTTTGTGCGTTTTATTTTTCTAGCATATTAGCTTAAACATGGTTACTTTAAAAAAAGAAAAGCCTTATTCAACAAGAGAAAATCGCTTGGGTAGCTTTCGTTTTCGCATCAGCCGTTATGCAGGATCGTTTTATTCAGTCGCTAACGATGGCCTTTTTTAAATATATTTTTGATATACTGCTGATCGATTAGATGAGCTACACAGACTCACGAACCTTAAATCAGTGCCAGTTTGGTTGAATGAGTGTAAACACACACACACACACTTCAATGTTCCTGCTAACTTAAATCTGCAGTTAGACTAACTCATCTTTTATTTAGATTTTTTTTGTTAGATTTTTGAGGTACATTTGATATATTTTTTTTTTTTTTTACTGAAAACAATGAGCAAGATTCTGTACATCACTTGTTGCCATCCTATATTAACAAATAGACCATTTCAGCCTCAAACTTGTCTCGTCCTTTTATTACGAACCGGCTCATGGGGGATGTGGGAACACAAAAACTATTATGTGCACCGTAATGAATAGATTTTCTTTTCTTCCACGATGAAGCAGTCTTAATGCAAACCGTAGTTACGAGAGGATCTAATTTAATGAACGTGTCCTTTTCATGAAGGCGCACGTATTTATCAGCCAGGAAATGTGCGCTTGTACTGTTTATTTATTTTCAGAGTGGTGCTTATCAACCGCCCCCTCCTCAGTTGCACTCATTCAGTAGTATTATATCTCGCTAGGCAGAAGTGACGCACACACTGGTCGCTCTAGGGGGAATTAGGCCACAGTGTCAAAGCCGTGGGTTAAAGGGATTGAAAAGGATGTTTCCGAAAGGCCGTCCCAACGACCGAGAGGCACTCTGATGTAGCCACATACCCAGGGGATGAGTCATGAAAGCACTCGAGTTGCTTTGGGTCGTTTTAATGAACCCTTTTTTTTTTTTTTTTTTTAAATGACACCTTAACATGGGATTTAAGTGCTTCTAACATCGCATTCTCCAGCTATTAATATTAATCCTGCTTAGGGTTTTCCCAAAATCAATCATTGACACACTTTTTAGACATTTTACCACAAAGTAGGATTGCAAAATTCCTATTCTGCACCTTTATCAATCACATGCTGCAGGGCGACTGAGGCCATGCCCCCTACACACACTGCACATTCCCCCATAATGCAATACATAATTTCTTGAATCCTGTCCGTCTGGGTGGGAACTTACATAAATATACATTTCTGTTTAAAAGTGCTGTGAATACATTTGATCAATCAAGTCAACAAAATGTTTAGCTTTACTTGTATATGATAGTTTATATATCACCAAATGTTCTAATGAATTCCCATCAATTCCTAGTAAATTTCCAAAAATTCCCCTGATGAATTTCCCTTGGAAGGTTTCGAACAGTAGCAACATTTTTGGGAAGTGAAAGAAACCTGGTGGACCTTGAGAACTGGTAATAAGCTGCACAAACAAAAGTATGCGGACACCTGACTGATGTGTGTGTGTGTATATGTGTATATATATATATATATACATATATACACACACACACACACACACGTCATATTTATTCCTGATTTCCCCTGCATTTGTAATATTTCTAATTTCTGAATTTACACCCAAACATCGTCCACTAATGAGCCTCTCAGATTATTTACACCATAAACATTCCTGACGTTCTTTTCCTGCCTAAGTGTGAACACGACCCTGATGCCAATAAAGATCCTGATCTCGTCTCGCTCGTGTCAGAGATCTTACCGGTGTTCATGAGAGTCGGTGTAATCTCCAGCACCCCTCCTGATCCTTTCAGAGCAAGCGTTTCTAATACTCATTTCCTCAGGAAGCAAGTTTGATGACACACACACACACACACACACACACACACACACACACACACACACCATATAAAGCATAAATAAATAGATTTACTGGCAAAATTTTTCAACCAATACAAAATATATTGTAAAAAAAAAATAATGAAATTTTTTTTGACATTTTTTTAACTTTTTCCTCACGTCTGACGATCGGCGCTAACCTTTGAACGGATTTTTATGTAGTGCAAATGCAATTTAATTAAAGGCAAAAGTCTGACAATAAATAAACAATTAAAAGGCAACGTAAAAAGTGAATGGTTACTGAATGAACCCGAATTGACTGAATTGTCTTTAAGGCTTTAAAACATGGCTGCCTTTTTCTTTTAATTCTGAGGTAGTTTCCGGATACAAAAAGTCTAGGAACACAATCTAACAGTCGTATCAGGTGTAGATATCGGATTTGTTTTACAGTCTGGTCCTCAGACATGCAAAAAAAAACGAACACACAACACCTTGAATGATTAACTTTACCTCACACACTGACTGGAAAAAGACGTGCTGTAACGGCGGTCAGATCATGAGGTTTTTCTCAGAGCTCCTGTTATAAAGTCAGCAAATATTTACTTACAGTATTCATCAGATGAATATGAAGCAGCTGACTGGGAAAGAGCATGTGGGCTTATTTGTAATAAATCTGGGCTATAACAGAGAAGGTGTATTGCAGACGGTGGCTGCACACTGATGCAGTTTCCCTCGCAGTCCCATCAGCTGCGTTCCTCCTACAGACAGCTTCTCCCTGGATGGAAACACACATGGATAAAAAAATGTTCTCATGGTTGGACCCGCAATTTCATTGTCAAGTTGCTACGACACCATGAAAATGCACAAATGGGAGGACGGCTACCTCACAAACACCACTAACAAGTCCACCAAAACCATTACAATCAATCACTATCACCAAGAACACCTCTTTACAACCACTGTCACTGCTAACAACAATTACACCAACAGTACCAGCACCTCCACGATTACCACCACTAAGACCTCAACTCTACCACCAAAACCACCACCATTATCACTGGTATCATTACCAGCAAAACCTCCACAACCACCACCATAACCAACAACACATTAGTACCACTGCTAACAACTTCAAAACCAATACCATTACCAATACCACTTCCACTGCTGTCAACAACTCCACCTCCACCATTACCAACACCACCGCTAACAGCAGCTCCACCAACACCACTACCACCCTTTATTAAAAAAAAAAAAAAAAAAAAAAAAACACCACTCCAAAGTCTAAAGTTAAAAAGAGCAAAGCTCCACATCCACCCTGAAACAACACACGTTTCCGTTTCACACCAGGAAACTGGCGTACACAGGAAGTGTTAGAGTCCAAGGTTAGTCTGAAGATTCTTCTGTTTAAGATACACTACACGGTCGAGAGACGGTACAGAGATTTGTGGAAGATGTTAGACTAGATTTTGTGGAATATGTTCCAGTAGATTTTGCGGAGATTTGGGTTTAGGTCTCCTACTTTGACCTGCAGATCTTCTCTCTCCTGTTTCCTCTAAGCAATAAGCTTTCTGTTGAATGGTACATAAGACAAAAAAAAATATCGGAGGAGGAAGAATTCAGAGCAGTTAATTTTTTCCCCTCATGATCGTTTATATAACAGCTGTCTATAGAAAATAAAGGCAAACTGAACCTGGGTATGGTGCTGACCATGTTTTGTGCAAAAAACGAGGACTGGTTTGTGTTCTATATGTGTGTGTGTGTGTGTGTGTGTGTGTGTGTGTGAGTGTGTGTATGCAAAGACAAAACAAAGACACAACAAACCACCTACAAAGAGTACTGAACACAGATAGGGGCGGGACACGAGCTGGCAGGCCGGGTCACGATAAAAAAAACTTAGAGAAAGCACTTTCCGAAGTCAAACACAGTGAAGGGAATTTTACTTTTAAATTTTGATGCAAAACAAGCAAAAAGATGACACGGGTGGGGGATGCAAATTGGTGACATCAGTTTTGGAACTGGGCGGAGCCACCAAGACCCTCCCAAGACCAAAAAAAACCAGTAGATAGAGCACAATGGAATGTACCAATAGCTGACAAGAAAGTATGCAAGTAAGAAAGTATCCCGTCTTTACACCTCCTGTAGAGTTCTGTCCTATCGTCCATCCTTTAACCAATATTTATAGATTTATATATAAATATTAAGGCTGTCAATCAAAAATTTGAGTTGCAATTAATCGCACGATCGTCACGAGTTAATTCCTGATCAATCGCACATTTCAGATCTGTTCTAAATGTAGCTTAAATTAATACTTTAAAGGTTTTAATACTCTCATCACCAATGGAATAGACAAATATGGATGCTTTCGGGAAAATGAATGTTTATTGTTAGTAAAACCAAACGCAACATAGAGCATGTAGAGTAGACGTGTCCAAGGTCATAAATGTTTTTCGAAAAAATGTAACATAGAAAAATCGAAAGATCCTATTACTACTCTTCATATACACTGATCCAATTGTTTGCCAGAACATTTTCAAATGCTCGCAAAAATACGCTTGTAAATGTTTTGAGGTCATTTTGGCGTTTTTAAATGACGTAAATCATCAGGAACTTTTGTTTTGTTTCCACACGGACGGTTTTAATTGCCGGATGCCGGGTTTTGAGACTTGGTGCATTGGTAAAAGAAATGTTTAGTGATTGAAAGTAATTTTCCTGTGAATTTCTTACATTTATGTAATATCTGAATAAAGAATGTATGTTGTGAAGGTTTTTTATATTTACTTATTTAATCTTTTTTATAAAACTCGAGATTATCGCGAACGCTTATTCTCCACACGAAAGTCTTTCTAAGCGGAAAAGCTCCACGTTCCTCCGCTGACTAAAAGGTGCAGGCCGGACGCTCGAGCTGTGATCCGTGATGTAACCCTGCATTAGCCATGGTGACCACACGCCAGAATATCGCCACTGCACGCATCTACAGTCAGCTTCACTTTCTCACCTATAAGCTCCAACAATGCCCTCGATGTAGAGACTAAATTGCTCTTGTAGTAAAGAGCAAGAGGGGGAACGGCAGAATGCCTGTGCACTTTTTGTTAAACATCAAACGGTCTGCTCTCCTGTCGAGCGAAGCTTTGTGTGGACCTCCGGCTGCGATCTCCGGACACCGCTCTGTCATCTCCCACTGGGGGAAGGGGCTAAATATAACGTTTGCTAAATTATTGCTAGTGCGCTCGGGCTTCTGAAAACGCACCTGAGGCCAATGCTGTGCAGCAGATTTCTGAGAATCGCAAACCCGAACGCACTCAAGTTCTTATTTTAATACAATATATAATGACGATTCTTAAATGACGAGGAATTCTTTTGTTAGTAGCTCGGGTTTAAAGTTTTCACATAACTAATTTTAAGTTAAATAGACGAAATCGGTTGCTTGGAATACGTGTTTTAATACTTATTCTTTCAAATTATTTTTTTCAAATATATATATTTTTTTCCTTCTTTTTTCTTAAGTTATACAAACATAAAACTAAAGAATTTTTTTCCCCCCGAAAAACAGGAGTAAATTTGGATTAACTGGATTAAAAACCTTTTCAAAAGTATCAACAGAAAATTAAAAAAAAACATTTCTTAAAGGGGGTAAAAGTGTTATAGTTCAGCAAAATGCGTTTACTGGACATTGGATTCTGACAGGATGGACAATTTAAGGGATTTTTTTCCTGATGATAAAAAATCGTGTGTTAGTTTTGAGTGTCCATTCTGGCATTGTGTGTAAATAAGCTTGAATCCAGAGATTGCTAAAATGAAAATGATGTTTTTTATGTTGTTTCACCCACAATATCAAGATTTATTTTAGGTAGATATGTTTTCCTATTTTAAGAAATCTTACCAAGTAGAATTATCTTAATATTGTTTCTAGTCTGTATTTTCTTGCAATCTTTTTGCAGTGGACTTGTGAGACAATCGAATCCGTCTGCGACTTCACGTATGCAGGAAAACGCTTTTCGTGCCTGTATGCGCCACTTCCCCATTGCTCGGCATGTCTTAAAGGAAGCACGTGTTGTCCCTCATCCTAGTTGTTGTATCACTGTTTTTATTGGAAGGAGGCCAAACTGGGGGGAAAAAATGGGACTTGAACCAAGCTTTTAATCGCGGGTATGCTGATCTCTTTCCAAGGCCACCTGTGTGATAAGTGCTTTCCTGTGAATATCATGTTGTTGCCATGTGAGCGCTCTGGAATTGTTTGCTCTCTGGTAACAATGTACACCTGCGACAGCGATTCTCACAATGACAAAGCCGTGACCTCAGCAATCGCAGCAGACCGTGGTGGAGGGGGTGGGTGGGGTTATGTAACCGTCTACGAGCAGGTTAATGGTTACACAGGGAAAGAGAGAAACAGACAGAGGATACGACTAGCGGCTTTGCAGTGTGTGTTCGTTGGTGTTAAATATCAGTCAGCTCGGACAAAGCACATGACAAGGTCAAGACACGACGGGTGTCTCTTAGAGGTGTAGGTTTTCGTAGTGTGTTTGAAAGCAAAACGGCGTTTGGACGAGTTTATTGCAAAAACACCAGAAGATTCATATGTGCTTCTTTATTACTTTTAGAGTCAGTGGTGGACGAAGTAAACAAAATATGTACTGGAGTTGAAGCAGAGATACAATAGGTCGAATATTACTTCAGTAAAGCTGCTCTCTTTAAACTTTCACTTGAGTAAATGTACAAAAGTATTTGCCTTCAAATGTAATCAAAGTACTATTTAGTACCCTGAATGGAAATACTTCAGAAAAGTACAGATATGCAATTATATTTACTTCATTACTGTCCACCAGTGTCCACTCCAACCCATGGAAAGCATATCTTCATGGAGGAATAAGTGAAAGAAATTTTATCATGGTTGGGGTGGAGCTAGAGGAAGGAGGGAGGTTCCTGTTCACCCGAGGTCGTCTGAAATGAAGGTGAACGACGTCTCGTTTAGTGTTTGTGTTTTGGTAACACAAGGAATCGACCCCCTGCGGTTCTACAGCAACCAAAAACAAAACAGTGCAGCCTGGTTGAAGAATTCCTCCGGTCAAGACGGCAGATCTCGGCTGTCGAAGGTCATACCGAGGTTGCTGTACTTTCAGCGCAATGTTTCCAGCCTACGCTACGCATCATAAAACGTCTACTCTTATCACCTCTTCTCACATTCTTTCTGTAATTATGGGAAAAAAACATAAAAAACAAGGTGGCTTTTCAAGATTAGGAATTCCAAACTACTACACTTCTTTCGAAACTAAAGTTGCCCAGTTCCAAGGAAACACAAGAAAATATACACTGTAAAGACGGAAGCACTGGGACACCTGACTTTTCCAGCCGTACGTGCTTTTTACGCAAACTTTTACCGCAAAGATGGAGGCACGCAATTGTACAGGATTTCCCATAGAATTTTCCCTACGCTTGAACTACAAGAGCCAAATCTGTTCCAGCATGCCAATGCCCCTGTGCACAAAGCCAAATCAATGAGAAATGCTTTACATGGGTTGCACTGAAATGTTTTCAGTGGTCTGCTTTAGTGGATTCAAGTCTCAAATCAGAACGGAGCGTATCCTGATGTCATTATCTAGGCAAAATGCGTACTACAGCCCTGTAGATCTGTTTAGAAGAAGTCAAGACATTTAGAATCATGGAAATAAAATCTTCCCAAGGTAGCATGGACTCTTAGTTCAAAAAGAAGCAAATACGAATCTTATGGTCAGGTGTCCACAAACCGTATATTTTCCCTGAACTGGGCTGACGCTCATGGGAAATAACATACAGGAAATGAGGACTTATTCTACGCCCACATGCTTTAGAAAGAAACGCATTCATATTAGCCCTTGGATGCATCAATGTCCTGTGAAAAGAATAGTGGGAAATATTCTCCTGTTATATTTGGAAACCTTGACTGTGGAAGGAAAGTATCTACCAGTGGTGGACATTAATGAAGTAAATGTATTTTGTTTCTGTACTCAAGTAGTTTTTGTACTTTACTTAAGTATTTCTATTTGGGGAGACTTTTGCTTTACTAAATTTTAAAAGTCAAATATCTTATATTTTAACTCAACTACATTTTGCAAAATTAGTCGTCCCTTTTAAATTATGAGTGGATAAAAACTTAACTGGTCAAAATAGCAAGCCACCAATCAGGGCTCTAAAACCTATAGACCTGGATCTATTCAAATCCAACTTTTATCCAGCTTGGTTGATTCTAATGCACATTATTAAACTGTTCAGCTAGAAATCTTCATTTCAGGTGTCCAATTTTATTATTACCATGTTTAATCCTGAAATTTACCTAATAATCAAATTTATTTTTGACCCATTGACATTTGGCTTCAACCCAATGCAAATTGAATGGATGCATAACTGTGTGCTCACTCATCTAACCTGTACTCCTGGTGAGACAGGCACTCAAACAGGTCCTCGGCAGTGAAGCGTGGTTCCACGGCAGTGATCTGAAACACAAAGGGTTTTTTTTTCCACTGTTATAAACCGCACGCTGTTTGTCAGCTTCACCAATAATATATTAATCCTGCTTTTGGCACGAGGCTAACTGCAGAGACTTCCGAACACCTTTTCCCCCCAATTAGTGGTGTACTGTGTAAACAGTAGGTCTTTTGGGAAAGCTATAATGCATGGTCATTGAAATGGCACAACCCAAATTGCACTGGATTTTGCACGTGTATTTTGAATCGGATTTAAACGCAAAGGCGGATATCGAAAAAACACATACTTGGACCTCGTGATGTTTTTTACTGTTTATTCGGGTTTTTTATAGTAAAATATAGTGAAGTGTAGGGTTGCAAAATGCCAGGAATTTCCAAGACTGGAAACTTTCCATGGGAATTAACCGGGAATTTACAACATTGCCTATAAAAGAGAACTTAAGTATAGTCTTGCAGGATAATTTTGGTTAAAACAACCAGATTGAGTGCAATTTCAGTTGGATTTCTACCCCTCTACATGCACTCTGCATTCCTCCATAACATAACACACATTTCTTGAATCCTGCACGTCAAAAAATGCCCATCTTGGCGAGTATTTACTTAAATGTCAAATGTTACATACATTTATGTTTAAAACTTCTTTGTGCTGTGTGTAAGATATTGTGCAACAAAATTATACTAACAAACAAAATGTCAATTTTTAAAATCTGTATGTTTACCTGCATGTCAGCTTATGACCAAACAAAATGATTTATGTTTTTATATAATACAGTTTATATTTCCCAAAATTTCTAATGAATTCCCAACAATTCCTGGTTTCCAACTTGGAATATTTCCAAAATTCCCCAGATGAAGTTTGTGGAAATTTACTTGAAATGTTCCACCCCATTGCAACCCTAGTAAAGTGGCATAATCTCCAATCAGGTTTAGCGCTACACTATATAGGCAAAAGGATTGGGGCACCTGATTTTCTAGCCATATGTGGTTCTCGAAAACAAAATTTAAATCACACAGTTCTACAAAAAGTCATTAGATGTAGTTTCATGAAACTTTCCCTTCACTTAAACCATGAAGATATGCTTCAGATGGGTTGGAGTGGAAGCTCTCCTGCTTTAGAGCTCCAACCCTATTGAACACCTGGTGGATGAATTGGAACACCATCCCAGGCCTCATCCTCCCCTCACACTACATCAGTATCTGACTTTACAAACACCCTTGTGTCTGAATGAGTACAAATTACCACAAAATCTCCAGGAACATCATCTCATTTGGGGACTGAATGTGCAATGATGCCCAAAAACTTTTGTCCTTATAGTGTATTTACATTTTTTATAACTAGCTTGATTATGTAATTGTATTTTACCATTGTATTTTAATGTAAGGCATAATTCAAATAATGTGAAGCAAACTATTACACACACACACACACACACACACACACACACACACACACACACACACACACACACACACACACACACACACACACACACACACACACTTAAACAGGCATTCTTTACCTCTTAAGGTGCTCTCAACTTACCTTTAAACCCCAGAGGAGGCTTAAACTAGATGCCCTTATTACACTGGGACATGCATTCTTGATAAAGTTCTCAGTTGGTTGCTTAATGTTACTAAAGTCTTATATTTAGAATCTATTTCACAGAGATTTACAGCATGCAATACCAGACAGCTCAAACTATTTTATATATAAAGATGTGTGTATACTAAATATATAAATCTGCTCTACAATGGGTCCATCCTTCATTTCTTTCTAGGTCTTTCCATCTCCAGCTCATGTCTTTGAATTTTTACCTCAGAAAGCAACTCAAAAGTTGATGGACACCTGACTAAAAGATTTCTGTTTGCTTTTTTTTTAACATTCCGTTTCACAATTAGTCTTCATTTGCTGGTATAAGATGCAACTCATGTCTATGAATTTTTACCTCAGAAAGTAACTCCAGAGAGTTTTGACACCAACTTCAGGAAACAAGAAAGGATTTGAACAGTTTTTACTTGCTGCCCTACATTCACATTAACGAGTTTCAACTGAGAAATTTTGGCTTTGTCTCCACCCCACTGTCAATCATAATGATACTAAACAGTTTTGTGAGATTATATCACATCATATTCATATAAACACAAGGTAGCACCTCAGAGACTTACAAACTGCTCCTTTACCTGTGAATCTTACCTTACTAGTGTGAATGAAGGTAAGTAGAGCCTGAGCATCTTCTACAGTGCTGCCCACAGACAATAACCTGTAAGAGAAAAATTTATTTAAACTTCATAATCGAAAACACTTGGTGTTTGTACAGTAATACCTGAGCATTTGTAGGCAAGGTTCTGGAACTCGTGGCGAGGACTGAGCAAGTAGGGGGTACCACTTTAGGACCCATGATTTGGGTTTAAAATGCACAGAAAGCAGAAAAGAAAACACTATGGGACTGTTTGAGAGCTAAAATGAGACTCTTCGTGCATCTGTTTTACCGCGAAGACCAAGTGCCATCGTGAGAGTAGGTGTGCGAAACAGTCAGTCGCCATAACGTGACGAGTACCAAATTCGACAAGTTCCGCAGCTGACGAGTACTGAGCTATTACTGTATTAGACATGTTTGTGCAGGATGAATAGGACAGTGATGGAAAAGGAAGTGGGTTGGAAAGGAAGTGGTTTGACTGTGCACAATACGGACCAAAGTATTGGGACACGTGACTTTTCCAACCATATGCGGTTTTTCCTCAAAATGGTACCACAAAGATGTTTAGGATATCTTTGGCAAAGGCAGTTCCATGAAGATATGCTTTATAAGGATTGGAGTGGCCTGCTATAGAGTTTAAACCCTATTAAAGACCTTTGGGATGAATTGGAATGGCACCTCAGGCCTCTTCACCTCACCTACATAAGTACCTGAAACACCCTTGTGGCTAAAAGAATGAGCACTAATCTCCCCAAAATCCTGTGGAACATCTTCCTAGAAGAGTGGAGGTTATTATAACAGCAAATAGGGACTCAATTTCAAAATGGACCTTAATCTAGCTACCATTTTATAAAATACGCACATAATACTGAACCGTGAGACGGACGAACTCGAAAAATCAAATTGAAATTTACGCCTGTGAGCCAAAAACAGAAGTTTGAGGCGACATTGGACACAGAGTGGCTAAAAAAAACCCTGTTTTCTGTATCACAAAAAGAACCAACAATTGAAAAACGAGCGCAATAAAAAAGGTGTTTTAGCGGGGAAAAAACGATAAAAAAGAGTGAAGGAATACATGAAGACGAGGCGAAGGAGAAGTGGAGAGGCATTTGGACTGCGCTTTGTTGTTTTTCGAGAGGACGGTAAAACCGAACAAGGTGTTTGTGCGCCTGTCTGATGAGTCATCTCTGCTTCCAGCACATGAACATGAGTCGAACCATATCCATGGTAACAGCAACACCCTTTGCTCTTTTTTTGCCAGCTTGCAACTGTAACAAACACCGAAATCCGAACAAATACAATGCTGTGAAAAAGTATCAGTAGAAAAATCAAATTTTTTTTTTTGCATGTCATAAATGAATCAGCGAATTTTATATACGTTTTTATTAATGAGGAAAAAATAAGCTCTCCAAACCTGCCTGGCCCTATGTGGAAAAAGTAATTGCCCCCTACACCTAATAATAACCACTGCATAAATGAGTCTTTCATATCATTTTGGAGTAATTTTAGCCCACTCTTCTATTGCAGAATTGATGTCCAGACATGGACTAATGGCTGGACATTCTCCTTTTGGTAAAGCGTAGAAATTCATGGTTCCATCAACTATGGCAAGTTGTCCAAGTCCTGAAGCCACAAAGCAGCCCCAGAACATCACACTACCCCCACCATGTTTGGCTGTCAGCATTCATTTAGCAGTTTTTGTCTCATCAGTCTACAGAATATTTGCCAAAAAGTCTTGGGGATAATCAAGATGTTTTTTGTGGTAAATGTATTCTTGTGTTCTTTTTGGTCAGCAGTGTCTTGGAACTCTCCAATTGAGAGTACCATTTTTGCCCGATCTCTTTCTTATTGTTGAAACATGACATTTACTGATGCAAGTGAGTGCTGCAGTTCTTTAGATGATGTACTGGGTTGTTGTATGAGCTCATGGATGAGTTGTCATTGTGATCTTGAAGCAATTTTGGTTGGCCTGGCACTTCTCTGAAAGTTCACCACCTTTCCAAGTTTTCTTCATTTGTGGATAATGCTCTCGCCGTGGTTCGCTGGTGAGACCTTGGAAATAATGTAATGTAACGAATGTAATGAAATTGAACCATTTAGGGCAGGCAGGTTTGTACAGCAACAGTTTTTTCCTCATTAATAAAAGAAATCATCATTTAAAAACTGCACTTTGTATTTACTCGGGTTATCTTTATGTAATATTAAAATTTACTTGATCTAAATAATGTAACTGTGACAAACATGCAAAGAATATAAAGAAAAATCAGAAAAGGGGGCAAACATTTTCCCACAGCACTGTAACTCATTGATGGGCATCAGCTTATACTGTATGTATACAGAAAATCTAGAAATCGACACAGAAATTTGGTCCAATTCAGTCAAATTCCGACTCTCGGGAATAGGTGATCTCGACGGAACGCTGACATTTCTTTTCAAATTTGTGCCTCCTTTTGTCAAAATGAGATTAGATAACGATGTGAAATTTGTTATGAGCAGCACTTCCCAAGAAATTGCACAACATCCCGCTAACTGCTTAACGCTCGCAAACACGCCGAGGCATGCAGAGACTCAACTAGAGCATCCTGACTTTTATAACATTCAGCATAGTCATCGAATTCCGGTTTTTGCTACAGCTCTCAACGTCGAGGTGGATTATTAACTCCTTTTTAATCCCACATTAGCAGGTGTGGATTCATTTTCCTGTAACATAAATAACGTTTCTATTATTACACTCAAATTTGTATACAATATCAGCAAAAGTTTGTGGACACCTGACCATAATAATGGTATAATGGTCATTTTACATTAACTTCCTGTTATAATAATCTCCACTCTTCTGGGAAGATGTTTCACTAGACTTTGTACTGCCAGGTACTGATGTAGGTGAGGTGAGGAGGCCTAGGGCTTCCACTTTAATTCATTCCAAATAGGATGTTCAATAGAATTTAAGCTCTATTGCAGGCCACTCAAGATCTTCCACACACTTTGTCATGCAGGAACAGGTTTGGATCTCCTAGTTTAGAGCTACCACCTCCAAAGACATACAATTGTGTGCCTCCATCTTTGTCGAAACATTTTGAGGATGAACTACATATTGCTTGAAAAGTCCCAATATGTTTGCCCATGCAGTGAATGCCATCATTGTAGAAATCAATGTCTAATTATAAACAAAAGTTGTTTATAATTGTTGTTTAAAGTATGAAAGGATGTTTGGGTACCGTTGAAAAGCTTCGAGCAGTTGCTCAACAGCAGCATGGAGCCTGTGGAGGCAGCTGAGGGGGTCCTGGGGGGGCGACATGGAGCATGGCTCTACTGGACCCACTGAGTCTGGAGAGTAGCCAAGTGCTTTGAAAACAGCCGAGCTAATGGAGAAATTGAGCGAGAAACACAAGAGCAATATTTTTATCAGCGCCCTGCTACTTTTAAAGATGCTATAATTCATGTCGCTTTACAAATTAGATTTATGAAATTTCCAGGAAAAGTTAAACCTCCAGACTAAACTTGAAGACGTCATCGGACATCCGATTCACCTGAAGTTGCATAAGTTATGCCAGATGCTCTCGAACAAAGCCCACACTTCCTGTGGAGAAATTTGAGGAGGGGGAGCTACATCTTCAACAGCATCAGCCATCACAATGTCACTGTCTCGATCATCGTCTGGGGATTTCTGAGTGTGCAATCCAGTACATACACACACACACACACACACACACACACACACACACACACACACACACACACACACACACACACACACACAGTTACTTCTCTTTAAATAATCAACAACAGGATCCAGCCGTGTTACTGTTACCAACACAAACATTCATTTCTAGAAAAATCTTAACAAGAACTAAAACTTCTCATCCTTATTTTGATTTGCCTTGTTTGAGATCGGTGCCAACTACTCCTCCATACAGCCTGCATTTTCTTTGCTTTCTTTCAGGACAGACCAGCACACATTTCTGATAAGCCCTTATGTGCTAAATACATTGCTCATATATTTATTTCAAGATATACTATATTGATCCATGTGCAATCAGAGAAAAACGCTATCAGGGGCTCTATTATGGATAGTTAAAGAATTGAAAAAAGGTGAATTCAAACCTTAGCCACATCTGCTACTCCTGGGCCCCTGAGCAAGGCCCCTAACCCTATAGCTGCTCAGTTGTAGAAATGAGATACTAAATGTAAGTCACTCTGGATAAATGTAAATGAATAAGCCTCACCCTGGCTTGCAGTCTGTTCCTTAAGTTCTTCAGACAACTGAGGGAAGAGTCTACATGGCCACTGTATGGAGACCTGTGGCGCAGCGCAGTAAGAAGCTCCTCGGCTGTAGACACTGCATTTAGAAAGGAGCTGCACTTCACGGACACATCTACATGAAAAAGAAAGACGTGCACATTATGGTTTGAAATGTAGAGTTGATCTTATAATTTTATTTTTTTTTATTTTTTTTTTTACCAAAAATTTGATTTCTTTCATTATATCAAAGATCATTTGAAAATAACGTTGCTTTCGTTTTGTTTATTTATACTACTTGAATCTTCCAATATTGTTATCTATATATATATATATATCTATATATATATATATATATATATATATATATATATATATATATATATATATATATATATAAATGAAGGTCAGTCAATCCAAAAAATCTCAAGGACTTTAAATGCATCACCAAGTGCACTTTTCAAAACCATCAAACACTATGATGAAACAGGGAAACAGGCTCTCATGAGGACCGTTCCAGTAAAGGGTGCCCAAGAGCTACCTCTGCTGCAGTGGATAAGTGTATTAGAATTACCAGCCTCAAGTGGCAGACATAGCAGTGGAGACTGCATGAGTCAGGCCTTCATGGATGAACTGCAGCAAAAAAATACTTTGGAGGAGCAACAAGCAGAAAACACTTGCTTGGACCAAGAAACACAATTTCTACCTGCAAGAGTTAAAACATGAAGACAATAAACACTGAAAGAACGAAATAACTCCCCCGTAATGAAAGCCTTTTATATCCGACACACACACACACACACACACACACACACACAGTCGTTAGAGATCATTCAAAGATACATTCCCCACCCACTAACTCACACACGCAAATGCTAGGCACGCAAAAGACAGACCAGTACTTTTCCACTCCGCTTACAAACTCTTACAATGCCCCTTTTTCTTTTTTCTTTTTCACTTTGCCCACTTTCCCTCCCTCGCTCGCTCATTCTTTCTCTCCCTCTCACTCGCTTCGTCAGAAATGGCTCCCAGCCAAAGGAAACTGAGGAAGGAAAGCAGAGTCATGCTTGCACAAACTAGATGAACAAAACCAGGTCTTATACACAAGTCAGTCCACACAGACAAACACACACACACACACACAGACAAACACACACACACAGACAAACACACACACAGACAAACACACACACACAGACAAACACACACACACAGACAAACACACACACACACACACACATACCTGCACATTATCACTCAGTGTTAAATCTTAAGCTAAAACTCAAGACCTAAATCGGTTGATTTCTCCGTTTGATGCGAGTGGTTATGAAATGGGGCTAAGCACCAAGAATGGCTCATGGTGCATTAAGCCTTCTGGAAACTTCTATTCAAAATATATACATACAAAATCATCATCATCACCACCACCACAACATTTATGCCTTCATTCGCAAGAAGCATCAACATACGATGTTCCTTGCACCAACACTGTTGTTTGGCATCTTGATTAACGGCCTCTGGACCCGGACCGCAACATGTGCGGCACCTATCAGTAATAGGACGCGCTAGCCGCTTAGTATTGCGTGTAGTACTGCCGGGCTAGCATCCATTAAATACCTGTAACATTCAAAGACTCGGTTTGATGTAAACGCACCAGGTAGTAAATAAGCAGACTTAAAAAAACTAAAAAACTAAGAAAAAAACATGGACACAGTACACAGACACACACAGACACACATATACGCACTTGTGCGGAAAAAACTGCTAAGCGTCTTCACGCAATTGATCAGACTTCTTCTGAGAATGGCTCCAAACACAGCGATCCAGTGCTTCTCGAAACACTGAAACAAAGCCTCGAGACTCCAGGGAGGCTTCACGTAGACTATCTACAAAAAAAAAAAGAACACAATTTTTATGTAATAAAACATACAAATATTTCAGCTATTAATATTAGAAATAAACTGAGAGCAATGTATGAGATAAATAGCACCAAGTCCACTCTATGAAGAAGAGTATTGGGACACCTGATGTTTCCAGGCTTATGTGAATAAAATCTTTTATTGTTGGAATAGAAGCTCTCCTGCTATAGAGTTCTAACCCTAATAAACGCCTTTTGGATGAATTGGAACGGCACCCCAGGCCTCCTCACCTCACCTACACCAGTACATGACTTTACTGATACCCTTGTGCCTGAGCAATTAAATCCAGTGGAGCTGATTATAAAGGAGACTAAATGTGAAATATGTTCAAAAAACCCTATTGTCCACAAACTTTTGTTCATAGTGTATATTTTAAAACGATAGAACGACGGGGACAGAATAAAAATCTGTCATTGCTCCAATCAAAAAAATAAAAATAAATAAATAATGGTATAAAGGGTGTAAATATATATGTTTTCCTGTATATCTCTATTATAAAAACGACAAACAGCCTTCACACTTCCCACGCAGAATAATCGTCTCGTTTCGGTCGATTTTACACGGTAATTAACATTCGAGTGTTTCCGTGCAGGAAGGGCGGTGCTTTAGAAAGTGGTTATTGCCTGCAGGGGGAAAAAACCAAAAAACCAATCATTCGGTTTCTTGGAAGGTTTACGGTTCCGATGAACGGGGAAATTATTACCTTCCTTGGTGAGTCAACCATACAAGAAGAAAAAGTGTTCAAGATTGCAATCTGCATCTATATAGAAATATGGAATATATCTTAAAAAAAATTATAAAAAATAAAAATAAGGCCACCATTAATATATTCTAGTGTAATATTCATAATAATGTTACTAACAAAAATAAATAAATAAATAAATAAATAAGTATTTGGCAGTTAATTATTAATGTCAGAACTGGTACAACAAACCGATAGGGTGTGTGTGTATGTGTGTGTGTGTGTGTGTGTGTGTGTGTTTGAACCAAGGTCACCTCTAGCCACAGCTCTTCATACGCAGCCTCCATCTCCTCCTCCAGGACGGCCGACAGGGCGCTCTGCAGGCTGCTCTCCAGCAAAGACACGCACTCGCTCAGTTCCTTCTCCGTCTCCTTTCTCCTGCTCTCCTCTACCTCTCCGCATGACCTTTCTGCCTTTTCCGCTTCGACGACTGCGGAAAAGAAAATCGTTACCTACTCGTGAAGAGAGTGTAAGAAATAGAGAGCGCATGTATACTGGAAATAGTGATGCATGTCACCTTCCTGAGGTGACTTAAAGGGTGCTGAGTGATGTGGAGAAGCAGAAGTGTGGCCGTAGCGCTGATGTAGGAGCTCGGGGTTCACTTCCGCTTGCTCCTGTAGATCGGCTTTACTCGAGGCCTGAATTCCGCTCAGCAGCGCTTTACTACATAGGTTCTTATCGTTCCTACATGGAGTGGAAACGATGAAGGAAGTGGTGTCAGAGAACCAACTTATGATGAAGATGTGTTCCGATGACCCCATTGTAGCTTGAATTTGTTAATAATGAAACAAATTACGGCAAATAATTTAGCACACACACACACACACACACACACACAAAGACCCTTGTTTGAACGAGCACCAATCTCCACAAAATAGAGTGGAACATCTTCCCAGAAGATGATTCATAACAGCGCTATCCGACGGCAAGGCTGCCAAGGTCAATTCACACCAGATGTTTTGATAAAATACCTCAGTCAGGCCCGATAAGATTATTTATTTCATTATTTAACATTAAACTAATTGCTGCCGATTGAGACATTTTTATACAAACAGCAAGTTCCAGATGTTCTACAACAAGAACAGACACGTCCTCTTAAAGATGCCTGAACATTTCTATGTCTGGGATGCACAGCTTACGTGCACAGCATGATAGTGCCCTCTGGATACAACATCTTGTACTGCAGGCAGCACTGCAGCACTCGGTCATCGTTATTCTCGGCCTTCAGGCCGCCTGTAACAGGGTTAACAAACAGCGCCATCAGCTGGTGAGCTGCTGCATGAATTCTTACAGAAAAAAAATAAAAAATAAAATACAACAGCTCACAGGCAGCTTGAGATACTTCCTGCATGGATTGGCCCCAGAGACGCGGCTCTTGATTCTTCAGCGAGGTGTAGATGTAGTCAACAGCTGGCCGGGCTTTTCTTTCAACGTTCTTAGACAGTTTACCGCTTTTCAACGAGTCGAGCTCCTGAAGAACCACCCAGGGAACCAGGAGTGTTGGGAATCCCAGAGCTGTATCACAAAAAAAGGAAAATCTTCTCAAATGTGACAACAGGTCAGTAGGATGACTGAGTGTAAATAGTGTAGCTTAGAGTAACAGAGTCTCTCAGAAGTTAAGATGGGCAGAGCTTCACCAATCTGTGAAAAACTACAAATTGTGGAAAAATGTCAGAATAAGGTTTTTCAATAGCTCATCATTTATTGTACAAAATATAATTAAAAGATTCCAAGGATCTGGAAAAAATCTGTGTACGCAAGGTATAAGGGTTAAAATCAATATCAGATGCTTGTGATCTTCAGGCCCTCAGGCAGCACTGCATTTAAAACAGCCATGATTGGAAATGGAAATGCAAATCACAGCATGCGCTCATTAACACTTCCAGAAGTCATTCTCTGTAAACACACTTTGCCTTGTCATCCACAAATGCAAGTTAAAACTCTATCATGCACGAAGAAGGCATTCGTAAACATCATCCAGAAACATCCTCTGTAAGCCAAAGCTCATTTAAAATGTACTGAAGCAAAGTGGAAAACTGTTCTGTGATTTTGGAAACCATGGACACCACGTCCTCCGGACTAAAGAGGAGCGGGACCGACTTGTTTTCAGCTTTTAGTTCTACTCAGTATCTTTCTAGAAGAATCTGACACCAGACATACTCCCACCCATACATACTTCCCACACTCACTGACCACTTTATCAGAAACATGTGCTCATTCATGCAATGATCCAATCAGCCAATCATGCGGCATCATTCAGTAAATTGAATCGCACAGATACAGCTTCATGTTACTGTAACCATTTAGACAGTGATTTGGACACTCCGACGTCCATCTAGCAGGTGTCCAATAACCGACATTTTCACATCCTTTGATTGGATGGTCAGAGAGCTCAAATATATTCGTGTGGATTTAATAGCTGTTTTTTTATTCCACAACAGCTGACGGAGAAGCCATTGATTTTTTCAAATACTTTTTAAGAGAAAAGGTCGTCCAAAACTGTCTGTACTGCGTTTCTCTTTTATATTGATGGTGTCTATAGTCGTGGTTTAATAATGACACCATTAAGAGGTGGATTCATTCATTCAGGACACCCCCTAAAGGCCTGGTTGTGAAATGCATGACCCGATATCGGTAACCACTGTATCTTACCTCCAAGCCCATGGGATCGAATCTTCTTCACAAAGTCGAGGTGGCTGAGGAGAACATTGGTGTCGAGCACGATGAGCAGGTCCTGGTATTGCTTCTGACCTGGAGATCATACACACGAACATATCACAGACACACATTTTACTCATAAAGTACTTATTTTATAAAAGCTTGATTTTTGCTACATTTTTATTCAAGGAAGATTATTATTTATTGAATTGTATTATTTACTTATTCGAGACACAAAACCGAGTGCGATGGTGGAGCTCTCGGTTGCTGGGTCGACGTCCATGCTGGTCAGCTCTCCGTAACTTTTCTCCACATTCGTATGCAGTTGTTTGTTAGAGCGGGCCAGGTGCAACTCTTCAGCTATCTGCATCTATAGATGTCAAATAGCAACGGAAACCTCAAAGTGACTCTTTAAGACACACATTATAGCCTGAAGAACGGATAATTCCTTAAAACCTACCTCGAAATCGTCATTGGTGGTTCCCGTGCTCTCTGTAGAAACATCAGGACAGCTAGACTGGAGAAGAACATGCATTAACTACATTGCTAATTAAATGTGATGTACACAAAAGTATTGGGAGGTCAGACTTTTCCAGCCATAGGTGGTTCTTCCTCAAACTTTTCCCACAGACTTGGAGGTAAACAATTGATTTTCTTTTTTCTCACAGTCTAGATAACAACTCTCTTATTTGTCAATAGTTACCTCATCTCATTTTTTTTTTATTTGACAACAGGCATCATCTGCCACGCTTATCTCCAAAATGTACAATGCTTTCTCGTTATAATGATTTTATGGTGGCAAATCACTTTCATCGTTAGTTTTAAAAAAGAATCAACACATCGCAACACAACATATCAAAAAGTATTTAATAAACAAAAAGAAATAATGTGAATGTGATACAAAAAGTACCATATAGGATGAATTGGAACATCACCCCAGGCCTCCTCACCTCACTTCCATCAGTAATTGACATTACTAATGACCTTACTAATGAAATGTCAGAAATCTCCACAAAATCTAGTGGAACATCTTCCCAGAAGAGTGGAATCAAATGGCATGACTTACATGTTCTACCGAAGCGTTACTGCTGCTCCGGGTCTCGTTCATTCTGCTCGACTGCTCTAGCTGGACTGGAGAAGAAGCATAGCAAGGAACCGGAGAAGGAACCGGAGCAGGAACCGGAGAAGGAACCGGAGAAGGAACCGGAGAAGGAACCGGAGAAGGAACCTCTAGGAACCTTGTAGACCTCAATCTAGTGTGTTCCGGGGTAACCTTCATAGCTGGAGAGTCTATAATTTTCGAAGTCTTGCTGGTGATGGGAGACTTTGCAGCATTTTTCCAACTCGTCTCTACTTTTACAAGGCTAGACTTCTTCGGGATCTTGAAAGAGATTTTAAGAGAAGAAGAAGAGGAAGAAGACGGTGTTAATGGCTTGTCACTGGAGGATGAGGGTGACTCAGGGAGACCTTTGTCCTCTGTTTTCAGTCTGATATCTGGTATAAGTGAAGACGTTATGTGTTTAGACGTGTGTTGGCTCTGAATTTTCTCACGACCGCTGCTTTTCCATTCTGCGACACGTTCTTCATTTGGCCTCCTGCACCCCTTCTCCACTATCTCAAGTCTCTCTGGCTTGCCATCATCTGCTGGTTCTTTGAGAACATTTGCTGGTTCTTTGCGAACATCTGCTGGTTCTTTGCGAACATCTGCTGGTTCTTTGCTGGATCTTCGCTTGTCGACTGGGTGATCGTCTTCCTTTGATGCCCTTCGTTTCTTTCTCTTTTCTTCTGACTCAGCTGCACTCTTTCCAGGCTCACTTAAAGTAGACCTTCTCCTACCAAAGTCTTTGGCTGGTGCTTTAGGGATTTGGCTTCTGGAGCTCGTTCTTGAGGTAGATGTAGAAGCTTCTGAGGAAGAGTCCTTCACTGAGCTGCGCTCTCGGCCACGAGAGTCTTTGTTTACTTCCGATTTCGCCTTTCTGCTTTCTCCCTCTGAAATTTTGTACTTTCCACTTCTTGTCATGATGTCTTTAGATGATCTTGGACAGTCTGGTCTTGTGCTATGGAAAAAAGAAAGACATATTCTGGGTCAAGACCTATTGACAGTTAGGTCTGAAGACACATTCCAGAAAGTATTAAACACAGGATTTCTGCAGGTTTCACAAAGTCAAATTTGAGACACTTTTTAAGACCATTAAGAATGAAATTTAAGACCACTAATTTTAGGTTCGGTTCATACTGTATGTGTACCAAATGCATTCCTTTTTACATGCAGGACATAGTAAATATCCGAGTTCCCTTTAGGAACATACTAAGTGGCGGACCGCAAGTTTGTTTAGTTTCCGTCTCGCACTTTTATTCATTATTATTTTTACTAATAAAGATACACAACAATGCCATGGGTATAAAGAAACTAGAGTTAGCGCAGTGTCATTGTGGCCACTCGCTCTGTACCGGAAATAAGATTTGTTTAGCGCATGCATAAAAACGCTATAGCACTAGCCCCTAACCAGGAAGTGGCTAGCGGCTAACGCTAGCGCTATGGATTCTTTCGAGTTTTATGTCCAGCTTCAAGAATTTCTCTTAAAAGAAGAAAATCATGACAATTTCACGTATCGAGGAAGCGAATTAATGAAAGATAAAAGGAATGAAGACATTTGTAGACGAGTATGCTGAAATAAGCTCTTACATACACGTCTGTATTACCAAAATAGGGTCTAATAAACTATTTAATTTAATGTTTTTATTTATTATCAATTTGATATATCAAAATATATTATCAATTTAATCAATCAAATTAAAAGTGTATTGCATTCATTAGATTTATAATTATATATAGATATATTTAATTATATATTTATATACTTTTTTTTTCCTCCCCCTATTTGTATTTATACATTGTAACTGTGTATATACTGTTATTGTAGTACATGTATATTTCTCTTTTTCATATATTTGCATTTATTTTTATTTCTTTGTCTTGCTGCTGTAACATAGAAATTTCCCCACTGTGGGACGAATAAAGCTTTATCTTATCTTATCTTATCTTATCTTATTTTATATGTATATCTCACCTTCTCACATGCTTGCTCTTGTCCCTGGTACTGCCTCTGTGTCTCTCCATGTCCTCTTTTCTCTAAAGCAACATAATCACAATATAACAAATAAAACTTTTGGTAAAAATAAACTGTACCAATGTAATGAATTAGGAATCTCGCCATCGTTACCTGATCCTCGCTGGACGACGGCGATGATCTGCGTTTCTTTCGCTCTTTCTTATGCTTCTTGGATTTGCTCCTTTTTCTGGACATTGCTGCTGCCTGTGAGGGAAAAAAAAGACAACAGTGTGTGTATGGATCTAAATAAAATCTATAGTTGTGGGACAAATTAGAGGGGACCAGGTTTTAAACATGAAAATATAGATTTGATTTAGTGGGCAGATGTAACATATGAGAGAGAGAGAGAGAGAGAGAGAGAGAGAGAGAGAGAGAGAGAGAGAGAGAGAGAGAGAGAGAGAGAGAGAGAGAGAGAGAGAGAGAGAGAGAGAGAGAGAGAGAGAGAGAGAGAGAGAGAGAGAGAGAGAGAGATACTGTAGATGGATGGATAGATGGATGGATGAATGTGCAATGTATGTTGTTGACAGTGTGAAGTGTTGAATGGGGAGGCAATAATGGACAAGCAACTCTCCATTGTTTGTAATGTTTTTATGATCACACTTATTGTGTCACCCAGATGAACATGGGTTTCCCTTTTAAGTTGAGTTCCTCTAAAGGTGTCTTCCTCAAACCATCTAAGGGAGTTGTTCTTTGCCATAGCTACCCCAGGTTTGCGCTTTGGCATGCCCAAATCAAAAAAAAATCAACCTACTGTTGTTGCTATAGCCTCAAAATTCCACATTTACACCAGGAGAAAGCACTAAACCACCTAATTTGCTTGTTTCCATGGTCCATACTTTCATAGTGATACTTAAAGGTGGTTTACAGCAGGTCCCGTAAAGTCCTGAGATCCTTGACACTCGCCGGACTCACAATAAACCCAAGAAAGTGCACAGTTTTGTATCGATTGACGTTCAGGCTTCCAGAAGCGTCAATAACACAGCGGTGATTGGAGACTAGTTCCAGGAGGTAGAAATGAATCTTGCTTGGTGGATCGGGAGCCTATTCTTGGAATCCCAGGTGCATCTTCACCATACACACGTGATCACACACACCTTGGAGTACGTAACTGACCATAATCCACGTACCTGCATGTTTTCAGTAGTTGAAGCCACTGGAGAAGTGAAGAAGTTCTAATAAGCAATAATCGTGGAGCTGTGAAGAGGCAGAGTGCATGTTACTGTGCATGTAGGTGTACGAACAATGTAGGTCGTATATGTAATTTATAGAAATGATGGTATGGACCATAGATAATGTGGAGGCTTCATAGGAAGCTTCTGGAGCTGGTTTATAAATTGGTAAGGAAGTTATGGTGGGTGTAAAGTGATATTCTATGGTTTTAGGGTGTTTTTCTGCATTTTTATAAGGTGTTATGGATAAAATAACATCTGAGTGGACGACAGATTGTCGTCTTTCTACAATTTCAAGGTTTGTTTTGGGGGTATGAATGAAAGTGAGATGATTCACACCCATACTCTGGTCACCCCATAACTTCGTTTCCTTCTTCTTCTTCTTCTTCTTCTTCTTTCGGCTGCTCCCATTAGGGGTCGCCACAGCGGATCATCCGTCTCCATACCACCCTGTCCTCTACATCTGCCTCTTTTACACCAACTACCTGCATGTCTTCCCTCACCACATCCATGAACCTCCTCCTTGGCCTTCCTCTTTTCCTCCTACCTGGTGGCTCCATCTTCAGCATTTTTCTACCAATATAATTCATGTCCCTTCTCTGCACATGTCCAAACCATCTCAATCTCGCCTCCCTCACCTTGTCACCACAACATCCTACATGTGCTGTCCCTCTAATAAACTCATTTCTAATCTTGTCCATCCTCGTCACTCCCAACGAAAACCTCAACATCTTCAGCTCTGCTACCTCCAGCTCCACCTCCTGTCTTTTACTCAATGCCACTGTCTCTAATCCATACAACATCGCAGGTCTCACCACAGTCCTATAAACTTTCCCTTTCATTCTTGCAGATACTCTTCTACTCTTCTATCACAAATCACCATAACTTCGTTTCCATCTTGCTAAAATGAAATCTTGAACATATAAGTACTCAAATGTGCTCATCGTTTTACCCAAACTTTCAATTATAAACGTTTTCTACGCCACTTGGATTTAAAACAGAAAGAAAATATCACTTGCCAGACTTTGAATCTCTTTCAGCTTCTCCAATGTTACTCTCCTGCAAGCCACTCGTACACAGGATTGCGATGTAGCCCTAACAGCCAATGAGAGCGCCGCAAAATTCTGCGCTAACCAATTACAGCGGTAAGGGCGGGATTATCTCAATGTGGGTGGGAGTTAAATAACAAAAAACCTGTTTCGTTTTCAAGATTGTGATTGAGCAACTCTGATGTCACGTGTCATACAAGGAGGCGTAAGATTGGCTAGGTTGAGATAGAAGCGTGAACAAGGAGGATTGTGATTGGAGGCATTTTTTTGTAAGTGAAAAAGTCAGTGTTTCGTTTATTTTTAAAATATTATTTTTTTTATTCATGATCATATATTTCCAAACAACAGCATATATATTTTTGTAAAAAAAAAAAAAAAAGGATGAAATATAAATGAAATTCGAATTCGAATACTACTACTACTACTACTACTACTACTACTACTAATAATAATAATAATAGATAAAATGTAAAGAAAATAGATTAAAAAAAAAATCAAGAATAAATTCAACAATAATAAAACAAATACAATAGCAATTGTATTTAAGTGGAAAAAAGAAAAATAATAAGATATAAGATATATATAATAAAACTTAAACATTGTACGTTGCTACTGAAGAAATTCAAAATAAAAAAAAATGGATATGGAATTATGGAATTAAAAGCGTGTTAAATTACCCAGAAAATGTTTCATATTTTCGAATCTTTAAAGTAACCACATTTTGATTTGAAAGCACAAATCAAATGAAAGCATCAAATGAAAGCATTTACACATTCTTGGCATTCTCTCGGTCACCTGGAATGGTTTTCCAACACTCTTAAGAAGTTCCCACAGGTGTTAAGTGCTTGTTGGCTGCTTTTCCTTCACTCCTCAGTCCAACTCATTCCCAAACAATTTGAACTGGTTTTAGAATTTTGATTGGGTGATTACGGAGGCCAGGTCATATGATGCAGCACTCAATCACTATGCACAAAGTAAATAAATAGCTTTTATGCTGTATAACCCAGAGGTGTGTTTGGAAACCTTTGCTTGTTGAAAAATAAATGATGGTCCCACTAAGTGCAAACCAGATGTGACGACTTGTCGTTGTATTAACAGTGTCTTTAATATTAATGTACAATGTTAAAAATAATAAGCATAAAAAAAAATGAAGGAGAAGGTGTGTCCAAACAACTTTTTCATAATATTGAGATGAAACACATTTCTGCAGCTGGAGATATCAGACATCCTTGTTTAATACATCTACCGGCCTGGAAATTGTGCGAGGTTCCTTGTAGTAAACAAAATTAACCTTCTAAAACATTTGTAACCATAAACTAATGTTTCATTTGTTTAAAATTATAAAGCATTTACTATCAAATTTTTGTCATGAAGCCTGATTCCTCTTTTACAGATAAATGCGTTGGCTTGTATTATATAAATGCAATTATTTACAGCAAGCAAAAAAATGTAAATGATTATATAAACGAAATTCCACAGCTACTTGTGGCTACTTGTGGCTTCTTCTGGATTGTGCCAAACTCTGAGGAAATCTGGTGGTGCTTCAAAGTTCTATGAAGTTACTGAGCAACTCATGAACTATAAGAATGGATTTATAATGGCATTATAATATTTTTTATTTTTTATTTTCTCATGATCATGACCTAATTTTCTCATGATTTCGATATAAACCGCACCGGGGCTCCACCACAAGCCCACACCCACTGCCATTAATGTATTGGTTATCACCCATGATGGTGCTTCTAGAACATGCTCTTATGCCGAATACACAAAAAGTTGTGATCACGAGAAAACAAGAAACACTGGAGGAAATAAGAAGACATTTTTGTGCCTAACATACTGTGAGTTTTCAGCATTATTTTATATACAGACGGTCCCCACTTTACAAACAACTTACAAACAATTCATAGTACGAACAGTCGTTCAGAACGTAACTCGTTCGTAACTTGGGGAGCGTCTGTATTCACTGTGGATTATTTTGTCATAATGCGGGCGTATTCAGTTTCCTCTCCATCGATGATCTGGACCCGTGTTGCTTCAGCTGTGTTTACATGGGATACAGTAGAGTAAGTAACATCAGGCACATTCTGAGGAAAAACAGAACATGAAAATTATACATAACAAAATATAAATTCTGTGTCTTTTACTGTTGACTCATGAAGATAAAAATGCAGCTGAACCCAAGCCCACATGTGCACCAACCTGATCTTTCTGATTTCCTTTACGATCTGGACGTCCTTCAGTAATCATGTTCTCTTCACTTCTTCCTGCTAAAGAAAAAACACTCAAATCACACCTCTTGTAGGAACTATAGAATTTCACTATGTGAAGTAATCAGGTAAAGTGTGGAAGCTGCTGTTCTGCTTCAACTCACATACATTAATGTTTCATTTAGCAGTAAAAACATCTTATTGTATGACAGTGACTTATTTAGTCACTGACCAACCTGCCCCGATCTAATTCCCAAAAGAACACACAAAAACCTCCACAATAATATTTTGTGTGTGTGTGCATGTGTGTGTGTGTGTGTGTGTCTTTTGTACCTTTGCGTCTCCAACAAATAAACGCCACTACACCGGGTATCACCAACAGTAAAACTGCCACAATGCCAAAAACTGTAATAAAACACAACAAAAATTTTTATTAAGTTATAAATGTAATACAGTTTTATTTGTTAATTGTTGATGAAAAGCTTTGGCACCTAGAAGGAAGCTGCTGGACTGGTTAACTTGTTCTGGTGTTTTTGAGGATGCTGCAGGTTGAGACTTTGTTGTTGTACTCTGGGGCTGTACTGATTTACATGTTGTGTCTGTTGTCCTCGATGTGGTTGAAGTTTTTTGTGTTCCTACAGAAAAGAATGAAAAAACCTGATTAAGTTTCAGATTAGTTGACTCACGTCTCATTATTATCACGTATCATTAAGAAATTTCCCCACTGTGGGACGAATAAAGGTTTATCTTATTATGTTTATGAAAATGGCTTGAGAAACCTTTAAAACACTATGCTTGGTGTGTGTGTGTGTGTGTGTGTGTGTGTGTGTGTGTTTTATGCTTCTGCGCCCCAAAATAAATGCCACTACACAGCAGAAACAAAACCATATGAATGCACAAAACTGTTTAATAAACACATAATATAATGTAAATCTTATAGTAGTGATTAGTTTTTTATTTGTGATTAAAAATTGAAATTATGTCAGAGGGAAACTGAGTGTTTGTTCTTTTTCTGTATTTTTACCTTGTGTTGTTGAGGATGATGAAGGTGGTGAGGTTGTTGTTTTACTCTCAGGCTGTACTGATGAAGGTGTTTTTTCAGTTTTTCTCGATTGTGTTGAAGTTTCTCTTCTTCCTACTGAACAGAATCACAAAAATTAATGAAACTAATAACTGTTTGTATCACTGTTAGTAATATGACACATGACACTGGAGTAAAACATGCTCACAGTCATTAATGACAAAAATGTACCTTTAACAGACAGACTCAGATCTCTGTGATCAGCCTGTGCAGAACATCTGTAGTCTCCCTGATCCTCTTCAGTCAGGTCTGATATGAGTAGAGAGAGGTTTCCTGGAGAGTTTTTACTGACCAGTTTCACTCTGTTACTGTGATGTCCAGTCTGTTTAGGGTAAATTTCCTGAAAGTTGTTTTTATTAAACGTCCATGTTACCATCTTCGGGTCGTTCTGTAGGTCAGTGCAGACGCAGGGCAGCACTACAGACTCTCCTATGAACCCAGTCACCTCCTCTACCCCTGTCTTCTTCACCAGCTCACAGCCTGTAAACAAAACATTTACAGGTAATAATAGAAATACTGCAATTATTAATATTCCCTGTTTGTAAATCACAACATTTTCTGCTGCAAACCAGAAGAGATTTTTAAATAATGTGACAATCAGCTGTTTAAATTCTCTACATGAATACAATATCAGGACTCTGATACCCAACACTGAACTTATACTGGGTTCTTTATATTTAAATAACTGCTGAATCTACAATTATCTTTAACATCAGTTTGTACAGTAATAATAATAATAATAATAATAATAATAATAATAATAATAATAATAATCCAATATAAGATGTACAGACTGTGTTTCTCAGTGTGAATGTTAAGTTATAACACCTCGTCTAGTGACAGATTTCTGTAGACATTAAAAGGTGTTATGACGTTTTTCAGGTCGACTTTCTTTAGATCATTATGTAAAGTGTGTTATGTAGATTTTCTCTGACTGTAAATTACAGTGAGTTTGGGGTTTAATGTTTTGTCACATAACATATAATTCTGATGTATCAGATATTTACATAAACTTTAACTTTTATAGATTTACATTCAAATTCACAAAACAATGTGACAGTGACATCGACTGAAGACTTTATTAATGTTTATGTAGGTTTATGTCTGTTATAATGAAGGGATTATACAGGTGTCATGGAGCTCTATAAACACTACAGTGTTACCAAAATAAATCATAGATTAGACTGAGAAATCTGTCACATCCAATCTGATAGCAGTCCACAGTTTCAGGTCAGTCTGATTTTCATAATCAGTATTTATTGTTATTTATAACTTGATATTCACAATATGAATTTAAATTCCCCTTTAGTTATGATAAATGGAGTAAATATTTTATTACATTTGTAACTATAATTCATTTGAAGGATCATCAAGTCTGCTTTCACAATAAATATCAACTTTTATTGTGTATTTAAATGTTTTACCTTTAACATAAAGCTTAAAGTCTCTGTGTTCCTGTAATCCTGTGCTGCACCTGTAGTCTCCCTGATCTTCTTCTCTCAGGTCAGATATGAGTAGTGACAGATTAGCAGGAGAAGTGTTATTAAACAGCTGATATCTGCCACTGTAGTGTTCATCATTTAACACAGTCCAGTGTCCTGTTCTGAAGGTCTCCCAGGTGAATTTCTGAGGTTTGGAGTGCAGGTCAGAGCAGGAGCAGGGTAACAGCACTGAACCACCTTTGTGTTGTGTGATTTCTTTGTGATATTTAACAGAAAGAGCACAGCCTACAGAAACAAACACACAAAACATCACAATCTACTAAATAAAATACGCAATACAATATTATAAAATGTTTTTTAAAACACAACATGCAAAAAATTGGAAGAAGAAATAAAACAATTTCTGTACATTTAAATCTCAGATCTCGTTTCTCAGCCCAGTTCCTACAGTAACTACTGTGTGTGTTACACTTTCCTGTGCTCATGTGTGTATTATTTCTTTTAAATTCCAGAGTGAAATGTACACATAGGCAGCTCTGGTTAGACACCATGTTACAACTCCATGTGAAAATAAAGAGCACTTGGAGAAAGTAAAACTACACAATGTGCAGATTTCTTTCACCTGTTTCCAGTTAGTTTTCTACAGTTACTTAAACACATTTCTCATCACTATGATCACTTTTTCAAAACTCTTCACAGTTTTCTTTCCCAGTGTGCAGCTCAGTACAGCAGTTAATCTCACATCCATAATGTACTATAACTATCAACCCTTCACCTCCAAACCAACTCATTCTACCAGAACACTAGTAAAGACTCTCTCAACAACATATACTGTACCTGGAGGAAAGCAGATAGGAGAATATGTTGTAGCTGAAATAAATAAAGTTCCAGGTGTGTGTAGTTTAATGGGTTCGTTTTAATCTCTATTTCTTTTTCTTTACATCACAGAAGCGCTTTTTCACAGCATAAACACACTGCATATTTTTACTCACTTCCACAAACTTAACATTTGTAATGTATTTTTTCCCAATACATTAGAAACATTCACATTACATAAACTGTTATTATAAAACCCACATTTAGCAGATACACACACACACACACACACACACACACACACACACACACACACACACACACACACACACACACACACACACACACACACACACAATTTAGCCAAGTCAGTCCACTTACTAACATGTTTGCTCAATTATTTGTGCCACGTTGACTTTAATTAAATTTTTTTTATTAGATTTTTTTCTTTTTCAATTAAAACATGCAAGAATTCAAAGGTTATAAACTGTAACTTATGCATGACGTAGGAAGTGAAGATGGTGGTCAGTGACTGAGAGGCAGCAGAATAAGGTGTGAAATTCACACGCATCTATTGACAGCTAAGACCCGAATAAAGAAGTGACGTATTGTGTAGTTACAGGAAAATGTATCTAAACCAGTCCACTTACTGTTTGCTCAATTAAATGTACCAGTTTGGTTTAAATTAATTTACTTTGAAATTCGATTTTTTCCTTTAAAAATTATTTAAAAAAATAATCTATAAATGTGAATTTAGTATTAAAACATGCAAGAAACCAGTGGTAATAAACTGTAACTTATGCATGACATAGGAAGTGAAGATGATGGTCAATGACTCAGAGGCAGCAGAAAGAGGTGTGAAATTCACACGCATCTATTGACAGCTGAGACCAGAATAAAGAAGTGACAGACTAGATATATAGATATAATTCAGTCAATGTGTAAAAAACATACACTGTAAATAATCTCACTGTAGAATCCTCCTTATTCATTATCCCACCTCTCTTCATCAGTACATTTTACACTGAAGTTAATCAGGAAGAAAAAATCCACATGATCAAAGCTGAACAGGTCTCAAAAAGGACTTTATAACACAAGGCATGATGAGTAGATTTACCTTGTGTATAAAAATAACTGCTGTTCTCTGGACAATTTAACTAGAAGTGCACAGCTATTAATATTATAACACTGTAGTATGTAAAGTTGTTGTTAATTAAAACTCCAAATTAATACATCTGACAGTGTTTGGGTGGTTGTTCAGGAACAGGGCTGAACTACGGCCTACTGTAAACCCAATCTGTACAGAAAGTACATTAAATAAACACAATGCAGCTGAACTATGAACTGTATAATATTCTCTCTCCTTTCTGTAATAGAAAATAGAAAATATCTTCACTCACCTGCAGCCATTTGAAAAACAACAGACAAAAGATACAAGCACTTCATCATTACTGATTCTCCTGCTCACACACTCACACACACACCAGTCCCCAACTGTGAAACTGTCACACTGAGTTTCTCTGTATAATTTTCAGGAAACCACAACAACCAATACATCGTTTCTCACTTCTAAAAATCTTCTGCATCACTCATTCCATGACTCTATTTACATATTATATAGAGCTGATATTTATTCATGTGTGTTTTTATTTTCTGTAATTTGTAGGCTTATTTTCAATGTAATAATTGATCATTGATCTGGTGACAAACTTAAGATGAATGTCCCATGTGTGAGGTAAACTGCAATCAGAGACAAGAAATGAGTGGTAAGTGTGATTCGTTATTAAATTCGAAAGAAATAAAAAAAAAGTTTTATAGTATTTAATGTCTTCAGTTAGTAGAGTTTTAATAACTTAAATATAACCATTGTAAAAAACATTACATTAGTAACCATTGCGTGACTAAATGGCGACACCACGTGGAATAAAGCTGCTACTACATCATCTCAAGCGCTTTACAGTTCCCTTTCAGGAACTCGAGCTGTGTCGAAACGCTATGGGAACGCCCCTGCGTGACCACGCTCTGAACCACGTGTGAAATCTAGCCAATAGGCAAGCCGTGACTTCATAGACAGGCGACGTCGCGTAAACCAGGAAGCTACAAGATGGCAGTGCGGTGGTAGCGACATTAGCTTCTGCTCGTTCAGGTAAGCGCTTTGAGTGTGTTATCTGTGCAGTCATGAGCTTATATGCAGGCAGAATTCCGTCTGCGTGTTTCCTGCTTGCCCCGATTCATTTCGGGGGGGGGGGGGGGGGGTGTGACACGCAGCCGATGTGTTGTTTGCTTAGCTTAGGAGTGGGCTTAGTCGGCTCTCGAGGGTATCGGTTGTTAGCATTTTAGCCGTTTGGCTATGCGCTCCCGGCTGCGAGGCGAGCTCCCGTTCCCCGGGGATTGCGCTCGTTTTGTGGTTCCTTCGCTGGTGTGTGACGCTGTGCTCCGTATTCTTCCTCCGAGGTGGATGAAATTTCGGGAAATTAGGGGAAGCATGCCTGGCAGCTGCTTTTTCTCCCGGTGCGGGCGGCGCAGCATTGCAGGTCTCTCTCTCCAAGGAGGATGAGATGATGGATGCTAGCAAGCCTGCGGACTCCTAACAGCCTGTGCTGTATGTGGAGCTCCTTGAGGTCGTGGCACGGGCCGGACTTAGCTTGGATTTAGCTTGGCCGGTCGTGTGGCAGATGCAGCGCGCACCCAGTGAGATGGTTGTGCGTTTCCTGCGCCCTGTGTCACAGCCTCAGCGCCTTCCCTGATCTGCACACTGAGGTTTCTGGGTCCTGGGAGGCCCGTGTGCGCGCGTGCTTTTCCGATGTTCTTTCGCTGTGCGCGAATGTTGTTGGAGCTAAGTGGGGTGGCTACGGGACGATGCCGCTTGTGGTAGAGACGCTAGCTAGCTATCTCTCCTCGAGTGTTGCGTCTGTGACGGCTATCAGTTTGCCTACGTAGAGCCGCTTGGCTCTGGTGGGTAGGGCTACGCGGCAGGTCAGGCTACAGGTTGCTTCCACACGATGAGTGTGTTGCAGGCATACTGGGCTGGCCTGCTATGGGGGATGATGCGAGCTTCCTTCTGAGCGCCATGGTGTCCCCTCCTGGTCTGACCTGGTAACGCTGTAGGTAAGGGCGATTGCTGGCGGGTTCAGGAGACCGCGGTGGCGTTTCAGTGGTAGTTCCTCGCTGCTCCGATGGGGCTGCTCGGCAGCAGCCTCGCCCTGGTACGTCCAGGCACAGTGAAATAGCCCGGTGAGAGTATTGCCACCCGATTCCCGCGGGGAGGTCCTAGGGGCCCATGGCGACACTCTAAGCACGAGGAGGGGCTGGACGGCCTGAGGGTCGTCCCCGCCTCTAGTGAACGGGCTGTGGTGCGTAGGCCTGATGGCTTGCATCTTGGAGGGCGGTGCGCACCTCATGCTACGGTGCTCGTCCCTCCCTGGCACCACCGGGAGGCCGGTCTGTCGGCCCTGCCACAGGGTGTTCAGGACGCTGCCTCCCTTTAGCGGTTAACTCCCTTATTTCTGCCTGGAGGTTCGTTGCGGATGGGGGTCATCCGCTGCCTCTCAGGGGGCTTCAACAACCGCAGTGCGCTGCTCCTGCTGTTCGGGTTCAGGAGGACTGTCTGCTAGCCCTGCCACGGGTCGTGTTCAGGGCGCAGCTTTCTCCAGCGGTTTGCTCCCCGTATTCCGCCCGTATGGTTGCTGCGGATGGGGGGGATCCGCCGCCTCTCAGTAGGTGTAGTCGGCTGCAGTGCACCGCTCCAGCTGCTCTGAGTGGGTCAGGGGCCAGCCCCGAGGGGTTGGTTCTCCCTGTGGAGACTTTCTGTCAGTCTTGAGGGCTGCCTGGAGTCTCTCGGGGGTCCTGCGTGGAGAAGGGCTGCGCGATTCGGTTCGCGTCTTCTCCTCCCCGGTTCAATGGGGTGTGTCCCACCCTGGTGGGACCCGTTCAGGCTCTGGTCCTGGGACAGGTGGTGCGTGCTCTCCTGAGGAAACGGGCCATCAAGGTGGTTCCCTCCTCCTTGTTCAGAGAGTCAGGCTGCTACAGCCCGTGCTTCGTTGTTTCGAAGAAGGACGGTGGGTTGCATCCCATTCTGGATCTCCACTCCTTGAACCACTCACTTTTGAGGCTCGGGTTCAGGTTTCTCGTTTAGAGAGGTCGTGTCTCAGGTCAAGTCCGAGGACTGAATGGTCATACGTTAGATCTGGAGGTTGCATGCTCCCATGCAGCCGTCCTTCACCGCCCACAGGAGGTTCCTGAAGTTGCTTTCGGGGCGAAGCTTACCAATATCGGTCCTTCCGTTCGGCCTAGCGCTCTCACCCCCTGCCTTCACAGAGTGCGTGCCTTCACCCCGTGCCTTCACTGACCCCGCTGCGGCTTCAGGGCATCGGCATTTTGTATTATTTCAACGATTGGTTGATGTTGCATGAAGGTACTGGGGTTCAGACTGAAATGCCGGGTAAAGTGTACTTTTCCCCAGAGCGGAGAACCGCTTTCTCGGCGTGGTGTGGGACTCGGCCGGGTTAAGGGCACGGCCGTCTCCCGCCCGGTTTGAAGTCATCCTCACTGCAGTCAGGAGGGTAGGAGCAGGCCAGCCAGTCACTGTGAGGCAGTTCCAGAGGCTGCTGGGTCTTATGTTGGCAGCGTCCAGTGTTTTCCACTCGGCCTTCTCCGCATGTAGCCCCTCCAGTGGTGGCTCCGGGGCAGGAGGGTTCTCCCCCTGAGGGAGTCTGTATCGTACCATCAAGGTCTCGCGGTGTGCCCTTAGAGCCTTGGTTGCATGGTAGGACCCTACGTTCTGTCCCGAGGCCCCGTTTTAGGGACTCCTTGTCGTCACATAACGCTAACGACGGACGCTTCCCTCACGGGGTGGGGGGGCGGTCATGAGTTGCCACTCCGCCCGGGGTCTGTGGAGCGGCCCACGTCTCTTGTGACACATAGGTTGCCGGGAGATGCTGGCAGTGTTGTTGGGGTTACAACACTTCCTCCCAGTCCTTAGAGATCAGTATGTGTTGGTCCGCGCGGACAATACTGCGGTGGTCTCCTACATCGACCACCAGGGGGGCCTCCAGTATCGCCCTTGCAAACAACTGGCGCAGGAGGTACTCTTGTGGTTGGATGTCTGAGCAGACGCCCTGTCGAGACAGTGGCTGCCATGGGACGGTCTTGGCCGAGGCTACGCCTGTACGCCTTTCCCCCAGTCGCGCTGCTCTTGGGAGTTCTGGAATGAGTTCGCCGGGAGGAAGTCTGTCTACTCCTGGTAGCACCTCGATGGCGGGCGGAACCCTGGTTCACCCCCGCTCGGGGTTGTGGAGGCTGTGGCCCCTAAGGGCCCGATGGCGACTGTTCGCGTCACGGTGTGAGCACCATGACTTGGACCCAGTTAACTGCCCGGTCGGTTCAGTTCTGGTGTTTTTGCAGGTACAGTTTGCCGCAGGGTTAACCCCTTCGACCCTGAGGGTTTCCGTGTTCGCTGGGTAGGTCCCATTGGTGACATGTTTCCTCCGCGGCGCCCGGAGGCTGTGGCCCGGGACGCGACTCAGAGTGCCTGTCTGTGCTTACCTTCTCTCTTTGCAGAAGCTAATGTCGCTACCACCGCACAGCCATCTTGTAACTTCCTGGTTTACGCGATGTCGCCTGTGACGTCACGGCTTGCCTATTGGCTAGATTTCACACGTGGTTCAGAGCGTGGTCACGCAGGGGCGTTCCCATAGCGTTTCGACGCAGCGTCTCGTTCCTTCGGGGAACTAGGGTTACGTTCGTAACCTAGAGACGTTATCTTATAACATCTGAGCAGTTAATGGTAGCTCAAGAGCCATGTTCAAGGGCCCAGGATCAGTAGTTTGGTGGTGCTGGGATATTAAATACAAAGCTACCACTTCTATATATCTGTCTGGATTACAGCATTTATATATTCATATATTTTTCTTCATAGGAAATTGGGCTAGATCTATCCCACTAGTCATTCGTCAATGTGTATTGCAATTCCCCAGTTCACCACTAGGTGTAAGAAGAAGATTTTTAATGAGATTAATAGGAGGGTGAACAACCTAGAAAGGGGCCACATCAGTGGAACACTGGCCTGCATCTGCTAAATAAAAAAAAGAGAAAATCATAAATCACTCCACACTGGTAGATTGAACACATTTTAATATGTGTGTTGCGAATGAGCACATTGAGAATATTAACATTTAGTCGGCTCCAAAACACATCCAGCAAAGAAACAGGCCATTTTTGTACATGTCCACCCTCCTCACACATATTGTCGTATTCTGGTATTATTTTTATATTACAAATACTGACAGTTCATCAATTTGTGACTTTATTGAATGACTTTATCTCATCATACACAAGCACAGGAAGATATCTGGGTGATTTTAGACAACTCACAGACAATATTCTCATGGTATTTTAATGACATTGTGAAACACTTAAAAGCACAGATCAACTTCTAAAATTACTTTTCCCTCTCTCATAGGATGATACCACAGTATATAGTAGGGGTGTAACGGTACATGTATTTGTATCGAAAGTTGTCATATACATACTCTGGTCACCCCATAATTTGAACTTTGCTTAAATCTTGCTAAAATGAATTCTTTACCATTAAAGTACTCAAAATTGCTCCTCATTTTACCAGAACTTTCAATTATAAACTTTTATCACGCCACTCATATATAAAAACAGAAAGACACTTGCTAGACATTGAGTCTCTCAGCTATCCAATGTTAATCTCCAGCAAACCACTCGTACAGTCAATGAGAGCGCCGCACAATTATGTGTTAACCAATCACAGCGCAAAGGGCGGGATTATGCCAATGTGGATAGGAGTAAAAAAATAAAAAATAAACCGGTTTCTTGATCAAAATTGTGATTAAACAACTCTGATAATAAGGTGTAAGATTGGCGAGCTTGTGACAGGAGCGTACAATTGTTTTTTTAGATTTATGATAATATATTTCCAAACGACAGCATATTATTACAAGGAAAAAGATGAAATATAAATGAAATTCAAATACTACTACTGCTACTATTACTACTAATGATAAACAGATACAATAGGAACTGCATAAAAAAATAGATAAAAAATTTCAACATCAATAAATTTAATAATAATAAAAAAAACAAATACAATAGCAACTGTATTAAATAGAAAAAAAAAACGATAAAAATAGGATTTTATTTCAATATTGTACATTAATACTAAAGGTGAAAATACTGCAATGTGAAAAAATATGCATAAAAAATTATGTAGTAAATTAAAACGTGTTTAATGACCCAAAAAATGTTTCTTCAAAGTAACTACCTATTGCTGTGAAAGATGTACACACTTTTGGCATTTTCTTAGTCACCTGAAATGCTTTTCCAACACTCTTAAGAAGTTACCAGAGGTATTAAGTGCTTGTTGGCTGCTTTTCCTTTACTCCGTCCAACTATCCAAACCATTTCAACCGGATTTAGATCAGGTGGTTATAAAGGCCAGGTCATATGATTCAGCACTCAATCACTGTCCTTCTTGAATAAATACCTTTTATATAACCTAAAACAAATGATGGTTTCACTAAATGCAAAAGAAAAACGTGTGTCCAAACAACTTTTTCATTATATTTTGATGATCTACCAATATGGAAATGATGCAAGGGCCCTTGTGGTAAACAAAACCATTTGTAACCATAAACTAATTCATAATTTAATAAAAATCATAAATTCTTCAATATAATGTATATAACCTATAAAAAACTCCCATACTATACACATAGTATAGTATCATCATTATCGTTTCACACGTATCATATTTTTGTATCACAAAGCCTGATTCCGCTTTTACAGATAAATGCTTGGCCCTGGCTTGTATGATATCAATGCAGTTATTTACTGAAATTAAAAAAAACCTGCTGTGTATGTAAAAAGAAATTTCACAGCTACTTGTGGCTTCTACTGGATTGAACTCTGTCGCCATCTGGTGGTAAGCTGTAATTATTACAGTAATACATTTGAGGCTGTTGATTTCCACATCCTTAAAGCTTAAAGATCCATGAAGTTACTGAGCAATATAAGAACTATGAGTATGGATTTGGACTGTAGGTAACAAAAAAAGCCTCCCACAATGGCTTAGGACTGAAATTTGCATGAACATTTCTGCATTTAACTGCCATCAGTATAGTACACCTCAACTATGATGAAAGTTTATAACCACTATGAGACACTTCATTACTATAGTTGGCATGGCAAACTGGCATGGGAAAATAGCTACTTCCTGTTTCTCACAGCATTAGTAAATACATGTGGTGTAATACACAGAAAAAACTTTACACTGAGTAAGAACATTATTACATAAACCTCAACAAATTATTTCACACACATACAGTGGAGACAGCATTCACACGACAACCACAAACAAGACCTTCTACATTAATCCTTTTTAAAAAAAGAAAAAAAGGGTTTTTGAAGTTTGTGAATGGAGTGTAGAGCTGGAAAAAAAAGAGAATTCAAATACAGATACGTGTACACATGTTACCCAGGCCTGCCTCCAGTTTCCTCATTCCATACTCTGGTACAACCAGAGGGTACACATTTACATTGATGACATTTGGTAGATGCCCTTAAAACCAAACAGCTGAGGGTTAAGGGCTCAGCAGTGGCAAATTGGTAACTGAATAATAAAAAAAAATAATGGGCAAAAACTGCACCACAGAAACTACTGCACTGATTGGTTGATGGTCGGGAGAACAAACGCAAGTGATGCAGACGCAGCTGAAAGTAAAATGCCGTTGAGTTGTTCAATGCATGAGCTCACTGTCAAATTCTGAATCTGCATTTGTGATTAAAAATTTTTCTTTTCTTTTTTGTTTTTATGAACACAACTTAATTTCCTCATGATTTCGATATAAACCGCACCGGGGCTCTACCACAAGCCCACACCCGCTGCAACGAATTCAATGGTTATTACCCATGATGCTGCTTCTAGAACATGCTCTTATGCCGAATACACAAAAATGAAGTACTGATCATGAGGAAACAAGAAACACTGAAGGAAATAAGTAGACTTTTTTAAACATTAACATACTATACGCTTTCTGCATTATTCTATATATTCACTGTGGATTAGTTCGTCATTATGCTGGCGTATTCAGTTTCTTCTCCATCGATGATCTGGACCTGTGCTGCTCCAGCTGTGTTCACATGGGATACAGTAGAGTAAGTGACATCAGGTACAGTCTGAGGAAAAACAGAACATGAAAATTATACATAACAAAATATAAATTCTGTGTCTTTTACTGTTGACTCTGTGATGCCCCATGATGATAAAAATTTAACCCAAGCATGCATGTGCACTAACCTGATCCTTCTGCTTTCCTTTACGATCTGGATGTCCTTCAGTAATCACATTCTCTCCACTTCTTCCTGCTAAAGAGAAAACACTTACTGACTGTATTACACTAACTTATTTAGTCACTGACTAACGTGCCCTGATCTAATTCCAAAAAGAACACACATAAACCTCCACAATAACATTGTGTGTGTGTGTGTGTGTGTGTGTGTGTGTGTGTGTGTGTGTGTGTGTGTGTGTGTGTGTGTGTGTGTTTTGTACCTCTGCGTCTCCAATAAATAAATGCCACTACACCGGGTATCACCAACAGTAAAACTGCCACGATGCCAAAAACTGTAATAAAAGACAACAAAAATGTGTTATAAATGTAAGAATACAGTTTTATTTTCTCGTTGCTGATAAATAGTTTTGGCAGCTAGAAGGAGGCTGCTGGGCTGGTTACCGTGTTCTGGTGTTTTTAAGGATGATGCAGGTTGAGAGTTTGTTGTTTTACTTTGAGGCTGTACTGATGTACGTGTGTCTGTTGTCCTCGATGTGGGTAAAGTGTTTTGTCCTTCTACAAAAAAAAATGACAAAACCTGTTTCAGATTAGTTGACTCGTGTCTCATTATGTTTATGAAAATTGGTTGCGAAACCTTTGAAACACTATGCTTGGTGTGTGTGTGTGTGTGTGTGTGTGTGTGTGTATGTGTGTGTGTATGTGTGTGTGTGTGTGTGTGTGTGTGTGCGTGTTGTGCTTCTGCTCCCCCAAAATAAATGCCACTACACAGAAGTAACACACAGCAGAAACAAAACCATATGAATGCACAAAACTTGTTAATAAACACATAATATAATGTAAATCTAATAGTAGAGATTAGTTTTACATTTATTACTTCTTCTTCTTCTTTCGGCTGCTCCCATTAGGGGTCGCCACAGCGGATCATCCGTCTCCATACCACCCTGTCCTCTACATCTGCCTCTTTCACACCAACTACCTGCATGTCTTCCCTCACCACATCCATGAACCTCCTCCTTGGCCTTCCTCTTTTCCTCTTACTTGGTGGCTCCATCTTCAGCATTTTTCTACCAATATAATTCATGTCCCTTCTCTGCACATGTCCAAACCATCTCAATCTCGCCTCCCTCACCTTGTCACCAAAACATCCTACATGTGCTGTCCCTCTAATAAACTCATTTCCAATCTTGTCCATCCTCGTCACTCCCAACGAAAACCTTAACATCTTCAGCTCTGCTACCTCCAGCTCCACTTCCTGTCTTTTACTCAATGCCACTGTCTCTAATCCATACAACATCGCAGGTCTCACCACAGTCCTATAAACTTTCCCTTTTATTCTTGCAGATACCCTACTATCACAAATCACTCCTGTCACTCTTCTCCACCCACTCCACCCTGCCTGCACTCTTTTCTTTACTTCTCTAACACACTCTCCATTACTTTGCACTGTTGACCCCAGGTACCTGAACTCCTCCACCTTCTCCACCTCTTCTCCCTGCAACCGCATCACTCCACTGCCCTCCCTCTCATTCACACACATGTACTCTGTCTTACTCCTACTGACTTTCATTCCCCTTCTCTCAAGCGCATATCTCCACCTCTCCAGGCTCTTCTCAACCTGCTCTCTACTCTCACCACAAATCACAATATCATCTGCAAACATCAGAGTCCAGGGAGACTCCTGTCTGACCTCGTCCATCAACCTGTCCATCACCACTGCAAACAGGAAAGGGCTCAGGGCCGATCCTTGATGCAGTCCAACCTTCACCCTGAACCAGTCTGTCGTACCTACTGCACACTTCACTGCCGTCACACTGTCCTCATACATGTCCTGCACCACCCTCACATACTTCTCTGACACACCTGACTTCCTCATACAATACCACAACTCCTCTCTCGGCACCCTGTCGTACGCTTTCTCTAAATCCACAAATACACAATGCAGCTCCTTCTGTCCTTCTCTATACTTCTCCATCAACATCTTCAAAGCAAATAAGGCATCTGTTGTGCTCTTCCTCGGCATGAAACCATACTGTTGCTCACAGATGGTCACCTCTTCTCTCAGCCTGGCTTCCACTACTCTTTCCCATAACTTCATGGTGTGACTGATCAACTTAATTCCCCTGTAGTTACTGCAGGTCTGCACATCTCCCTTATGCTTAAAGATTGGTACCAGCACACTCCTTCTCCATTCCTCAGGCATCCTCTCCCCTTCCAGAATCCTGTTAAACAATCTGGTTAAAAACTCCACTGCCATCTCTCCTAAACATCTCCACGCTTCTACCGGTATGTCATCTGGTCCAACCGACTTTCCATTCTTCATCCTCTTAATCGCTGCTCTCACTTCCTCCTTACTAATCCTATCTACATCCTGCTTCACCAACTCCACATCCTCCAACCTTCTCTCTCTCTGATTTTCCTCATTCATCAGCTGCTCAAAATACTCCCTCCATCTTCTCAACACACTCTCCTCATTAGTCAACACATTTCCCTCTCCATCCTTTATTGCTCTAACTTGCAGTACATCCTTCCCAGCTCGGTCCCTCTGCCTGGCCAATCGGTATAAATCCTTTTCTCCTTCCTTAGTGTCCAACCTGTTATACAGCTCCTCATGTGCCTTTTTCTTGGCTTTCGCCACATCCCTTTTTACCTGCTGCCGCATCTCCTTGTACTCCTGCCTACTTTTCTCATCACTCTGTCGATCCCACTTCTGTTTTGCCAACCTCTTTCCCCTAATGCTCTCCTGCACTTCCTCATTCCACCACCACGTCTCCTTGTCTTGCTTTCTATTTCCAGATGTCACACCAAGTACTTTTCTAGCTGCCTCCCTCATCACTCCTGCAGTAGTTGCCCAATCATCCGGCACCTCTTCACCACCACCAAGCCCCTGTCTGACCTCTTCACTAAACCTCACACTACACTCTTCCTCCTTCAGTTTCCACCATCTTATTCTTCTTTCAATCCTTACTTTCCTCCTCTTCTTCTTCGCCTCCAAAACCATCCTACAGACCACCATCCGATGCTGTCTAGCTACACTGTCCCCCGCCAACACCTTACAGTCTCCAATCTCCTTCAGGTTGCATCTCCTACACAGAACATAATCCACCTGTGTGCACCTTCCTCCACTCTTATACGTCACCCTATGATCCTCCTTCTTCTTAAAATACATGTTCACCACTGCCATTTCCATCCTTTTAGCAAAATCTACCACCATCTGCCCTTCCACATTCCTCTCCTTAAAACCATACCTACCCATCACCTCCTCATCACCTCTGTTCCCTTCACCTACATGCCCATTAAAGTCTGCCCCAATCACCAATCGTTCTTTCCTAGGTACACCATCTACCACTTCATCTAATTCACTCCAGAATCTTTCCTTCTCCTCCATGTCACAGCCAACTTGTGGAGCATAGGCACTGATGACATTTATCATCATCCCTTCAACCTCCACCTTCACGATCATCACCCTATCAGAAACTCTCTTCACCTCCACTACACTCTTACTGTACTCTTCCTTCAGAATCACCCCTACACCATTTCTCTTTCCATCCACACCATGATAAAACAGTTTAAACCCACCTCCAATGTTCCTGGCCTTACTCCCTTTGCACTTGGTCTCCTGAACACACAACATATCTACCTTTCTCCTCTCCATCATATCAGCTACCTCTCTCCCTTTACCAGTCATAGTACCAACATTTAAAGTACCAACCCGAACCTCTACTCTCCTACACTGCTCCTTTTCCTGCCATCTCTGTAGACGTCTTCCTCCTCTCCTTCTCCTCCTTCGGCCAACAGTAGCCCAATTTCCACCGGTACCCTGTCGGCTAACAATACCTGTGGCGGTCGTTGTTAACCCGGGCCTCGACCGATCCGGTATGAAATTCTCATTTGTGATCCGCATATTTGATTTGGCACATGTTTTACGCTGGATGCCCTTCCTAACGCAACCCTCCCCATTTACCCGGGCTTGGGACCGGCACTAAGAGTGCACTGGCTTGTGCCCCCCTAATGGCTGGGTTAGTTTTACATTTATTACAAAAAATGTAAATTATGTCACCTAGAGGGAAACTGAGTGTTTGTGTTAAGTGTTTGTTCTTTTTCTGTATTTTTACCTTGTGTTGTTGAGGATGATGAAGGTGGTGAGGTTGTTGTTTTACTCTCAGGCTGTACTGATGAAGGTGTTTTTTCAGTTTTTCTCGATTGTGTTGAAGTTTCTCTTCTTCCTACTGAACAGAATCACAAAAATTAATGAAACTAATAACTGTTTGTATCACTGTTAGTAATATGACACATGACACTGGAGTAAAACATGCTCACAGTCATTAATGACAAAAATGTACCTTTAACAGACAGACTCAGATCTCTGTGATCAGCCTGTGCAGAACATCTGTAGTCTCCCTGATCCTCTTCAGTCAGGTCTGATATGAGTAGAGAGAGGTTTCCTGGAGAGTTTTTACTGACCAGTTTCACTCTGTTACTGTGATGTCCAGTCTGTTTAGGGTAAATTTCCTGAAAGTTGTTTTTATTAAACGTCCATGTTACCCTCTTCGGGTCGTTCTGTAGGTCAGTGCAGACGCAGGGCAGCACTACAGACTCTCCTATGAACCCAGTCACCTCCTCTACCCCTGTCTTCTTCACCAGCTCACAGCCTGTAAACAAAACATTTACAGGTAATAATAGAAATACTGCAATTATTAATATTCCCTGTTTGTAAATCACAACATTTTCTGCTGCAAACCAGAAGAGATTTTTAAATAATGTGACAATCAGCTGTTTAAATTCTCTACATGAATCCAATATCAGGACTCTGATACCCAACACTGAACTTATACTGGGTTCTTTATATTTAAATAACTGCTGAATCTACAATTATCTTTAACATCAGTTTGTACAGTAATAATAATAATAATAATAATAATAATAATAATAATAATAATAATAATAATCCAATATAAGATGTACAGACTGTGTTTCTCAGTGTGAATGTTAAGTTATAACACCTCGTCTAGTGACAGATTTCTGTAGACATTAAAAGGTGTTATGACGTTTTTCAGGTCGACTTTCTTTAGATCATTATGTAAAGTGTGTTATGTAGATTTTCTCTGACTGTAAATTACAGTGAGTTTGGGGTTTAATGTTTTGTCACATAACATATAATTCTGATGTATCAGATATTTACATAAACTTTAACTTTTATAGATTTACATTCAAATTCACAAAACAATGTGACAGTGACATCGACTGAAGACTTTATTAATGTTTATGTAGGTTTATGTCTGTTATAATGAAGGGATTATACAGGTGTCATGGAGCTCTATAAACACTACAGTGTTACCAAAATAAATCATAGATTAGACTGAGAAATCTGTCACATCCAATCTGATAGCAGTCCACAGTTTCAGGTCAGTCTGATTTTCATAATCAGTATTTATTGTTATTTATAACTTGATATTCACAATATGAATTTAAATTCCCCTTTAGTTATGATAAATGGAGTAAATATTTTATTACATTTGTAACTATAATTCATTTGAAGGATCATCAAGTCTGCTTTCACAATAAATATCAACTTTTATTGTGTATTTAAATGTTTTACCTTTAACATAAAGCTTAAAGTCTCTGTGTTCCTGTAATCCTGTGCTGCACCTGTAGTCTCCCTGATCTTCTTCTCTCAGGTCAGATATGAGTAGTGACAGATTAGCAGGAGAAGTGTTATTAAACAGCTGATATCTGCCACTGTAGTGTTCATCATTTAACACAGTCCAGTGTCCTGTTCTGAAGGTCTCCCAGGTGAATTTCTGAGGTTTGGAGTGCAGGTCAGAGCAGGAGCAGGGTAACAGCACTGAACCACCTTTGTGTTGTGTGATTTCTTTGTGATATTTAACAGAAAGAGCACAGCCTACAGAAACAAACACACAAAACATCACAATCTACTAAATAAAATACGCAATACAATATTATAAAATGTTTTTTAAAACACAACATGCAAAAAATTGGAAGAAGAAATAAAACAATTTCTGTACATTTAAATCTCAGATCTCGTTTCTCAGCCCAGTTCCTACAGTAACTACTGTGTGTGTTACACTTTCCTGTGCTCATGTGTGTATTATTTCTTTTAAATTCCAGAGTGAAATGTACACATAGGCAGCTCTGGTTAGACACCATGTTACAACTCCATGTGAAAATAAAGAGCACTTGGAGAAAGTAAAACTACACAATGTGCAGATTTCTTTCACCTGTTTCCAGTTAGTTTTCTACAGTTACTTAAACACATTTCTCATCACTATGATCACTTTTTCAAAACTCTTCACAGTTTTCTTTCCCAGTGTGCAGCTCAGTACAGCAGTTAATCTCACATCCATAATGTACTATAACTATCAACCCTTCACCTCCAAACCAACTCATTCTACCAGAACACTAGTAAAGACTCTCTCAACAACATATACTGTACCTGGAGGAAAGCAGATAGGAGAATATGTTGTAGCTGAAATAAATAAAGTTCCAGGTGTGTGTAGTTTAATGGGTTCGTTTTAATCTCTATTTCTTTTTCTTTACATCACAGAAGCGCTTTTTCACAGCATAAACACACTGCATATTTTTACTCACTTCCACAAACTTAACATTTGTAATGTATTTTTTCCCAATACATTAGAAACATTCACATTACATAAACTGTTATTATAAAACCCACATTTAGCAGATACACACACACACACACACACACACACACACACACACACACACACACACACACACACACACACACACACACACACACACACACACACACACACAATTTAGCCAAGTCAGTCCACTTACTAACATGTTTGCTCAATTATTTGTGCCACGTTGACTTTAATTAAATTTTTTTTATTAGATTTTTTTCTTTTTCAATTAAAACATGCAAGAATTCAAAGGTTATAAACTGTAACTTATGCATGACGTAGGAAGTGAAGATGGTGGTCAGTGACTGAGAGGCAGCAGAATAAGGTGTGAAATTCACACGCATCTATTGACAGCTAAGACCCGAATAAAGAAGTGACGTATTGTGTAGTTACAGGAAAATGTATCTAAACCAGTCCACTTACTGTTTGCTCAATTAAATGTACCAGTTTGGTTTAAATTAATTTACTTTGAAATTCGATTTTTTCCTTTAAAAATTATTTAAAAAAATAATCTATAAATGTGAATTTAGTATTAAAACATGCAAGAAACCAGTGGTAATAAACTGTAACTTATGCATGACATAGGAAGTGAAGATGATGGTCAATGACTCAGAGGCAGCAGAAAGAGGTGTGAAATTCACACGCATCTATTGACAGCTGAGACCAGAATAAAGAAGTGACAGACTAGATATATAGATATAATTCAGTCAATGTGTAAAAAACATACACTGTAAATAATCTCACTGTAGAATCCTCCTTATTCATTATCCCACCTCTCTTCATCAGTACATTTTACACTGAAGTTAATCAGGAAGAAAAAATCCACATGATCAAAGCTGAACAGGTCTCAAAAAGGACTTTATAACACAAGGCATGATGAGTAGATTTACCTTGTGTATAAAAATAACTGCTGTTCTCTGGACAATTTAACTAGAAGTGCACAGCTATTAATATTATAACACTGTAGTATGTAAAGTTGTTGTTAATTAAAACTCCAAATTAATACATCTGACAGTGTTTGGGTGGTTGTTCAGGAACAGGGCTGAACTACGGCCTACTGTAAACCCAATCTGTACAGAAAGTACATTAAATAAACACAATGCAGCTGAACTATGAACTGTATAATATTCTCTCTCCTTTCTGTAATAGAAAATAGAAAATATCTTCACTCACCTGCAGCCATTTGAAAAACAACAGACAAAAGATACAAGCACTTCATCATTACTGATTCTCCTGCTCACACACTCACACACACACCAGTCCCCAACTGTGAAACTGTCACACTGAGTTTCTCTGTATAATTTTCAGGAAACCACAACAACCAATACATCGTTTCTCACTTCTAAAAATCTTCTGCATCACTCATTCCATGACTCTATTTACATATTATATAGAGCTGATATTTATTCATGTGTGTTTTTATTTTCTGTAATTTGTAGGCTTATTTTCAATGTAATAATTGATCATTGATCTGGTGACAAACTTAAGATGAATGTCCCATGTGTGAGGTAAACTGCAATCAGAGACAAGAAATGAGTGGTAAGTGTGATTCGTTATTAAATTCGAAAGAAATAAAAAAAAAGTTTTATAGTATTTAATGTCTTCAGTTAGTAGAGTTTTAATAACTTAAATATAACCATTGTAAAAAACATTACATTAGTAACCATTGCGTGACTAAATGGCGACACCACGTGGAATAAAGCTGCTACTACATCATCTCAAGCGCTTTACAGTTCCCTTTCAGGAACTCGAGCTGTGTCGAAACGCTATGGGAACGCCCCTGCGTGACCACGCTCTGAACCACGTGTGAAATCTAGCCAATAGGCAAGCCGTGACTTCATAGACAGGCGACGTCGCGTAAACCAGGAAGCTACAAGATGGCAGTGCGGTGGTAGCGACATTAGCTTCTGCTCGTTCAGGTAAGCGCTTTGAGTGTGTTATCTGTGCAGTCATGAGCTTATATGCAGGCAGAATTCCGTCTGCGTGTTTCCTGCTTGCCCCGATTCATTTCGGGGGGGGGGGGTGGGGGGTGACACGCAGCCGATGTGTTGTTTGCTTAGCTTAGGAGTGGGCTTAGTCGGCTCTCGAGGGTATCGGTTGTTAGCATTTTAGCCGTTTGGCTATGCGCTCCCGGCTGCGAGGCGAGCTCCCGTTCCCCGGGGATTGCGCTCGTTTTGTGGTTCCTTCGCTGGTGTGTGACGCTGTGCTCCGTATTCTTCCTCCGAGGTGGATGAAATTTTGGGAAATTAGGGGAAGCATGCCTGGCAGCTGCTTTTTCTCCCGGTGCGGGCGGCGCAGCATTGCAGGTCTCTCTCTCCAAGGAGGATGAGATGATGGATGCTAGCAAGCCTGCGGACTCCTAACAGCCTGTGCTGTATGTGGAGCTCCTTGAGGTCGTGGCACGGGCCGGACTTAGCTTGGATTTAGCTTGGCCGGTCGTGTGGCAGATGCAGCGCGCACCCAGTGAGATGGTTGTGCGTTTCCTGCGCCCTGTGTCACAGCCTCAGCGCCTTCCCTGATCTGCACACTGAGGTTTCTGGGTCCTGGGAGGCCCGTGTGCGCGCGTGCTTTTCCGATGTTCTTTCGCTGTGCGCGAATGTTGTTGGAGCTAAGTGGGGTGGCTACGGGACGATGCCGCTTGTGGTAGAGACGCTAGCTAGCTATCTCTCCTCGAGTGTTGCGTCTGTGACGGCTATCAGTTTGCCTACGTAGAGCCGCTTGGCTCTGGTGGGTAGGGCTACGCGGCAGGTCAGGCTACAGGTTGCTTCCACACGATGAGTGTGTTGCAGGCATACTGGGCTGGCCTGCTATGGGGGATGATGCGAGCTTCCTTCTGAGCGCCATGGTGTCCCCTCCTGGTCTGACCTGGTAACGCTGTAGGTAAGGGCGATTGCTGGCGGGTTCAGGAGACCGCGGTGGCGTTTCAGTGGTAGTTCCTCGCTGCTCCGATGGGGCTGCTCGGCAGCAGCCTCGCCCTGGTACGTCCAGGCACAGTGAAATAGCCCGGTGAGAGTATTGCCACCCGATTCCCGCGGGGAGGTCCTAGGGGCCCATGGCGACACTCTAAGCACGAGGAGGGGCTGGACGGCCTGAGGGTCGTCCCCGCCTCTAGTGAACGGGCTGTGGTGCGTAGGCCTGATGGCTTGCATCTTGGAGGGCGGTGCGCACCTCATGCTACGGTGCTCGTCCCTCCCTGGCACCACCGGGAGGCCGGTCTGTCGGCCCTGCCACAGGGTGTTCAGGACGCTGCCTCCCTTTAGCGGTTAACTCCCTTATTTCTGCCTGGAGGTTCGTTGCGGATGGGGGTCATCCGCTGCCTCTCAGGGGGCTTCAACAACCGCAGTGCGCTGCTCCTGCTGTTCGGGTTCAGGAGGACTGTCTGCTAGCCCTGCCACGGGTCGTGTTCAGGGCGCAGCTTTCTCCAGCGGTTTGCTCCCCGTATTCCGCCCGTATGGTTGCTGCGGATGGGGGGGATCCGCCGCCTCTCAGTAGGTGTAGTCGGCTGCAGTGCACCGCTCCAGCTGCTCTGAGTGGGTCAGGGGCCAGCCCCGAGGGGTTGGTTCTCCCTGTGGAGACTTTCTGTCAGTCTTGAGGGCTGCCTGGAGTCTCTCGGGGGTCCTGCGTGGAGAAGGGCTGCGCGATTCGGTTCGCGTCTTCTCCTCCCCGGTTCAATGGGGTGTGTCCCACCCTGGTGGGACCCGTTCAGGCTCTGGTCCTGGGACAGGTGGTGCGTGCTCTCCTGAGGAAACGGGCCATCAAGGTGGTTCCCTCCTCCTTGTTCAGAGAGTCAGGCTGCTACAGCCCGTGCTTCGTTGTTTCGAAGAAGGACGGTGGGTTGCATCCCATTCTGGATCTCCACTCCTTGAACCACTCACTTTTGAGGCTCGGGTTCAGGTTTCTCGTTTAGAGAGGTCGTGTCTCAGGTCAAGTCCGAGGACTGAATGGTCATACGTTAGATCTGGAGGTTGCATGCTCCCATGCAGCCGTCCTTCACCGCCCACAGGAGGTTCCTGAAGTTGCTTTCGGGGCGAAGCTTACCAATATCGGTCCTTACGTTCGGCCTAGCGCTCTCACCCCCTGCCTTCACAGAGTGCGTGCCTTCACCCCGTGCCTTCACTGACCCCGCTGCGGCTTCAGGGCATCGGCATTTTGTATTATTTCGACGATTGGTTGATGTTGCATGAAGGTACTGGGGTTCAGACTGAAATGCCGGGTAAAGTGTACTTTTCCCCAGAGCGGAGAACCGCTTTCTCGGCGTGGTGTGGGACTCGGCCGGGTTAAGGGCACGGCCGTCTCCCGCCCGGTTTGAAGTCATCCTCACTGCAGTCAGGAGGGTAGGAGCAGGCCAGCCAGTCACTGTGAGGCAGTTCCAGAGGCTGCTGGGTCTTATGTTGGCAGCGTCCAGTGTTTTCCACTCGGCCTTCTCCGCATGTAGCCCCTCCAGTGGTGGCTCCGGGGCAGGAGGGTTCTCCCCCTGAGGGAGTCTGTATCGTACCATCAAGGTCTCGCGGTGTGCCCTTAGAGCCTTCGTTGCATGGTAGGACCCTACGTTCTGTCCCGAGGCCCCGTTTTAGGGACTCCTTGTCGTCACATAACGCTAACGACGGACGCTTCCCTCACGGGGTGGGGGGGCGGTCATGAGTTGCCACTCCGCCCGGGGTCTGTGGAGCGGCCCACGTCTCTTGTGACACATAGGTTGCCGGGAGATGCTGGCAGTGTTGTTGGGGTTACAACACTTCCTCCCAGTCCTTAGAGATCACTATGTGTTGGTCCGCGCGGACAATACTGCGGTGGTCTCCTACATCGACCACCAGGGGGGCCTCCAGTATCGCCCTTGCAAACAACTGGCGCAGGAGGTACTCTTGTGGTTGGATGTCTGAGCAGACGCCCTGTCGAGACAGTGGCTGCCATGGGACGGTCTTGGCCGAGGCTACGCCTGTACGCCTTTCCCCCAGTCGCGCTGCTCTTGGGAGTTCTGGAATGAGTTCGCCGGGAGGAAGTCTGTCTACTCCTGGTAGCACCTCGATGGCGGGCGGAACCCTGGTTCACCCCCGCTCGGGGTTGTGGAGGCTGTGGCCCCTAAGGGCCCGATGGCGACTGTTCGCGTCACGGTGTGAGCACCATGACTTGGACCCAGTTAACTGCCCGGTCGGTTCAGTTCTGGTGTTTTTGCAGGTACAGTTTGCCGCAGGGTTAACCCCTTCGACCCTGAGGGTTTCCGTGTTCACTGGGTAGGTCCCATTGGTGACATGTTTCCTCCGCGGCGCCCGGAGGCTGTGGCCCGGGACGCGACTCAGAGTGCCTGTCTGTGCTTACCTTCTCTCTTTGCAGAAGCTAATGTCGCTACCACCGCACAGCCATCTTGTAACTTCCTGGTTTACGCGATGTCGCCTGTGACGTCACGGCTTGCCTATTGGCTAGATTTCACACGTGGTTCAGAGCGTGGTCACGCAGGGGCGTTCCCATAGCGTTTCGACGCAGCGTCTCGTTCCTTCGGGGAACTAGGGTTACGTTCGTAACCTAGAGACGTTATCTTATAACATCTGAGCAGTTAATGGTAGCTCAAGAGCCATGTTCAAGGGCCCAGGATCAGTAGTTTGGTGGTGCTGGGATATTAAATACAAAGCTACCACTTCTATATATCTGTCTGGATTACAGCATTTATATATTCATATATTTTTCTTCATAGGAAATTGGGCTAGATCTATCCCACTAGTCATTCGTCAATGTGTATTGCAATTCCCCAGTTCACCACTAGGTGTAAGAAGAAGATTTTTAATGAGATTAATAGGAGGGTGAACAACCTAGAAAGGGGCCACATCAGTGGAACACTGGCCTGCATCTGCTAAATAAAAAAAAGAGAAAATCATAAATCACTCCACACTGGTAGATTGAACACATTTTAATATGTGTGTTGCGAATGAGCACATTGAGAATATTAACATTTAGTCGGCTCCAAAACACATCCAGCAAAGAAACAGGCCATTTTTGTACATGTCCACCCTCCTCACACATATTGTCGTATTCTGGTATTATTTTTATATTACAAATACTGACAGTTCATCAATTTGTGACTTTATTGAATGACTTTATCTCATCATACACAAGCACAGGAAGATATCTGGGTGATTTTAGACAACTCACAGACAATATTCTCATGGTATTTTAATGACATTGTGAAACACTTAAAAGCACAGATCAACTTCTAAAATTACTTTTCCCTCTCTCATAGGATGATACCACAGTATATAGTAGGGGTGTAACGGTACATGTATTTGTATCGAAAGTTGTCATATACATACTCTGGTCACCCCATAATTTGAACTTTGCTTAAATCTTGCTAAAATGAATTCTTTACCATTAAAGTACTCAAAATTGCTCCTCATTTTACCAGAACTTTCAATTATAAACTTTTATCACGCCACTCATATATAAAAACAGAAAGACACTTGCTAGACATTGAGTCTCTCAGCTATCCAATGTTAATCTCCAGCAAACCACTCGTACAGTCAATGAGAGCGCCGCACAATTATGTGTTAACCAATCACAGCGCAAAGGGCGGGATTATGCCAATGTGGATAGAAGTAAAAAAAAAATAAATAAACCGGTTTCTTGATCAAAATTGTGATTAAACAACTCTGATAATAAGGTGTAAGATTGGCGAGCTTGTGACAGGAGCGTACAATTGTTTTTTTAGATTTATGATAATATATTTCCAAACGACAGCATATTATTACAAGGAAAAAGATGAAATATAAATGAAATTCAAATACTACTACTGCTACTATTACTACTAATGATAAACAGATACAATAGGAACTGCATAAAAAAATAGATAAAAAATTTCAACATCAATAAATTTAATAATAATAAAAAAAACAAATACAATAGCAACTGTATTAAATAGAAAAAAAAAACAATAAAAATAGGATTTTATTTCAATATTGTACATTAATACTAAAGGTGAAAATACTGCAATGTGAAAAAATATGCATAAAAAATTATGTAGTAAATTAAAACGTGTTTAATGACCCAAAAAATGTTTCTTCAAAGTAACTACCTATTGCTGTGAAAGATGTACACACTTTTGGCATTTTCTTAGTCACCTGAAATGCTTTTCCAACACTCTTAAGAAGTTACCAGAGGTATTAAGTGCTTGTTGGCTGCTTTTCCTTTACTCCGTCCAACTATCCAAACCATTTCAACCGGATTTAGATCAGGTGGTTATAAAGGCCAGGTCATATGATTCAGCACTCAATCACTGTCCTTCTTGAATAAATACCTTTTATATAACCTAAAACAAATGATGGTTTCACTAAATGCAAAAGAAAAACGTGTGTCCAAACAACTTTTTCATTATATTTTGATGATCTACCAATATGGAAATGATGCAAGGGCCCTTGTGGTAAACAAAACCATTTGTAACCATAAACTAATTCATAATTTAATAAAAATCATAAATTCTTCAATATAATGTATATAACCTATAAAAAACTCCCATACTATACACATAGTATAGTATCATCATTATCGTTTCACACGTATCATATTTTTGTATCACAAAGCCTGATTCCGCTTTTACAGATAAATGCTTGGCCCTGGCTTGTATGATATCAATGCAGTTATTTACTGAAATTAAAAAAAACCTGCTGTGTATGTAAAAAGAAATTTCACAGCTACTTGTGGCTTCTACTGGATTGAACTCTGTCGCCATCTGGTGGTAAGCTGTAATTATTACAGTAATACATTTGAGGCTGTTGATTTCCACATCCTTAAAGCTTAAAGATCCATGAAGTTACTGAGCAATATAAGAACTATGAGTATGGATTTGGACTGTAGGTAACAAAAAAAGCCTCCCACAATGGCTTAGGACTGAAATTTGCATGAACATTTCTGCATTTAACTGCCATCAGTATAGTACACCTCAACTATGATGAAAGTTTATAACCACTATGAGACACTTCATTACTATAGTTGGCATGGCAAACTGGCATGGGAAAATAGCTACTTCCTGTTTCTCACAGCATTAGTAAATACATGTGGTGTAATACACAGAAAAAACTTTACACTGAGTAAGAACATTATTACATAAACCTCAACAAATTATTTCACACACATACAGTGGAGACAGCATTCACACGACAACCACAAACAAGACCTTCTACATTAATCCTTTTTAAAAAAAGAAAAAAAGGGTTTTTGAAGTTTGTGAATGGAGTGTAGAGCTGGAAAAAAAAGAGAATTCAAATACAGATACGTGTACACATGTTACCCAGGCCTGCCTCCAGTTTCCTCATTCCATACTCTGGTACAACCAGAGGGTACACATTTACATTGATGACATTTGGTAGATGCCCTTAAAACCAAACAGCTGAGGGTTAAGGGCTCAGCAGTGGCAAATTGGTAACTGAATAATAAAAAAAAATAATGGGCAAAAACTGCACCACAGAAACTACTGCACTGATTGGTTGATGGTCGGGAGAACAAACGCAAGTGATGCAGACGCAGCTGAAAGTAAAATGCCGTTGAGTTGTTCAATGCATGAGCTCACTGTCAAATTCTGAATCTGCATTTGTGATTAAAAATTTTTCTTTTCTTTTTTGTTTTTATGAACACAACTTAATTTCCTCATGATTTCGATATAAACCGCACCGGGGCTCTACCACAAGCCCACACCCGCTGCAACGAATTCAATGGTTATTACCCATGATGCTGCTTCTAGAACATGCTCTTATGCCGAATACACAAAAATGAAGTACTGATCATGAGGAAACAAGAAACACTGAAGGAAATAAGTAGACTTTTTTGAGCATTAACATACTATACGCTTTCTGCATTATTCTATATATTCACTGTGGATTAGTTCGTCATTATGCTGGCGTATTCAGTTTCTTCTCCATCGATGATCTGGACCTGTGCTGCTCCAGCTGTGTTCACATGGGATACAGTAGAGTAAGTGACATCAGGTACAGTCTGAGGAAAAACAGAACATGAAAATTATACATAACAAAATATAAATTCTGTGTCTTTTACTGTTGACTCTGTGATGCCCCATGATGATAAAAATTGAACCCAAGCATGCATGTGCACTAACCTGATCCTTCTGCTTTCCTTTACGATCTGGATGTCCTTCAGTAATCACATTCTCTCCACTTCTTCCTGCTAAAGAGAAAACACTTACTGACTGTATTACACTAACTTATTTAGTCACTGACTAACGTGCCCTGATCTAATTCCAAAAAGAACACACATAAACCTCCACAATAACATTGTGTGTGTGTGTGTGTGTGTGTGTGTGTGTGTGTGTGTGTGTGTGTGTGTGTTTTGTACCTCTGCGTCTCCAATAAATAAATGCCACTACACCGGGTATCACCAACAGTAAAACTGCCACGATGCCAAAAACTGTAATAAAAGACAACAAAAATGTGTTATAAATGTAAGAATACAGTTTTATTTTCTCGTTGCTGATAAATAGTTTTGGCAGCTAGAAGGAGGCTGCTGGGCTGGTTACCGTGTTCTGGTGTTTTTAAGGATGATGCAGGTTGAGAGTTTGTTGTTTTACTTTGAGGCTGTACTGATGTACGTGTGTCTGTTGTCCTCGATGTGGGTAAAGTGTTTTGTCCTTCTACAAAAAAAAAATGACAAAACCTGTTTCAGATTAGTTGACTCGTGTCTCATTATGTTTATGAAAATTGGTTGCGAAACCTTTGAAACACTATGCTTGGTGTGTGTGTGTGTGTGTGTGTGTGTGTGTGTGTGTGTATGTGTGTGTGTATGTGTGTGTGTGTGTGTGTGTGTTGTGCTTCTGCTCCCCCAAAATAAATGCCACTACACAGAAGTAACACACAGCAGAAACAAAACCATATGAATGCACAAAACTTGTTAATAAACACATAATATAATGTAAATCTAATAGTAGAGATTAGTTTTACATTTATTACTTCTTCTTCTTCTTTCGGCTGCTCCCATTAGGGGTCGCCACAGCGGATCATCCGTCTCCATACCACCCTGTCCTCTACATCTGCCTCTTTCACACCAACTACCTGCATGTCTTCCCTCACCACATCCATGAACCTCCTCCTTGGCCTTCCTCTTTTCCTCTTACTTGGTGGCTCCATCTTCAGCATTTTTCTACCAATATAATTCATGTCCCTTCTCTGCACATGTCCAAACCATCTCAATCTCGCCTCCCTCACCTTGTCACCAAAACATCCTACATGTGCTGTCCCTCTAATAAACTCATTTCCAATCTTGTCCATCCTCGTCACTCCCAACGAAAACCTTAACATCTTCAGCTCTGCTACCTCCAGCTCCACTTCCTGTCTTTTACTCAATGCCACTGTCTCTAATCCATACAACATCGCAGGTCTCACCACAGTCCTATAAACTTTCCCTTTTATTCTTGCAGATACCCTACTATCACAAATCACTCCTGTCACTCTTCTCCACCCACTCCACCCTGCCTGCACTCTTTTCTTTACTTCTATAACACACTCTCCATTACTTTGCACTGTTGACCCCAGGTACCTGAACTCCTCCACCTTCTCCACCTCTTCTCCCTGCAACCGCATCACTCCACTGCCCTCCCTCTCATTCACACACATGTACTCTGTCTTACTACCTACTGACTTTCATTCCCCTTCTCTCAAGCGCATATCTCCACCTCTCCAGGCTCTTCTCAACCTGCTCTCTACTCTCACCACAAATCACAATATCATCTGCAAACATCATAGTCCAGGGAGACTCCTGTCTGACCTCGTCCGTCAACCTGTCCATCACCACTGCAAACAGGAAAGGGCTCAGGGCCGATCCTTGATGCAGTCCAACCTTCACCCTGAACCAGTCTGTCGTACCTACTGCACACTTCACTGCCGTCACACTGTCCTCATACATGTCCTGCACCACCCTCACATACTTCTCTGACACACCTGACTTCCTCATACAATACCACAACTCCTCTCTCGGCACCCTGTCGTACGCTTTCTCTAAATCCACAAATACACAATGCAGCTCCTTCTGTCCTTCTCTATACTTCTCCATCAACATCTTCAAAGCAAATAAGGCATCTGTTGTGCTCTTCCTCGGCATGAAACCATACTGTTGCTCACAGATGGTCACCTCTTCTCTCAGCCTGGCTTCCACTACTCTTTCCCATAACTTCATGGTGTGACTGATCAACTTAATTCCCCTGTAGTTACTGCAGGTCTGCACATCTCCCTTATGCTTAAAGATTGGTACCAGCACACTCCTTCTCCATTCCTCAGGCATCCTCTCCCCTTCCAGAATCCTGTTAAACAATCTGGTTAAAAACTCCACTGCCATCTCTCCTAAACATCTCCACGCTTCTACCGGTATGTCATCTGGTCCAACCGACTTTCCATTCTTCATCCTCTTAATCGCTGCTCTCACTTCCTCCTTACTAATCCTATCTACATCCTGCTTCACCAACTCCACATCCTCCAACCTTCTCTCTCTCTGATTTTCCTCATTCATCAGCTGCTCAAAATACTCCCTCCATCTTCTCAACACACTCTCCTCATTAGTCAACACATTTCCCTCTCCATCCTTTATTGCTCTAACTTGCAGTACATCCTTCCCAGCTCGGTCCCTCTGCCTGGCCAATCGGTATAAATCCTTTTCTCCTTCCTTAGTGTCCAACCTGTTATACAGCTCCTCATGTGCCTTTTTCTTGGCTTTCGCCACATCCCTTTTTACCTGCTGCCGCATCTCCTTGTACTCCTGCCTACTTTTCTCATCACTCTGTCGATCCCACTTCTGTTTTGCCAACCTCTTTCCCCTAATGCTCTCCTGCACTTCCTCATTCCACCACCACGTCTCCTTGTCTTGCTTTCTATTTCCAGATGTCACACCAAGTACTTTTCTAGCTGCCTCCCTCATCACTCCTGCAGTAGTTGCCCAATCATCCGGCACCTCTTCACCACCACCAAGCCCCTGTCTGACCTCTTCACTAAACCTCACACTACACTCTTCCTCCTTCAGTTTCCACCATCTTATTCTTCTTTCAATCCTTACTTTCCTCCTCTTCTTCTTCGCCTCCAAAACCATCCTACAGACCACCATCCGATGCTGTCTAGCTACACTGTCCCCCGCCAACACCTTACAGTCTCCAATCTCCTTCAGGTTGCATCTCCTACACAGAACATAATCCACCTGTGTGCACCTTCCTCCACTCTTATACGTCACCCTATGATCCTCCTTCTTCTTAAAATACATGTTCACCACTGCCATTTCCATCCTTTTAGCAAAATCTACCACCATCTGCCCTTCCACATTCCTCTCCTTAAAACCATACCTACCCATCACCTCCTCATCACCTCTGTTCCCTTCACCTACATGCCCATTAAAGTCTGCCCCAATCACCAATCGTTCTTTCCTAGGTACACCATCTACCACTTCATCTAATTCACTCCAGAATCTTTCCTTCTCCTCCATGTCACAGCCAACTTGTGGAGCATAGGCACTGATGACATTTATCATCATCCCTTCAACCTCCACCTTCACGATCATCACCCTATCAGAAACTCTCTTCACCTCCACTACACTCTTACTGTACTCTTCCTTCAGAATCACCCCTACACCATTTCTCTTTCCATCCACACCATGATAAAACAGTTTAAACCCACCTCCAATGTTCCTGGCCTTACTCCCTTTGCACTTGGTCTCCTGAACACACAACATATCTACCTTTCTCCTCTCCATCATATCAGCTACCTCTCTCCCTTTACCAGTCATAGTACCAACATTTAAAGTACCAACCCGAACCTCTACTCTCCTACACTGCTCCTTTTCCTGCCGTCTCTGTAGACGTCTTCCTCCTCTCCTTCTCCTCCTTCGGCCAACAGTAGCCCAATTTCCACCGGTACCCTGTCGGCTAACAATACCTGTGGCGGTCGTTGTTAACCCGGGCCTCGACCGATCCGGTATGAAATTCTCATTTGTGATCCGCATATTTGATTTGGCACATGTTTTACGCTGGATGCCCTTCCTAACGCAACCCTCCCCATTTACCCGGGCTTGGGACCGGCACTAAGAGTGCACTGGCTTGTGCCCCCCTAATGGCTGGGTTAGTTTTACATTTATTACAAAAAATGTAAATGATGTCACCTAGAGGGAAACTGAGTGTTTGTGTTAAGTGTTTGTTCTTTTTCTGTATTTTTACCTTGTGTTGTTGAGGATGATGAAGGTGGTGAGGTTGTTGTTTTACTCTCAGGCTGTACTGATGAAGGTGTTTTTTCAGTTTTTCTCGATTGTGTTGAAGTTTCTCTTCTTCCTACTGAACAGAATCACAAAAATTAATGAAACTAATAACTGTTTGTATCACTGTTAGTAATATGACACATGACACTGGAGTAAAACATGCTCACAGTCATTAATGACAAAAATGTACCTTTAACAGACAGACTCAGATCTCTGTGATCAGCCTGTGCAGAACATCTGTAGTCTCCCTGATCCTCTTCAGTCAGGTCTGATATGAGTAGAGAGAGGTTTCCTGGAGAGTTTTTACTGACCAGTTTCACTCTGTTACTGTGATGTCCAGTCTGTTTAGGGTAAATTTCCTGAAAGTTGTTTTTATTAAACGTCCATGTTACCATCTTCGGGTCGTTCTGTAGGTCAGTGCAGACGCAGGGCAGCACTACAGACTCTCCTATGAACCCAGTCACCTCCTCTACCCCTGTCTTCTTCACCAGCTCACAGCCTGTAAACAGAACATTTACAGGTAATAATAGAAATACTGCAATTATTAATATTCCCTGTTTGTAAATCACAACATTTTCTGCTGCAAACCAGAAGAGATTTTTAAATAATGTGACAATCAGCTGTTTAAATTCTCTACATGAATCCAATATCAGGACTCTGATACCCAACACTGAACTTATACTGGGTTCTTTATATTTAAATAACTGCTGAATCTACAATTATCTTTAACATCAGTTTGTACAGTAATAATAATAATAATAATAATAATAATAATAATAATAATAATAATAATAATAATCCAATATAAGATGTACAGACTGTGTTTCTCAGTGTGAATGTTAAGTTATAACACCTCGTCTAGTGACAGATTTCTGTAGACATTAAAAGGTGTTATGACGTTTTTCAGGTCGACTTTCTTTAGATCATTATGTAAAGTGTGTTATGTAGATTTTCTCTGACTGTAAATTACAGTGAGTTTGGGGTTTAATGTTTTGTCACATAACATATAATTCTGATGTATCAGATATTTACATAAACTTTAACTTTTATAGATTTACATTCAAATTCACAAAACAATGTGACAGTGACATCGACTGAAGCCTTTATTAATGTTTATGTAGGTTTATGTCTGTTATAATGAAGGGATTATACAGGTGTCATGGAGCTCTATAAACACTACAGTGTTACCAAAATAAATCATAGATTAGACTGAGAAATCTGTCACATCCAATCTGATAGCAGTCCACAGTTTCAGGTCAGTCTGATTTTCATAATTAGTATTTATTGTTATTTATAACTTGATATTGATGTGTCACAATATGAATTTAAATTCCCCTTTAGTTATGATAAATGGAGTAAATATTTTATTACATTTGTAACTATAATTCATTTGAAGGATCATCAAGTCTGCTTTCACAATAAATATCAACTTTTATTGTGTATTTAAATGTTTTACCTTTAACATAAAGCTTAAAGTCTCTGTGTTCCTGTAATCCTGTGCTGCACCTGTAGTCTCCCTGATCTTCTTCTCTCAGGTCAGATATGAGTAGTGACAGATTAGCAGGAGAAGTGTTATTAAACAGCTGATATCTGCCACTGTAGTGTTCATCATTTAACACAGTCCAGTGTCCTGTTCTGAAGGTCTCCCAGGTGAATTTCTGAGGTTTGGAGTGCAGGTCAGAGCAGGAGCAGGGTAACAGCACTGAACCACCTTTGTGTTGTGTGATTTCTTTGTGATATTTAACAGAAAGAGCACAGCCTACAGAAACAAACACACAAAACATCACAATCTACTAAATAAAATACGCAATACAATATTATAAAATGTTTTTTGAAACACAACATGCAAAAAATTGGAAGAAGAAATAAAACAATTTCTGTACATTTAAATCTCAGATCTCGTTTCTCAGCCCAGTTCCTACAGTAACTACTGTGTGTGTTACACTTTCCTGTGCTCATGTGTGTATTATTTCTTTTAAATTCCAGAGTGAAATGTACACATAGGCAGCTCTGGTTAGACACCATGTTACAACTCCATGTGAAAATAAAGAGCACTTGGAGAAAGTAAAACTACACAATGTGCAGATTTCTTTCACCTGTTTCCAGTTAGTTTTCTACAGTTACTTAAACACATTTCTCATCACTATGATCACTTTTTCAAAACTCTTCACAGTTTTCTTTCCCAGTGTGCAGCTCAGTACAGCAGTTAATCTCACATCCATAATGTACTATAACTATCAACCCTTCACCTCCAAACCAACTCATTCTACCAGAACACTAGTAAAGACTCTCTCAACAACATGTACTGTACCTGGAGGAAAGCAGATAGGAGAATATGTTGTAGCTGAAATAAATAAAGTTCCAGGTGTGTGTAGTTTAATGGGTTCGTTTTAATTTCTATTTCTTTTACTTTACATCACAGAAGTGCTTTTAAACACACTGCATATTTTTACTCACTTCCACAAACTTAACATTTGTAATGTATTTTTTCCCAATACATTAGAAACATTCACATTACATAAACTGTTATTATAAAACCCACATTTAGCAGACACACACACACACACACACACACACACACACACACACACACACACACACACACACACACACACACACACACACACACAATTTAGCCAAGTCAGTCCACTTACTAACATGTTTGCTCAATTATTTGTGCCACGTTGACTTTAATTAATTTTTTTTTATTATATTTTTTTCTTTTTCAATTAAAACATGCAAGAATTCAAAGGTTATAAACTGTAACTTATGCATGACGTAGGAAGTGAAGATGGTGGTCAGTGACTGAGAGGCAGCAGAAAAAGGTGTGAAATTCACACGCATCTATTGACAGCTGAGATTAGAATAAAGAAGTGACAGACTAGATATATAGATATAATTCAGTCAATGTGTAAAAAACATACACTGTAAATAATCTCACTGTAGAATCCTCCTTATTCATTATCCCACCTCTCTTCATCAGTACATTTTACACTGAAGTTAATCAGGAAGAAAAAATCCACATGATCAAAGCTGAACAGGTCTCAAAAAGGACTTTATAACACAAGGCATGATGAGTAGATTTACCTTGTGTATAAAAATAACTGCTGTTCTCTGGACAATTTAACTAGAAGTGCACAGCTATTAATATTATAACACTGTAGTATGTAAAGTTGTTGTTAATGAAACTCTAAATGAGAAACATTTGACAGTGTTTGGGTGGTTGTTTAGGAACAGGGCTGAACTACGGCCTACTGTAAACCCAATCTGTACAGAAAATACATTAAATTAACACAAAGCAGCTGAACTATGAACTGTATAATATTCTCTCTCCTTTCTGTAATAGAAAATAGAAAATATCTTCACTCACCTGCAGCCACATGAAACACAACAGACAAAAGATACAAGCACTTCATCATTACTGATTCTTCTGCACACACACACACACACACACACACACCAGTCTATTACAGTGAAACCGTCACACTGAATGAGTTTCTTTCTTATACTGTTTGGTTTTCAGGAAACCTCAACAACCACTACATTGTTTCTCACTTCTGAAAATCTCTTGCATCACTAATTCCATTACTCTGTTTACATTTTTTTATAGAGTTGATATTTATTTATATGTGTTCACATTATCTGTTATTTGTTTTATTTTCTCAATGTAATAATTGATCATAGATCATGTGACTACCTTAAGATAAATATTCCATTTGTGAGCTGAAGTGCATTTAGAGACAAGAAATAAGTGGTGAGTATGATTCATTATCAAATGGAGAAGAATTAAATTAAACTGCATTTAATGTTTTCAGTTAGTAGAGTTTCAAGCACTTAAATAGTAACATTTAAAAACAAACACAAAACAATAAAATATAACTTAAAAAATACTTATTTAGACATATTTAATATTGAGTGACCAAATAGTGACATCTGGTACAACAATGCTGCTACTACATCTGACCTACAGCTGCTCATATGTGAGAGCTTTATTTTTATAGTTTTCAGCAGACACTCTCATCCCAAGCGCCTTACAGTTATCTTATTCATAACATTTGAGTTGATGAATGCTCAAGAGCCATGTTTAAGGGCCAAGGATCAGTGACTTGGTGGTGTTGGGATATTAAATGGTGGTCATTTGTTAATGAGTGTTGCAATGTTCCCAGTTGACCACTAGGTGCAAAAATAACTTCAGAGAGCTAAATGGGAGGCTGCACAACCTAAAAAGGGGGGACCACGTCTGCTAAATAAAAAGAGTAAAATTCATAAATACTCCACACTGGTAGATTCAACACATTTTAAAATGTGTTTTAAAAAGAGGACATTGAGAATATTAACATTTGTTGAAAGATGGATGTATATTAAGTGGTTCTGGCTCACCTGCCCCTGTAGATGACTCTACACTGCCCCCCTGTGGCTAACCTACAGAACAGTGCTGGAACTGAATGTATTACAAGTACTTTAAACAGTAATGCATTTGTTGATTCACTCTTTAAAAACAGATGTGACATGTTTCATTTGTGTATTTGATTATTCATTCATTTTCTCCCGCTTATCCGTAATTCGGGTCGCAGGGGCAGCAGTCTAAGCAGGCCCCTGCCTTCGACTGCTGCCCAATCCTCACAGCACCGTCCCTTACGGTCCCTCCTGCAGGTGGTGAGCCCACGGGAAGGCGGCCCAACGTCACGGACCTTGATATTTCCCTCGTAAGGGACCCCCGGAGCATAGAGGGTTAAGAGCCTTGCTCAAGGGCCCAAGAGTGGCAGCTTGGCGATACTGGGGCTTGAACCCCAGACCTTCCGATCGGCAACCCAGCGCCTTAACCGCTGGAGCCACCACTCCCCCATTTGATTATATATTTTATAATTCTATTTCAGTTCCTGGAATGCATATAATATGAGAGGCTATGTGGCATTAATTTTTTGTGATATCAATAAGATTAAAACTTCAAGTAAAATAATATTTTATTTGCTGGCTCCTAAATACATAAGTTTAAGACAAGTTTAGTCATTTTTTTCAGTAGGAAGAAAAGAAACTTCAACACAATTAAGAAAACCAGACACAACACCTCCATCAGAACAGCCTCAGAGTAAATCAACAACCTCACCACCTTCATCCTCAACAACACAAGGTTAAAAACACTCTTTCTCCCTATAACTTATGTTAGATTTTATTTTTAATTACAAGTGAAAAAGCACATCTATTACAAGATTTACTCACATTAAGCATGGTCCCAAGCCCGGATAAATGGGGAGGGTTGCGTTAGGAAGGGCATCCAGCGTAAAAACATGTGCCAAATCAAACATGTGGATGACCCCTAACGGGAAAAGCCGAAAGAAAGAAAGAAAGCATGCGTTTAATTATTCAGATTTGTTGTATTCTGAAACAAACTGGTAAATGTTTCCTTTGACTTATAATCAGTATAGCAAAATAGGTTTAAACATAGACAAGAGTAGATTTCAGTGTTTCTGGTTGATTCCTGTTATATACTATATATTGTAGTTCCTTCTTGTGAGAGAAAGCTACTGCCCTGGCCACAGTCATGCAGTTACACTTATGTGTTTCACAATGTCTTTAAAGTAATATGAAAATATTGTCTAGAAGTTTTAAAATACCTTATGTAATTAGGAGCCAGCAAATAAAATATTATTTTACTTAAAGTTTTGATCTTATTGATATCACAGAAAATTAACGCCACATGGCCTCTCATATTAAATGCATTCCAGGAACTGAAATAGAATTATAAAATATATAATCAATACATAAATGAAACATGACACATGTCTTTTTTAAGAGTGAATCAACAAATGCATTACTGTTTAAAGTACTTGTAATACATTCTGTTCCAGCACTGTTCTGTAGGTTAGTGGGAGATGTAAGGTTTATTTCCACAGGGGGGCAGTGTAAAGTCATCTACAGGGGCAGGTGAGCCAGAACCACTCAATATGCATCCATCTTTTAACAAATGTTAATATTCTCAATGTCCTCTTTTTAAAACACATTTTAAATGTGTTGAATCTACCAGTGTGGAGTAATTATGATTTTCACTCTTTTGATTTAGCAGATGTGGTCCATTTATAGGTTGTGCAGCCTCCCATTTAGCTCTCTGAAGTTATTTTTGCACCTAGTGGTCAACTGGGAACCTGCAACACTCATTAACAAATGACCACCATTTAATATCCCAACACCACCAAGTCACTGATCCTTAGCCCTTAAACATGGCTCTTGAGCATTCATCAACTGCTCAAATGTTATGAATAAGATAACTGTAAGGCGCTTGGGATGAGAGTGTCTGCTGAAAACTATAAAAATAAAGATCTCACATATGAGCAGCTGTAGGTCAGATGTAGTAACAGCGTTGTCGCACCAGATATCACTATTTGGTCACTCAATATTAAATATGTCTAAATAGGTATTTGTTCTTATTATTTTATTTTTTGTGTTTGTTTTGAATGTTACTATTTAAGTGCTTATACCTGAATACATTAAATGCAGTTTAATTTATTTATTCTTCATTTGATAATGAATCATAATTGAATGAATCAAAAAGATTTGGCGCAGAAATAAAACAAAAGTTTACTGATAAAAAATATTTTTCGGTGGAGTTTATTTATTTATTTATTTAATATCTTAGTAAAGAAGGGACGTCGTGAATGAGTGTATGTTTTATATATATATATATATATATATATATATATATATATATATATATATATATAAATATATATAAAAAATTCTCTCTCTCTCTCTCTCTCTCTCTCTCTCTCTCTCTCTCTCTCTCTCTATATATATATATATATATATATATATATATATATATATATATATATATATATATATATATATACAGTGAGGAAAATAAGTATTTGAACACCCTGCTATTTTGCAAGTTCTCCCACTTAGAAATCATGGAGGGGTCTGAAATTGTCATCGTAGGTGCATGTCCACTGTGAGAGACATAATCTGAAAAAAAAAATCCAGAAATAACAATATATGATTTTTAAACTATTTATTTGTATGATACAGCTGAAAATAAGTATTTGAACACCTGTCTATCAGCTAGAATTCTGCCCCTTAAAGACCTGTTAGTCTGCCTTTAAAATGTCCACCTCCACTACATTTATTATCCTAAATTAGATGCACCTGTTTGAGGTCGTTAGCTGCATGAAGACACCTGTCCACCCCATACAATCAGTAAGAATCCAACTACTAACATGGCCAAGACCAAAGAGCTGTCCAAAGACACTAGAGACAAAATTGTACACCTCCACAAGGCTGGAAAGGGCTACGGGGAAATTGCCAAGCAGCTTGATGAAGAAAGGTCCACTGTTGGAGCAATCATTAGAAAATGGAAGAAGCTAAACATGACTGTCAATCTCCCTCGGACTGGGGCTCAATGCAAGATCTCACCTTGTGGGGTCTCAATGATCCTAAGGAAGGTGAGAAATCAGCCCAGAACTACAGGGGAGGAGCTGGTCAATGACCTGAAAAGAGCTGGGACCACCGTTTCCAAGGTTACTGTTGGTAATACACTAAGACGTCATGTTTGAAATCATGCATGGCACTGAGGGTTCCCCTGCTTAAACCAGCACATGTCCAGGCACGTCTTAAGTTTGCCAATGACCATTTGAATGATCCAGAGGAGTCATGGGAGAAAGTCATGTGGTCAGATGAGACCAAAATAGAACTTTTGGGTCATAATTCCACTAAACGTGTTTGGAGGAAGAACAATGATGAGTACCATCCCAAGAACACCATCCCTACTGTGAAGCATGGGGGTGGTAGCATCATGCTTTGGGGGTGTTTTTCTGCACATGGGACAGGGCGACTGCACTGTATTAAGGAGAGGATGACCGGGGCCATGTATTGCGAGATTTTGGGGAACAACCTCCTTCCCTCAGTTAGAGCATTGAAGATGGGTCGAGGCTGGGTCTTCCAACATGACAATGACCTGAAGCACACAGCCAGGATAACCAAGGAGTGGCTCTGTAAGAAGCATATCAAGGTTCTGGCGTGGCCTAGCCAGTCTCCAGACCTAAACCCAATAGAGAATCTTTGGAGAGAGCTCAAACTCCGTGTTTCTCAGCAACAGGCCAGAAACCTGACTGATCTAGAGAAGATCTGTTAGTTCAGAATGCAGCAGCAAGAGTCCTCACTAGATCTAGGAAATATGACCACATCACCCCTGTATTAATCAGTCTACACTGGCTCCCAATCAAATCTCGCATTAATTATAAAATACTACTACTGACATATAAAGCACTTAACGGTCTTGCACCGCCGTATCTGAGTGAACTTCTGTACCAGTATGATCCCCCACGCCTACTTAGATCAAAAGGTGCTGGCTATCTGTTGGTTCCTCCAATAATGAAGATTACAGCAGGGGGCAGATCTTTCTCTTATAAAGCCCCGCAGTTATGGAACAGCCTTCCTATCAGTGTTCAGGACTCAGACACAGTCTCAGTGTTTAAGTCGAGGTTGAAAACATATTTATTCAGTCAAGCCTTTAATCAGTAGATTTTTTCTTAGGTAAAGGCTCAGATCTGGAGGGAACATTGATATAGAGTGTTTGGTGAACTGGGATATTTGTACGCTGTCGTCCCCTCACATTCACGCGTTCACTCAGGTTTGTTGATGGTGGTGTGGTGGGTCGTCTCTTATCCCAGAGATCCCTCATGTCTGTGTTGCCTTCTGGTTCTCCCTTTTAGTTATGCTGCCATAGCGAGTCTTGCCGGAGTCCAAACTGCACAGTGACTTTAACTCTCATGCAACAATAGGTACACTTAATAATCCATATCCTTCTCTTCCTGTCACCCTCTTCTCTCTCTCTCTCTCTTTCTCTCTCTCTCTCTCTCTCTCTCTCTCGGTCGAGTTAAACATGCTCCTGAGGCTCCAGTGACCACTGTTCCTGCCCTTCTCCCCTCCGTGGATCTTCCCACTTCATCCAGGCCTGCCTCTGGATAGAGTTCTCTTTGACTGGAGGCCACTCTGTGCAGCTGGGGAAGGTTTGTCATCAACGCCTTGGGTGGTTCCATGAAATTCCGGAGTAAGAACGGGAGCTTTGAGAATGGATTGGACTGTAGTTGATGTCAACAGTCTCCTACACTGACTCAGGAATACATTTCGCTTCTGATTATCATCACTGCACCCCGCAACATTGTATACCTGCCACAAATGGACATTCGGTGTAACCCAGATGAGGATGGGTTCCCTCTTGAGTCTGGTTCCTCTCAAGGTTTCTTCCTTATGCCATCTCGGGGAGTTTTTCCTTGCCACAGTCGCCAGTCACCACCGGCTTGCTCATCAGGGACAAACTTACTCATAAAGAACATATTCATTTTTAATCACCGCATTATCTGTGTAAAGCTGCTTTGAGACAATGTTCATTGTTAAAAGCGCTATACAAATAAAAATTAATTAAATTGAATTGAAATTGAATTGAAGATCTGTGTGGAGGAGTGGGCCAAAATCCCTCCTGCAGTGTGTGCAAACCTGGTGAAAAACTACAGGAAACGTTTGACCTCTGCAATTGCAAACAAAGGCTACTGTACCAAATATTAACATTGACTTTCTCAGGTGTTCAAATACTTATTTGCAGCTGTATCATACAAATAAATAGTTAAAAAATCATATATTCTGATTTCTGATTTCTTTTTAGATTATGTCTCTCACAGTGGACATGCACCTACGATGACAATTTCAGACCCCTCCATGATTTATAAATGGGAGAACTTGCAAAATAGCTGGGTGTTCAAATACTTATTTTCCTCACTGTATATATAAATATAAATATATATATATATATATATATATATATATATATATATATATATATATATATATATATAATACAAAACTAATTAAAAATGTTGTTACAGAATGAATGTATCCAGGCTGAAGATCCACATATAGAACACAAGCAGAGAAAAGATGATGATGATCATGGTCTGTTCTCAGTCATGTTTCCATCACTGACTCCCTCTGTCTCATCCACGTCAACCCCAAACTTCTTACTGCCTTCTGCCTGCTGATTCTTATCTTTGTAAAGAGTGAGAGTCAGGACTTTATACACCAGTGGACTGAAAAAGATGCGCAGTAACAGGAAATCGGTTGTTCGGCTAAAATCGTCGCGATGTGAAAAGAAAAATGTGATTTTTCACCAAATCAATGAATTTAAACTTAGTGTTGGAATCCTAGTGTCAACAATAGTGGTTGTTGAGGTTTCCTGAAAACCAAACAGTATAAGAGAGAAACTCGGTGTGACAATTTCACTGTAATAGACTGGTGTGTGTGTGCAGAAGGAGCAGTAATGATGAGGTGCTTGTATCTTTTGTCTGTTGTGTTTCATGTAGCTGCAGGTGAGTGAAGATATTTTCTAATTTCTATTACAGAAAGCAGATAGAATATTATACAGTTCATAGTTCAGCTGGTTTGTGTTTATTTAATGTATTTTCTGTACAGATTGTGTTTACAGTAGGCTGTAGTTCAGCCCTGTTCCTGAACAACCACCCAAACACTGTCAAATGTTTCTCATTTAGAGTTTCATTAACAACAAATTTAGTTACCACAGTGTTATAATATTAATAGCTGTGTACTTACAGTTAAATTGTCCAAAGAACAGCAATTATTTTTATACAAAAGGTAAATCTACTCATCATGCCTTGTGTTATAAAGTCCTTTTTGAGACCTGTTTAGCTTTGATCATATGGATTTCTTCTTCCTGATTAAGTTCAGTGTAAAATGTACTGATGAAGAGAGGTGGGTTAATGAATAAGGAGGATTTTACAGTGAGATTATTTACAGTGTCTGTTTTTACACATTTACTGAATTATATCTCGCACAATTTCTGTTTAATTGAAATTATCTTCAATAATTCACATAAAGTCTAATAGAAACGTTGTTTTCCTGTAACTTGTGCATCACTTATTTTTTCTGGTCTTAGCTGGAAATAGTTTTTTCTGCTGCCTCTCAGTCACTGACCATCATCTTCACTTCCTACGTCATGCAATAGTTACAGTTTATTACCACTGGCTTCTTGCATGTTTTAATACTGAATTCACATTTATAGATTATTTTTGTTTTTAAGTTTTAAAGGAAAAATTTAATTTAAAAGCAAATTTATTAAAACCAATTGTACATTTAATTGAGCAAACAGTTAGTGGACTGGCTTAGATAAATTGTGTGTGTATGTTTTGTTCCTGGAATTAACCAGTTCATGGTGTATTTCTGGTGTAATTAAGGTGTATGTTGTGAAGTGAAACATGATCTTACCTTTACTGTTTTGTTCTGGTGGAATGAGTTGGTTTTATGGCAGGTATGAAGTATTTCATTGGTTATAGTACTTACTCAAAAAATGCACTCGTGCTGCCACAATTGTTTTTTTTTTAATAATGTCACTGACCACAATCTTTAATTATTGTGTTTATGTGTGTGTCTCCAATATATGGGTCTTATAATAACAGTTCATGTAATGCTTCTTATGCATAGGGAAAAAAAATACATCCCCCTCAGATGTTTGTTATTTTTTGTAGATTATTTTTATAGTTTTTTTATTCTAAATTCATGATGGGTTTAATGTATAAAACCTGATTTAAAGCGATGTTGGTGCAAATCCATAAAACGAAAAAAATCTGGTTCATCTGCTGTTATTAGTGTAAGAGTGTCAGGCGTAAGAACGTACTGGAAACCAAGTGAATTCAACGAAGGCCTTTTAATTAAAAGCAAAAGGGCAAGGCAGAAAGCACGAAAAAAAGAGCACCCAACTAGGGTAAACTGAACTAATGGTATAACTGCGGCAGATTGAGAACAGATAACACACAGAATCTTGTAAGCCAAGCAAAACCAAACAGAGTAGTTTGGGCAGTCTTGAATGTTCGTAAGGCTAAGCTGTAGAACGGACGATGAGCATGTGGATAAACGGGGTCTTTATAGTGTGGTGACTGATTTGGACCAGGTGTGGATGATTAGTAAGTTGGTGAGCTGCTTGTAGTGATTGGAGGGTTTGAATTTAATTTTAAATTTAAAGATTGCTTTGAATTTAGGAAATAACGTACCATGTATTTTGACACTGTAAATAGTGTTTTTCTGGAGCAGGTGCGTTTAGGGGGTGTGCAGAGGAAAAAAGAGCTCGTCGGTGTCCGTGAATGTTATTAGAGAAATAATCTCACTTTATTATCCACGCACAATTCTTACATAAATGTTCAAGAAGGCATGTTGTTCTAGCGATCTAACAGTAGGGGGCACTAGCAAAGAAAAATGTGGAAGCGAGGACTAGAGACAGAATGAGTTGGTTTGGAGGTGATGGGTTGATAGTTATAGTACATTATGGATGTGAGATTAACTGCTGTCCTGAGCTGCATACTGGGAAAGAAAACTGTGAAGAATTTTGAAAAAGTGATCATAGTGATGAGAAATGTGTTTAAGTAACTGTAGAAAACTAACTGGAAACAGGTGAAAGAAATCTGCACATTGTGTAGTTTTACTTTCTGCAAGTGCTCTTTATTTTCACATGGAGTTGTAACATGGTGTCTAAACAGAGCTGCCAGGTGTACATTTCACTCTGGGATTTAAAAGAAAAATGCACACATGAGCACAGGAAAGTGTAACACACACAGTAGTTACTGTAGGAACTGGGCTGAGAAACGAGATATGAGATTTAAATGTACAAAAATTTTTTTCGTTCTTCTTCAAATTTTTTGTATGTTGTTTTTAAAAACATTTTATAATATTGTATTGCATATTGTATTTAGTAGATTGTGATATTTTGTGTGTTTTTTCTGTAGGCTGTGCTCTTTCTGGTGAAAATAGCACAGTATTCACACAACACAAAGGTGGTTCAGTGCTGTTACCCTGCTCCTGCTCTGACCTGCACTCCAAACCTCAGAAACTCACCTGGGAGACCTTCAGAACAGGACACTGGACTGTGTTAAATGATGAACACTTCCGTGGCAGATATCAGCTGTTTAATAACATTTCTCCTGCTAATCTGTCACTACTCATATCTGACCTGAGAGAAGAAGATCATGGAGTCTACAGGTGCAGCACTGAGAAGGAACACAGAGACTTTATGTTAGGCGTGGTGCGGAGGCGGCAGCGGAGACCGGCAGCTGAGTGACCTCCTCTGTGGTGGTCTGGAGCTGAGAGGTGGTCACCCTGGAGACCTGGAGAGACATGATGTCCCTGGCGGCGACCTGAGGCTGAGCGATGACCACCCCGGCGACCTGGAACGGATCGCCGCTGCCCAGGAAGGTCTGGAATGGAACCTCATCACCCACGGGGACCTGGAGTGGAGAGACAACCCTGGTGACTACCTGAAGCAGGGCCAAGCTCTCAACGGGGCTTACCGGCTGGAAGACCCTCTGGATGGAGACCGGAGATGGAGCGACGCCCCTGACTGAGCACAGAGGCTGAGTGATGACCTCGGCAGGGTTCATCGGTGTGACTTTACCCTCCAGGGAGCTCAGGAGCGACCTGTCTTCGTCCAGGGAGCTTGGAGGCAGGATGTCACCGTGAGGGGTCCTGAGGCGAGGCGTCACCGAGGGAGGAGCTCATAGGCGAGACGTCGCCGTGGGAGGAGCTCTGTGACGTGACTTGGTCTTCTGAGTGCTCGTGGGGCGAGCGGTCACCTTTTGAAAAACTGTGGGGCGAGCCGTCCCCTGCGGATGAAGCCAGGGGCAGCAGTTCGACTTCCCTTTCTCAGTCCCGGAGCTGAGTTGAGAGCTCTGGGGAATCCTTTGGTGAAGCAGAGCTCTGAAAGGTGGCATCGCCCTTAGGGAGACTGTGGGGCGAATCGTCGCCTTTGGTGGATCCCAGGGGCAACAGGACGACTTCCCTTTCGCAGTTTTGGAGGTGAGTCTCGTCAGGGGCCGGGAGCGAAGAGGAGCTCTCGTCAGGGACCGGGAGTGGAGAGGAGCTCGCCTGGAGGTCCTGGGAAGAAGCCGGGCTCTCGGGGACTCTCTGAAACGGAACCAAGCTCTCCTCGGAAATCAGGAGTAAAGCCAAGCTTTCCTCAGGAACCGGGAGCGAAGAGGAGCTCTCCTGGAAGCCTAGGAGCGGAGAGGAAGCCGCCTGGAAGCCTAGGAGCGGAGAGGAAGCCGCCTGAAGCCCAGGAGTGGAGAGGAAGCCGCCTGGGGACCCTGGAGCGGAGAGAAAGCCGCCTGGGGACCCTGGAGCGGAGAGAAAGCCGCCTGGAAACCCTGGAGCGGAGAGGAGCTCGCCTGGGGACCCTGGAGCGGAGAGGAGCTTGCCGGGAGGTCCTGGGACGAAGCCGAGCTCCCTTCAGGACTCTGGAGCGGAACCGAGCTCTCGGGGACTCTCTGGAGCGGAACCGAGCCCTCAGGGACTCTCTGGAGCGGAAACGAGCTCTCGGGGACTCTCTGGAGCGGAACCGAGCTTTTGGGGACTCTCTGGAGCGGAGCTGGGCTCTCCCTGGAGACCTGGAGCGGAGCTGGGCTCTCCTTGGAGACCTGGAGCAGAGCTGAACCCACCCGAAGGTTTTGGAGCAGGATGGAGAGCTCCTGGAGGTCCTGTAAGGAAACGGAGCCAGCCTGGATATCCTGGAGCACAGCGGAGATCCCTTGGAGGACCTTCGGCGGAGCGGAGCTGTCCTGGAGGGCCTGGAGCAGCGCGGTGACCTCCTAAAAAACTCTGATGAGGAGCGGCGTTCTCGAAAGCGGGGGAGAGAAGATGGAGATCAGCCGTGGTTATCCCGAGTCCCCTGGTGAGAAGCTGGAGGAACCTGGCGCATGAGCTGTCCTTGCCTTCAGTCGTGCTCCACAGCTCTCTGGCAAGGGAGAGAGATTCCTCAGGCAGCAGAGACATGTGGAGCGCGATTTTCGCTTCTTCTGTGGGATAACTTCCGGGTTTTCCCGGGGGCGGAGCTTGGCTGCCGCACCTCCGAGGCTCGGCTCGCGCCGGGACCACGGCGTTAATTCGATCATGTCCTTTCTTCTTTTTGCCCCTTTTTTTTTTTTTTTGTCCGTATATTCCTTTTTAAGGGTTCATTATTCTGTTAGACGTGGTGTGGAGGCGGAAGCCGGAGTTACGGCAAACAAAAACTTTATTTAACAAAGGCAGAGCCAACAAAAAATATCAGCATAGATCGGGATAATCCAGCAAACGGCAGTCCAATATTAACATCCACGGTGCGTTATCGAGGAAGCGCGGCGCGGAGGAAGCGCGGCGCGGAGGAAGTGACGGAAGTCCAAGGTGCGCTGGGGAAGGAAAACGCAGCCGTGGAGTGAGCGAGGAGTCCGGGAGGAGAAGGTATGTAGCAGGTGCAGCATACACACGACCACACATGAACACATACAATATCGGAACGCGAGTGTGGGTGAGTGAGCGGTTTATATGGGAGCCGGGAGTGATTGAGTAACACGCTTCAGCTGTGCATGATTTGCGCTGCGAGCTTGGGAGCACGCGGAGGCAATGACAGCATCTAAATGGAGGCGTGGCAGGTGGATTCTTGATACTTTACTCTTTATGTTAAAGGTAAAACATTTAAATACACAATAAAAGTTGATATTTATTGTAAAAGCAGACTTTCCTGATCCTTCAAATGAATTATAGTTACAAATGTAATAAAATATTTACTCCATTTATCATAACTAAAGGGGAATTTAAATTTAGGAGTCATATATTGTGACACATCAATATCAAGTTATAAATGACAATAAATACTGATTATAAAAATCAGACTGAAACTGTCAGGATCTTCCGGGCACACAGCACGCCTCCCGGTATTTAAGGACACACAAAACTTTAGCTCGGGGCCAGATTCTGATCCTGCTCCCTGTTCTGCGCTAAACTGTGTTTTTTTGTTGTTGACTGTTTGTGTTTCTGCTCTGCCCTTCATAGTTCTGTTTGCTGGTTTTTGGATTGTTTGCCTGTGTTTTGACCCTGGACTGTTTATCACTCACTTGTGAAATAACGTGATGCGTGCAGTAATACTCAGCAGGTCAGAAGCCAAAATCCATTGGATACTAGACTATTTTGAACGCAATATATTTAGAATGTACTGTACACTTAAAAGAAATAAACGTGAGATAATGGAAATGCTTATTTTGTTCAGATTTTCCAGGCAATTAAATGGTTTCTTGGTGATTTTCATAATAGAAAATTGTGAGAAGTATATAAGTATTCTGATTCTGGTAACACACATAACCGCACTTAATTACACTGAACAGTGAGTAATAGGAAAGTATCTTCTGCTGCTTCTGTTATATATATATATATATATATATATATATATATATATATATATAACAGAAGCAGCAGAAGATACTTTATATATATATTTATATATATATATATATATATATATATATATATATATATATATATATATATATGTATATGTGTGTGTGTGTGTGCGTGTGCGTGTATCTGTGTGCGTGTGCGTGTGTGTGTGTGTGTGTTTTGTGTCTTTTTCTTTTCGATTGTGTCTAATTCTGCTTTATATATCGCTCTTACTGACACTTGCTACTTAACTGACCCAGCTGGAGAAGACTGGAAGTAAATATACCAGTATTCTAGAATACAAAATGAATGAAATGTATATAGACACATTCTTGTATATTACAGTGATGCTGAGAACATATATTATAGCAAGCACAAGATTGTCTATATTCAGTTGTTTTGTGAATTTTATACATGTTACAATTAAATGACAGATTCACGCATATGCATGTGGGATTTTTTTTTTACTACTGAGGGTATTGCCTTTTATTCACTAACACGTTCATTATATGTTTCAGTGTTTGTTTTATATCTTATGAGTTATTATTCTTGTACCAGGGTAAGAAATTCTTGGTAAGAAAACTGTTTCGTGTAAAAAGGCTGATATAGAAGTTCTTGTTTTTGACATTTTTTTGTCAAAATAAAAAAGATGATTGTGGAATCTTAGAAGGAATGTGAGTGTGTTTTTAACCTGGCTTTTGTGTATTTTTTTACAACAGTCCTTATAGTTGCACATTGTTTTTTAACACACAGGTCTGAACAGTGGACTATTTTCCAAAATTCATTTGGTTTTCACATAAATTCACCTTCCAGCAAATCTCTGTATATCAACGGCAAGTGTTTCTTAACTGCGGAGTTAAACAAAGAATAAATTAAACACAATTATGTTTTTTGGAATGTATTTCAAATTCAATAGTAAAAAAATGCAATAAATAATTAATCACATCTGATACCCAGAAGAAGAAGACTTTTTTGTGTTATGTGTTCTTAATATACCTCTAACCCTTAATTGTTCTTGTAACATTCCCCCTACCCTCTATTCTTCTCTCAGTGTTCTACTGCTGCCCCTAGATGGACACTACATGTATTTTTATTCAAACTTCTGGTGTGTTTACAGGCCTGAGTTTTCACCCTGGAAGCATGTCTCACCTAGATATTCATGAGGCCTTATTCCCAATGAACCCTGCTCTGATCCAGACTCAGCAACAAAGACTGCATTTACTCATCACCTGAAACAGATTATCTGTCCTCTGCTGCCAATTTTACACCTAATTCACTTAATAAAGGCACATTCTTTTTAATGACTGAATTTGTATCACCAGACATTCAGCTGGTTCTTTATCTATTTGCTGAACATCTTCAATTCTAAATTATTTCTGGCCTCATTAATTGTTTTTGGCTTCTCTGGAAGTAATTTCATGTTAGCGAATGCATGAACACATTAAAGATATCAGTTATAAACCAGCTTTGTTGAATTCTTTAATGCTTTGGGTCTGAAATTGTGGATTCTTTTCCTATAAGATTGACACTGATTTGGTTGCGAGGATTTTTCAACAGGCTCGTTTAATGTCATTGTTTTTTATATAGACAGAAGTCACACATGGGGATGTCTTCACTGCTTTAGGATTTCTCTGTAACATTACAAGCTGCTTTTTTGCTTTGTTTAGGCTTTATTTCAAGGAAAGACAAGAATAGAGGCTGGGGAGGAAATGATTATAGCAGAGCTAAAATTAATGGAAATACAGGAACCGGTTTGCGGATGTTCGACCGCATTAAATGTATTTTTAACAAATTAAAGGTATTGTTATCATTCATTCTTTCAATTCGTAAATTTGCTAAAAAAAGTTATGCAAGCTTGCAGAGCTAAGGAACTCTGATAAAAGAATAATATTAATAATATTGATAATAATAATAATAACAATAATAAGAAGAATCTCCAGACATTAAGAACCCGAAAAAAACTTTCTTTAGCCATTTATTTACATACATTTTTTTTTTTCTTTTTCAGATACAGTTTCAATGACAACTTCACATTTTAAACTTCATGTAAGCATTGAAACAAAAAATATATAACAATTTATTATTAAAAACAACACATTAAATATGGATAATTATATATATATATATATATATATATATATATACTAATACTATGTTCAAGTTTGAACTGAAGTTCAGACTGAAACACTCACAAATCTCAAAATAAAATGTTGACATAAAATTGACACTTTTTTAATCCAAGTGGTGTAAAAAACAATTTATAATTGAAAGTTTGGGTGAAAAGAGGAGCACATTAGAGTACTTTTAATGGTAAAGAATTTATCTTAGCAAGATGGAAACGAAGTTCAGATTATTTTTTCAGACACTTGATTATTTTTTTTGCTGATAACTTTACATGTGTTTCAGCTAATGGAATGATTCTTTGTGAAAAAATTTACTTTGACAAATGTTTTGAAAAATGATGGTAAACATTTTGCTACGTCAGCAGTTTTCACTTTATACAAATACAGTAAAACCCTATTGTACGAGCAAACGAAGATACGAGCGACCTTACTGGCAAAATATCAAAGGCACGAGCAAACCCACAGTCCAACGTGGTTTTACTGTTCATCCTGTGGTGTTGTTCGGGCTGAAGAAAGCCACTAAGTATAAGTGCTGTAAAAATATATAAGATCAATATTTTATTCCACTTTTTTCACTTAAATCTGTTAATCAACCTCAGTTCTGATCAAAACTACTATGTTTTTTATCCAGGATTTTTTTTTTTTTTAATTGCCAATTGAATTAGTGATGTCACAGATATGGGGGAAAAAACCGTGACTAAAATTTGATATAAAAAGTGTAACAGACTTTATTTAATTCTGTTATGCTGCACAAATTTTGGATCAACTGGCGCTCATTGTATGTGTGTAATCCATTTTTCCCCTTTGGGGGTTTGCCATAGATAGGGTATGCGCACTTGGGGTACTAGAGTGTCAACGGTATTTGGCTGGAGGATATGGTGTGTGTGTAATAAAGATGTGAAGAGAACAACACTAAAGGATGAATCCTGGAACCGCGAACAAGTGTCAAGAAAATAATAGACATTGAAATTCTAAATAAGAATGATTTAAAAGATTGAGCAAACCTATAAAGGAAAATGTTGAATGGGTGTTTGAATATGGAAGATGATTAAAAATTGCACTGATGTTTGGAGTGAATTTGCCTTTAATTCTTTTTTTAAAAAGTACACAGTAAAATGACTTTTATATAGTAATTTTATACATTTTATAGAGTATTATACAGGGACACCTCAAATAAGAATTATTTGAAAGATGGCGCGAACCTTTAAAGAAAAATGTTTTATGAGTGTTTGAATGCGAATCGCTGAAGATTTGCACCTGGCCAGCATTGACGTCGACCTGGCAACTGAGCTCCACCAACACACAAGGTTTTGTGTCCTAAATAAGTAAATAATATAATTCAATAAATAATAATCTTCCTTGAATAAAAATTTCTTATCAAAGTTGAAGCGTTTATATAATGAGTAGTTTATGAGTAAAATGTATGTCTGTAATATGTTCGTGTTTATGATCTCCAGATCAGAGGCAATACGAGGACCTCCTAATTGTCCTCGATACCAATATTTTTTTTTCACCACCTAGAATTTGTGAATCAAATTCTCTCAACTGGACTTGGAGGTAAAATACAGTGGTTACCAATATCGGGTCATGCATTTCACAACCAGGCCTTTAGGGGTGTCCTGAATGAAGGAATTAACCTCTTAATGGCATCATTATGTCGATGTTATTGGACGCCTGCTAGATGGACTTCGGAGTGGCCAAATCCAAGTCAGCTTCAAGTAACATGGAGTTTATGCTAAGGAAAAAAAAAGCCTTACTGAACTACATGATATGACTGCTGAAATCTGATTGGATAGAAACTCGAATGTAAACCTTCAATCGGTGCCACAGCAACAGAAACTCTATAAAAGGAAAAATAATGGACTATTGGGAGAAATTTTTAAAGCATATTTATTGACAAAAATATTAAAATGTATTATATGTATTTTCAAAACTCATTACCAACAGTTAAATGTTTTATTTTTTTTTCTGTAAGTAAGGATTTCCATTCAGTTGTATATCCACGCTTCACCACTAGAGACAGACATACAGTTTACCAACCATGAAAAGTTACCTATGACATCACAGTGCACTGTTCTCCATCAAGAGTATAAAAGGCCAGAAGGCGTGTGTCTGTGTGTGAGATCTCGTGCCTTATCGGAGAAGATGTTAACAAGATTCAGCTAGACACAATCGGACCGACACACCAGCCTCAGTCTGCTCAAGCAGAAGTCGTTGTTCTAGAGAAGACTTTCTGTCCTGACACTCTCGGTTGTGCACCACGTCAGGCCCTGGAACACGAAACGATGCTGAATATTAAGATTTTCAGCGGGAGCTCCCATCAGGATTTGTCTCAGAAAATAGCCGACCGGCTGGGACTCGAGTTGGGGAAGGTCATCTTGAAAAAATTCAGTAACAAGGAAACGTGTGGAGATCGGAGAAAGCGTACGTGGCGAGGACGTGTACATTGTGCAGAGTGGCTGTGGCGAGATCAACGACAACTTGATGGAGTTGCTGATTATGATCAACACCTGCAAGATAGCATCAGCTTCCCGTGTCACCGCAGTCATACCCTGTTTCCCTTACGCTCGGCAAGACAAGAAGGATAAGAGCCGAGCGCCAATCTCTGCCAAGCTGGTGGCCAACATGCTGCTTATCGCAGAAGCAGATCATATCATTACCATGGATCTGCATGCCCCTCAGATACAGGGCTTCTTTGACATACCTGTGGACAACCTGTACGCTGAGCCTGCTGTGCTGAAGTGGATTAAGGAAAATATTCCTGAATGGAAAAACAGCACCATTGTCTCTCCAGATGCTGGAGGAGCTAAAAGGGTCACGTCTATAGCTGATCGACTGAATGTTGACTTTGCCCTCATTCACAAAGAAAGAAACAAGGCTAATGAGGTGGATCACATGGTGTTGGTGGGAGACGTGAAAGACTGCGTGGCTATCTTAGTCGACGACATGGCTGACACATGTGGCACCGTCTGCCATGCCGCTAACAAGCTATTATCAGCTGGTGCCACCAAGGTGTACCCCATCTTTACTCATGGCATTTTCTCAGGGCCTGCCATATCGCGCATCAACAATGCCTGCTTTGAAGCTGTAGTCGTGACCAACACCATTCCACAGGAAGAAAATATGAAGCATTGTCCTAAAATACAGGTCATCGACATTTCAATGATCCTTGCAGAAGCTATTCGGAGGACCCACAACTGCGAGTCTGTCTCGTATCTCTTCAGTCATGTCCCCTTGTAACCTCTTCTCAGTGCATATCCCTTTTTTGTGCTTTATTACCAAAAGAAGAAAGAAAGAAACAAGGAAGCCTGACCCCAAGACCTCAGTAAACTGATTGAGACCCCAAAGAAAATTAGCCTTCTGTGAAATCCTGGCACCCAGTGTACCTGTCTGAGCTGTTCATCACTAGTTGAGGATTCTAGCAAGTCTTTAAAAAGACTGTGAACATTTAGTTCCTAGTCTTAAACGCATTCTGTTTAGTACCTTACACGGGTTCCAACTTGCTCGACTAGATGCTTGACCATTCGGGTGACAATCTGTTACATTTTAATTTATTTGGGTTTGATTTGTATAAGTTAATTGGAATACATGTATCTACACAGGCAAGAAAAGTCAAGTTAGTTGAGTGAGATTGTTTCCTTTCTGTTCGATTTTTATCATGCCCAAACGAAACTTAATTCTTGGAGAGGTTTTCCATACGACCTGCTATGCCCGTGGTGCCTTTCTGATATCAGGGAAGAAGAAATACACAGCACACAGAATGCATGTTCTTCTTCTTCTGTTTATTGCAGGTAGCAGAACGTATATATACACATACAGAGAAAAGGCTGTCCTAAACTTGTTTCCTGTTTAGACAAGAGGATATACTAGCCGGAGATGTGTGAGCCCAGATAAGACTCCCTGTTTACCTTACAGACTAACATCGTAAATATTCTATAGACACTGAACAGACAAAGGGATGTGTGTGAGATAGTGTGAAAACCATCTTAACACTAACAATGGCCACTTTAAATCATTTATGATTTACCATCACACACCAAAACATAGGATGTTCATCCTTGGAACAGAATCGGTGACAAACTGCAAATGAAAAGATAAAGACAAACAAAAGCATACTGATTCCATTTCATTATTTTCCTACATGCATATAATCCTTCATCATCACCACTCCAATCGAGGCCTTTATGGCCTGTCTTACCATCGTCATCAAACATGGCAACATACAAAGTACAATTCCAACAATCAATACAAGAATCATTCCTAAAACAATATAGTGTTCAACACTTGTAAACAAACTTTGTTCAGCAGTTGTTTCACGTTCTCCAAGACATCATGAGACATTTGTTTCTCAGTGCTTGTTTAAAATGTCTATTAGCAGTATTATAAGGTATACGCAACAGTCTACTCTCTGAATAATGTGTTCAAGAGAATAAGAAAAATTCTGAGTCTAGTTACAACTATGCACATATTGTTATAGAAATTAGACCTAGAGCAGGTATCAGGTTAAGCTAAACTAAACAGTTCAGATGAGTCAGAACAGTGAGTCAGATCTTCACCCCGGCGGTGGCCCCCTTTCTACTATAAAGAAAGGATCTTTCCGTGGGCTCTCAACTGTTTCAGCCCTGAATACTCACTTAGGTAGGCTTCTTAGGCCAAAAGTTGTGTTACTTTAGAAGCAAAAGGTGTGCAGTTATCACTTTTAATCACACTAGTAATACCAAACCTAGAGATGATCTCTTTTGTTAATTCTCTGTCGCACATGCAAATGCTTCTGGCCACTTACTGAATCTGTATAACTATACAGATCTGTTCTATCTGTTCAACTTTAACCAACAGGTATCTCAAATTTCCTACAGGTGGCATATGTGTAACTATGGCCACTTTGGCAGGGAGTTAAAGAGCTTTTAAAAAGTCGTCTATAAGATTAAAATGTGCTATGGGCTTTCCATCAGCTGTTTTAAAGTCTCTTTGCTTCCATGTTTTGGCAAAATCATGCACAACACCATAAGCATACTTAGAATCAGTGTATATAGTCACTACTTTACCTTCAGACAACTGACATGCTCTTGTTAGTGCAACCAACTCTGCAGCTTATGCTGATGTGTATGGTAATGATTTAGATTCAACTATTACATCAGGTAATCTTACAACCGCATATCCACATAAATACACATCATCAGAAGGTTTTGAACATGAACATCTACATATAGACAATCCCCCTCTTCCAGGGCCGTATCTAAAAGATCGGGCCTACAAGAGGTCTCTTGTTCAATGTGTTCAAGGCAATCATGTGCGTCTTCAAAACCATCTAAGTCAATATCATCTAGCAGATCACGCAAAGCTACTACAGCTGAATGCGGCTTAGAAGAAGCCTTAATAGTTAAGTTTTCCGTTGCCAAGAGTGTGGTTTCATAACCAGATCTACGTTGTGCTGTCATATGTTGTGTAAAATAGCTGTTACCTGATGTGAGGTGTACAGTATTAAAGGATGTGACAGCACCGTTTTCTCAGCATCCCAGACCATCAGAGTCGCAGCAGCCACTGCACGCAAGCACAAAGGCAACCCTTGTGCTATGTTGTCTAAAGATTTGGAAAGATACGCAACAGGGCGATATCTGTCACCGTGTTCCTGGGCTAGGATCCCTGCAGCCGTACCACCACGTTCGTGCACATAGAGGTGAAAAGGTTTAGCATAATTCAGCTGACGAGTCAACAAAACCCTGAGGAAGACGGGTCCAGGTGAATTGACGTCCCCTATAGGTAAATGTGAAAAGCGTCTGCGTCTCTAAGGCCAAAGGGACACTGAAAAAAGCAGAACAAAGATCAATCACAGTAAAAAATCTGTGAGCCGCTGGTATAGAGTTACCAATGGTAGCTACATCGGGCACCGAAGGAGCTAACGGAATAACTATTTTATTAATCTCACGTAAATCTTGTGTTAACCTCCAGCATTTCTTATCTGCCTTCAAGACGGGATTAATCTGTGTTTTACGGTGAATGTGTCTCGATCAAAACACCTTGTGACAATAAATTGTCAATAACTGGAGCAATGCCAACATTCTTCTCTTTCGACAGTGGATATTGTTTAACAAAAATTGGATGGTTTGTTTTATGAGTGCATGATACGGTTTTACCTGGATTAAACCTGCCTCATCTTTGAGAGAGGCCCATAATTTAGGGTTAACTTCACCTAAATTTGGTTCATCAGGCAGGACCTCTGTGGCTCGGTTGAGAGCATGAGGACAGAAGAAAAAGACAGTGAAACATTGGTTTCAAAAAACAGAATTTCCATTCCCATTTTGTGCATCATATCTCTTTCTAAAAGGTTTAAAGGCGAGTTTGGAATTATTGTAAAGCTACGACAAAAATTAGTACCAGTCGGTGTCACCACAGGCAAAAGGTGAGTTACAGGACATGAAATTGGAAATCTATCTATTCCCTAATAGATGAACGTCCCCTTTTTCCTAGGACCTCCTCCTTGAGTTTTGTGCTGAGGCTGGAATGCACCACTTCCTGTTGCAGTGCAGAGCATAACGGGTTAACAAAACCTGGAGCATAGTAAAAACCTCTAGCAGCATCTAAATCTCTAGGAAAAAGTATCACCAGGTTGATCGCAGTCTTCAAACAAAAAAGGCAATCCAGTCTATCCAATTGGATCACAAATTTTGTAAGTTAGGAGAAAAAAATAGACTATAAAGCCAAAACAAGATTGAAGTCTTTTGAAAAATTTTAAAAGCCTTTTCAAAATGTCCGTTTTCCTTTAGTTCCTATTCTCTTTTCTCTCACTTTTTTTTTTTTTTTTTTTAAACAATTAATTTTTCATTTATCTATTTTTTTCGGGCATATAAATTATTGTGGATTCTTTCGGATACTTCAGACAATATCACCTATATTAGACAGACCATAAAAAACGTCTTCTAATCTTGCATCTTACATCTAAGGTGAGGAAACCAATGTCGCGACAAAATCATCCCACCAAAGGAAATTATCATTAATTAAACAATCAATGCATAACCAAGACACGAACACATATGCAGCCCTATTGGCTGGCATACGGGACAATCCCCGCAAACAAGGAAGTATCTTAAAACTTACCTTGATGCGTGATTTCCCTTTTTGGATATTGCCGAAAGTATCTCGCTTCTGACACCAAAACTGTTAGATTTTTATCATGCCCAAACGAAACTTAATTCTTGTAGGGGTTTTCCATACGACCTGCTATGCCCGTGGTGCCTTTCTGATATCAGGGAAGAAGAAATACACAGCACACAGAATGCATGTTCTTCTTCTGTTTATTGCAGGTAGCAGAACGTATATATACATACAGAGAAAAAGCTGTCCTAAACTTGTTTCCTGTTTAGACAAGAGGATATACTAGCCGGAGATGTGTGAGCCCAGATAAGACTCCCTGTTTACCTTAAAGACTAACATCGTAAATATTCTATAGACACTGAACAGACAAAGGGATGTGTGTGAGATAGTGTGAAAACCATCTTAACACTAACACTTTCCTTCTTCCTTTTTTGTTTGTTTTAGTAGACGCTGGGGGATCGTAACTTGGGGTCTCTGCAGGCTGGAGCTTCCTTGGTAGTTTTCTTTTTCCATGTTTTTTTTTTTTTTTATTTAAATGTATTGTTCTGAAATAATTTAGCCATACTTTCTTAGAATCCATCAAGTATTATGTTTTAATTTTATATATGTTGAGTTTCTATTATTTTTCATTTCAAACTTGCTTAAGTTGTTCTTATTAAAGAACTGTGACAAAAAAAAATTAATAAAATTATATATATATATATATATATATATATATATATATATATATATATATATATATATATATATATATATATATATATATAAATAAATAAAGGCAAGAACACCATCACTAAGCAAAATTTGTATTTGTCTGAACACAGAACAGTATTCCACTTTGCCTAAGTACATTTTAAATTAGCTTTGGCCTACAGAGGATGTTTCTGGATGATTATCATGCACGAAGAAGGCATGCGTGAATGAGTTTTACCCTGCATTTGTGGATGACATGGCAAACTGTGTTTACAGACAATGACTTCTGGCGGTGTTAATAAGCGCATGCTGTGATTTGCATTTCCAATCATGGCTGGTTTAAATGCTGTGCTGCCTGAGGGCCTGAAGATCATAAGCATCCGATAGCGATATTGACGGTGGTCTAATGGTTAGGATGCGGTGCTCTCACCGCTGCAGCCTGGGTTCGATCCCCGGTCAGGGAACCTACCCAAGCCATTAGGGTTGCACAAGCTTACGGTGCACTCTTAGTGCCGGTCCCAAGCCCGGATAAATGGGGAGGGTTGCATCCAGCGTAAAAACGTGCCAAACCGAACATGCGGATGATCTGCTGTGGCGACCCCTAATGGGAGAAGCCGAAATAAAGTTACCTATTGTACGAGCAAACTTGCTCGCAAAATTTTACCCTGCTTCACGAGCAAATTTCGAAGGCACGAGCAAACCCACGCTGCCGGTTCCCCGTTTTCGGCGGAGGGTCGCATCAGTCTCTTAGTTAATGACGTATCACTCGGTCGCTCTCGTTGTTTTAAACTTTTTTTAGTTTAATATTTTTATTTCACTAGAAATCTTGAAAAATGTCTCCCAAGTAAATCAGTGATTGTGCTGTGAAAACGAAAGTAAATAGAAATACCATGGAAACCGAGGAGGTTACGAGCGTGATGTGCATCTCACACTCGCAATCAACCACTACCACATGGGTAAGAATGCGAGAAACAGAGGCGGAAGCCGAAGTCAAAGCAAACAAAGTTTATTGAGAAGCAGTCTGTGTAATATCCAAAGGAGCACGTAGGAGATGCGCGCCGCTAACCACAAGCACGGGAGAATCGTGACATGTACAGCCAAACCATTGATAATAACAAACAGCGAGTGAGGGTGAATGAGGGGTTTATATATGGTTGGGTGATGAGTGCTAAACGAGAGTTAGGTGTGTGTGCGGGCGGGGCACGCACTGGAGAAGAATCAGGGAGCTCCCTGACAGTAAGTGTTAAATTATGTTTACATTACGGTAATTTGCGGTGTATTTGTTTGTTAAAATAGGCTACAATTACTTTTTAAGTGCAGAAATAAGCGATCGAATGAGATCTCGGAACGGATTAAATCACTTTTACATTCATTCTTATGGGGAAAATCAGTTCGAAAGTACGAGCAAATGGGCCTGCGAGCAATTTTCAAGAACGAATTATGCTCGTCCAACGGGGTTCCTTCCTCTTGGGTTAGGGTCGGCCCGTTTTTAGGTTTATATGCACAGAAGTACTACATAAATTTGTTTCATTATATTAAACATTTTGAAACAATAATTAGTGCCAAAACTGAAATCATAGACAAACTGTCAGCTCACTTATACAGTCAACTAACTTCCAACCCTGTAAGCTTTAGTTAGGGGCTTCTCTCGTTGCCTGTTTGTCGCCTTCCCCGAACAAACAAACAAAACGGACATGTCCAGACATGTAAGACATGCATAAGACCAATTCAGTTTAGAGTTGGTGACTTGCAGAGTGCATATCTCCAGGTTGCATATAAAAAACGAGAAGCCAAGCTCTCGATCATCCCTTTGCTGAAAATGAGGCAGACGACACAGAGAAGCATCACGATACAGATGAGCAGGTTTCTGAGAAGGAAGACAATGTAGAGTAACCAGAAGACACAGACACATCTGATGGGGAGGTCGCCGATGCTGAAGCTGCTTCCGCTCCTGCTGAAACATTAAAATCCAAAAATGGTAACATCAGCTGAAGCTCAGTACCTCCTAAATTACAAGGCAGGGTAACTGCTGCAAATGTCATCAAAAAGACCCCTGGGACCACTAGGTTTGCGGTAATGAGAGTAAGTGACATCAAGACATGTTTTGATTGGGGGGGGGGGGGGTGTAGTCTGTAAAAGCAAAATTTGCTTTTACGGACTACACCTCTGTTGTTTTATATTGTCCATAAATAAATAAATAAATGTGGTACTTATTTCCACTTTTCACAAAGATGCAGCTGTGTCATCAGGAAGTGAGAAAAAAGCCCATACTTATCCTGGACTATAATAAAAACAAAGGAGGAGTGGACAACCTGGATAAGCTGACTGTCACCTACACTTGCCAACGAATGACCAGGAGATGGCCAATGGTTGTAACATCCTAGATGTGTGTGCATACAATGCATTTGTGTTGTGGACCCACATCCACCTAGGGTGGAACTCAACCAAAAATTTTTTCTTGAGGAGCTAGGAAGTTCCCTAGTCGAGACGCACATTGAGTGAAGCTGAGACCCAACCTTGGTCAGAGAGCTGCAAAATTCACCTAGCACTCTATCCATGCCATCAGCAACTCAAGGAGCATCAGCACCAGCATCCTTCTCAGCCAGCCCTGCCTCAACATCAATCAGCACAGCAATAGCCACAACCCCACTGAGGCCACCTGATTCTAAAAGAAAGAGGTGTCAGGTCTGCCCTAGCAATAAGGACAAAAAGACATTGTGCTCCTACTGAAAAAAAAATCTCTGCAAATTTTTGCCACACATGCGTCTAAACACACACCTACACGTGTGTTATTGCAAACAAATACTTTTTTTGGAACTGGTACTTGATTTCCATTGGTTTGCTTGATTGGTTGGTCGACCGCAAATCTATATTTTTTTATTATTACTTGTTCTGATTTTCATTTTGTATTTGAATAAAAGCTCTATTTAAAAATAAATAAATTATAATAATCTTTTATCTTTTTTTTTTTTTTGTAAAAATATATGGGTCAAAATTGACCCGAACACCATAGATGTTACTATAGTTAATGATTTAAAATAAATAAATAAATAAATAAATAAATAAATAAATAAATATATACAGTGGGTACGGAAAGTATTCAGACCCCCTTAAATTTTTCACTTTTTTATTTTGCAGCCATTTGCTAAAATCATTTAAGTTCATTTCTTTTCCTCATGAATGTACACATAGCACCCTATATTGGCAGAAAAACACAGAATTGTTGACACTGTTGCAGATTTATTAAAAAAGAAAAACTAAAATATCACATGGTCCTAAGTATTCAGACCCTTTGCTCAGTATTTGGTAGAAGCCCCCTTTTGATCTAATACAGCCAGGAGTCTTTTTGGGAAAGATGCAACAAGTCTTTCACACCTGGATTTGGGGATCCTCTGCCATTCCTCCTTGCAGGTCCTCTCCAGTTCTGTCAGGTTGGACGGTAAACGTTGGTGGAAAGCTATTTTTAGGTCTCTCCAGAGATGCTCAATTGGGTTTAAGTCATTGCTCTGGCTGGGCCATTCAAGAACAGTCACAGAGTTGTTGTGAAGCCACTCCATCGTTATTTTAGCTGTGTGCTTAGGGTCATTGTCATGTTGGAAGGTAAACCGTCAGCCCAGTCTGAGGTCCAAAGCACTCTGTAGAAGGTTTTCGTCCAGGATATCCCTGTGCTTGGCTGCATTCATCTTTCCCTTGATTGCAACCAGTTGTCCTGTCCCTGCAGCTGAAAAACACCCCCACAGCATGATGCTGCCACCACCATGCTTCATTGTTGAGACTGTACTGAACAGGTGATGAGCAGTGCCTGGTTTTATCCACACATACCGCTTAGAATTAAGGCCAAAAAGTTCTATCTTGGTCTCATCAGACCAGAGAATCTTATTTCCCACCATCTTGGAGAACTCCATGCGGGTTTTCATGTGTCCTGCACTGAGGAGAGGCTTCCGTCGGGCCACTCTGCTATAAAGCCCCACTGGTGAAGGGCTGCAGTGATGGTTGACTTTCTACAACTTTTCGGCCAGCTCTAGGAATGGTTCTGGTCGTCCCAAACGTCTTCCATTTGAGGATTATGGAGGCCGCTGTGCTCTTAGGAACCTTAAGTGCAGCAGAAATTTTTTTGGAACCTTGGCCAGATCTGTGCCTTGCCACAATTCTGTCTCTGAGCTCTTCAGGCAGTTCCTTTGACCTTAATGATTCTCATTTGCTCTGACATGCATTGTGATCTTTAAGGTCTTATATAGACAGGTGTGTGGCTTTCCTAATCAAGTCCAATCAGTATAATCAAAAATTTCTGGACTCAAATGAAGGTGTAGAACCATCTCAAGGATGATCAGAAGAAATGGAGAGCACCTGAGTTAAATATATGAGTGTCACAGCAAAGGGTCTGAATACTTAGGACCATGTGATATTTCAGTTTTTCTTTTTTAATAAATCTGCAAAAAGGTCAACAATTCTGTGTTTTTCTGTCAGTATGGGGAGCTGTGTGTACATTCATTAGGAAGAAGAATGAACTTAAATGATTTTAGCAAATGGCTGCAATATAACAAAGAGTGAAAAATTTAAGGGGGTCTGAATACTTTCCGTACCCACTGTATATATATATATATATATATATATATATATATATATTTTTTTTTTTTTTTTAATTTATTTTAGAGATGTGTTCTAATACCCCGCAGTAATAGTCAGGCAACATAATCTTTTATTTATTTATATAATTCTCGAGGTTAATTTTACCATTTTTTTTTCAATTGAAAGGCCCAGGGGGCCACACCAAAAATATTAAAAGCAATCTTTTCATGAATAAGGAAATCTAACAGAAGAGATAGTAACAGAAAGCTAACATAAGAGGAAGGTTAAAAGAAAAGCCCGGGCAGCTATATATTTTATCCACAACAAACTCAAGAACAACAAACCGCGTCTCTGGGGCCAAACTATGAGAAACGATTTTCAAGCCTCCAGTGAGCTGCTGTATTTGTATTTTTTTTTTTCTTGAAGGAGGCTCCCTGGTGGTCTAGTGGTTATGACGCGGTGCTCTCACCGCTGTGGCCTTGGGTTCGATTCCTGGTCAGGGGACCATCCCCAGCCATTAGGGTTGCACAAGCCAGTGCACTCTTAGTGCCGGATAATTGGGGAGAGTAGTGTTAGGAAGGGCATCCAGAGTAAAAACATGCCAAATCGAAGATGCAGATCATGAATACGGATGATCTGCTGTGGCGACCTCTAATGGGAGAAGCCGAAAGGAAAAAAAAATTTTCTTGTAGGAATTAATGCAGCAGCTCACCACCTGATGGCGCTGTTTGTAAACTCTGTTACAGGCAAAACGAGAACCGACAACAACGATGATAAAATGCTGCATGCAGTACAAGAAGATGAATTCAGAGGGTAATATACTGTGCACGTAAGCTGTGCATCCCAGACATAGAAATGTTCAGGCATCTTTAAGAGGACGTGTCTGTTCTTGTTGTAGAACATCTGGTACTTGCTGTTTGTTTAAAAATGTCACAATCGGCAGCAATTAGTTAAATGTTAAATAATGAAATAAAGAATCCTTTTTGGGCCTGACTGAGGTATTTTATCAAGACATCTGGCGTGAATTGACCTTGGAAGCCTTGCCAGCGGATAGCGCCGTTATCAACACGTACGTGTGTGTGTGTGTGTGTGTGTGTGTGTATATGTGTATATATATATATATATATATATATATATATATATATTATATATATTATATATATATATATATATATATTATATATATATACACACACACACACACACACACCACACACACACATACATACATATACCATCTTATGATGACCATATGACAAAATTGTTCCAATATTCCAATTTTTGCGCAGCAGTCAAACATAGCAGCGTATATGCAGTAAGATACTTTGGGACTAATTTCAGTTGTCTCGGTGTTCGAGAATGTATTTTTTTTCTCTATTTTTGGTGTTTCAAGGCCCAAATTTAGCTCTTGTTTCCCTCTCATTTTTATTGGCATCATCAGGCACACAATGATTTGTCTGGCTCGTTGAAGAGCCTTGAAGAGCAAAGACGTGTGGAATGGTTGGCGGAAAAACAAACTCCAGGAAAGAGAGGCAGAACTGCAAGAGAAGTACAGCCAAGCCAAACAACGCATGCAAAAAGCTGCACTCACCCAAAAAAAGAAAGACTCTAAATGTGGCTAAGGAGAAGAAACTGCAGGATAAATACAGCTTTTGGTAGCCAAGATAGAAGAACTGGAAATTGAGAGTTCTATGACTAAGAAAAATCCCTCGTTTGCGGGGGAGCATGCTCAACTTTGTAGACATCTATCCGAGCTGCAGGAGACACAAAGAGTTTGGGCAGATGCTGATGAGAAACCACACGCTCTCAATGTCTGTACCCAACTCTTTATTCATTACAGGACCTGAGGGCAGCTTCAAAAACCCACAGGAGAAGCAGCACATGCAGGAGTTATCAGAGCTGCAGAGGAGACTGGAGGAACTAGAGAATAGTCAACAGCAACAGCTGCAAGAACTGACTCCTCCTCCGGATCGGGACAGAGAAAAAGACAGACCTTAAGCAACTCATGACAGCCTGGCTGACCTCTGACCTTTCAACGCTTTTGGGACTGGAGCCGTCATAATATTGTGCCACTGTAAACGTGGGTCCATTTGTTGTTTTGTAATTTTTTCTTTTGTTTTCAGAACATAGATGAAGTCTTTCGTCTTCCTGATCCAAACAATTATTATATTACTAACACTGATAAATATTAGCTTTAAAATTGTTTACTAGACCTTCATTCAAGTTAATGGAGTGGGCAAATCCCAGTCAGCTTCAAGAAACATGAAGTTTATTCTAAGAAAGAAAAAAAAAGCCTTACTAAACTACATGATATGACTGCTGAAATCTGATTGGATAGAAACTCGAATGTAAACTTTCAATCGGTGCCACAGCAACTCTTTATATAGTTTCTTTCGGCTTCTCCCGTTAGGGGTCGCCACAGCGGATCCTCCGCACGTTTGATTTGGCATATGTTTTACGCTGGATGCCCTTCCTAACGCAACCCTCCGCAATTTATCCGGGCTTGGGACCGGCACTGAGAGTGGCTGGGGATGGTTCCCTGACCGGGAATCGAACCCGGGTCGCAGCGGTGAGAGCGCTGCATCTTAACCACTAGACCACCAGGGGACCTTACCACAGCAACTCTTTGAAAGGAAGAATAATGGACTATTGAGAGAAATTTTAAAGCATATTTATTGACAAATATATTAAAGTGTATTATATTTTTTTTCAAAACTCATTACCAACAGTTGAAAATTTTGAACAACAGATAATTGTTTTTTTTTATTCTTTAAGAAAGGATTTCCATTCAGGTGAATTTCCACGCTTCACCACTAGAGGCAGACATACAGTTTACCAACCATGACAGGTTACCTATGACATCACAGTGCACTGTTCTCCATCAAGAGTATTAAAGGCCAGAAGGCGTGTGTCTGTGTATGAGATCTTGCGCGCCATCGGAGAGTCGACAATACAACTATAGCGGAAAGACGTTAACAAGGGGATTCAGCATCAGCTAGATACAATCGGACCGACACACCAGCCTCAGTCTGCTCAAGCGGAAGTCATTGTTCTAGAGAAGACTTTCTGTCCTGACACTCTCGGTTGTGCACCACGTCAGGCCCTGGAACACGAAACAATGCCGAATATTAAGATTTTCAGCGGGAGCTCCCATCAGGATTTGTCTCAGAAAATAGCCGACCGGCTCGGACTCGTGTTAGGGAAGGTCGTCACAAAAAAATTCAGTAACCAAGAAACATGTGTGGAGATCGGAGAAAGTGTACATGGCGAGGACGTGTACATTGTGCAGAGTGGCTGTGGCGAGATCAACAACAACTTGATGGAGTTGCTGATTATGATTAACGCCTGCAAGATAGCATCAGCTTCCCGTGTCACCGCAGTCATCCCATGTTTCCCTTACGCTCGGCAAAACAAGAAGGATAATAGCCGAGCGACAATCTCTGCCAAGCTGGTGGCCAACATGCTGTCTGTCGCAGGAGCAGATCATATTATTACCATGGATCTGCATGCCTCTCAGATACAGGGCTTCTTCGACATACCTGTTGATAACCTGTATGCTGAGCCTGCTGTGCTGAAGTGGATTAAGGAAAATATTCCCGAATGGAAAAACAGCACCATTGTCTCTCCAGATGCTGAAGGAGCTAAAAGGGTCACGTCTATAGCTGATCGACTGAATGTTGACTTTGCCCTCATTCACAAAGAAAGAAACAAGGCTAATGAGGTGGATCACATGGTGTTGGTGGGAGACGTGAAAGACCGCGTGGCTGTCTTAGTCGACGACATGGCTGACACATGTGGCACCGTCTGCCATGCCGCTAACAAGCTATTATCAGCTGGTGCCACCAAGGTGTATCCCATCTTTACTCATGGCATTTTCTCAGGGCCTGCCATATCGCGCATCAACAATGCCTGCTTTGAAGCTGTAGTCGTGACCAACACCATTCCACAGGAAGAGAAGATGAAGCATTGTCCTAAAATACAGGTCATCGACATTTCAATGATCCTTGCAGAAGCTATTCGGAGGACCCACAACTGCGAGTCTGTCTCGTATCTCTTCAGTCATGTCCCCTTGTAACCTTTTCTCAGCACATATCCCTTTATTGTGCTTTATTACCAAAAGAAGAGCTCGACTAGCTCGACTAGATGCTTGACCATTCGGGTGACAATCTGTTATATTTTAATTTATTTGGGTTTGATTTGTATAAGTTAATTGAAATACATGTATCTACACAGGCAAGAAAGTCAAGTTAGTTGAGTGAGATTGTTTCCTTTCCTTCTTCCTTTTTTTGTTTGTTTTAGTAGATGCTGGGGAATCGTAACTCGGGGTCTCTGAAGGCTGGAGCTTCCTTGTTAGTTATCTTTTTCCATGTTTTATATATATTTTTAAATTTAAATGTATTGTTCTGAAATAATTTAGCCATACTTTCTTAGGATCCAAGAATTCTGTTTCACTTTTATAAATGTTGAGTTTCTATTATTTTCCATTTCAAATTTGCTAAATTTGTTCTTATTAAAGAATTGAGACAAAGGAAAAAAAAGTCCAGAACACCCTCAGCAGTGGTCAATCAGCAAAATTTTGATTTGTCTGAACACAGAACAGTATTCCACTTTGCCTCAGTACATTTTAAAAGAGCTTTGGCCTACAGAGGATGTTTCTGGATGATTATCATGCACGAAGAAGGCATGCGTGAACGAGTTTTAACCTGCATTTGTGGATAGCCATGATTTTGCTGATATTTTGTGCTGTAAATGAGGAGATATTGAGGAACATTATTCTAAAATTGTTCCACAACTTTTAGACAGACAGTCTTTCACAGATTGGTGAAGCTCTGCAAATCTAAGCTTCTGAGAGACTCTGCCTCGCTAAAATACACTATTTACAATGTCATCCTGCTGACCTGTTAATTATTTTAATTAGTTGCAAAATATTTTTTTAAGTGTTTAATGTTAATAACTATCGCTTTTTCCAAACTTTTGTTGCCCCGTCACAACTTTAAGTGTTACAACCATCAATTTGAAATGATCTTATTTCATCCTTCCTCAGTTTCAACATTTGATGTTTTATATATTCTATTGTGAATAAACTATAGATTTATGGGAATTGCAAATTGCATTCTGTTTTTATTTACATTTTACACAGTGTCCTGACCTTTTTTTGGAATTGGGGCTACAGTACAACTACTGCAATCGATTCACATTTGAGATTTTTCTACAGCTCTGAGTTTCCATCACTCTTTATACCCTGGGTGGTTCTTCAAGAGCTCGACTCGTTGAAATCAGAAAAAAATGTCAAAGAACCTTAACCTTCCTCTTGTGTTAGGGTCGGCACCGGCCCGTTTTTAGGTTTAAATGCACAGAAGTGCCACACAAATTTGTTTAATTATAATATAAAACATTTTAAAAAAATAATTAAAACCAAAACTGCTCTATGCATGGAACCTACAGATTTATACAGGCAAACCTGCGAGTGGCATGCCTAAGAAAAAACAAGGAAAGTGTGTAGTCCTCGATAATACCCTGAGTGGTTTAAGAGCTCGACAGCAGCTATAGATTTTAATCAGCAATAAACTCAGTGAGCCGCGTCTCTGGGGCCAATCCACGAGAAGCAATTTTTTGTGCTACAGCTCTGGGATTCCCATTACTCCTGATTCTGTGGGTTGTTCTACAGGAGCTCGACTCATTAAAAAGAGGCTGTGCATCCCAGACATAGAAATGTTCAGGCATCTTTAAGAGGACGTGTCTGTTCTTGTTGAACATCTGGAACTTGCTGTTTGTATGAACGTGTCAATATCAGCAATTAGTTTAATGTTAAATAATGAAATATATAATCCTATTTGGGCCAGTCTGAGGCAACCAAACAGCAGCTAGCAACTATGCCCTTAGTCACAATCTGAAGGCCAAGGTTCTTTTACTGATGTTTATTTTACGTAATGGAAGTCAATACCAAGATCAGTGACACCAACACGGTGGAACTGAATAAAAAAAAAAAACATATATTCAGATACAAAGAAAAACACGACTTTAAATTTATACATTAAACAGAAAATAAATCTACATACCACTTTGCCTGCTTGTGAATTAAGAGTGGTAACTTATGTTTTTTTAGTTAGTAAAGAAAACCTTTATAGTACAATAATCATTGCAGCTTTCAATAATCGTGACTTTCCTTGCATGCGGTGACCTGTACAACCAAGTATGATGGGAATACCCAACAACCCAAAACTTGTAATATGCAATAAATCTCACAAAATCAAAAATAGTGTACAGTCAAATATACACTTTTTAGTTACACAATTTTCATAAACAAGGTAAACCATAAAAAAAAATTACCAAAACACATTTAAGTGTCAAGGCGCCATCTTGTGGACATAACATGGCATAAATGCAATTGTTAACGACTGCAGATACAGCAACTGACAGCAAGAATCATACACAATCAATTCCAAACACAGGAAAGTTTGAAAGAATTCCTTACTATTACAGTACTCAAATGTGCTCCTCTTTTCACCCAAACTTTTAATTATAAATGTTTTTTACACTACTTTGGTTTAAAACAAAGAAAAGATCACTTGCCGGACTTTGAATCTCTTTCAGCTTCTCCAATGTTACTCTCCTGCAAGGCACAGGTTTACGATGTAGCCCTAACAGCCAATGAGAGCGCCGCAAAATTTGGTGCTAACCAATCACTGCGGTAAGGGCGGGATTATCTCGATGTGGGTGGGAGTTAGACAAACCAGTTAAGTTTTTTCAATGAATTCAAATACTACTAAATGATAATACAAACAGAAACATATATATATAAAAATAAATACAATACGTTGCTAGCTAGTCGCCGACCGTAACGAGTCTACATGATGCGCTCTGGACTCAAGAATGAAATAAGTGATTATTTTAATTTTAATTTTTTATTTCGATTTGTTTTAGTATATTTTGTTTTTTAATAGTATTTATAGCTCTTACATCATTAGGAGATATGCCTAGTCAATAACAAACAGTAACAACTTACGAAAACGTTTATAGTACGAACGGTCACTCGTTCGCAACTCGTTCGTAACTTGGGGAGCGTCTGTATTCCCTGTGGATTAGTTCGTCATTATGCTGGCGTATTTACTTTCCTCTTCATCGATGATCTGGACCTGTGCTGCTCCAGCTGTGTTCACATGGGATACAGTAGAGTAAGTAACATCAGGCACATTCTGAGGAAAAATCAGAACATGAAAATTATACATAAAATATTAATTCTGTGTCTTTTACTGTTTACTCACGAAGATAAAAATGCAGCTGAACCCAAGCCCACATGTGCACCAACCTGATCTTTCTGATTTCCTTTATGATCCCAACATCCTTCAGTAATCATGTTCTCTCCACTTCTTCCTAAAGAAAAAAACTCAAATTACACCTCTTGTAGGAGAAACAATTTCAGAAAAAAACCCACCACTACACCGGGTATCACCAACAGTAAAAATGCCACAATGCAAAAAACTGTAATTAAAAACAACAATTATTTTTATAAATGTAATACAGTCTGACTGTTTTTAATTGCTGCTGAAAAGTTTTGGCACCTAGAAGGAGGCTGCTGGTCTGATTAGGTTGAAACTTTCAATGTTTTCAGAAAAGAGACTGGATTAAGTATTCAGTTTAAGCTTGTAGATGTTCAGACTAAATAAAGACAAGGTGTTTACCCATACTCCTGTTTCCGACTCTTGGTCTATTTGTAACAGATTAAAAAAAAAATAATAGCAACAAAAAACAAATTTGCACACATACCAGTGAGCTGCATTTATGGTGAACTATTTTTAGAAAAGGCCCGTGGGCACCATGTCGGTGCTCCTGGACTATAGGAAGCCTGTGAGATAATTTCGCCCCGAGCGAACCTCTTGGGTGTCCTTATATACTGGGAGGCGCGGGAAAAACTGCAAGATGGCCGCGAAACCGGAAGTGCGCGCCGCGAAACCGGAAGTGCGCCGCGAAACCGGAAGTATAAATACTGCAATTATTAATATTCCATGTTTGTAAATCACAACATTTTCTGCTGCAAACCAGAAAAGATTTGTAAATGTGGTGACAATCAGCTGTTTAAATTCTTTGTATGAATCCAATATCAGGACTCTGATACCCAACACTGAACTTATACTGGGTTCTTTATATTTAAATAACTGCTAAATCCACAATAATCTTTAACATCAGTTTGTACAGTTAGTAATAATAACAATCCCATATAAGATACTTCACTTTACATAAAAACAATATATTAGTTATTATGATGTGTTTTTGGTATGTACTTTATCTTATAAATAAAAGTGACACGTTTCACCACTAGAGGCAGACATACAGTTTACCAACCATGACAAGTTACCTATGACATCACAGTGCACCGTTCTCCATCAAGAGTATAAAAGGCCAGAGGGACTACACCGGAAGTGTAAAAGGAAACGATGGATGGTGGAGAAAATTTCTCAGCCATGTTTCCAAACTTGGAGGCTGGTGGAAGTGGAAAAGCCCAGGAAGTAAGTGCAGGGTTCCGCAGCTTGGACACAGAGCTCAAGAAGATACTGATCGATGAACGGATGCGCTGTGCCAAGCACAAAACCATATACCAGACACTTAAAGCAGAGTACATAAGACTACAGGGTAAATATACACAGTCCCAGGCTGAACTCAGAAGGATGCTGAGTGAGAAGCAGGTTAGTCAGGAGAAGCTGCAGCTGCTACTGGCAGGGCTAAGAGGAGAAGTGCTGGATATGACCCAGGAGCTCGACGAGCTCCGATTACAGGTGATAACGCCTCAGCGGTTGAAGTTATTAAAAGCCCAGCTGCAGCAGGAGATGGAAATTCCTATTAAGGAGCGCTTTAATAAGCTAGAGGAGGAAGCTGAGAAATACAGATCTAAATACAATAAGTTGCGCTATGACTTCACCTTTCTCAAATCCGTGTTTGATCACCAGCAAGAGGACCATGAGCGGGTTTTGAAGGAGCAGCGAATACGTTACAGTGCGGATCTGGCTCTCGTGGAAAGTGAGAAGGAGAAGCTGAGTGCACAGCTGCAGAGTCGAGATTGTGTGACCGATGGGAAGCGTGTGGAAGCTCTGTTGAGAGAAATGGCGCAGATGCATCAGCAGCTCTGCAGCCTTGAGGCTGAGGTGGCGGAGCTCCGAGCGGAAAGAGACAGCACAAGAGCACAGGCAGAAAACACACAACGCATCCAGCTCCGCCAGCTGGCCGAGTCCCAGACTGCACTCAAGACCCTGGAGTCGGAGAAGCAGTCCGTGTGCATGCAGTTAGATCGAGTGGAGAAGGAGTTGCGTTTGAGCCACGAGCAGCATGTCATCCTCACAGGCAAACTGCACAAGGCTGAGAGGGAAATACACACCCTGAACAGTCAGGTTGAAGAAAATAAACATGCCCATAGGCTGGAACTGGCTAATGTTAAGATGGAGGTTCTGAAGGCCAGAGGAGAGCTGGAAAGAGAACGAGACAAACTGCAGACTCTTGGGGAAGAATCTGCACTTAAAGAGCTGCAAAATATCAACGCTAAACTGCAGCAGGAGACACAGCAGTTAGAGGAGCTGGAAAGACAAAAGGCAGAGAACACGGGGTTGAGAAGACACAATGCGGAGCTAAACGTGCAAGTCAGCACTCTGTCAAATTCAAAGCATGAGCTGATGGACACCAACGCAAGGCTGAGGGAGAGTCTGGAAAGAGTGAGAGAAGAGTTGCGAAATGCTCGCACACAAACCGAGAGGATTCAGCAAGAAACTGGAAGGCTTGAAAAGGAAAGACGTGTGGAATGGTTGGAGGAAAAACATACATTTCAGAAAAGAGAGGCAGAACTGCAAGAGAAGTACAGCCAAGCCAAACAACGCATGCAAAAAGCTGCACTCGCCCAAAAAAAGAGAAAGACTCAAACTGAGACTAAAGAGAAGAAACTGCAGGATAAATTACAGCTTCTGGAAGCCAAGATAGAGGAACTGGAATTTGAGAGTTCTGTAGCGAAGAAAAATCCCTCGTTTGCGGAGGAGCATTCTCAACTTTGTAGACATCTATCCGAGCTGCAGAGGAGACACAAAGAGTTTCGGCAGCTGCTGATGGGAAACCACACGCTCTCAATGTCTGTACCCACCTCTATTCATTAAAGGACCTGAGGGCAGTTTCAAAAACCCACAGGAGGAGCAGCACATTTATCAGAGTTATCAGAGCTGCAGAGGAGACTGGAGGGACTAGAGAATAGTCAACAGCAACAGCTGCAAGAACTGACTCCTCCGGATCGAGACAGAGAAAAAGACAGACCTTCAGCAACTCATGACAGCCTGGCTGACCTCTGACCTTTCACGCTTTTGGGACTGGAGCCGTTATAATATTGTGCCAAGTTAAACGTGGGTCCATTTGTTGTTTTGTAATTTTTTCTTTTGTGTTCAGAACATAGATGAAGTCTTTCATCTTTCTGATCCAAATAATTATTATATTATTATTACTAATAAATATTAGCTTTAAAATGGTTTACTAGACCTTCATTCGAATTAATGAACTTATTTTATGTTTATGCAAACTTTTTAGCTAAAGCAACCACTACAGGCTCAGAAATATCTTACCTACATTAAATCTGCACCCACGAGTTTTCAAACTAGGTTCTAAATATATTACTAAATCTCTATATTATATAAATATAAATAAAGGAGGAGACAAAACAAACAGTTTGTTCTTAAACAGTTTCATCTTACTACAGCCAGTTACTGAATTACTTCTCAAATCATTCTGCCTTTCGAACCCCCATACTTAGTTTTATGAATGAGATAAAACATGTAAGTCGCTCTGGATAAGGGCCTCTGTCAAATGCTGTACATGTCAGACAAGATAGGGATTGTGTTCATTCAGGGGATGATGGTGTTCATTGGTGCTACACCATTGGTTTATTTGATGGATATTATATACAGTTGTGTGCTTTAAGGTACAAAAATAATTTGACCTTCATGTCATTCAGTCGAGATGTGACTGAAGTGCAGACCAGACACCTGCACTCCTAAAAGACCCGACACGAACAAATGCAGGTTGCAGGACAATAAATATTTTCGTGTAGTATTGTTGTGTATTTCGTCGTCTTGATGGAGTGTAGCTGTCGGTTGGAAGGAATCTCCGTAGACGCAGTTATTTCGTGTAAATAATGATTTTTATTCAGCACAGAAATATAGCATCTTTACAGGCCTTCCGGTCAAGCCTGGAGTCAGCACGCTCTGATTCAAAGTCTGACTCCCGATCCATGGCTGCACACTCATTATATATTCTGATCATTCTCTGGGTCCGCCTCTTGATGCATAACAGATGTATATGAGCCTACTGTGCAATAATGTTTATCTTAAAGAGAAACCTGTCTTTGTCCAGATTTAATATATCTCAAATGTACCAGCGCTAACTTTCCCAGACCATTCATCTTAACATACAGTGAGAACGGGTCAGAGGTCTTTTCCCAAGAGGATGTGCATCCTGGATCATATTCTATACTTCGGCTTATACTGATTTAAAGACGACCATCCGTTTCATTTTCTCAGTCACGGCTCATAAGATAAGCACTATGGGCCTTTCATACATTTGGCTTAAAGGAAAACATCTGGCCAGATGGTTCAGTAATTAACTTTGGCCGTTTCAGGACACCATTTGTAGAATTGTATGAGTTAAGGCTTTTAGATATTACACATTTAAGATACTATACGTTTAAGACACTACATATTTCCCCCCTTCGGGGGATCAATAATCCCACGATAAACAAAAAATATAACATACATATTCATCATTGGTTACAGAAATAGTAATAATACATTCTGTCACAGAACCTTAACAATATAATGAATTTATGGAGTGTGAGAGAGAAAAAACCTGTCAGGCAGCTGTTTCTCCTTAGATATCCTTCAAACAATCAAGACAGGAAAACCGCTCTCACGGCCCCTCTGCCCCAGGTGGCCACAAATTGTACTCCAGCCCAATCAAGATTTTAACAAGAAGTAATACATATGCATTGGTTATGTATCAGAAGAAACTTAAAAACTATCATGACTTACTATGATTACTACTAGTATAAACATTTTCTATCAATGTCACTGGATATACTGTAACACATAAAATCCTATAATAAACATATATATGTGTGTATGGGGGAAAATGTCCATCCACGGCTGCGTTGATTCTCAGTATGGGGTCGCCGATGTGTAGAATCACAGCATTCCTTGTTCCGAGCCTTCAAATCTCCCCCAATATTGTTTCCTTGGAGAGAAGAAAAGAAAAAAAAAACCAACCAGTATCGTCTTCTCAGGCAACAAATGAATCATATCACATTCCATTCCCCCCTTTCACCCGAACACAGTATAGGGGGAAACTATCAAAAAGTAAGCCTATAGCCAAATAACATGAAGAATCACAATAAGAACTAATATCAAAACGGATACTTCTCCATCAGTTCACCATCTAATTCCATTCCATCCTCATCTCGTATGTTTCGCAGCAGCGCCATCTGGGTACCGTCCCCAGGCATCACAACTCCAACCCATCGCAATATCATCGCTTTCGCAAAGGTCAGCAACAGCGTGCAAAAGCAAAACATCACACACAACGATACGACAACTGCCATAAAAATCTGTACTAGGACAGCACCTAACGGACCTAATTTGTCTTGCAGCCAAGAATTGGCAGACCATCCGGCTCCTTCAGCTGGACCGAAGGCATCTCGTATGTTTCGCAATGCCTCTATAACACTAGTCATATTATCAGAAGAATCGGGGATCAAGGTGTAACGTGCGTCACCAGTTAAGTTCAAAGCCACACATAGGCCACCTTGCTTGGCCAATATATAATCTAACGCCATGTCATGCTTTAGCAGGGTCAATCTGTGACTTCTTTGAGTATTAGACAGAAAATCAAATCCCCTTATTGTCTCATTGGCGAAACCCTGTAATGTATAAGTGATGTTATCAATATGATCAGCTAAAAATGTCACACCATACCATGGGAACAGTCCTATACCCCACTTTTCTCCTAGGCTTATTCTCCAATGGTATGACTCCAAATTATGGAACTGTGCCAATGCTCTTTTCCTCCTATTAGCAGAAACAACATTTGACTGATTTGTATCAGGACCGTCTCCCTTCTGTACTGTAAAAACCTCATATGGGAGCTTCAGTTTTGCCATGTAACAGCATCCTATCCATCCATAAGGCAGAAATATATATGCCTTATCACCACAAACCCACCAAATATCTCTAAAATTTCCTATTGTCACATTTCCAGGCAAATCTTGATTCCTTACCATCAAAGTTTTACTATATTTCTGATGTGGCGCACGAAACTTTACTTCATACAACTTACTAATATTTTTATTATCATGTTGGCCCAAATTCATCAAATAGCTGTCACAATCAGATACTCCCATATACATCCCCGAACCAGTATACGTTTCATTTGAACAGAAACAACCAGCAGCTTTCACAGGTGTCACTTCCATCGGCTCAGGGACTGCTGTTATTATATTTTCATGTTGATCCAGTAGATTCACATAAGGTAATTCTTCCAACCATGAACAATCATATTTAGGTCTAAACAGACTACTTGACAAAGCCATTATTATATCCGTCGATGCCTGCTGCTGAAACAACAACCATGATAATGCAAAGGACTGACACCTAATAGTTAGTGGTTCTGGCACCGTTTCTAAAATTGAAGGCCATGTGCCTGGTGATGAAACTTTCACCACACATGGACAATTCAAATTTCTAACTGATCTAACAGAATGAGTTATCTGCTGGAACCATAAGTTCCTACTTGCCCAGGGGTCAGCAATCTGTAACACCGATGAATCGAAACCATATGCTTTCCAGTCACTGTCTCTCTTTTGCAAAGTACGAACTTGAGTAGAATTAAAATAGTCACTCATTGTATCTGATATATTTTCCTGAGTTATCTCAGCTGAGGCTACAACATGCTCGTCCCACATCTGTTTCCCGGCCTCAAAGGTCTCTTCTCTACCATTTACTGTAGGCTTTGTTTTTAACATGGGTTCCTGAGTCATATTTAACACTTCTGTCGATTCTAAGGTCACTACATCCGGCGCCTGTGTTACGTTTACAAACTTCACAGGCATCAAAGGTATTGGCACTATTGTATCATTATACTCTTTTACAATCGTAGATAAAGTAGGAGTAGTCTGGGTTAATGTAATAACACTCGTAGTTGTATCCAGAGCTGTAGTGACAAGCTTTATCTGTGACAAAGTAGTAGTCTGGGTTGATGTATCAACATTCTTAGTTGTACCCAGCACTACTGTAACAAGCTCCGTTTGAGAATTATTCATTCTCTGAGTAGTCATTGCATTAGATTGATCTTGAACCTTTGTAATATCCGCGACATTTCCACTAGGTTCCAAACCTTTTATCACAAGTGTCACTTTACGCGTTACATAATCATCCTCCCAATAATTAAGAATTGGCACAAATTTAAATGCTGGTTCTAAATAAGTGCACACATATTCACCTGCATCTTCCCATGTAGCATTACGCAAAACTAGTGAACAATCCGTCTGCATCTTCACCAACTTCATGTCATTGTACAAAAAATACTTTCTTTGATCGCGAGGCACACTTTCAAATCCGGGTCCTGTCAACAACACATCTTCACCACGATTATTCCTCCACTTAGGAGGATTAGTACTACCAACATTCCATCTTCCACATTGACAAGGAAGAACAACCGCTTTCCCTAACTTAGCTCTGATAACAACCTTTGGAGGAGAGGGTGTTGTAGCGATCTGCTGAGAAACTATAGCCACATGGGCTCTAGTTCTCGTATCGTTTTGGTCTAACCCTTCTCCGAGCCGGCCTCGGACTCCTTCTGTCAGCTGTCTCTCTTGATTCTCCTGCAGTTGAGTTACAGTCCTTCTTAACCTGTGACGCATTTCTCTCCACCGCCACAGGCTCTGCTGATTCGGGAACCTGCTGGAAATCAATGTCCCCAAATGTTCTTTCCTGTCCGTTAACTGTACTGTCATTTCTGGCATCATCAAAAGCATACACATCATCATCACCATTGCCCATATCATGGACAATCTCCCCTTCTGGGATTTGACTCTGGTTATTGTCATGCATCTCTTCTTCTGCTGCATGCTCACCCATACCTTCTTCCAATTCTCTTGAACCTTCAACATCCTGACTCTGGGAACACGTTATCTCCTCTTTTGGTGCTTTAACACAATGTGATAAATGATACCACGTTGGAGACCCTTTGACCTGGACCGCTGTTCCAGTACTGCGGACCACTTCAAATGGTCCTTCCCGACGTTCGTTATACCACTTTCTTCTAAACACTTTCACAAACACCTTGTCTCCGGGTTGCACTGTGGTGCTCTTTTGCTCATCAAGTTTCTGCTGCGCCTCGTCTTTCCTCTGCCTGTCAAAAACATATGTGGATATCTTTTTATGTAAGCTGACCATATATGTTACATAAGTTCGCATTTCGTCTTCCAAAAGTGCTAGACTTGGACCTTTCCCACTGGTACGCAAACAAGGAGTCGGCATCCGTCTTCCCGTTAGCAACTCATGAGGTGTCATATGCAAATCACGCAGCTCACTTGATCGACACGCCATCAGTGCCAACGGAAGCGCTGCTACCCAATTTAAACCCGTATGCTGACAGATCTTAACAATGCGATTCTTTAAAACACCATTCATTCTTTCACACATTCCTTGACTTTGTGGGTGGTACACTGCTCCAAGACGCTGTTTAATTCCCAACTTTTGTAAGATTAATTTGACTGTTTTATCCACAAATTCTTTACCGTTATCTGAGGATATTCGATCCGGAATTCCCCACCTGCTTATAACCTCTCTACACAAGAACTTGTTCGCATACCACATCTACAGGAGTAATTATTTTTGACATTACAACTTTCTGTATTTTTGTACGCATAAATTGATACCAACTACCAAATTAAAGATTACTTAAAACTGACTTCAGCAAACCCCATAAACCAATTGTAAAACTTGCATCAACAACTTGTAACTGAGTTCAAATCAAACGATTGTACCTCATTAACTAGTTAAACACCATGACTGGTCAGTCCGTTGCCAAGTGTCCTTTAAACTGCATAACACAAAGGTCACACACAAAATGTAATTCACTGCGATACTTCTCAAGCTGAGAGATCAAACCGCACAGTAACAAAAATAGATATTTGAATACGCACACGTTCAAATACACATCCAAGCATTTAAAAAAATTATTTTATTTATTTATTTATTTATTTATTTTGGATAAAACAGCACTGGCCTTAATCAAACAGAAGCCATGCGTTTATCATGTTGCTCCGGTCACGGGCCTCAATCCGTGTGACGTTCTGAGCAACTGTCTCAGCAACGCGCACACACCAAAGATTCAATAAAAGAGGCAGACAGGACCTTAGATCCTTTCCTAGATTTTTACAGCTAACACCACATATAATTCAATATAATTCACACACAATATCCATCAGCATTTAAGATTTTATACTTTACAGATTTCCTATCTCCTTTTAACCTCTAAACACCATTATTGTTTAAACTTTAATTTGCTTTACTTTAATAATTACCCCAACTTTTTATCAATCAGTATTACTCAAACAATATATATACATATACAATAATCACTTTATAGTTGCTCATACACACACACACACACACACCCTCATTAATTTCTCTACTTAAAATTTCCTTTTTTGGGAATTATATTATTCATTCAGGGCAGGGGAGTGTTTTGTCTCACTGTAGGGATATCTTTGTTCATTCAGTATTAAGGGGCTTTGACTTAGTATTTAGGTCCTGTTAAAAAGGCTCATAAAGTTATTTGGCCATACACAAAACATTTTCTCAAAAAGGCTCATCTTTTTTTATCTTGTCTTTTGTTATTTAACAGAAGAAGGTCTTCCGAAGGAAGCTCATAAGTTTTAACAGATTCAGTCCTCTCATGTAATGAGGCTCATTGTTTTATTCTTAATAGAAGATAAATATTATCCTTATAGTTACTAGAAACTAACCCTTGTTTTCCACCTTAACTCTCCTATGTATTTATTCATATATATATATCACACATCTCAGCACATATTGCAATCAGTCACGCACACACAAATTTTCCAGAGAGTGAGAGAGAGAGAGAGAGAGAGAGAGAGAGAGAGAGAGAGAGAGAGAGAGAGAGAGAGAAAGAGAGGGGGTCCCGCCCGCCTGCAGCGGAGCGCAGACCCTCACACGCAGAGAGACAGAAAAGCAGAGGGAGAGGGGGGGGGTTTCGCCCACAGCGGAGGAAGAGGGACTTCACTCGTAGCTGAGCGCACACGCGCAAACACAAACACACACTTAGTTCCGCGCGCACAGAAAGGGAGAGACACCCCTTATCTTCTCTTATTATTATTTATTTTTTTATTTTTTTATTTTTTTTTTATTCAAAGCGCACACACGTTTTCCTCAACACACACACACAAATTCCACATACACTATAGTCGACTCAGTCATACAAAGTTATAGCATGCTATTTTGCCGCACCTTTATTCTATTTTCTCTTTATTTCCTTTCTTTATTAAATTTATGCTACCTCTTTGATATGCAGAAATTCAAATGACAGTTGCATCATCACCTAGCTCGTCAGCTAATTAGTCAGAGTGGGAACTTCAATTGAATTTTAATTCTGCATCATCCAGTTCCCAGAACTGACCTGAAATCCACCTAGTGAATGTCCAGGTTTTGTGGCCTGACTTAAATGTCACCTCCCTGAGGGTTTTTGTCCAAATCTTGCGGCTTCCTCTTTAAACCTTATTCTTACTTTTCCCTTTTTATTTCAACCTTTATATTCCTGTTTTCCTTTATTTCCTCAACTTTTTACCATATTTAACTCTTTCTCAGAGTCATTCACCTTTTACTTTTTACTTTAGCTTCAACTCTTATTTTCTTCACTTCTCTCTTTATTCCTGTTCCTTTTTTTTTCCTCTTGAACTTTTTACTTCGCTTCTTTTCTATTGTAATTCAACGTTTAAGTTTCCTTAAAGCATTATTACAGTCAAATCCCCCCTTTTGCGCTGCCCAGCAGTGCAAAAATTTTAGAACGGAGAGCCACCCAAACCGACAATCACAACACAACACTCAACAACCCAATAACCCACACACAGGCCTTTAACGGTGCGACCCAACAGCAGATAAACGGAACCCCAAACGCTCACCGTTTCAGCCGGCCGGACAGATCAGGGAGCCGTCGTCGGAGCAGATCCGCGAAGCTGAGGAGGCCGCAAACCGCCCAGGATTCGTGACGCCAGGAAATGTTGTGTATTTCGTCGTCTTGATGGAGTGTAGCTGTCGGTTGGAAGGAATCTCCGTAGACGCAGTTATTTCGTGTAAATAATGATTTTTATTCAGCACAGAAATATAGCATCTTTACAGGCCTTCCGGTCAAGCCTGGAGTCAGACTTTGAATCAGAGCGTGCTGACTCCAGGCTTGACCGGAAGGCCTGTAAAGATGCTATATTTCTGTGCTGAATAAAAATCATTATTTACACGAAATAACTGCGTCTACGGAGATTCCTTCCAACCGACAGCTACACTCCATCAAGACGACGAAATACACAACAGTATAAAAGGCAGTCAGCAGTGGGCATTCGACATTGTGCAACCTGTCATTCACCTGGTCACTCAGCACTGGGCAGTCCAACCAATGTGTATGGGTGAGCATAGGTCTGGTGTCAGATTCTTCTAGAAAAATACTAAGAAGAGTCGTCTCCTCTTTAGTATGGAGGACATGGTGTCCATGGTTTCCAAAATGAAATCAAAATTTTTATTTGTCTGAACACAGAACAGTTTTCCCACTTTGCCTCAGTATATTTTAAACGAGCTTTGGCCTACAGAGGATGTTTCTTGATGATGTTCACAGATGCCTTCTTCGTGCATGATAGAGTTTTAACCTGCATTTGTGGATGACATGGCAAAATGTGTTTACAGACAATGACTTCTGCAGGTGTTAATGAGAGCATGCTGTGATTTCCATTTCCAATCATGGTTGTTTCAAATGCAGTGCTGCCTGAGGGCCTGAAGATCACAACCATCCGATATTGATTTTAACCATTGTACCTTGTGTTCAGACATTTCTCCAGATTCTTGGAAACTTTTGATGATATTTTGTGCTGTAAATGATGAGATATTGATATATGGAGGAACATTGTCTAGTAATTGTGGAACAATTTCAGAATAGTCTTTCACAGATTGGTGAAGCTCTGCAAATCTTAACTTCTGAGAGACTCTGCCTCTCTAAGATACAGTATTTACACTCGGTCATCCTACTGACCTGTTGTCAATTATTTTAATTAGTTGCAAAAATTTTTTTAAGTGTTTAATTTTAATAAATATCTTTTTCCAGACTTTTGTTGCCCCGTCCTAACTTTTTTGAGACGTGTTGCAACCATCAAATTTAAATGATCTTATTTTTTCCTTATAATGGTACATTTCCTCAGTTTCAACATTTGATGTTTTATATGTTCTATTGTGAATGAATTATAGAGTTATGAGACTTACAAATTGCATTCTGTTTTTATTTACATTTTACAAAGTGTCCTGACTTTTTTTTTTTTTTTTTGGAAATGGGGCGATAGTACAACTACTCCAATCGATTCACATTTGAGATTTTTCTTTTTTTGTGCTACAGCTCTGAGATTCCCATCACCCCTGATTCCGTGGGTGGTTTTTCAGGAGCTCGACGAATTATAAAGCGGAAAAAACCCCCGCAAAGAACAAAGAAAAGTCTGGGCAGCTGTTGACTGCCTATACACCAAGCTGATGAACAATAAACCGCATCTCGGGGGCCAATCTAAGCAAAGAGATTCTCAAGCCTTCAGTGAGTGTATTTTTTTATTTTTTTCCTGTAGGAATACATGCAGCAGCTCACCACCTGATGGCGTTGTTTGTAACTCTGTTACAGGCGGCCTGAGGACCGAAAACAACGATGATCGTGTGCTGCAGTGCTGCCTGCAGTACAAGATGTTGAATCCAGAGGGCACTATCATGCTGTGCACGTAAGCTGTGCATCCCAGACATAGAAATGTTCAGGCATATTTAAGAGGACGTGTCTGCACCAAAGAATGTATTTGTATTAAATTAAAAACTGCTGACTTGGCAAGATGTTTACCATCATTTTTCAAAAATATTTTTAACCGCGGTGATGGATCACACCCATACTCTGGTCACCCCATAATTTGAACTTCGTTTCCATCTTGCTATGATGAATTCTTTACCATTAAAGTACTTAAATGTGCTGCTTATTTCACCCAAACTTTCAATTATAAAAGTTTTTTTTTACGCCACTTGGATTTAAAACAGAAAGAAAAGGTCACTTGGTCGGACTTTGAATCTCTTTCAGCTTCTCCAATGTTACTCTTCTGCAAGCCACTTGTACACAGGATTACGTTGTAGTCCTAATAGCCAATGAGAGCGCCGCAAAATTCTGTGTTAACCATTTACAGCGGTAATGGCGGAATTATCTCAATGTGGGTGAGAGTTAAAAACAAACAAACCAGTTACGTTTTCAATGTTTTTTTGTTGTTAATGAATTCAAATACTACTAATTTTATTTTTAATTTAGACTTGTAATTTCGAGGTTTCAGAAAAGAGACTGGCTTGAGTATTCAGTTAAGGCGGATGCAGCTTTTTGCTACCCCTGCAGAAAATTTCGCGCCCAAACTGCAGTGCAAATTTCGCAACGAATGGAAGGACCTTGTTTTGCCTTTATCGGTTCACATTCGCGATCATCCCTGGACTACCAGTATTACAGATCATATCTCTGCCTTGTACATGTACAGACTAAATAAAGACAAGGTGTTTAACCATACTCCAGTTTCAGACTCTTGGTCTATCCGTGACAGATTTAAAAAAAAGAATAGCAACAAAAAAAATTACCATCTATGGTAAACTATTTTTAGAAAAGCCCAGCAGGCACCATGTCGGTGACCCCTGGACTATAGGAAGCCAGGAACTATAGGAATTTTCTTCAAAAAAAGACTATCACAAAGCTTTTGGCCCTCACAGTCCCCACCAGCACAGCCCCCAACACTCAAAAGATTTCTGGCAGTTACTAGACTTTAAGTAGTCCAGTAGGCCTGTTTAGTTTTAGTTGGTTCTGTGTTGGTAAATAGTTCTACACACTCATCAAGCACACTGACATACTGTATATCCTGTGCAATATTCTTTATAGATATATTTTCAACATTGTGTTTAGTTTTTTTGTAATTCCTATCTTTTTTTAGTATGCATGTTCATTCATTTATTTATTCATTCATTCATTTATTCATTCAGTAAACCGCTCAAGTTCACGAAGGATCTGGACCCTTGTTGATCCACTCTGAAGTTTTTTGGAAGGAAACTGAAAAGTACCTGGGGGAACTAAACACAAACAGTAATCTAGCCTCAGAATTGAACTGGGGACCTTAGACTTATAAGGCAACAATGCTACCTTCTGTACCATAGTATTGGCCACAGACCCAAATATGTCCTCTTTAAATATAGAAAAAAAAAACCCTATATGTTTGTGTTTTATTTGGGAATCAACTGTGATGTAGTAATAATTTATGTTTATTACATTTTGATTACATTTAAAACATTGCGAATACAATTGAAAAACAATTTTTTTATTTATTTTATAAATTGCAGAACAGCTGTTTAACAAGGAAAATTCATAAACAAGAACTTTTATACCAGTCTTCTTACACAAAAGAGCATGATGGAAACAATATATCTTACCTGGATATACAAATGTAACACATAAGATATTAAATGTCACATACACTTAAATGTAATTAGCAAGATTATCACAATAGTGCATCCTGTGCATGATGTGCAATGAATAGAGTGAATGCAGTGCAATGGCCATAACTAACATAAAGAAGTAAATGTAACACACATCCTGGGCTTGTATTTAATATTACGTTTCCTTTTTAGTGATGATGTATGATGAACATGATGATCAGCATGATGAACCTGTACTGCTCCAGCTGTGTTAATGTGGGTCAGTAGGGTCACAAGTATAATTGACTGTATTGAATAAAGTGTCTCCAGTTACAAGCTGAAAAAAAGACAGAACATAAATATTATACTCACATTATATATATACATATTACATATATATTGTATGCCTTTTACCACAACGAGATTGTTAAAAAAAAAAGCTTTTAGATACAGTAACAATAATATCTGAATCTGATTTTATATCATGTGTTACTGTTACTGTTCTGAAGCAGAAAATACTTTCAACAACAACATTTAATTATAAAGGAAAGATTCAGAAATAAGCATTTTTACTTTTTCAGGTTTGACTTTTTACACATTTTGTTTCCTGTTTAATAAATAATATTACTAGCTGCTTGCTGTCATTGGTAATTACACAGATACTAGTTTTAAAATTGAAAAAATATCTAGTAAATTTCTTAAAAAACATAATCTTGTATACCATGCGTTAAAAAAATTTAGTGTCCAAAAGGAGTTTTTCACTACTGATCTGCTGCACAAAATGCGTGATGATTAAAACGATTAAAATCAGTATATATGATGACGTCGTAATTATAGTTACCATTACAATCATTGGTGTTATAAATGTCATATGTCTAATGTTAGCTAAGGCAAACATATATGGTTGGATTTTATTTCATATTAATGAAGTCAAAACATTTTCTATTTGCCATAAAACAAAAAATTAATAAAGAGCATATTTTAGAGTTTATGTAGACGAGCATGTAGACTAACCTGATCCTCCTGCTTTCCCTTAAAAAAATCCAGACGATTTGCCGTAATCATGTACGCTCCAGATCTTGCTCCTAAAGGAAATTATACATTTAGTGAGACATCAGAATTTTTGAATTGAATGATAAGACAGGAGTAGCAAAAAAGCTAAAAAAAAAAAATGTATATTGTGTAAAACAAAATATGTGTATTGTTGAATTAATATTAAACTCTGTTTGTGTGTGTGTACCTCTGCATCTCCAACAAATAAATGCCACTAAAACGAACATCAGCAGCAGTAAAACCACAAGAAGAGGGAGGATGCTGTAATTTTGGTGTTTATCTTGTTCCATTGGTGTTGAGGATGATGCAGGTGAAGGTTTTTTTGGTGCTCCTTGTGGTTTTTGAACTTGTGTTGATAAAGATGGTGCAAGTGGAGGGTTTCTTGGTGTTTCTTGTGGTTTTTGACCTTGTGTTGATGAGGATGATGCAGGTGGAGGGTTTGTTGGTACTTCTTGTTTTGTTTGACCTTGTGTTGATGAGGATGATGCAGGTGGAGGGTTTGATGGTGCTTCTTGTTTTTTTTGACCTTGTGTTGATGAGGCAGATGTAAACGATGCAGAAGAGTTCGTTAATTTACTCTGAGGCTGCTTGATTGGAGGTGTTTTGTCTGTTTCCATTGGTTGTGTTGTTTCTTTTCTTTCTGCAAGACAGAATTGCAAAACTTATTAAACAAATGATTCTTTTTTATCATTATTAGTAATACGACATGTCACTGGAGTATTATGTTTTGTTATCATCCCTAGAAATTTCTCACATAAAACTGCAGAAAAGCATGCTTATTAATGAAATTTTTTTTACCTTTAACATAAAGTCTGAATTTCTTTTTATCACCCTGTACAGAACATGTGTAGATTCCCTGGTCCTCTTCAGTCAGGTCTGATATGAGTAGAGAGAGGTTTCCTAGAGGGGTTTTACTGACCAGTTTCATCCTCTTTCTGTGATATCTAGTCTGTTCATGATAAATTTCCTGATAATTAAACTCCCATATTACAGTCTTCGGGTCGTCCTGTAGGTCAGTGCAGAAGCAGGGCAGAACAACAGACTCTCCTATGATTCCAGTCACCTCCTCTACTACTGTCTTCTTTACTAGCTCACAGCCTGTAAACAGAACATTTACAGGTATGAATTCTTATGCTTAATGCTTATAAATCACATTTATAAGTATTTCAATGGTTTACCTTTAACATTAAGCCAGAAATCTTTATATCCTTTCTCAGTGCTGCACCTGTAGTCTCCACCATCTTCTTCTTTCAAGTCAGATATGAGTAGTGACATATTAGCAGCAGAAATGTTATTAAACAGCTGAAGTCTGCCACGATAGCGTTCCTCATTTAACACTTCAGTCAGACGTCCTGTCCTGTAAGACTTCCAGGTGAATCTCTGAGGTTTGGCGTGCAGGTCAGAGCAAGAGCAGGGTAACAGCACTGAACCACGTTCATGTCCTGTGATTTCTAACCAATTATTTCCACCAGAGAGAGCACAGCCTACGGAAACAAATATACAAGCATTTCACAGACTACTAAACACAATACACAGTATATTTCAACAAGTTAAGAAACTATTTATGCCTCAGTACATTTTTTATCTCTTTTTCTCAGCCATCTTCCTAACTACTATTTTGTGATCCTGTATGTATTCTTTCTTTTAAATGCCAAACTTAGTACTTACAAAATACTTACACAGATTTCTCAATAGTGTGATTGATCAATTTTAGATTTATTGATCACAAAATATCTCTTCACTCAGTACAGCATTTAATCTCACATCCATAATGTAGTTAAACTGTCCAGCACTTCGCCTCAAAACAACTCATTCTACCAGAACACTAGCAAAAAAACATCTCTCATATACCTGGAAGATATTAGAAATACACCCTGGATTGTACAATTGCAGGAAATTTCCTGCAAACAGTCAATTGCAGGAAATACACACACCCACCCAGACAGACACACCAACATACACATTGACACCCACAATCTATATTTTGACCAAATGACAGGACGTGGGAGAAACCCAGAGGAAACACATGTGGACAACCACAGTAAAATTACATAGATGGGGACCCAATAACTGAATTAAAGCAGGGAAACTGAAGCCATCATCCACAGTTCTTTGGTTTAAAACATGTATTGTGTAGTTTTAAAAAATGAGCTGCAGATACTTAGGGGCAATGACAACTGATAAGACAGTTCACTTCTAATAGACATAGGTGTGAGTTTTTAAAATGAAAAAAACAATTATGATAAATTCACGTTACTACAACCCTAATTCCAAAAAAGTTGGGACACTGTGTAAAATGTAAATGAAAACAGAATTCAATGATTTACACATCTCATACATTCATATTGTATTTACAATAAAACATAGCAAATGGTTAAACTGAGACTATAAACCATTTTACTGAAAGGTGATTCTGAATTTAATGGCTGCAACAGGTCTCAAATAAGGTGAAACAGGGCCATGTTTACCACGTTGCTTAGCATTATGGCATCTGTCCATATACATTTGGGATATTGTGGAAGAGGAATGTTGTCCCATATGTGTATGATACAGTATTCTAGCTGCTTAACAGTTCAACAATAACAGTGGGTGTCTTTCCTTGTATTTTTGATGGCCCAAACATTTCCTTCCTTCCATGTCCTGCTCATTCTAGAGGCCAACAGCTTGACCACCCAACTCTTGTTCCAGCAACCTGACCAGAAAAATCCCATCTCAGCTAAACAAATTGGTCAAAAATTGGACAGAAAAACAACCCTTGTCTTGTGATTGATCATTTTCCTCACATCTTAATTGTTTACAGCTGTTTTTGTCATTTTTATTAATTAACCACCCCTTTGTATTGTTTGTACTTTGCAAAATAATACAGTCAGTTTGCTGCATATCATTTTTGTTCCATCTTTCTCTATTCTGTGTTCTCAGTTTGGTTTCATGTTCTTGTTTTGCCCAGTTTGTGTTGTTTTCTGATCATCGACCCTTTGCTTGTTTCATGTTTATGAATTCGGTTTATGATTTAGGTTGTTCTACTTGTTTATTTAAGAAATAATTGTTATCTTTCCTGTGCTTGCATCCACCTCATTTAGTATTAAATGTAAATAACTTTTCTATTAGACTTTATATGAGGTTTTAAAGATAGATTCAATTACACAGAGATTGTGAAAGATGTAATTCAGTAAATGTATAAAAACATACACTGTAAGTATTATGGGGATGTAAAATTATTTAAATCTGAATCATTAGAATACCTCGCTTCATCAGTTTATTATTAATAATAATAATTCCCTTGTTAATATAGATTGATGTTGGCGGACAATTTATCTTTATTTATTGACAACTAAAATCCTTTGTATATTTTAATCAAAAGTATTCATGTCTGCTGTTAATGTAGAATAGTAGCATTCATTAAAATAATAAACGTTTGACAGTGTTTGGGTGGTTGTTCAGGAACAGGGCTGAAATACGGACTACTGTGAACCCAATCGGGACAGACAGCACATTAACTAAACACAAAGCAACTAAGAATTGTCTAATATTCTCTCTCCTGAAATTAAAATAACGTCACTTACCTGCAGCCATGTGAAACACGAGAGAAAAAAGACACAAGCACTTCATCATTACTGATTCTTCTGCACACCAGGTCCTCCGAATGAAACACTCACCATCTGTCGCACTGCCCGAGTTTCATTTCAAAACCTCAATCATCGCTGCATCATTTCCTACTTCTGAAGATCTCTTTCCTTAATTTCTGGGTTTATTTACATTTACATGCATTTATGGTGGTTTTTTTTTTTTATATCAAATCATCAAATCATAGTATGTTCATTATTATCTATCTTAGGCAACATTTTCTCAATGTTTATATGAAGCATTTTTTAGACTGTATCTGGAAAAACAAATTAATATATTAAAAACATTATTATTGCTATATTAATAATAATATGATAATGTTTCACACAGATATGTTATCAAATATTAAGAAAGATAAAGCAATTGTGAAACATTTGCAAGTTTCTGCTGCTATTAGAACACAAATAAAGACGAATTCCCTCACCAGCTTGTACTGTATTCTTCTTCCCATGTCTGACTTTTCTTACTATAGAAACAATAACATATTTAAAAATAAGCATGTTGATAAAAATGTCCATCCCAATTTAAAGCTGCTGTTATAATTAATAAATCAATAAATAAGTAATAAATAAAATTCAACAACGCTTATATATTTACCAGTTTGGAAAAAAGAAATAATCTGAATCATTGGCAGTGTAAATTTTGTAAAATGATGGAGAGGTTTGTGACCTTCTAGTGATCCGGATGACAGCTCTCAGGATGAAAATAGTTGTGGGATTGAAGTGTAGGAAGGTTTTGTAGGCTGATGCTGCTGAGTGAGTTTGCAGGCCGGCATCTGGTAAAGAAAGAGGAAACACATGGGCTGATAGTTTTTTGTACTTAAAGTCTGGATCAGAGCTCGTCTCATCCTTGTGTATATCCAGGTGAGTGAAAACGAATCCTGGAAGACAAAGCTGAAACAGAAATCCATTTAACACTCACATGGTGCCCAGCTACTATAATCAGAAGGAAGAAATTATGTTTCATGTGTGCCCATGTCTGCCCTTGTAAATCATGTGATGCTTTTGTGGTTTTGAAGAAGCATGCTATTCAGAAAAGTTAGTTGCAGTAAAGGGAGGAATCTGAATCTGTCAAGAGAACCAATCAGAATTTCACAGCTATCTTAGACATTTACACTACAAACAAGTGTGTTTCCCTTAACTTACAGAAAATAATGCAAATAATTTTACCATGTGTGAGTTGTAAAGCACTAACATTGCTATTATTAATTAGTTTAATAACTAATGAAAATATAACTCTACCTTGTAAATGCTGTTTGTTCATTTAGTTGTTCTTTCTCGTGTGTATAGCGCTATGGCTATATAGTGACATCTTGTGCCATAAAGATGGTACTACAGCTGGTCTACAGCTAATTCCCATTATAAAGCTAAACCTACATCCAAAGTTCTGTAAATCTTCATCTGAGCTCAGAGCTGAACTTGGGAACCTGGAACTGTGAAGTACCAACAATCATTTCAAGTACCTTCATGTATAGATAATATACAGTATACACGTTCACAAAAGCTGTACAGTTTGTCCTGTACATGTAGATTTAAGCCATTCGTTCTGAATATCATATATTCAGGATATAAGTTTTAATATGTTAAAACTAAACGTCCAAGTGTATCTTACTACACCAGAAAAACAGGCCATTAGCAAGGCAGGAAGAGATAAAAAAAAAAACAGCTTTGTGAATTTAGCTTTTAACAGTTTACTTAGCCAAGAAAAGGGTAGTTATTTAACCAGTGACGATAGAATGTGATGCTTTAATATTTAGGATTGTAGAAACTACACCGGTAATAAAATTGATTTGTACATAATTTATTTGAATTCCTTATAGCTCGTCTTTAAAGTATCTCACGGATTCTGCAATGTTTTCTTTTAACCAGCAGATACTGATTAGTAGCATTTAGTCTAGTATTTAGACAGATCGTGGCTTTTTTCCGCTGTGGAACACCATTACACACAGATTGTAATAAATCCACTAACAGGTCTCTAAATACTTTGCATGTTTGTAAGAAGGACGGAAATCACTTCTCTTTTGTTTCTCTTTACTGAGAAGCATGGCTGGTATCTCAGATAAAGCTTCTTACACAAAACATGATGGAAAAGCTTTCTAAAAAAAATATTTCTGAGCCAATCTGAGCACAGAAACGGGTTGGTGTTAAATAATCACAGCACTGGAGGAGAGATAAATTGGAATATGGGAATGTGTGGAAAAAAGGAATCCTATCATCATCTCTAATGTTACGTGTCAACCATGGAGGCTTTTTACTAGCTAGTTTGCTATCAAAAATAACAATTATTTTTTATTAATCAAGCATTTCCAAACAACAAAACAACATTTATAAAACATGAATGAAGTATAAAAATCACAGCCTACAAAGAAATAAAGAAGAAATAATAATAACAATAAAAAAAGGATGTGGGTGTGGATAATCTTTCATTATTTTGAGATTAAACACATTTCTGTTGTTAAAATATTGCTGGAAATATTGTGCCATGTTCAATATCATTACTGATTTCCAAATGATGTGAGGTTCCTTGTGGTAAACAAAAACAATCCTGCAAAAAAATCTCTTTAAATCCCTAAGAGCTAAAAGCATCAACTGATGCTCTTTTTAATCATACACTTTAATTCAAGAATCATAAAATTACCATTTAAAAATTCTCTTTGATTCCAGATGTAATGACAAGGCCATTTTCATTATAGTTTTCAAGAAAAGCTGGACATCATGAGGAAAGGTCAGTCAAAAGAGTTTAAAACTATTGTTTAGCTTTTTAAGGTTTTCGTTGGGGGTGACGAGGATGGACAAGATAAGAAATACGTTTATTAGAGGGTCAGCGCATGTAGGACGTTTTGGAGACAAGGTGAGGGAGGTGAGATTGAGATGGCTTGGACATGTGCAGAGGAGGGACATGGGGTATATCAGTAGGAGAATGCTGAGGATGGAGCCACCAGGAAGGAGGAAAAGAGGCAGACCAAGGAGGAGGTTTATGGATGTGGTGAGGGAAGACATGCAGGTAGTTGGTGTGAAAGAGGCAGATGTAGAGGACAGGGGGGTATGGAGATGGATGATCCGCTGTGGCGCCCCCTAATGGGAGCAGCCGAAAGAAAAAGAAGAAGTTTATCTTTTTCAAGCTTTTTTGCTTTCCTTAAAATCTGCACAAAAACACCACATTTGCATTCCTTTTAAATCAACAGGAAAACTGCACAGACAAATTGCACAAAAAAAAGCAAGGAAAAACCTGGAAAACCATTTTATAAGGTTTATATTGACGCTTGTGCTGAAGAAGATGTGTCTGGGTGATGCAGCTGTGGCTGCAGTGAAAGGAGACTTGCTGATTTATGTTAATTGGGTTTCTTGCTTTAGTAATGGCATTTATTCTCACTGCATAAGATACCTGTCTGTGATGCAGCACACTGTTCTACTGCTATTCTAATTATTTTTCTTATTAACTGTGGATTAGTTTTTTATAATGCTGGCGTATTCAGTTTCTTCTCCATCGTGGATCTGGACCCGTGCTGCTCCAGCTGTGTTTATGTGGCTTACAGTAGCGTAAGTAACATCAGGAACAGTCTGAGAAAAGAAAGAACATGAAAATTATACTTATAAAACAATATAAAGTCTGTGTCTTTTACTATTGACACTAAGATGCGATTAAAATCCTATAAAAACGACACAAATCTCCAAATTTGACTTTACACCAGGTGTTTTTTTCGATGGAAGCAGCAGAAGATATTTTCCTATAACACTCTGTTCACTGGAAGCATGTGTGGTACATGTGTGTTACCTGCAGTGTATCACAAACACAACAAAAGCTCTAAACAAATCTGTTCACTCTGATAATTGTAGAAGCCTTGCAGAATTAAATGAAGATGAAATTGTAATACAGTAAAACTCTAAGACTTAAAAATGCCCCATGATGATGAAAATGCAGCTGAACCCAAGCTTGCATGTTCACTAACCTGGTCCTCCTGATTTCCTTTATGATCTGGACGTCCTTCAGTAATCACGTTCTCTCTACTTCTTCCTGCTAAAGAGAAAACACTCAGAAAACACACCTCTTGTAGGAGCAACAGAATTTCACTATGTGAAGTAATCAGGTAAAGTGTTGAAGCTGCTGTTCTGCTTCAACTCACATACATTTAACACTTCATTTTGCATTTTCCTGTATTACTAAATTAATTACTAACTAACCTGCACTGATTTGATTAACAAAAAAAGGACACACAATAACCTCCTAAATCAAATTGTGTGTGTGTGTGTGTGTGTGTGTGTGTGTGTGTGTGTGTGTGTGTGTGTGTGTGTGTTTTGTACCTTTGCGTCTCCAACAAATAAATGCCACTACAACAGGTATCACCAACAGTAAAACTGCCACAATTCCGAAAACTGTAATAAAACAAAACAAAAATATGTTATAAATGTAATAATACTAATGTGTTTTTTTTTATTGCTGTTGAGAACTTTTGGTGCCTACAGGGAGGCTGCTGTTTATCATGTTCTGGTGTGGTTATGGATGATGCAGGTGGAGAAGTTGTTGTTTTACTCTGAGGTAAAACAGAGTACTGAAAAGAACTTCCAACCGAAAAGAATGACAAAATCTTATAATAGAGATACGTTTTTTTTAAATTTGTGATTAAAAATGAAAATTATGTCAACTAAAGGAAAACTAAGTGTTTGTGTTGAGTGTTTGTTCTTTTTCTGTATTTTTTACTTTTTGTTGTTGAGGATGATGAAGGTGGTGAGGTTGTTGTTTTACTCTCAGGCTGTACTGATGGAGGTGTTTCGTCTGTTTTTCTCGATTGTGTTGAAGTTTCTCTTCTTCCTACTGAACAGCATGACAAAACGTATTAAAACTAATAATTATTTCTTTTATCACTGTTAGTAATATGACACATGACACAGGAGTAAAACATGCTCACAGTCATTAATGACAAAAATGTACCTTTAACAGACAGACTCAGATCTCTGTGATCAGCCTGTGCAGAACATCTGTAGGTTCCCTGGTCCTCTTCAGTTAGGTCTGATATGAGTAGAGAGAGGTTTCCTGGAGAGTTTTTACTGACCAGTTTCACTCTGTTACTGTGATGTCCAGTCTGTTTAGAGTAAATTTCTATATTATTAAACTTCCATGTTACCCTCTTCGGGTCGTTCTGTAGGTCAGGGCAGACGCAGGGCAGAACTACAGACTCTCCTATGAACCCAGTCACCTCCTCTACCCCTGTCTTCTTCACCAGCTCACAGCCTGTAAACAGAACATTTACAGGTAATAATAGAAATACTGCAATTATTAATATTCCCTTTTGTAAATCACAACATTTTCTGCTACAAACCAGAAGAGATTTTTAAATGATGTGACAATCAGCTGTTTAAATTCTCTACATGAATCCAATATCAGGACTCTGATACCCAACACTGAACTTATACTGGGTTCTTTATATTTAAATAACTGCTGAATCTACAATAATCTTTAATATCAGTTTCTACAGGTATTAATAATAATAATCCCATATAAGATACTTCACCTTACAAAAAAACAATATATTAGGTAATATAAAAAGTGTTTGTCATTCACATCATCATATAAATAAATATAAGACATTATTTAATTAACATCTTCATAGGGCTACATGACATCTACATAAAGCCTTCATAACAACTGACACAAAGCTAAATAAACATTTATACATGTACTTCCTAAAGTGTCAGGTGATGTACAGACTGTGTTTCTTGTCTGTTATAATGAAGGGATTATACAGGACTCATGGAGCTCTATAAACACTACAGTGTTACCAAAACAAATTATAGATTAGAAATCTGTTACATCCAATCTGATAGCAGTCCACAGTTTCAGGTCAGTCTGATTTTCATAATCAGTATTTATTGTTATTTATAATTTGATATTGATGTGTTACAATATGACTCCTAAATTAAATTCCCCTTTAGTTATGATAAATTGAGTAAAAATGTTATTACATTTGTAACTATAATTCATTTGAAGGATCATCAAGTCTGCTTTCACAATAAATATCAACTTTTATTATGTATTTAAATGTTTTACCTTTAACATAAAGCTTGATGTCTCTGTGTTTGTTCTCTGTGCTGCACCTGTAGTCTCCCTGATCTTCTTCTCTCAGGTCAGATATGAGTAGTGACAGATTAGCAGGAGAAATGTTATTAAACAGCTGATATCTGCCACGGTAGTGTTCATCATTTAACACTTCAGTCAGAGGTCCTGTTCTGAAGGTCTCCCAGGTGAGTTTCTGAGGTTTGGAGTGCAGGTCAGAGCAGGAGCAGGGTAACAGCACTGAACCACCTTTGAGTTGTGTGATTTCTCTGTTATATTGACCAGAAAGAGCACAGCCTACCGAAACAAACACACAAAATATCACAATCTACTGAATACAATATGCAGTACAATATTATAAAATGTTTTTAAATACAAGATACAAAGAAATTGGAAAAAAAAAGAAAAATTTCAGTACATTTAAATCTCAGATCTCGTTTCTCAGCCCAGTTTCTACAGTAACTACTGTGTGTGTTACACTTTCCTATGCTCATGTGTGTATTTTTTCTTTTAAATCCCAGAGTGAAATGTACACATAGGCAGCTCTGGTTAGACACCATGTTACAACTCCATGTGAAGATAAAGAGCTTGATATGTTCGTTTTAATCTCTATTTCTTTTTCTTTACATCACAGAAGCGCTTATTCACAGCACAAACACACTGCATACTTTTACTCACTTCCACAAACTTAACCTTCTATTTCTACTCCTCGACTTCACGTTTATCTTTGCTAGTGCCCCCTACTGTTAGATCGCTAGAACAACATGCCTTCTTGAGCATTAATAACAGCAGATAAATCAGATTTTTTGTGTTACGGATTCGCACTAACATCGCTTTAAATCAGGTTTTATACTCTACATTAAACCCATCATTAATTGAGAACAAATATAATAAATAAACTACAATAAAACCACACACACACACACACACACACACACACACACACACACACACACACACACACACACACACACACACACACACAAACTTTTGCCACGCCTGTTCACTAACTGTCATGTTGCTTGCTCAATTAAATGTACCATTTTTGTTTTATTTAATTTATGTTTATTTATATTTCTTCTTTTAAAAATCAATAATAAAATTTGAATACAGTATTAAAACATGCAAGAATCCAGAGGTTATAAACTGTAACTTATGCATGACGTAGGAAGTGAAGATGGTGGTCAGTGATATAGAGGCAGCAGAAAGAGGTGTGAAATTCACACTCATCTATTGACAGCTATGACCAGAATAAAGAACTGATGCACTAGTTACAGGAAAAAACTTTTCTATTAGATTTCTATTAGATTAGATTTTAAAGATACATTTAATAAGACAAAGATTGTGAAGGATATAATTCAGTAGATGTGTAAAAACATACACTATATTTATTATAGGGATGTAAAATAATCTCACTGTAGAATCCTTCTTATTTACTGATCTACCACCTCCCTGGAGATGATGTATGTGGGTGGTGCCGCTGTGGCTGCAGTGAAATGAGACTTGTTGAATTGTGTTCAATGGGGTAATGCTTTAGTAATGGCATTTATTCTCACTTCATGAGAAACCTGTCCACTCTGTTATATTTCATTTCAGAATAATATTAATGGTTCCAATAGCCGCAGCGTCATAATGATGGAATTAAGAGGTGAATTGACACAAATAGGACATTAATAGAGGCCTAGGTGTAAAATTCACATCCAACCACGGTTACAACGTACTATTTGGTTTTAAACTTGTACTAATTGGATTTGCAAACAGTATGTAAACATGTTTACAGTTTAAAGTGATACACAGTTCAGTCCACACAGACTGCTGGTATGAGTTTTAAAAATCTGAACACGGTGTTGATAAATGCATCTAAGTATCTGTAAAAAAAAAATCCTATCAATAAGTTGTGATAAAGGAAGTGAAGATGTTTGTCAGGGACAGAGAGGCAGCAGAAAGAGGTGTGAAATTCATATGCATCTATTTACAGCTAAAACCAGAATAAGGAACTGACAGAGTAGTTACAGGAAAATAACTTTTCTATGAGATTTTACAATTTAGGCAATTTAACTAGAAGTAAACAGCTATTAATATTATAACACTGTAGTAAGTAAAGTTGTTCTCCACTCTAAATGAGAAACATTTGACAGTGTTTGTGTGGTTGTTCAGGAACAGGGCTGAACTACAGCCTACTGTAAACCCAATCTGTACAGAAAGCACATGAACTAAACACAAAGCAGCTGAACTAAGAACTGTATAATATTCTCTCTTCTTTCTGTAATAGAAAATAGAAAATAACTTCACTCACCTGCAGCCACGTGAAACACAACAGACAAAAGATACAAGCACTTCATCGTTACTGATTCTCCTGCACACACACACCGACCCCTCAGACTGAAGCTCACACACACTCTGTCACACTGCCTGAGTGTCTCTCATCTATATACTTTGGTTTCAGGAACTTATATGTCTGTTATTTCTCATATAGGTCATGTGACAATCTTAAAGAAAAAAATGGCCTTCTCTGAGATGAGCAGCACTTAAAAGCTCTTTATAAATAAAGATTATGAATCATTATAAAATTAAAAATCATTTTTAGAGTATAATTGCAGTTACTAACAATTTATTAGAGTATTAAACTCATTTTACACTGAGTTAAAAAACTATATTTGTTGAAGATTCACAACTATGCAGCCATGATAACAGACTGTCTCTGATCATTGGCAGTTTCTCTTTGGAGATCATCAAAAACACCAGTTTTCTTAGCATTCACCTAGAGGAGAACCTCATCTGGTCCTTATTATTATTATCAACCCCTCTCCTCTCTCTCTCTCTCTCTCTCTCTCTCTCTCTCTCTCTCTCTCTCTCTCGCTCTCTCTTGGTGGGGTTAAACATGCTCCTAAGGTTCCAGTGACCACTGTTCCTGCCCCTCTCCTTAGATCTGCCCACTTCTTCCTGGCCTACCTCTGGATGGTGTTCTCTGCGATTGGAGGCCACTCTGTGCAGCAGGGGATGCTTTCTCATCAACACCCTTTATTGAATTGAATTATTAAGCTTGCTAGTCAGTTTCAGTCAGGAATGTTGAGAATGGTAGCATGATGATGATGGCAGTTATAACAATAATCCCTCTTCTCCTTGTGCTAGAGTCCTTTAAGGCTCCTCTTTACAAACAAGATAGCTGACTGTAATAAGTGTCTCTGAAAACTGCCTTTCTCATGGTTTTCACTTACACAACAAGTAAAAGAACAACATACTCTGGTAATAAACTGTTTCTAAAATCTTTGTGATTTTGTTGTATGGTCTCAGCATGCTCTATCACACAGGAAGGAAGTTTTAGCAGTTAAATTAATATTATAAATACACATGCTTACACTGCAGTACTGAAGTCAGGGCTGAATGGGGTCTAATGGAATAATGGTTACTTCCTCCTTCTTACAGCTTTAGTTAACTAATATTGTGTAATGCACAGGGCATATTATGTAATACTCCACACTCAACAAGATCACTGCCATACATGTCTTAGAATATGTTTGGTTTAGTTGGTTCCATGTATTTTTATTAACACTGAGTTCACTTTCTCAGAACTGTTGTCTTCTCTATTAACATGCAGCTCAGTGCAGCAGTTAACCTCACAACCAAAGATTAGCAGATTAGCTTCATGCTCATTCATTCATTCATTCATTCATCTTCAGTAAACACTTCATCCTGCCCAGGGTCACAGTGGTCATTTGTGTTAACAAACTGTATATACGAGTTTCACCTTTTGTATTGAATTACTAAAATAAATAAACTTTTTAATAATATTCTAATTTGTTGAGAGGCACCTGTATGTCCATATCCAGCTATAAAAACATTTTATCTGGCTTCATACTGTATAGTATGCAAAAATATTTATTATCCCAATGGATGGGTGAGTGTGTTACTGTAAATAAATTCCTGAACAAATGACTAGAATAGAATTTTAATTAAACTATTCATTATAGAGCCATTGCTAAGTGGCTACATGTTGTGTCATAAAGCTGCACGACAGCTGGTCTACAGATAAAAGCTTTCTTTAATAGATTTCTTTACATAAAGTAAAATTACTTTTTTCCCTTTTTTTTTTCCATCGCACATCCAAACTCGGTAGGAATTTGGGGTATAGACGCAAAGCTGTTTTGTGAAGTTTTGTTAAAAATCCTCTACAAATAACATTCAGGTTAATGAAATCAAACAATTTCTAAGTAATGTTTATATTTTATTTCTCCAATAAGAACTAAAAAACAACAACAACAACAACAACAACAACGAAAAACAACTAACATGGACACATCAGGGATAACTGTAGAGGTGTGTACAGAAAATCGGTGGAGCAGCTATTGAAGAAATTCAGTTAGTGATGCCCTCTGTTGGTCTGACAGGGGATTTTTTTCTGTGTTTGATTGAAAGTGGGCGCAAAATGACTGGGGGCTCTGCACGAGATTATGTTTTTTTTTCTTTTTTTTTACGCTTTATATAAAAAACTTTATATACGAGTTTCAACTTTTGTATTACTTCCCGTGGGCTCACCACCTGCAGGAGGGACCGTAAGGGACGGTGCTGTGAGGATTGGGCAGCAGTCGAAGGCGGGGGCCTGCTTAGACTGCTGCCCCCGCGACCCGAATTACGGATAAGCGGGAGAAAATGAATGAATGAATGAACTTTTGTATTAAATTACTAAAATAAATCAACTTTTTAATTATAATCGAATTAATTGAGATGCACCTGTATGTCCATATCCAGCTAGAAAAATGACATTTTGCCAGGCATTATAATGTATAAACTTTCTTTCGGCTTCTCCCGTTAGGGGTCGCCATAGCGGATCCTCCGCATGTTTGATTTGGCACATGTTTTTATGCTGGATGCCCTTCCTAACGCAACCCTCCCCAATTTATCCGGGCTTGGGACCGGCACTGAAAGAGGCTGGGGTCGGTTCCCTGACCGGGGATCGAACCCGGGCCGCAGCGATGAGAGCGCCGAATCCTAACCACTAGACCACCAGGGAACCGGTATTATAATGTATAGTAGGCAAAAATGTTTATTATTCCAAAGAATGGGTGTGTTACAGTAAAAAAATTACTAAACAAATTACTAAAAGTCCTGAGTGATTTAGTATGTGTGTCTCAGTGAATAATTTATAATAACATTATAATCTTAAACTTACTAAAGTTTAAAAGCATTTTTAAAAAAATGAGAAAAACATTATCAAAACAACATTATTTTACAGTGTAGCCTAGCTTGAAGAAATGCAGTTAGTGCTGCCCTCAGCTGGTCTGACAGGATACTTTTTTCTATGGTGGATTGAAAGTGAACAGCTGCCTAGAGTGCAAAATGACTGGTTGTGACCATCGTGCGCTACTACACCCATATATATGAAGCAAAATTATTTCTGCCAGTTAACCAAAAAATAGTACAGATCGATCAAAATAGCGAAATAAAATATTAGTTCATATTGAACTAATATTTTATTTATAATATTTACAAATATTGAACTGGTTAGAATATTGTCACTAATTGTGACTACTTAAACACTTTTCTGCATCATGATGTGATTATATCACCATAACGCATTAATTATGCATGGCACACTCAGATACTGTACATATTAGCCTGGTATTTATGCAACTGTTGAAGTACTATTTCTAAAAAAAATAAAAAATAAAATTGACATGTCCATCATGTAGAGGCTTCAATATCTGCATGAAAAGCAACTGCAATAAATCTGAGGCACTGAGGGTAAGTGTGAATATTCCAGTGCCTGTAGCAGCTGCACAGAGGAGCTTAACAAAGATCAAGCTGATTAAAACCTACTTGAAAGCTCAGTATGGCAGCTAAACACATATCAAACTAAAATGCACTAAACATTTCATACACACATCAAAATCAACTGATTCTGTTAGAACACAAGCAAAGGTTTTCCCTCTCCCTCTCTCTCTCTCTCGCTCAGCAGAAATACCTTATTATTCAGAACACAATGACTGTAATAAACACTAATATCTACTCCAGTACATCAAAAATATGCATTTCATTATGTTTAAATCACATAATAAAACCATGTTAATTCTAAGAATGTCACTAAAAGAATATATACTTATTACACATACTGTACATAGACACACATGCATGTAAGATATCAAACAATCACACTTAAGCAATGGAGGCAAAAAGTTTAACATTAACATTTATATTTCAGGCATTTGGCAGATTATTTTATCCAAAGTGTGATAGAGAAGTGCTGTGAAGTCTCTCAAAAACACATCCTCATGCTAGTTTACTAAAACAGGGACTAAACAATACAGAACAATAAACTCAGCTAATATAAGTAACAGTAACACAATGATCTGGAAACTCTGTCTCTTAAACCCAATCAAATCACATCCATGCATGTGTGTTAATGTGATTTTTAACAGCAATATAAAAAAATCATTATAGTAAATCCTGTACTTGATCATGGTGTGTATTTAATACACATTTTCAGCATTATTCTATAATATGTGAAAACGTGTCTATATTTACTGTAGATTAGTTTGTTATAATGGTGCCATATTCAGTTCTTTATCTCCAGTGTTGATCTGGACCCGTGCTGCTCCGGCTGTGTGTTAATGTGTTATTCAATACAGAAAGTGTTAAGATCAGATACAGTCTGTGGAAAAACAGAACAAAATAATGATTAATATAACACACAATCAGTGACTGTAACTGTTAGTGTTGATGACACAAACCTCTAAATCTGAATCATGTCTTTACACCATGTGTTTTCTGATAGAAGCAGCAGAAGATCATTTCCTATAAATCACTGTTTAATGAAAGCATGTGTGCTTCATGTGTGTTACCTGCAGTGTATCACAAACACAACAGAAGATCTAAAAATAGAAACAAATCTGTTAGAACTGTTATTGTACGTGTGCCAACCTGATCCTCCTGCTTTCCCTCACAGTCCTGATGTCCTCCAGGAACCATGTTCTCTCCACATCTTCCTCCTAAAGAGAAAAGATCTCAGAAATCACACCTCTAGTGGTTTGTAAGTGGTTTCTCCAGTAAGATGTGGAGGCCTGCAGTGCAGTTTAAACTCACATACAATAACAGAGTGAAACAATACAAAACTAATATCCATGTTTAAAGATTTTTACTGGTTATAAGTGAATCTGAACCCGAAAGGAGAATTTCAACAAAATGATAAACAAAACTTTTAGTTTTCTTTCAGCATAAATTGACAGATGTGGTGAAGATCATGTAAACTCATGTACATGTAAATTCATCACTTCATCTCCAAATCTTTCATTCTGAATTGTGGTGCCAACATTTTCGGTTTAATAAAATAAAAAAGGGTTTAATTTGTGTCCTAAACTAATAAATAAAAACTACACTAAGTGTGAGCAACAGTAAAACCACAGGAAGGAAGAAAACTGTGTAATTAAACATCCAGAATGTGAGTCAATCATAAAATAATGTGTGTAATATTGTGTTTTTTGAAAAATGACAAAACCTGTTTAAGTTTCATATTAGTTGACCCGTGTCTCATTATGTTCATGAAATTGGCTTGAGAAACCTTTGAAACACTATGCTTATGCACTATGCACAAAAATGTTTAATAAACACATAATATAATGTAAATCTTATAACAGAGATTAGTTTTTTATTTGTGATTAAAAATTGAAATTATGTCAGAGGGAAACTGAGTGTTTGTTCTTTTTCTGTATTTTTACCTTGTGTTGTTGAGGATGATGAAGGTGGTGAGGTTGTTGTGTTACTCTGAGGTTGTTCTGATGGAGGTGTTTTGTCTGTTTTTCTCGATTGTGTTGAAGTTTCTCTTCTTTCTACTGAAAAGAATCACAAAAATTAATGAAACTAATAACTGTTTGTATCACTGTTAGTAATATGACACATGACACTGGAGTAAAACATGCTCACAGTCATTAATGACAAAAATGTACCTTTAACAGACAGACTCAGATCTCTGTGATCAGCCTGTGCAGAACATCTGTAGGTTCCCTGATCCTCTTCAGTCAGGTCTGATATGAGTAGAGAGAGGTTTCCTGGAGAGTTTTTACTGACCAGTTTCACTCTGTTACTGTGATGTCCAGTCTGTTTAGGGTAAATTTCCTGAAAGTTGTTTTTATTAAACTTCCATGTTACCCTCTTCGGGTCGTTCTGTAGGTCAGTGCAGACGCAGGGCAGAACTACAGACTCTCCTATGAACCCAGTCACCTCCTCTACCCCTGTCTTCTTCACCAGCTCACAGCCTGTAAACAGAACATTTACAGGTAATAATAGAAATACTGCAATTATTAATATTCCCTGCTGTTTAAATTCTCTACATGAAGGATTCTGATACCAACACTGAACTTATACTAGGTTCTTTATATTTAAATAACTGCTAAATATACAATAATATTTCACATCAGTTTGTACAGTTAGTAATAATAATAATAATCCCATATAAGATGTACAGACTGTGTTTCTCAGTGTGAATGTTAAGTTATAACACCTCGTCTAGTGACAGATTTCTGTAGACATTAAATGGTGTTATGACGTTTTCCAGGTTGACTTTCTTTAGATCATTATGGGGTTATACAATTCTGATGTATCAGATGTTTACATAAACTTTAACTTTTATAGATTTACATTCAAATTCACATATTGATACCAAAATAAATCATAGATTAGACTGAGAAATCTCTCATATCCAATCGGATAGCAGTCCACAGTTTCAGGTCAGTAAGCAGAGCAATTGGGCAAAGGCAAAAATAAAGTCCAATAAAGAGTCCAGGGTCAAAACACAGGCAAACAATCCAAAAACCAGCAAACAGAACTATGAAGGGCAGAGCAGAAACATAAACAAAAAAAAAAATAAGAATAAACAGTCCAAAGTTCAAAACCAGATCAGAGCACATCAGAACAAGGGTCAGGGTCAGGAGCAGAATTTAGAGCCGGCAAGGTGGCAAGAATAATTGCAAAGAAGCCGGTAAAATAATCTGGCCCTGAGTTAAATTTTTGTGTGTCCTTAAATACCGGAAGGCACGGGAAAAAAAGAAAAAATAAAGCAAGATGGCTGCCGACCCGGAAGTGCAAGCTGTGTGCCCGAAAGTTCCTGACAGTTTCAGTCTGATTTTCATAATCAGTATTTATTGTAAATTATAACTTGATATTGTGTTACAATATGACTCCTAAATTAAATTCCACTTTAGTTATGATAAATTGAGTAAATATTTTATTACATATGTACCACCAAGTCTGTTTTCACAACAAATATCAACTTTAACTCTGTATTTAAATGTTTTACCTTTTACATTAAGCCTGATGTCTTTGTATTCCTGTAATCCTGTGCTGCACCTGTAGTATCCCTGATCTTCTTCTCTCAGGTCAGATATGAATAGTGACAGATTAGCAGGAGAAATGTTATTAAACAGCTGATATCTGCCACGGTAGTGTTCATCATTTAACACTTCAGTCAGAGGTCCTGTTCTGAAGGTCTCCCAGGTGAATTTCTGAGGTTTGTAGTGCAGGTCAGAGCAGGAGCAGGGTAACAGCACTGAACCACCTTTGTGTTGCGTGATTTCTGTGTTATTTTTAACAGAAAGAGCACAGCCTACAGAAACAAACACAAAACATCACAATCTACTAAATACAATATGCAGTACAATATTATAAAATGTTTTTTTAAAGACGAGATACAAAAAAAGAAGAAAAAAAAAAGAAAAACAATTTCTGCACATTTAAATCTCAGATATTGTTTCTCAGCCCAGTTCCTACAGTATCTACTGTGTGTGTTACACTTTCCTGTAGCCAAAATAAATTCCAGGTGTGTGTAGTTTTATAGGTTTGTTTTAATCTCTATTTTTTTTCTTTACATCACAGAAGTGCTTATTCACAGCACAAACACACTGCATACTTTTACTCACTTCCAAAAACTTAACCTTCTGTTTCTACTCCTCGATTGCAAATTTCTTTTGCTAGAGCCCCCTAATGTTAGATCACTACAACAACTTTTATATTAGATTTTTAAGATAAATTTAATAAGACAGAGATTGTGAAAGATATAATTCAGTAAATGTGTAAAAACCTACACTATATGTATTATACAGATGTAAAATAATATCACTGGAATCCTACTTATTCACTGATCTACCACCTCCCTGGAGATGATGTATGTGGGTGGTGCAGCTGTAGTTGTTGATTTGTGTTCAATGGGGTAATGCTTTATTAATTAATGGCATTTATTCTCGCTGCATGAGAAACCTGTCCGCTCCGTTATATTTCATTTCAGAATAATATTAACGGTTCCAATAGCCGTGGTGTCATAATGATGGTATTAAGAGGTGAATTGACTCAAATAGGACACTAATAGAAGCCGAGGTGTAAAATTCACATCCAACCACGGTTACAACGTACTATTTGGTTTTAAAATCGTACTAATTGAATTTGGAAACAGTGTGTAAATATGTAAATAAAGGAAGTGAAAATGGTGATCAGTGAGAGAGAAAGGGAGCAGAAAGAGATGTGAAATTCATCTATTTACAGCTAAGAATAAAGAAGTGACAGACTAGTTACAGGAAAATTACTTTTCTGTTAGACTTTACATGAGATATTGAAGATACATTTAATAAGAAAGAGATTCCAAAAGATATAATTCAGTAAATGTGTAAAAACATACATTTTACACTGAAGTTAAACAGGAAGAAAAAAATCCACATGATCAAAGCTGAACAGGTCTCAAAAAGGACTTTATAACACAAGGCATAATAAGTAGATTTACCTAGAGTATAAAGATTACTGCTCTTCTTTGGGCAATTTAACTAGAAGTGCACAGCTATTAATATTATATATATAACTGTAGTAACTGTAACTGTAACTGTAGTAAGTAAAGTTGATGTTAAAAAAACTTTAAATGAGAAATATTTGACAGTGTTTGGTTTGGGTGTTTGAGAACAGGGCTGACCTACGGGCCTACTGCAAACCCAATCTGGACAGAAAGTACATGAACTACACACAAAGCAGCTGAACTAAAAACTGTATAATATTCTCTCTCCTTTCTGTAATAGAAAATAAGTTCACTCACCTGCAGCCATTTGAAACACAACAGACAAAAGATACAAGGACTTCATCATTACTGTTTCTCCTGCACACACACTAATCCCTCAGACTGAAGCTCACACACACTCTGTCACACTGCCTGAGTGTCTCTCTTCTATATACTGTTGTTTCAGGAAATTTCGTCTATGTTATTTCACATAGATCATGTGACAATCTTGGAAAAAATATTGCCTTCCCTGAGATGAGAAGCACTTAAATTATAAATGAAAAGCATGAATCATTATAAAATAAAAATCTATTATGAGGTTTAATTGCAATTACACATTTAGAGTATCAAACTCTTTTTACATTCTTTTATTCTAGAGCCATGACTATGTGGCGACATCTTGTGCCATAAAGCTGCTACTACAGCTGGTCTACATACAATTGCGCAAAACAAATCTAAACTTACATCTAAATGTGACAATCTCTATTGTTACAAATAATCCATAAAATTCATTTTGCTGCCAAGCCACCAACATGTCTCTTTTCATTGGCAGTTCCTCTGTGGAGATAATAAAAAACACCAGATATCTTGGTGTTCACCTAGAGGAGTCTCTAATAGTCTCTTATCTTTTAGTCAGTATCCTTAGCTCTAATGTTGTGGAACAAAAACAAGCAACTTCTGACAAGTTTAGTTTGCTAGCTCCATAAAGCATTCAACAATAATAAGTCCAGACTAGTTTTTCTGATTTTTAAAAAAAGATTTTCTAATGGAATAATAGTTACTTCCTCTTTCTTACAGCTTTGGTTAACTAATATTGTGTAATGCACGGTGGGATATAATGCAATACTCCACACTCAACAAAAACACTGTCATACATCTCTTAGAATAATTTTTGGTTTAGTTGGTTCAATTTATTTGATCAACACTGAGTTCACTTTTCAGAATTGTCTTCTCTACTAATATGCAGCTCAGTGCAGCAGTTAACCTCACAACCAAAGATAAGCAGATTAGCTCCATGCGCATTTATTTTTTGCAGCACAAACTGAATATATCACAAGGATTTCTAAAATAAATAACAAAACAAGCTGAATAATATATTCAGAATCAAAAACTAAAGTGGATTCTGCATCATAAAAGCTGTTGAGTTGAGCCTTAAAAATGTTCCTTTCACAGCTTGAATATGGAAACTATCAACAATGTACAACAGAACACCGGGTTAGCTTCTAGCTTCTAGATTCTTCGAGGCATGGAGTTTCTGGAGGTGTTGCTATCGCAGTAGATACGACCTTCGAACCAGAAAGACACAACTTACATTTGACTAAAAAGTTTTTGTCTTTATACTCAACTAAAGTGAAATAATAAGCATATTTCCACTTTGAGAAACTCGTCTTGCTCTCGCCTCGAATCGCCATTACTGCCGCACAGACATGAAAAAAACGGAGACACGCCCACAGTGCGTCTTCTTTGTGTTTACAGTGGTTTATCCTACAATCCTACAATGCGTCGCTGCTGTAAACAGGTTAGACTGTAGTCTACACTTCAGCCGGAATTAATTCATTAAAAAAAGTAACGGGTAACGCACCATACGGTAACGGTAACGGAGATACATTATTTAAAAAGTAATGCGTTACAGTAACGCGTTACTGCCCAACATTGGTCAGTTGTTTGAAAAAATATTTTAAATGCTGAACCAAGAACTTCTACAGTGCCTTTTAAAAGCTGATCAACATTTCAGTCCACTCAGAGTGGTGTTGTGCTAAACTGTGTGAGCTATGACAAAATATTAACTCTGTACTGTTCAAAAAACAAACCTGCAACAATCAATAGCAACTATTATGAACATTTTTACAAAAGCTAAAGTAGAAACACATTAAGTCCAGTCAGATTCAACAATCGTTCTTCTTTTATTTTTAATCACAAGTCACAAACAAGAACTTCGGAATCAGTAAGATGGTAACAGCCTTCTGGAATGTTCATTTCTGAACCTGATATCAAAAAAAGTTACACATAAGATATAAATGGCACATACATTTAAAATGTCATTTAAAAGATTATTAATCAGCAATGTTTAAAGATTACAGTAAATGCAGAATATTACCCTTAGCTAACATAAAAGAAATGTAAAACACACATGCAAATGGCCTGAAACTATTTAATACTACACATGATCAAAGATCACATTGAAATCATTTCTGTGAATTTTGTGCCTCCCATAACAATGATTTTTTTAAATGCTATATTATATATGAGAACGTGTGTGCATTTACTGTGGATATATTTGTCAAAATGGTGGCATAATCAGTTTTATCTACACTGACGACCTGAACCTCTGCTGCTCCAGCTGTTTTAATGTGGGCCAGTAGAGTAGCAAGTGTAACTGACAGTAGTAAATGAAGCATCTTCAGACAAAATCTGAGAAAAGACAGAACAAGAAAATTATACATATAATCACACTTATTCACTATAAGCTTATTCCAGACTCCAAAAGGCAAGCAAAAAGCTTTTATGTGCCAAGATTTTCCAAATCTGAAACCTTCCACTATGGGTTGCTCTGAAAGTAGTAGCAGAACTGAATGGACATGAAAGTTTAAAACAGTAGGACTCAAAGACTTGCCCCATGCCCTATAATGATAAAACATGCAGCTAAATTCAAGCCTGCATGTGCACTAACCTGATCCTTCTGATTTTCTTTATAATATGGACATCCTCCAGTAATCACTTTCTCTCCACATTTTCCTCCTAAAGAGAAAACACTTAGAAATCACACCTCTAGTAGGAACTACAGAATTTCACTATGTGAAGTAATCAGGTAAAGTGTGGAGGCTGCTGTTCTGCTTCAACTCACATACATTAACACTAAGTGTTGCAAACAGACATATTTTACACTTCATTTTGCAGTGAAAATATCTTGTGTATTACATGCATGTAAACATGATTTATTTATACATGACTAACCTGCACTGATCTGATTCCCAAAAGGACACACAAAAACCTCTAAAATCACATTTTTTGTGTGTGTTTTGTACCTTTGCGTCTCCAACAAATAAATGCCACTACACCGGGTATCACCAACATTAAAACTGCTACAATGCCAAAAACTGAAGTAAAACACATTTAATAGGTTATGAATGTAATAATACAGATTTGTTTTTTTTTTTCATTGCTATTGAAAGGTTTTGGCACCTAGAAGGAGGCTGCTGGGCTGGTTACCTTGTTCTGGCATTTTTAAGAATGATGCAGGTTGAGACTTTGTTGTTTTACTCTGAGGATGTTCTGAGGGAGGTGTTGTGTCAGTTTTCTTCCACTGTGTCAAAGTTTCTCTTCTTCCTACTGAACAGAATGACAACGTATTAAAACTGATGATTGTTTTTATCACTGTTAGTAATATGACACATGACACTGGAGAAAAGTAATCACTCAGTCATTCATAAAAAAAATGTACCTTTAACAGACAGTCTCAGATCTCTGTGATCATCCTGTGCAGAACATCTGTAGTCTCCCTGGTCCTCTTCAGTCAGGTCTGATATGAGTAGAGAGAGGTTTCCTGGAGAGTTTTTACTGACCAGATTCACTCTGTTACTGTGATGTCCAGTCTGTTTAGAGTAAATTTCCTGAGAGTGATTTTTTTTATTAAACGTCCATGTTACCCTCTTCGGGTCGTTCTGTAGGTCAGTGCAGACGCAGGGCAGCACTACAGACTCTCCTATGAACCCAGTCACCTTCTCTACCCCTGTCTTATTCACCAGCTCACAGCCTGTAAACAGAACATTTACAGGTAATAATAGAAATACTGCAATTATTAATATTCCCTGTTTGTAAATCACAACATTTTCTGCTACAAACCAGAAGAGATTTTTAAATGATGTGACAATCAGCTGTTTAAATTCTCTACATGAATCCAATATCAGGACTCTGATACCCAACACTGAACTTATACTGGGTTCTTAATATTTAAATAACTGCTGAATCTACAATAATCTTTAACATCAGTTTGAACAGTTAGTAATAATAATAATAATAATAATAATAATAATAATAATAATAATAATAATAATCCCATATAAGCTACATCACCTTGCATAAAACAATAAATTAATTATTATGATAAGTGTTTTTGGCATATGCTTAATCAAATAAATAAAAGTAAGACTTTATTTAAGGAACATCTTCATAGAGCTACAAAACAACTTTATAAACCCTTCATAACAACTGACATGAAGCTAAAAAAGACGTATATAAAGACATTTACTTTCAAAAGTGTCAGCTGATGTACAGACTGTGTTTCTCAGTGTGAATGTTAAGTTATAACACCTCGTCTAGTGACAGATTTCTGTGGACATTAAATGGTGTTATGACGTTTTCCAGGTCAACTTTCTTTAGATCATTATGTAAAGTGTGTTATGTAGATTTTCTCTGACTGTAAATTACAGTGAGTTTGGGGTTTAATGTTTCATGTCACATTAACATATAATTCTGATGTATCAGATATTTACATAAACTTTAACTATAGATTTACATTCAAATTCACAAAACAATGTGATAGTGACATCGACTGAAGCCTTTATTAATGTTTATGTACAAACCCGATTCCAAAAAAGTTGGGATACTGTACAAATTGTGAATAAAAAGAGAATGCAATTTTTAAAACACAACACATTTTTTAAAAAGTTGGGACAAGGCCATGTTTACCACTGTGTGGCATCCAATCTTCTTTTTATAACAGTCTGCAAACGTCTGGGGACTGAGGAGACAAGTTGATCAAGTTAAGGAATAGGAATGTTGTCCCATTCTGGTCTAATACAGGCTTCTAGTTGCTCAACTGTCGTAGGTCTTCTTTGTTGCATCTTCCTCTTTATGATGCGCCAAATGTTTTCTATGGGTGAAAGACATGGACTGCAGGCTGGTCATTTCAGTACCCGGATCCTTCTTCTACACAGCCATGATGTTGTAATTGATGCAGTATGTGGTCTGGCATTGTCATGTTGGAAAATGTAAGGTCTTCCCTGAAAGAGACGACGTTTGGATGGGAGCATATGTTGTTCTAGAACTTGGATATACCTTTCAGCATTGATGGTGCCTTTCCAGATGTGTAAGCTGCCCATGCCAAACGCACTCATGCAATGCCATACCAACAGAGATGCAGGCTTCTGAACTGAGTGCTGATAACAACTTGGGTTATCCTTGTCCTCTTTAGTCCGGATGACATGGCGTCCCAGTTTTCCAAAAAGAACTTCAAATTTTGAGTTGTCGACCACAGAACAGTTTTCCACTTTGCCAAAGTCCATTTTAAATGAGCCTTGGCCCAGAGAAAACGCCTGCGCTTTTGGATCATGTTTAGATATGGCTTCTTTTTTGACCAACAGAGTTTTAGCTGGCAACGGTGAATGGCGTGGTGGATTGTGTTCACTGACAAAGTTTTCTGGAAGTATTCCTGAGCCCGATTTGTAAATTATTGCAATTCTTTTTTATTTACAATTTGTCAATCATCCCAACTTTTTGGAAATCAGGTTTGTAGGTTTATGTCTGTTATAATGAAGGGGATTATACAGATGTCATGGAGCTCTATAAACACTACAGTGTTACCAAAATAAATCATAGATTAGACTGAGAAATCTGTCACATCCAATCTGATAGCAGTCCACAGTTTCAGGTCAGTCTGATTTTCATAATCAGTATTTATTTTCATTTATAACTTGATATTGATGTGTCACAATATGACTCCTAAATTAAATTACCCTTTAGTTATGATACATGGAGTAAATATTTTATTACATTTGTAACTTCAATTTAAGAGTCATCAAGTCTGCTTTCACAAAAGTTTTACCTTTAACATAAAGCTTGATGTCTCTGTGTTCCTTCTCAGTGCTACACCTGTAGTCTCCCTGATCTTCTTCTCTCAGGTCAGATATGAGTAGTGACAGATTAGCAGGAGAAATGTTATTAAACAGCTGATATCTGCCACGGTAGTGTTTATTATTTAACACTTCAGTCCACTGTCTTGCTCTGTTGCTCCCCCAGGTGAGTTTCTGAGGTTTGGAGTGCAGGTCAGAGCAGGAGCAGGGTAACAGCACTGAACCACCTTTGAGTTGTGTGATTTCTATAAGATTTTTGTCAGAAAGAGCACAGCCTATAGAAAAAAACACACAACATGTTACAATCTACTGAATACAATACGCAGTACAATATTAGAAAATGTTTTTTTTAAAGACAACATACAAAACATTTAAAGAAAAATAAACATTTCTGTACATTTAAATCTCAAAATCTCGTTTCTCAGTCCAGTTTCTACAGTAACTACTGTGTGTGTTACACTTTCCTGTGCTCATGTGTGTATTTTTCTTTTAAATCCCAGAGTGAAATGTACACATAGGCAGCTCTGGTTAGACACCATGTTACAACTCCATGTTAAAATAAAGAGCACTAAGAGAAAGTAAACGTAATGTGCAGATTTCTTTCACCTGTTTCAAGTTAGTTTTCTACAGTTACTTAAACACATTTCTCATCACTATGATCACTTTTTCAAAACTCTTCACAGTTTTCTTTCCCAGTGTGCAGCTCAGTACAGCAGTTAGTCTCAGGTGTTCCAGGTGTGTGTAGTTTGATATTTTGTTCGTTTTAATCTCTATTTCTTTATCTTTACAACACAGAAGGGTTTATTTACAGCAGAAACACACTGCATACCTTTACTCACTTCCAAAAGCTTAACCTTCTATTTCTACTCCTCGTTTGCACATTTCTGCTAGTGCCCCCTACTGTTAGATCGCTAGAACAACATGCCCTCTTGAGCATTATTAGCAGATTTTTAGAGTTTTATGGATAAACTGTATCTAAGGCATGACGTAGGAAGTGAAGATGGTGGTCAGTGACTGAGAGGCAGCAGAAAGAGGTGTGAAATTCACACTCATCTATTTACAGCTAAGACCAGAATAAAGAAGTGATGCACTAGTTACAGGAAAATGACGTTTCTATTAGAATTTATGTGAATTATTAAAGTTAAATTCAATCAAACAGAAATTGTGAAAGATATAATTCAGTAAATGAAGTTAATCAGGAAGAAAAAATCCACATGATTAAAGCTGAACAGATGACTCTACACTGCCCCCCTGTGGAAGTAAACCTAACATCTCCCACTAACCTACAGTATATAGTATATAACAGGAATCAACCAGAAACACTGAAATCTACTCTAGTCCATATTTAAACCTATTTTGCTGTACTGCTTATCAGTGAAAGGAAACATTTACCAGTTTACCAGTGAGTAAATCTTATAATAGATTTGTGCTTTTTCACTTGTGTTTAAAAATAAAATCTAATGTAAGTTATAGGGAGAAAGAGTGTTTTATTTAACCATGTGTTGTTGACGATGATGCAGGAAGCGAAGTTGTTGATTTACTCTGAGGCTGTTCTGATGGAGGTGTTGTGTCTGGTTTTCTCGATTGCGTTGAAGTTTCTCTTCTTCCTACTAATAAGAATGACTAAACTTGTTTAATCAAATTATTGTTTTCATTTTCATTACTGTTAGTATTATTACACACATACCTTTACCAACCAAAATATATTCTTTACAAATCAAACACATTAATGAATATACACAAATCCTTTATAAGTGACATAAACCTACAAAAATATATAAAAAATGTCTCTGACTGTAAATTTACAATGACACTGATTTTAATGTCATGTCACATTATCATTCAATTTACATGAGATGGTGTAATAAAGGGGTGTCCAAACTTTTTTCCTGAGTGCCACATACAGAAAAATATACGGAGGACTGGGCCACTCACTAGATATGAGGTACTGTATACTGATTCAATTTTAATGCACTAATATTGGTAAAATCAATCAAATGCAGGTAAATTACATTTGATAATTAAACATGTTGGAAGATAAAAGCCTTCAACACACCTTTCCATTAGTAGATTTTTATTTCATTTTTTACAAAAAAGGTTGGCAGATAATTCTCTCAGTGACAGTCTCTTTGGTTCCGCCATTTCTGATGACACTGAGCAAATGTTTTCTCTGTATCTCCACCTAGTGTTGAAACTCAGAACTACAATGCATTTAAGCTCAAATATTATGTGAGGGCCATAGACCACTTTGATACAGGCCAAAAAAAACATTTTAGTGCTGAAGTTGACACCCCTGGAGTAATCTGTCCAATGCGAGATACAAATCCAAAGTTTCGGTTTTAACGTCTCATTTCCATAATCAGTATTTTTTTTTTCATTTATAAATTGATTCTGATGTGTCACAATATGACTCATAGAATTCCCCTTTAGTTGTGTTAAATGGAGGTTATTAATTTGAAGACACACACACACACACACACACACACACACACACACACACACATACACACACACACACACACACACACACACACACACACACACACACACACACACACACACCCACTGTCACACTGCCTGAGTGTCTCTCATCTACATACTTTGTTTTTTTCAGAAAACTTCAACCACTGTCTATTTTCTCACATTCTCTCAGACCAAACAAATTTGTCATGACTTATCTGAAGAGCATGTAGAAGCTGGTCATGAGTGATGAGCATGACTCATTATAAAATATAAAAATAAATGTAAAAGTATAATTGCAATTGATAATGACTTATTAGAGTTTAAAGAGTTACTTAATATAGTTTAAATAAAGGTATTTATATAATATATTATTCTTTGATAATAAAACTATGACAAAGTGGTGCCATCTTGTTTTATAAAGCTGCTACTTCAGCTGGTCTTCAGATAATACTAGTGGTTTGTAAGTGGTTCTCAAGTAGGGTGTGGAGGCCTGCAGTGATATTTGCACTCATACAATAACAGATAGTAAAACAAAACTAAACAAAACCAATATCCATGTTTAAACATTTCTGTTGCAGTAATGGCTATAAATGAAATAAAGCATTTAGTGATTTATCTAAGAATTCTTGTGAACAAATACAGAGACAGATTTACTGACTGACTGCCCTCCACTGATCTGATCCCCAAGAGAAAATGTATCAGGAAAATATATCAGCAAAACATTAAGTTTTCTTTCAGTATGAACTAAATGATGAGGTTAATGTTCATGTAAACCCATGCTCATGTAAATTTTTCAGTTAATCTCCAAATCTGCTTTCATTCTGAATTGTGAAGTTGACATTAGAGTTTAATAGACAGATTTAATCTATGACTAATAAATGCCACTACATTAAGGGTCAGCAGCATAAAAAACACAGGAATGAAGAAAACTGTGTAATTAATATGAGTAAATCTAATAGTAATGTGCATTATATCATTTTCAATAGTCATTAAAACAGTTATATCAGTTAGTGGGAGTCTAAGAGTTTGCTTTATTTTTTACCTTGTGTTGTTGAGGATGATGCAGGTGTAGAGGTTGACGTTTCTTTCTTCCGAGGTTGTTCTGATGGAGGTGTTGTCTGTGTTTTCCTCAATGGCGCTGAAGTTCCTCTTCTTACTGAAAAGAATGACAAAACGTATTAAAACAAATAATCGTTTTTATCACTGTTAGTAATATAACAAAAGACACTGGAATAATGCATGAAAAAGTTAAGGTACCTTTAACAAATAGTATTAAATCTCTTTTATCCGCCTGTACAAAACATCTGTAGAGTCCCTGGTCCTCTTCAGTCAGGTCTGATATGAGTAGAGAGAGGTTTCCTGGAGAGTATTTACTGACCAGTTTCACTCTGTTTCTGTGATGTCCAGTCAGTTTAGGGTAAATTTCTTGATCTTTCCCAAATTCCTTTTTATTGAACTTCCATTTTACAGAGCTTGGGTTGTGATGAATGCCAGTGCAGACGCAGGGCAGAACTACAGACTCTCCTGTGAACCCAGTCACCTTCTCTATCGCTGTCTTCTTCACCAGCTCACAGCCTGTAAACAGAATATTTACAGCTAATAATAGAAATACTGCAATTATTAATATTCCCTGCTTGTAAAAAAGGGTAACAGCCCTGAACCACCTTTGTGTTCAACCATATCTAGTGTTGTTTTTTTTTTACCAGAGAGAGCACAGCCTTCACAAACAAGCATACAAAATTTCAGTATTTACTAAAACTATATAAAGTACACTATTTCACAAATAATCAGAGAAAATATTAATGCTTTGGTACATTTAATTGTAAAATCTTGTTTCTAAACCCAGTTCCTGAGCAGTTATGCACAGACATTTTGAGAGGCAGGGGCTTAATTTGAAAAAAAGGGCACTTCCCATATTCTTTTTGTAAACAAAATGTTGAATATATTAACACAACTCTCACCTAATGTATTGATCAAACATTGTCATTATTGTAGCTATAGTGCAGCTAGAGAAAGTGAGTGATACAAATCACATACATGTGCTTAGTTGCACTAATGAGTTTTCTGTTTTAGTGAATATTGGCGAGGATAAAAGGGGGACAGACAAGACCCTTGAGAGAAGAGAGAGAGAGAGAGAGAGAGAGAGAGAGAGAGAGAGAGAGAGAGAGAGAGAGAGAGAGAGAGAGAGAGAGAGAGAGAGAGGTGTGTATGTGTATAAGCATATTTGTGCTGTCATGGGAAATTTAACCATTAACATGTCAAAATAAATGTGTCGAGAAGCTGTTGCCTGCCTCCCATTTCATATTATATAAGCCAACAATCTCCTTACAGAGGTGATTAAATCCTTTTGTGTTAAAGTAATAACAATTAGTACACATCAGTTTACATACCACTGTGAGTTTTGAAAATATAAATGCAGTAATAATATGCAGGATAAATGCATGTTACAATCTAAAAAAAAAACTTTAATAAGACATGAAACAGAAATTGAAGCTGGTCACTGCCCACCAGAGAGACAATAGAAAAAGGTGTGAAATTCTCATGTATCTACTTATAACGAAGACCTGGGCAGTCTGCTGGTTTTGCAGTGAACCCTGGTATTTCCTGGACCAGTGCCACATGAAGGTAGGGTGGTAATCCAGAGAGGGTACATATCTTTTCACATGTCTGGTGAAAATGTTATCCCAGGCATCTTATCATAATCTGATAGCCGAACACTTATGTCAGGAAAAAAAAACATTAAACTGTCTCAAGACTTGTTTTTATTGGCCAGTAATTTGCATTTATGTTTACAAGTGGTATGTAGCATGCCATTAATTTGCAGGAAGTGAAGATTGTGGTCACTGACCACCAATAAGACAACAAAGAAAGAGGTGTGTACTTCACATGCATCTATTTATAGCATGACCACAATAAAGCAGTGACAAACTAGAAACAGGAAATTACCTTTTCTATTACACTTTTATGAGTTAATAGAGATTCAATAAGACAGTAAGTGAAACATAATTTATTATTAGATAATATACACCAAGGCTTATAGGGATGTAGAATTATCTTATGGTAGAATCCTCCTTATTCATTAGGCCACCTCTATTCATCAGTACATTTTATACTGATATTGATAAAATAATAATAATAATAAAATTAAATAAAATTAAATTTAAAAAAGTAAGAAGAAAAATCTACAGGACTAAATTAAGACAATATAACACAAGGCATGATATGTAGATTTACCTTGTGTTTAAAGATGACTGCTGTTCTTTGGAAAATGTAACTACAAGTACACATCTACTTAGATCCTAACACTACAGTATGTAAAGTTGTTGTTAATAAAAACTTAAAATGAGAAACATTTGACAGTGCTTGGGTGGTGGTTCTGGAACAGGGTTGAACTACAGCCTACTGTAAACCAAGCCTGGACTGAAAGCACATTAAATAAACACAAAGCAGCTGAACTAAGAACTGGCTAATTTGCTCTCTCCTTTCTGTAATAGAAAATATCTTCACTCACCTGCAGCCACGTGAAACACAACAGACAAAAGGTACAAGCACTTCATCTTTATTGATTCTTCTGCACACCCACTAATCTCTCACAGTGAAACACACACACACTCTTTCAAACTGTCTGAGTGTCTTTCTTTTATATTCTCTGCTTTCAGGAAATTACAACTACCATTATGTCATTTTTCACTTCAGAATTTTTTTCATAAGTCGTTCTATGTTGAGTTAGTGCCATCTTGTGCCAAGAACCTGCTACTACAGATAATTGCTTATTAGAGAGCTACATTTTTGCAGACAAAAAGTGAGAAGGCCTATCCTGTCCATTATAGTACTGGCCCAAAAATATTTTCCTGCACCTTTCCCAACTTTATAGGAATTTTTCATCAAAGCTGTAAAGCTGCTATTCTGTAGAGCATTCATTTGAATTAAATAGTACAATATACACTACATTCTATTGGGATCTCATTAATAAAAATACAAAAAAAATAATGAGGAAAAACACATAACATTTAAACGTGAATAAATCAGCGAAAATGCAAGACAGGTGTGTACAGAACATAAATGCCGCAAACAAAAAAAATTGCATGGCTACACTCAAACCACATCATTACAGATGAACCTCTCTCTGTACTTGAATGTAACGAGTTTCAGGGTATAAAAAATAATATTTTTTGCTATTCTTTCAATATTGAGCACACATACTAAGACAGAGAACATTTAAAAAAACCCAGAACAGCAGTTTGATCCACTTAAGCTGCCACCCTACAATCACAAACTGGCACTTCCCCTTACACATACCACTTGTCTGTCTCAGGCTGGAAAGATCCCCTACTGTGAAAGGAAATCTGGCAAAACCATCTATGCCCTGGCCAGGTCCTAGAAACTGATCTGCGCAATGGGATCTTCAATGTGTTTGAGCCACTGGAGCAGGACATAGTTCTAACAGAGGATGAGCAGATAGTATCTGACAGCAGATAATATCAGAGAGCAAGGATTGCCCATTTGATGGCCAAACACCCCTTCTTAGAATTCTTGGACTTCTTTTGTCTGGTTACAAAAAAGAAGAGAGAAATCAGTTGAATGTAAACATGGCCCATCACAAAGTGCAATTCCTTCCTGAGTGAATGTTTTTTGACATGACTCTCACTTTAAAGTAATGAATATATATGATCCAGTGGACAGAGTCTGGTTAGATACAAATAATTAGGTGAAAACTTATATTATATTAAAACCACCAGCCTCAGAAACTGACTAGCCACTTCTCTTGGGTCTTAGGTCTTGGGCAGGCCACAATTACTGCTGTCTAAACAGTATCCACTTGACCATGAACCATTTGCAATAGATGTCATTCAGTAAATGTATAAAAACATACACTGTAAGTATTATGGGGATGTAAAATTTTTAAATCGGAATCATTAGCCTACCTCGCTTCATCAGTTCATTATTTCTCTTGTTAATATAGACTGATGTTACCTTGGGGTAACTATGGACAATGAACTGTCTTTTTTCCCACATGTCGCTAACGTTGCTCGTTCTTGTCGATTTCTTCTCTATAACATCTGAAGGATTCGACAATTTCTGTCCATACAGGCTGCCCAGGTCTCTTGTCATTTCAAGACTTGACTACTGCAACTCTCTGCTGGCAGGTCTTCCCCTGAACGCTATTCGTCCACTGCAAATGATCCAAAACGCAGCTGCACGACTTGTGTTCAATTAGCCCAAGTTTTCCCACACCACCCCACTGCTGCGCTCCCTTCACTGGCTTCCAGTAGCTGCACGTATCAGATTCAAAACACTGATGCTTGCCTACAAGGCCAAAAATGGACCAGCACCATCTTACCTCAGTGACCTCATCACATCTCGCACTGCACCACGCTGTCTGAGATCCTCCAGCACTGCTCGACTGGTACCTCCTTCTCTCAGAATGAGAGGTAAGTACACTTCAAGGCTCTTCTCTGTTCTGGCACCGCGGTGGTGGAATGAACTTCCCCTAGATGTCCGTACAGCAGAGTCCCTGATTATCTTCAAACGACGACTGAAAACCTACCTCTTCCTGAAATACCTAAATTAGCACTTTCCAAGTTTGTAGAATTCGAGTTATATTTATATAAAGTTTTAATCTTGCGTACCAGTGTAGATTTATTCATTACTAGAGATTTAAAGCACTTTTGTACGTCGCTCTGGATAAGGGCGTCTGCTAAATGCCGCCAATGTAAATGTAAAAATGTAAGCAGACAATTTATATTTATTTATTGACAACCACATTACTTTATATATTTTAATCAAAAGTATTTATGTCTGCTGTTAACGTAGAATAGTAGTATTCAATAAAATAATAAACATTTGACAGTGTTTGGGTGGTTGTTCATGAACAGGGTTGAACTACAGCCTACTGTAAACCCAATCTGGACAGAAAGTACATTAACTAAACTCAAAGCAGCTTAACTAAGAACTGTATAATATTCTCTCTCCTTTCTGTAAAAGAAAATAACTTCACTCACCTGCAGCCATGTGAAACACAACAGACAAAAGATACAAGCACTTCATTATTACCAGAGGTGGGAAGTAACGGAGTACAAATACTTCGTTACTGTACTTAAGTAGATTTTTCTGGTATCAGTACTTTACTCCACTATTTATTTTTTAGACAACTTTTTACTTTTACTCATTACATTTTTACACAAATATCTGTACTTTTTACTTCTTAAATTTTTAAAACCGGCTTGTTACTTTAGTTTTAATCCACTGATTTGGTGAAATTTTTATTTATTTTTTTTCACTGCGCGCCGATTTCAGCCGAACAACTGATTTCCTGTTACAACGCGTCTTTTTCAATCCGCTGGTGTATAAAGTCCTGACCCTCACTCACCACAGATGTAGACTAGTTTACGAAGTTTAGAATCAGCAGGCAGGAGGCAGTAAGAAGTTTGGGGTTAATGTGGATGAGACAGAGGGAATCAGTGATGTAAACATGACTGAGAACAGACACATTCCTGATCATCATCTTTTCTCTGCTTGTGTTCTATATGTGGATCTTCAGCCTGGATACATTCATTAGGTAACAACATTTTTAATTTGTTTTGTATATATATATATATATATATATATATATATATATATATATATATATATATATATATATATATATATATATATATATTTGGCTGTCAAAATTTAAATTATTGTAAACGGCACTAAATGTTATTAATGCGCCATCAATTCAGCATTTCTGTTTTTACCATTTTTATAAAAAAAAAATTTAAATACATAAAAATTTTTCTAAATATAACAGAGGCGAAATTAAAACCTTCGGAAAAACATACATTTATCTATGATGTCCTTTCTTTACTTAGATGTAAAATAAATTATTAAACTCCAGATAAAAATATTTTTAATCAGTAAACTTTTGTTTTATTTATGCGGCAAGTCTCAAATCAAACAGAAAATTTGCCATTTTTTACACAATTAACCCTCTAGGTGGCGTTTTGTGGGTTTTTCCCTCATAATGGCGACACAAACAACTTTTTACTTAAGTACATGTCAGAGCCAAGACTTCTTTACTTTCACTTGAGTAAAAAAGTTTAATCAGTACTTCAACTTTTACCCGAGTATTTTAAAACATGAGTATCTGTACTTCTACTTAAGTAAAGGATGTGTGTGCTTTTGCCACCTCTGATTATTACTGATTCTCCTGCACACACACAAACACCAACCACTTAGACTGAAGCTCACACTCTGTCACACTGCCTGAGTGTCTCTCTTCTATATACTTTGGTTTCAGGAACTTATATGTCTGTTATTTCTCACATAGGTCATGTGACAATCTTAAAGAAAAAAAACGAGATGCTGCGTCGAAACGCTATAGGAACGCCCCTGCGTTGTCCACGCCGTGTAAACCAGGAAGCTACAAGATGGCTGTGCGGTGGTAGCGACATTAGCTTTTGCAAAGAGAGAAGGTAAGCGCCGCAGGGATGCAGGAAGTGTGGCACGGAGACGCAGCGTCTCGTTCCCTCGGGGAACTAGGGTTACGTACGTAACCTAGAGACGTTCCCTTTCAGGAACTCGAGCTGCGTCGAAACGCCATGGGAACGAGTGTCCAATCTCACCACACTGACCAGACCCTGCCGAGAGACTGAGGGCCTAGGACAGAGACCAGCACGTAGGACAGAGGAGCCCGGGGTGGCTCTGAGGTCAAGGTCATAGAACCTGACAAAGTTCACAGATGTCATGGAGTGACTCTCCAGCGGACCCGGCCGTAGAGGCCGCCACACTCCGGTGGACTCCGATCGGAGCGGGGTCCAGGACTCGCAGCTGAAAGGATGACATCCGCTACCTACCTGCTTAACGTCCGCCCATCAGCCAGGAGACCTGCCATATTAGGGCCACAGCAGACGAACAGCTGCACCGACCTCCTTCAAGGACTCGTCCTGTGGAGATAAGCACCCAGTGCTCGCACTGGACACAGCCGGGCCTTGTAACTTCTGGTCGGGGTGATAAACAGAGGAGGGCAGAATGCCTGTAACACGACACATCGTGTGGGAGCCGTAGGCACCTTAGGCACGCACCCAGACTCGTGTAAAGAAACACTCTGGCCATGCCAGGTTCACAAACTCCAGGCGGGACGAGGCAACTGCCAAGTCCCAGACAGGCACTCTGAGTCACATCCCAGGCCTCAGCCTCTGGGACCACAAGAGGACCTCTCGCGGCAGTTGTTTGCAAGGGACGAGACCGGAGGCCCCCCTGGTGGTTGATGTACGAGACCACTGCAGTATTGTCCATGCGGACCAACACATGGCGATCTCGCAGGACTGGGAGGAAGTGTTTTAACCTCAACAACACTGCCAGCATCTCCCGGCAATTTATGTGCCACGAGAGACGTGGGCCGCTCCACAGACCCTGGGCGGAGTGGCCACTTATGACCACTCCCCAACCCGTGAGGAAAGCGTGCTGGAGAAAGTACACTCTACCCGCCGTTCCAGTCTGAACCCCAGTACCTTCACGCAGGCGAGAACAGCATCTCAATGCCAAACTGCCTGGTGCTGTAACGAGCCAACATGAACCAATCGTCGATATAATACAAAATGCGGATGCCCTGAAGCCACAGCGGGGTCAGTGCCGCGTTCACGCACTCTGTGAAGGTACGGGGTGAGAGCGCTAGGCCGATATTGGCAAGCTTCGCCCCGAAAGCAACCTCAGGAACCTCCCGTGTGTGGTGAAGGACGGCTGCGTGGGAGCATGCGACCTTCAGATCTAACGTATGACAAATCAGTCCTCGGACTCGACCTGAGACATGACCTCTCTAAACGAGAAACCCGAACCCGAGCCTCAAAAGTGAGTGGTTCAAGGAGTGGAGATCCAGAATGGGATGCAACCCGCCGTTCTTCTTCGGAACAATGAAGCACGGGCTGTAGCAGCCTGACTCTCTGAACAAGGAGGAGGGAACCATGTCGATGGCCCATTTCCTCAGGAGAGCACGCACCTCCTGTCCCAGGACCAGAGCCTGCATTTGTCCCACCAGGGTGGGACACACCCCGCTGAACCGGGGAGGAGAAGACGCGAACTGAATCGTGCAGCCCTTCTCCACAGTACGCAGGACCCCCGAGAGACACCTGGCAGCCCTCCAGACTGACAGAAAGTTTCCACAGGGAGAACCAACCCATTGGGGCTGGCCCCTGACCCACTCAGAGCGGCTGGAGCGGTGCTCTGCAGCCGACTACACCTCCTGAGAGGCGGCGGATCCCCCCATCCGCAGCGATCATACAGGCAGAATAAGGGAGTTAACCGCTGGAGGGAGGCAGCTTTCTGAACACCCTGTGGCAGGGCCGACAGACCGACCTCCCGGTAGTGCCGGGGAGGGACGGGCACCATAGCATAATGTGCACAAGGCCCTCCAAGATGCAAGCTATCAGGCTTACACACCACAGTCTGTTTCCTAGAGGCGAGGACGATCCTCAGGTCGTCCAGCCCCTCCTCGGGCTTAGAGTGTCACCAGGGGCCCCTAGGACCTCCCTGCGGGAATCAGGTGGCAACGCTCTCTTACCGGGCTATTTCGCTGTGCCTGGACGTACCAGGGCGAGGCTGCCGCCGAGCAGCCCTATCGGAGCAGCGAGGAACTACCACTGAAACGCCACCGCGGTCTCCTGAACCCGCCAGCAATCGCCCTCACCTACAGCCTTACCAGGTCAGGCCAGGAGGGGTCACCGTGGCGCTCAGAAGGAAGCACACATCTTTCCCCAAACCTGGTATGCCTGCAACACACTCATCGTGTGGACGCAACCCGGAGCCTGACCCGCCGCATAGCCCTACCTACCAGAACCAAGCGGCTCTTCGTAGGCAAAACCTTCATAGATGCAGCACTCAGGGAGAGACAGCTAGCTAGCATCTCCACCACAAGCGGCATCGTCCGGTAGCCGCACCACTTAGCTCCAATAAAATTTGCGCACAGCAAGAAACATCGGAAAAGCACGCATGCACACGGGCCTCCCAGGACCCAGACACCTCGAACCCAGATCCAGTTTGGACCTGGACCGTGCCATGACCTTAAGGAGCTCCACATACAGCACAGGCTGTGAGGAGTCCGCAGGCTCGCTAGCATCCATTATCTCATCCTCCTCGGAGAGAGAGACATGCAATGCTGCGCCGCCCTCACCGGGAGAAGAAGCAGGCGTGAGGCATGCTTCCCCGGATTTTCCGAAATTTCTCCCACCTCGGAGGAAGAAATACTCAGCACTGCGTCACATGCACCGGAGAAGGAACCGCCAAACGAGCGCAATCCCCGGGGAATGGGAGCTCGGCTTGCTCCGCAGCCGGGAGCACATAGCCACACAGCTAAAATGCCAACAACTGATACTCTCAAGAGCCGACTAAGCACGCTCCTAAGCTAAGCAAACCACACATTGGCTGCGTGTCACCCCCTAAAATGAATCGGGGCAAGTAGGAAACACGCAGACAGAATTCTGCCTGCATTTAAGCTCATGACTGCACAGATAACACACACAAAGCGCGTACCTGAACAAGCAGAAGCTAATGTCGCTACCACCGCACAGCCATCTTGTAGCTTCCTGGTTTACGTGACGTCGCTTGTCTATGACGTCACGGCTTGCCTATGACGTCACGGCTTGCCTATGACGTCACGGCTTGCCTATGACGTCACGGCTTGCCTATTGGCTAGATTTCACACGTGTTTCAGAGCGTGGACAACGCAGGGGCGTTCCCATAGCGTTTCAACGCAGCTCGAGTTCCTGAAGGGGAACTGTAGAGGTGGGTACAGAAAATCGGTGGAGCAACTATTGAAGAAATTCAGTTAGTGATCCCCTCTGCTGGTCTGACAGGGTATTTTTTTTTCTGTGTTGGATTAAAAGTGAACAGCTGCCTAGGGTGCAAAATGACTGGGAGATTGTTTTTTTTTTTTGACGGAAGTGCGCCCTCTTGTGACCACCGTGCGCTTCATATAAAAAAACTTTATATACGAGTATTACCTTTTGTATTGAATTACTAAAATAAATAAACTTTTTAATTATAATCGAATTAACTGAGATGCACCTGTATGTCCATATCCAGCTAGAAAAATGACATTTTGCCCGGCATTATAATGTACAGTAGGCAAAAATGTTTATCATTACAAAGAATGGGTGTGTTACATTAAATAAATTACTGAACAAATTACTAAAAGTCCTGAGTGATTTAGTCTGTGTGTCTAAGTGAGTAATTTATAATAACATTATAATCTTAAACTTACTAACGTTTAAAAGCATTTTTTTTATAAAAAGATTTAATTTATTCGATTCAATAATGAGAAAAACATTATTAAAACAAATTATTATTTTACAGTGTAGCCTAGCTTGAAGAAATTCAGTTAGTGCTGCCCTCTGCTGGTCTGACAGGGGATTTTTTTTTATATGGTGGATTGAAAGTGAACAGTTGCCTAGAGTGCAAAATGACTGGGAGCACTGCACGAGAGACCTCTTGTGACCATCGTGCGCTACTACACCCATATATGTGAGGCAAAATTATTTCTGGCAGTTAACCTAATAATAGTACTAATCGATCAAAATATCAAAATAAAATATTAGTTCATAATGAACTAATATTTAAATATTTGAATATTAAACTGGTTAAATATTGTCACTAATTGTGACTAATTAAACACTTTTCTGCATCATGATGTGAATATAATACATCACCATAACACATTAATTATGCATGGAACACTCAGATACTGTACATATTAGCCTGGTATTTATGCAACCGTAAAAGTACTATTTCTAAAAAAAAAAAAAAAAAAAAAAAAAAAGAAATCTGAGGCACTAAGGATAAGTGTGAATATTCCAGTGCCTGTAGCAGCTGCACAGAGGAGCTTTACAAAGCTGTAAAGCAATGGTTCTAATAATTGACAATCTTTTCTTTCGGTGTTTCAGTTTTTGGTTTTGGCCGTGGTTTCCTCATTTTTGGTTTTTGGAATTTTCATTTCGGTGCATCCCTAAAATATTATTGTTGGTGTGGCCCTCTGACATAATTCAGGTTTCTCTTGTGGCCCCTTGTAAAAATTAATTGCCCACCCCTGCATTATACATATATAGGAATATATAATACACATACTTGTACATAGACACACATGCATGTAAGATATCGAACAATCACACTTAAAAAATGCCGACAAAAAGTTGAACATTAACATTTATATTTTAGGCATTTGGCAAATTCTCTTATCCAGAGTGTTTAACAGAAGTGCTGTAAAGTCTCTCAAAAACACATCCTCATGCTAGTTTACTAGAACAGGGATTAAAGGTACCATCAGTCTAAACACTGAAAGCAACAAAACAAGAACATGTATAACAGTCTTCTTACACAAAACACCATGATGCTTCTGGAATATTAATTTCTTACCCTGATATTAAATTGTTACAAATAAGATATAAAATGAGACTAATATAATATATAAGACATACAAATGAAACTGTACATCAGCAAGTTATTAATGATGAACAGACAAAGTGAATGCAGAACAATAAACTCAGCTAATATAAGTAACAGTAACACAATGATCTGGAAACTCTGTCTCTCAAACCCAATCAAATCCATGCATGTGTGTTAATGTGATTTTTAACAGCAATATAAAACAAATCATTATAGTAAATCCTGTACTTGGTCATGGTGTGTATTTAATACATATTTTCAGCATTATTCTATAATATGTGAAAACGTGTCTATATTTACTGTAGATTAGTTTGTTATAATGGTGCCATATTCAGTTCTTTATCTCCAGTGTTGATCTGGACCCGTGCTGCTCCGGCTGTGTGTTAATGTGTTATTCAATACAGAAAGTGTTAAGATCAGATACAGTCTGTGGAAAAACAGAACAAAATGATGATTAATATAACACACAATCAGTGACTGTAACTGTTAGTGTTGATGACACAAATCTCTAAATCTGAATCGTTTCTTTACACCATGTGTTTTTCTGATAAAAGCAGCAGAAGATCATTTCCTATAAATCACTGTTTAATGAAAGCATGTGTGCTTCATGTGTGTTACCTGCAGTGTATCACAAACACAACAGAAGATCTAAAAATAGAAACAAATCTGTTAGAACTGTTATTGTACGTGTGCTAACCTGATCCTCCTGCTTTCCCTCACAGTCCTGATGTCCTCCAGGAACCATGTTCTCTCCACATCTTCCTCCTAAAGAGAAAAGATCTCAGAAATCACACCTCTAGTGGTTTGTAAGTGGTTTCTCCAGTAAGATGTGGAGGCCTGCAGTGCAGTTTAAACTCACATACAATAACAGAGTGAAACAATACAAAATAGGGTGCAAAATGACTGGGAGATTGTTTTTTTTTTTTGACGGAAGTGCGCCCTCTTGTGACCACCGTGCGCTTCATATAAAAAAACTTTATATACGAGTATTACCTTTTGTATTGAATTACTAAAATAAATAAACTTTTTAATTATAATCGAATTAACTGAGATGCACCTGTATGTCCATATCCAGCTAGAAAAATGACATTTTGCCCGGCATTATAATGTACAGTAGGCAAAAATGTTTATCATTACAAAGAATGGGTGTGTTACATTAAATAAATTACTGAACAAATTACTAAAAGTCCTGAGTGATTTAGTCTGTGTGTCTAAGTGAGTAATTTATAATAACATTATAATCTTAAACTTACTAACGTTTAAAAGCATTTTTTTTATAAAAAGATTTAATTTATTCGATTCAATAATGAGAAAAACATTATTAAAACAAATTATTATTTTACAGTGTAGCCTAGCTTGAAGAAATTCAGTTAGTGCTGCCCTCTGCTGGTCTGACAGGGGATTTTTTTTTATATGGTGGATTGAAAGTGAACAGTTGCCTAGAGTGCAAAATGACTGGGAGCACTGCACGAGAGACCTCTTGTGACCATCGTGCGCTACTACACCCATATATGTGAGGCAAAATTATTTCTGGCAGTTAACCTAATAATAGTACTAATCGATCAAAATATCAAAATAAAATATTAGTTCATAATGAACTAATATTTAAATATTTGAATATTAAACTGGTTAAATATTGTCACTAATTGTGACTAATTAAACACTTTTCTGCATCATGATGTGAATATAATACATCACCATAACACATTAATTATGCATGGAACACTCAGATACTGTACATATTAGCCTGGTATTTATGCAACCGTAAAAGTACTATTTCTAAAAAAAAAAAAAAAAAAAAAAAAAAAGAAATCTGAGGCACTAAGGATAAGTGTGAATATTCCAGTGCCTGTAGCAGCTGCACAGAGGAGCTTTACAAAGCTGTAAAGCAATGGTTCTAATAATTGACAATCTTTTCTTTCGGTGTTTCAGTTTTTGGTTTTGGCCGTGGTTTCCTCATTTTTGGTTTTTGGAATTTTCATTTCGGTGCATCCCTAAAATATTATTGTTGGTGTGGCCCTCTGACATAATTCAGGTTTCTCTTGTGGCCCCTTGTAAAAATTAATTGCCCACCCCTGCATTATACATATATAGGAATATATAATACACATACTTGTACATAGACACACATGCATGTAAGATATCGAACAATCACACTTAAAAAATGCCGACAAAAAGTTGAACATTAACATTTATATTTTAGGCATTTGGCAAATTCTCTTATCCAGAGTGTTTAACAGAAGTGCTGTAAAGTCTCTCAAAAACACATCCTCATGCTAGTTTACTAGAACAGGGATTAAAGGTACCATCAGTCTAAACACTGAAAGCAACAAAACAAGAACATGTATAACAGTCTTCTTACACAAAACACCATGATGCTTCTGGAATATTAATTTCTTACCCTGATATTAAATTGTTACAAATAAGATATAAAATGAGACTAATATAATATATAAGACATACAAATGAAACTGTACATCAGCAAGTTATTAATGATGAACAGACAAAGTGAATGCAGAACAATAAACTCAGCTAATATAAGTAACAGTAACACAATGATCTGGAAACTCTGTCTCTCAAACCCAATCAAATCCATGCATGTGTGTTAATGTGATTTTTAACAGCAATATAAAACAAATCATTATAGTAAATCCTGTACTTGGTCATGGTGTGTATTTAATACATATTTTCAGCATTATTCTATAATATGTGAAAACGTGTCTATATTTACTGTAGATTAGTTTGTTATAATGGTGCCATATTCAGTTCTTTATCTCCAGTGTTGATCTGGACCCGTGCTGCTCCGGCTGTGTGTTAATGTGTTATTCAATACAGAAAGTGTTAAGATCAGATACAGTCTGTGGAAAAACAGAACAAAATGATGATTAATATAACACACAATCAGTGACTGTAACTGTTAGTGTTGATGACACAAATCTCTAAATCTGAATCGTTTCTTTACACCATGTGTTTTTCTGATAAAAGCAGCAGAAGATCATTTCCTATAAATCACTGTTTAATGAAAGCATGTGTGCTTCATGTGTGTTACCTGCAGTGTATCACAAACACAACAGAAGATCTAAAAATAGAAACAAATCTGTTAGAACTGTTATTGTACGTGTGCTAACCTGATCCTCCTGCTTTCCCTCACAGTCCTGATGTCCTCCAGGAACCATGTTCTCTCCACATCTTCCTCCTAAAGAGAAAAGATCTCAGAAATCACACCTCTAGTGGTTTGTAAGTGGTTTCTCCAGTAAGATGTGGAGGCCTGCAGTGCAGTTTAAACTCACATACAATAACAGAGTGAAACAATACAAAACTAATATCCCTGTTCAAAGATCTTTACTGGTTATAAGTGAAAGTAAACATTTGTTTATTTGTCTCAGAATCTTTGTGAACAAACAGAGAAAAAGACAGACTTAAAGACTGACTGCCTTCTAGTGATCTGAACCCAACGAGAAAATTTTAACAAAATGTATCAGCAAAATAATTTAGTTTTCTTTCATTATAAACTGTGTAGTTAAACACATCCAGAATGTGAGTCAGTCATAAAATAATGTGTATAATATTGTGGTTTTTTTACTTGAAATGAAAATGTACAGTTATATCAGATAGTGGGCGTCTGAGTGTTTGCTTTATGTTTTAACTTGTGTTGTTGAGGATGATGCAGGTGGTGAGGTTGTTGTTTTACTCTGAGGATGTTTTGATGGAGGTGCTGTGTCTGTTTTCTTCTTCTTTCTTTGTATTGAAGATTTTCTTCTTCCTATAGAAAATAATGATAAAACTTACTAATGATTGTTTCTATCACTGTTAGTAATAAGACACATAACACTGGAGTAAAACATGCTCACAGTCATTAATGACAAAAATGTACCTTTAACAGACAGTCTCAGATCTCTGCTATCAGCCTGTGCAGAACATCTGTAGAGTCCCTGGTCCTCTTCAGTCAGGTCTGATATGAGTAGAGAGAGGTTTCCTGGAGAGTTTTTACTGACCAGTTTCACAGGTCAGTTTACTGACCTGTGAACCCAGTCACATTTTCTACCACTGTCTTCTTCACCAGCTCACAGCCTGTAAACAGAACATTTACAGGTAATAATAGATATACTGCAATTATTAATATTCCCTGTTTGTAAATCACAACATTTTTTGCTGCAAACCAGAAGAGATTTTTAAATGATCTGACAATCAGCTGTTTAAATTCTCTACATGAATCCAATATCAGGACTCTGATACCCAACACTGAACTTATACTGGGTTCTTTATATTTAAATAACTGCTAAATCTACAATAATCTTTAACATCAGTTTGTACAGTTATTAATAATAATAATCCCATATAAGATACTTCACCTTACATAAAAACAATTTATTCGTTATTATGATAACTGTTTTTGGCATGTGCTTGATCATATACAGTGGGTACAAAAAGTATTCAGACCCCCTTAAATTTTCACTCTTTGTTATATTGCACCCATTTGCTAAAATCTTTTCCTCATTAATGTATACATAGCACCCCATATTGACAGAAAAACACAGAATTGTTGGCATTTTTGCAGATTTATTAAAAAAGAAATACTGAAATATCACATGGTCCTATGTATTCAGACCCTTTGCTGTGACACTCATATATTTAACTCAGTTTTATTCATTTCTTCTGATCATCCTTGAGATGGTTCTACACCTTCATTCGAGTCCAGCTGTGTTTGATTAAACGGACTGGACTTGATTAGGAAAGCCACACACCTGTCTATATAAGACCTTACAGATCACAATGCATTTCATAGCTAATGAGAATCATGAAGTCAAAGGAACTGCCTGAAGAGCTCAAAAACAGAATTGTGGCAAGGCACAGATCAGGCCAAGGTTACAAAAAAATTTCTGCTGCACTTAAGTTTCCTAAATGCACAGTGGCCTCCATAATCCTTAAATGGAAGATGTTTGGGACGACAAGAACCCTTCCTAGAGCTGGCCGTCCGGCCAAACTGAGCTATCGGGGGAGAAGAGCCTTGGTGAAAGAGGTAAAGAAGAACCCAAAGATCACTGTGGCTGAGCTCCAGAGATGCAGTCAGGAGATGGGAGAAAGTTGTAGAAAGTCGGGAGAAAGTTGCAGAAAGTCAACCATTACTGCAGCCCTCCACCAGTCAGGGCTTTATGGCAGAGTGGCCCGACGGAAACTTCTCCTCAGTGCAAGACACATGAAAGCCCGCATGGAGTTTGCTAAAAAACACCTGAAGAACTTCAAGATGGTGAAAAATAAGATTCTCTGGTCTGATGAGAGATCTTTTTGGCCTTTATTCGAAGCGGTATGTGTGGAGAAAACCAGGCACTGTTTATCACCTGTCCAATACAGTCCCAACAGTGAAGCATGGTGGTGGCAGCATCATGCTGTGGGGGTGTTTTTCAGCTGCAGGGACAGGACGACTGGTTGCAATGGAGGGAAAGATGAATGCGGCCAAGTACAGGGATATCCTGGACACAAACCTTTTCCAGAGTGCTCTGGACCTCAGACTTGGCTGAAGGTTTACCTTCCAACAAGACAATGACCCTAAGCACACAGCTAAAATAACGAAGGAGTGGCTTCACAACAACTCCGTGACTGTTCTTAAATGGCCCAGCCAGAGCCCTGACTTAAACCCAATCGAGCATCTCTGGAGAGACCTAAAAATGGCTGTCCACTAACGTTTACCATCCAACCTGACAGAACTGGAAAGGATCTGCAAGAAGGAATGGCAGAGGATCCCCAAATCCAGGTGTGAAAAACTTAATCTTTCCCAAAAAAGACTCATGGCTGTATTAGATCAAAAGGGTGCTTCTTTATTAATGTTTATGGATGTTTATGTCTGTTATAATGAACGGATTATACAGGTGTCATGGAGCTCTATAAACACTACAGTGATACCAAAATAAATCATAGATTAGACTGAGAAATCTGTCACATCCAATCTGATAGCAGTCCACAGTTTCAGGTAAGTCTGATTTTCATAATTAGTATTTATTGTCATTTATAACTTGTTTGTCAGGGAGCTCCCTGCTTCTTCTCCAGTGTGTGCCCCGCCCGCACGTAGCTCCTTGCCCAATTACTGATTCCACACACCTGACTCTCTTTACACTCGCACATATAAACCCCTCACTTACACTTGCCCTCCGTCCGTTATTGTTTATCCATGTTTACGCTGTGTGGATACGTCTCTCCGTTCCTGCCCAGCGCCACGCTTCCCCAAGCGCATCAGTAGACTTATATATACACGGACTGCCTCTCGGTGGTTCGGTACCTCGTGGGCCGCGCTCCCGAAGCGTACCACCGGATTACGCACCTGCACCACGAGTATATGTGTTGACTCTGCCCAGTAACTCAAATAAACATTGTTTGCGTGTGCTTCGGCTTCCGCCTCGCGTTCCTCGCATTACATTGTATTGATGTGTCACAATAAAAAAAAAAAACTTTCTTACGGCTTCTCCCATCAGGGGTCGCCACAGCGGATCTTCCGCATGCTTTTACGCTGGATGCCCTTTCTAACGCAACCCTCCCTATTTATCCGGGCTTGGGACCGGCACTAAGAGTGGCTGGGGTTGGTTCCCTGACCGGGGATCGAACCCGGACCGCAGCGGTAAGAGCACCGCATCATAACCACTAGACCACCAATGGACCTATTGATGTGTCACAATATGAGTCCTAAATTAAATTCCCCTTTTAGTTATGGTCAATGAAGTAAATATTTTATTACATTTGTAACTATAATTCATTTGAAGGATTATCAGTCTGCTTTCACAATAAATATCAACTTTTATTGTGTATTTAAATGTTTTAACTTTAACATAAAGCCAAGTGTCTCTGTGTTCCTTCTCAGTGCTGCACCTGTAGATTCCCTCATCTTCTTCTCTCAGGTCAGATATGAGTAGTGACAGATTAGCAGGAGAAATATTATTAAACAGCTGATATCTGCCACGGTAGTGTTTATCATTTAACACTTTAGACAGACGTCCTCTTCTGAAGGTCTCCCAGGTGAATTTCTGAGGTTTGGAGAGCAGGTCAGAGCAGGAGCAGGGTAACAGCACTGAACCACCTTTGTGTTGTGTGATTTCTATGTGATTTTTAACAGAAAGAGCACAGCCTACAGAAACAAACACACAAAACATCACAATCTACTGAATACAAAAAGCAATTCAATATTATAAAATGTTTTTTAAAAACAACATACAAAAAATTAGAAGAATGAAAGAAAAAATTTTTTGCACATTTAAATCTCAGATCTTTTTTGTCAGCCCAGTTCCTACAGTAACTACTGTGTGTGTTACACTTTCCTGTGCTCATGTGTGTATTTTTTCTTTTAAATTCCAGAGTGAAATGTACACATAGGCAGATCTGGTTAGACACCATGTTACAACTCCATGTGAAAATAAAGAGCACTAAGAGAAAGTAAAACTACACAATGTGCAGATTTCTTTCACCCGTTTCCAGTTAGTTTTCTACAGTTACTTAAACACATTTCTCATCACTATGATCACTTTTTCAAAACTCTTCACAGTTTTCTTTCCCAGTGTGCAGCTCAGTACAGCAGTTAATCTCACATCCATAATGTACTATAACTATCAACCGTTCACCTCCAAACCAACGTATTTACTCACTTCCAAAAACCTAACCTTCTGTTTCTACTCCTTGCTTGCACATTTTTTTCTTTACTAGTGCCCCCTACTGTTAGATCGCTAGAACAACATGTTTTCTTGAGCATTAATCACAGCAGATAATTCAGATTTTATGGATTTGCACCAAAATTACTTTAAATCAGATTTTATACATTAAACCCATCATGAATTTTGAATAACTAACCATCAAAATAAACTACATACAATAAAAAAAAACATCCAGGTGGTATTATTTTCCTCAAATGTGAATAAATGTGAATACAGTATTAAAACATTCAATAATTTCCAGTGGAAATAAACTGACTGTATCTAAGGCATGACGTAGGAAGGGAAGATGATGGTCAGTGACAGAGCGGCAGCAGAAAGAGGTGTGAAATTCACACTCATCTATTTACAGCTAAGAACAGAAAAATAAGTAATGACTCTAGTTACAGGAAAAATATTTTTCTATTAGATTTTTATGTGAATTATTAAAGATAAATGTTACAAGACAGATATTGTGAAGGATATAATAATTCAGCAAATGTGTAAAAACATACACTATATGTATTATAGGGATGTAAAATAATCTCACTGTAGAATCCTCCTTATTCACTGATCTACCAACTACCTGGAGATGATGTATGTGTGTGTGGTGCAGCTGTGGCTGCAGTGAAATGAGATTTGTTGAAATGTGTGCAATGGAGTAATGCTTAAGTAATAGCATTCCGCTCTGTTATATTTAATTTCAGAATGATATTGATGGTTCCAATAGCCGTGGTGTCATAATGATGGTATTAAGAGGTGGATTGACTGAACTAGGACTCTAATAGAGGCCTAGGTGTAAAATTCACTGCTGACCACTGTTACACTGTAACAACTCTTTGTTTTTGAACTTGTACTAATTGGATTTGCAAACAGTATGTAAACATGTGAATCACAAGCTGTAGATACACAAATTGTGTCAAATGTATTTAAAGTGATACACAGTTCAGTCCACACAGACTGCTGGTATGAGTTTTGAAAATGTGAACACAGTGTTGATAAATGCATCTAACTATCTGTAATAGACTATAAATAAGGTATAACAAAGGAAGTGAAGATGTTTGTCAGTGACAGAGAGGCAGAAAAAAGAGGTGTGAAATTTATACGCATCTATTTACATCTAAGACCAGAATAAAAAACTGACGTACTAGTTACAGGAAATTTTCTTTAATATTTAATACGATTAAATAAGACAGAGATTGTGATATAATTCAGTAAAGGTGTAAAAACATACACTGTACGTATCATAAGGATGTAAAATAATCTCACTGTAGAATCCTCCTCATTCATTATTCCAACTCTTTTCATCAGAACATTTTACAATGAAGTTAATCAGGAAGAAACAATCCACATGATCAAAACTGAACAGGTCTCAAAAAGGACTTTATAACACAAGGCATCATGAGTAGATTTACCTTGTGTATAAAGATTACTGCTGTTCTTTGGGCAATTTAACTAGACATACACGGTTATTAATATTATACCACTGTAGTAAGCGAAGTTGTTGTTAATCAAAACTTTAAATGAGAAACATTTGACAGTGTTTGGGTGGTTATTCAGGAACAGGGCTGAACTACGCATAACTGTAAACCCAATCTGTACAAAAAGTACATTAACTAACTAACTGTAATCGAAAATAGAAAATAACTTCACTCACCTGCAGCCACCTGAAACACAACAGACAAAAAATACAAGCACTTCATCATTACTGCTTCTTCTGCACACATACCAGTCCCTCACAAAACACACTCTGTCACCCTTCCTCAGTGTCTCTTATCTATATGTTTAGATTTCCTGGAAACCTCAACCATTGTGTAATTTCTTACATAGACCATGTGACAATCTTGGACAAAATTAATTTGATCAAGAGTGGTACGTATAATTCATTATAAAATGTTACATTTATTATGAAAGTAAAATTGCAGTTAAGAACATTATTTAGTAGAGTTTAAAGAGGAAATTAAGAGAATTTTCAATAAACTTTTATAAAAGATCTATGGCTAAGAAGAGACACCTTGTGGCAGAAAGCAGTACTACAGCTGTTCCACAGATAATTGCTCATAAGAGATCTAAATCTACATCAAGGTTTCTTTAAATAGAAAAAAAGACATTTATTGTAATATATATATATATATATATATATATATATATATATATATATATAAATATATATATATATATATATATATATATATATATATATATATATATATATATATATATATGTGTGTGTGTGTGTGTGTGTGGGTGTGCAGGACTGTAAAAGTATTTACCTTTACAATCTCAGCTTGGTAGGAACAGCTCAGCTTTGGAGTTGCACTGCAAAGCTGTTTTGTGTCAATGTCTATTGTTAAAAATTCTTTACAAATAACATTCAGCTGAATTAAATTAAACAATTTCTAAGTAAAGTTTAAGTTTTATTTCTCCTATGAGAACTAAAAAAAAAAACAACAACAAAGAAACAACTAACCTGGACAAATCAGGGAAACTTGTAGAGATGTGTACAGAAATGAATGGAACAACTATGAAATAAATTCATACTGAATGGTGCCCTCTGCTGGTTTGAAAGTAAATTTCTTTGTCTCTTGTGATGGATTTAAATTGAGGAGTTGCCAAGGGAGTTGCGCCCTCATGTGACGATCATGCGCTCCTACCCATGTATTAAGCAGATTTGTCAGTCAATATAATATTAACACTGATTATTCATCAAACTGATTAAAATGTTGTCAGAATAAAAAAAAAAAACTGACCAACAAAAGATCATTAGATTTAACAATGCTTCTGGAACATTCATATCTTACCCTGATTTTAGAGTGTTACAAATAAGATATAATCAAAAAAAATCTAAAATATAATTTATAAGATTACATCATACATTAGAACGTTTTTAATGATGAACAGTCAATGTAAATGCAGAACAATACACTTAGCTAACATAAGTAACAGTAACACAATGATCTGGAAACTCTGTCTATTGAACCCATTCAAATCACATCCATGCATGTGTGTAAATGTGATTTTTAACAGCAATATAAAAAATCACTAGAAAGCCAATATAGTAAATCCTGTACTTGGTCATGTTGTGTATTTAATACATGTTTTTAGCATTATTCTATAATATGTGAGAATGTATCTATGTATCTATATTTGTCGTGGATTAGTTTGTTATAATGGTGCCATATTTATTTCTTTATCTCCAGTGTTAATCTGGACCCCTGCTGCTCCGGCTGTGTGTTAATGTGTTATTCAATACAGAAAGTGACAAGATCAGGTACAGTCTGTGGAAAAACAGAACGAATAACTATTCACATAACACACAACCAGTGACTGTGACTGTAAGTATTGACGGCACAAATCTCTAAATCTGAATCTTTTTTTTTTGTTGTTCTGATAGAAGCAGCAGAAGATATTTTTAGGGCTGCAACAACAAATCGATAATGAAATTCTTGATCGATTTGTTGGACTGCTCAAATTACAGATTAGTGTGAAGGTAAGAGAACACAGTAAATCACAGCATCAGTAAACAATTACATTTTAGTCACTGTTGTGGTTTTTAGCGAATGCTTATGCATTTGTACACCAATGCATATTTTTTTCCCTGTTTATTACTCAAGACTGTTAGCTTGCTGCGTTTTTCTTCATCTTTGCTTTGCTTGCATACTCAAATACTCAACCCAGCATTAGTACATTTGTTCAAGGAGAAATCCCTTGTGCAGTTCTCAACAAGCAGCGACTACAAGCTTTAAAATGTCAAAATTAAAGATAGTTGATCTCAATATGTGGCTTTTGCTTTTTTTTTAAGTACACCTTTATACATTAATATTCTGAATTAGTTTTTATATAGTTATATTAATCAAAACATCTCATTTAAAAAACTTTTTTAAAAACATTAATCGGAAAAACTATCGGCCAGTCAATCGATTATCAAAATAATTGTTACTAATATTTTCTTATCACTCACTGTTCAATGAACGCATGTGTGGTTCATGTGTGTGTATCACAAACACAACAAAAGCTCTAAAGGCAAAAATATATCTGATAGAACTGTTAATGTACATGTACGAACCTGATCCTCCTGCTTTCCCTCACAGTCCTGATGTCCTTCAACATTCACGTTCTCTCCACGTCTTCCTCCTAAATAGAAAAGATCTCAGAAATTACACCTCAATAATAACACCGAGTAAAACAAAACTAAATTTATATACATATTTAAATTTTTTTTGCAGTGGTTATAAGTAAAAGGAACATAATTCTTGCAAACGAACAGAAATACAGACAGACTTAATTCAATTCAATTCAATTTCAATTAATTTTTATTTGTATAGCGCTTTTAACAATGAACATTGTCTCAAAGCAGCTTTACACAGATAATGTGGTGATTAAAAGTGAATATGTTCTTTATGAGTAAGTTTGTCCCTGATTAGCAAGCCGGTGGCGACTGTTACAAGGAAAAACTCTCCGAGACGGCATAAGGAAGAAACCTTGTGAGGAACCAGACTCAAGAGGGAAACCATCCTCATCTGGGTTACTTACTGACTGACTGCCTTTCATTGATCTGATCTCAAAGAGAAGTTTTCAACAAAAGGTATCAGCAAAAACATTTAGCTGAATTAAATGATGTGGTTAAGTTCATTCTGAATTGTGATGTCCACATTGTAAGTTTAATAAATAAGGGTTTAATTTGTGTCCCCAACTGAGAAATGCCACTACACTGAGTGTCAACAGCAGCAAAACCAATGGAAGAAAGAAACTGTGTGATTAAGCACATCTACGTATAATGTGAGTAAATAGAATGATGTGTATAATATTGTTTTTTTCACTTGGGATTACAATGGAAAGTTATACCAGGCAGTGGGAGTCTGAGTGTTTGCTTTATAACTTTGTCTTGTTGAGAATGTATCTCATCAATATCTCATTATGTTTATAAAACCAAAATGGTTTTAGAAACCTATGAAAAACTATGCTGTGTGTGTGTGTGTGTGTGTGTGTGTGTGTGTGTGTGTGTGTGTGTGTGTGTGTGTGTGTGTGTGTGTGTGTGTGTGTTTGATTCTGCTCCCCACAAAATAAATGCCACTACACTGACAAAAGACACAGCAGAAAGAAAACCACATGAAAAACACATTTAATTTGTTTTTAAAAACACACTAAAAATGACAATTATGTCAGCTGGAGCAAGACTGTGTTTATGTTGAGTTTTATGTTGTTCTTTTCTGTATTTTTACCTTGTGTCATTGAGGATGATGCAGGTGGAGAAGTTGTTGGTTTACTCCGAGTTTGTTCTGATGAAGTTGTTGTGTCTGTTTTTATCCATTCTGTTGAAGTTTCTCTTCTTCCTACTGAAAAGAATGACAAAACATAAAAAAAAAATAATTACTGTTTTTATCACTGTTAGTAGTATGACATATGACACAGGAGTAAAACATGCTCACAGTCATTCATTTAGAAATGTACCGTTAACATATAGTCTAAAATCTCTGTGATCATCCTGTACAGAACATCTGTAAGTTCCCTGGTCCTCTTCAGTCAGGTCTGATATGAGTAGAGAGAGGTTTCCTGGAGGGTTTTTACTGACCAGTTTAATTCCGTTTCTGTGATGCCCAGTCTGTTTAGAGTAAATTTTTATATTATTAAACTCCCATGTTACAGTCTTTGGGTCGTCCTGTAGGTCAGTGCAGACGCAGGGCAGAACTACAGACTCTCCTATGAACCCAGTCACCTCCTCTACCCCTGTCTTCATCACCAGCTCACAGCCTGTAAACAGAACATTCACAGGTAATAATAGAAATACTGCAATTATTAATATTCCCTGTTTGTAAATCACAACATTTTCTGCTGCAAACCAGAAGAGATTTTTAAATAATGTAACAATCAGCTGTTTAAATTCTCTTTATAAATTAAAATATCAGGATTTTGATATGCAAAACTGAAACTAAACTCCGTTATTTTTATACATGCTCAATTGTTATTCAACTTTAATATCAATGTTCAACATTTAATTTAACTTTAAGATTTTCTTACATTTGGAAATGATAAGTAAGATACTTCACCTTGCATAAAAACACTAAAATTTGAATGCATGTAAGGAATGCTTTGAATGCAGAGCTCCATGACATCTACATAATCTTTCATCACAACTGATATGAAGCTAAATAAAGAAACAACAGAAAGACATCATTACCTAAAGTGTGTTATGTAGATTCTCTCTGTAAATTACAGTGAGTTTGGGATTATTGTTTCATGTCCCATTAACATATAATTCCGATGTATCAGATATTTACATAAACTTTAACTTATTAAATTCTTAATGTAAATCTTTATTTTTGTCAGTGACATCTGCTGAAGTCTTTATTAATGTATATGTAGTGTGATGATGGGAATCTAGCTCCCGCCTACCAGAAGAAGAATGCTCCGAACACAACTGCATGGTGCTGAACGGATAGCGCCAGTTCAGCACCTATTTTGTGGACTGCCGTGAAGCACATAAGAGGAGGGCGGGTGGAGAAATGAAACATGACTGGCAACTTGAAGCAGAAAACGGAAGAGTATTAAAGGTGACAGCAGAGCTGAGCTCCATTTTGATTGACTGCTGGTTGTCCCTTTCTTCTCTCCATTAGGCAACAGGGACAGCGACACGGCTATTTCCCTCCAAGCCTGATCTCTGAAACAACTCAACTGCAGTCCCTCAGAAGGTTTCTCTGACACGTCGGGACCTAAATCGCCCTTCGTCCATGCTCCTTGCCCATCTGTAGCAGCAATTGCACATGCTCATATATTTATGTAGATTAATAATAACTGTTTTTAATTTTGGCAGAAAGAAATTTATTTGGTTGCAGATATACTTTTAAGGTCATCTACAAGATTGACCTTTCCAGAAAACCTGGACATTGTGAAAGATCAGCTAAAACATTTCTAAACTGTTGTTATGCTTTAAAAAAAAATCTCATCCAATTTGCCATTATTTCAAATCCCCAGGAAACCCTTAATGCAAGAAAAAAAAATGCAAAAAAATGTATGCAGGTGGTGCAGCTCTGACTGCAGTGAAATGAGATCGTATTGTATTCTTGTATTGTGTTCACTGGGTTTCTTGCTGTAGTAATGGCATTCATTTTCACTGCGTGACATACGGTCTGTGATACAGTGCTCTGTTATTGTCAGGCTGCAGACGCGGAAGCCGATATAGTCCGATCATTGTCCTTTTATTTCAACAACCGTACAACACAAAAACACTCATAAGCCGTTGAAAACAACAAACAAAGACATCCGCTCGATACGCGTTGTCCGCTATGAGTTCGAATGTCCCAAGCAAAATCCATAAAGCCTTCGGCAATGAGTAATCCAAGTCGGAAGTGGAATTCGCATATACAGCCGGCGGTCGAGCAGCCACGCGATCGTCCAGCTTGAGAATATAACGACCGACAGCCTGTGACTCAAGAACGTGAGTTTATGTAGTCTGATCTTTCATGAGCCACAGCTGTCGGTAATCTTGGGAAGCAGCGTGACTGCTATCGAGGGGGGCGTGGCAGGGTGGATCTCTGACAGCTACAGACGGGGGCGTGGCAGGGTGAATCCCTGACAGCTACAGAGGGGGGCGTGGCAGGGTGAATCCCTGACAGTACCCCCCCCTCCAGGGGCGACACCTGACGCCCCAAAACCCACCTATGCCAGGCGGGCCAGGGCACTCCGAGGAAGGCCTCCTTAGACGCCTGGGAGCAACGGAGGCCTGGTGAGCATCCTCTGCGGAGAGCCGGCATGGGACAACACCTTGCAGGAGGATCCGGAACGGAGCCACGCCCTCGGTGCTGACGGGAGGCTGAGTAAAGCCCTGGCGGGGATTGGAGCCGGAGCGACCTCCATGGCGGGGAACCGGAACTGGACGCCAACCATGACAATGACCGGGGAGTGGAGGACATCCCGGGCGGAGACTAGGAACGTCGTACCACCCTCTGAAGGACCTGGAGGACCGACGTCGCCGTCAGAGGGACCTGGAGGACCGACGTCGCCGTCAGAGGATCCTGGGGGCGATCCGTCGTCCTGAAGAGGACCTGGGGGCGATCCGTCGCCTTCTGTGGAGCCCGGGGGCGATCCGTCGCCTTCTGTGGAGCCCGGGGGCGAGACGTCGCCTTCTGCGGAGCCCGGGGGCGAAACGTCGCCTTCTGCGGAGCCCGGGGGCGAAACGTCGCCTTCTGCGGAGCCCGGGGGCGAAACGTCGCCTTCTGCGGGCGCTGGGGGCGAGCCGTCGCCTTCTGCGGGCGCTGGGAGCGAGCCGTCGCCTTCTGCGGGCGCTGGGGGCGAGCCGTCGCCTTCTGTGGGCGCTGGGGGCGAGCCGTCGCCTTCTGCGGGCGAGCCGTCACCTTCTGCGGGCGCTGGGGGCGAGCCGTCGCCTTCTGCGGGCGCTGGAGACGAGCCGTCGCCTTCTGCGGGCGCTGGAGACGAGCCGTCGCCTTCTGCGGGCGCTGGAGACGAGCCGTCGTCCTGAAGAGGACCTGGGGGCGATCCGTCTCCTTCTGCGGAGCCCGGGGGCGATCCGTCGCCTTCTGCGGAGCCCGGGGGCGAAACGTCGCCTTCTGCGGAGCCCGGGGGCGAAACGTCGCCTTCTGCGGAGCCCGGGGGCGAGCCGTCGCCTTCTGCGGGCGCTGGGGGCGAGCCGTTGCCTTCTGCGGGCGCTGGGGGCGAGCCGTCGCCTTCTGCGGGCGCTGGGGGCGAGCCGTCGCCTTCTGCGGGCGAGCCGTCGCCTTCTGCGGGCGCTGGGGGCGAGCCGTCGCCTTCTGCGGGCGCTGGAGATGAGCCGTCGCCTTCTGCAGGCGCTGGAGACGAGCCGTCGCCTTCTGCGGGCGCTGGAGACGAGCCGACTGTGGGGTAAGCCGTCGCCGTCGGTGGAACCCGGGGGCAGCGGTTCAACTTCCCTTTCGCAGTCCTGGAGTCCGGGTGAGTGCACAGGGAAACCCCTGGGCGTAGGGGCGCTCCTTGGGACCCTTAGGAGCAGATCGGAGCCTACTGAGCAGCCTGGAAATGAGGTGAAGCCTGCCTGGAGATCCACGAGCGGAGAAGGGCTCGCCTGGAGGTCCACGACATCAGTGGAGCTCTCTTTGGGACACTGAAGCGGAGACGAGCTCGTGGGGTCGCTCGGAGGCGGAGACGAGCTCTCGGGAGGAGCCTGGAGCGGAGACGAGCTCTCGGGAGGAGCCTGGAGCGGAGTCGTGCCCTCTTGAGGAGCCAGGAGCTGGGCGGAGCGCTCTGGAGGGACCTGGAGCTGGGCGGAGCTCTCTGGAGGGACCTGGAGCTGGGCGGAGCTCTCTGGAGGGACCTGGAGCTGGGCGGAGCTCTGTGGAGGGACCTGGAGCTGGGCGGAGCTCTCTTGGAGGTCCTGGGGCGGAGCCGAGCTTTCCGTGGGCGAGATGTCGCCTTGGAAGGGGCTCTGGGATGGGGCGTCGTCTGGAGAGGGACTCGGAGGAGTCACTTCGCCTTCTGTGACCGGAGGTGTCGGCGCGGCGCTCTCGTGACGACTCTGTGGCGGGAAAGCATGCTCCTGGAGACTCTGTGGCGGCGCGGCGCTCTCGTGACGACTCTGTGGCGGGAAAGCATGCTCCTGGAGACTCTGTGGCGGCGCGGCGCTCTCGTGACGACTCTGTGGCGGGAAAGCATGCTCCTGGAGACTCTGTGGCGGCGCGGCGCTCTCGTGACGACTCTGTGGCGGGAAAGCATGCTCCTGGAGACTCTGTGGCGGCGCGGCGCTCTCGTGACGACTCTGTGGCGGGAAAGCATGCTCCTGGAGACTCTGTGGCGGCGCGGCGCTCTCGTGACGACTCTGTGGCGGGAAAGCATGCTCCTGGAGACTCTGTGGCGGCGCGGCGCTCTCGTGACGACTCTGTGGCGGGAAAGCATGCTCCTGGAGACTCTGTGGCGGCGCGGCGCTCTCGTGACGACTCTGTGGCGGGAAAGCATGCTCCTGGAGACTCTGTGGCGGCGCGGCGCTCTCGTGACGACTCTGTGGCGGGAAAGCATGCTCCTGGAGTCTCTGTGGCGGCGCGGCGCTCTCGTGGAGTCTCTGTGGCGGCGCGGCGCTCTCGTGAAGACTCTGTGGCGGCGCGGCGCTCTCGTGAAGACTCTGTGGCGGCGCGGCGCTCTCGTGAAGACTCTGTGGCGGCGCGGCGCTCTCGTGAAGACTCATACTGTATACTGTATTTCTCTATAATATCGATGGTTTCTATAGCCATTGCATGATAAAGATGGTATTAACAGGTGAATTGGCTCAGGTAGGACACCACTAAAGGCCTGCCATTTACTTAATGTAATTTATAACTTGCTACTGATGTATTACAATACAATTTGTAGATTAATTTCCCTTTAGTTATGGTAAATGGAGTAGACATTTGATTACAAATATATAATTCATTTCAAAGACTTATCAACTCTGCTTTCACAATGAATGTCAATGTATATTTATGTTTATTTAAATGTTTTACCTTTAACATAAAGCCAGATGAATCTGTGTTCTTTCTCAGTGCTGCACCTGTAGATTCCCTGATCCTCTTCTCTCAGGTCAGATATGAGCAGAGACAGATTAGCAGGAGAAATTTTATTAAACAGATTAAATCTGTCATTGTACTGTTTATTATTGAAAACTTCAGTCAGATGTCCCGTTCTGTCGCTCTCCCAGGTGAATCTCTGAGGTTTGGAGTGCAGGTCAGAGCAGGAGCAGGGTAACAGCATTGAACCACCTTTATGTCCTGTAATTTTTAACCAATTATTATCACCAGAGAGAGCACAGCCTACAGAAACAAATGTACAATCACTAATGACTGAATACTACATAAGGTATGAGTTTTTAACATATAGTTTAAGAAAATATTTAGGCTTCATTACATTTAATGCTAATCTCTTGCTTTCCAGCCCAGCTCCTAGCTACTGTGTGTGTCAAAATATTTTGAGATAACGTGTGTATTATTTTCTTTTAAATTCCACAGAAACACCTGTAATTAGACAGCTGTGGATAGACACTAAATCTGAAAATAATGTTCATTTGGAGAAAGTAATGCTACACAATGTCCAGACTTCTTTAAACCAATCAGCTTCCTTTTTTGATTATTGCTCAAACACAATTGTTAATATTATAATTACTTTTTTTGAATACCTTTCACACACTTTGTCAGTGTGCAGCTCTATAAGCTATAATGTACTATAACTATCAAACACCAAACCAACTCATTCTACCAGCAAAGACTCTCTCAACAACACACACACACACACACACACACACACACACACACACACACACACACACAAGCATAAATAGGAGCAATTTATCTTAATCACTTAATGATGACCTATGTCTAAAGCATGATGTAAGAAGTAAAGATGGTGGTCAGTGATAGAGAGGCAGCAGAAAGAGGTGTGAAATTCACACGCATTTATTTACAGCTGAGATCAGAATAAAGAATTGACTTAATATTTAAAGGAAAATAACTTTTCTATTAGACTTAACATGAGTTATTGAAGAAAGATTCAATAGGACAGAGATTGTGAGAAATGTAATTCAGTAAATGTGTAAAAACATACACTGTAAGTATTATAAAGATGTAAAATAATCTCACTGTAGAATCCTCATTAATAATTCCACCTCTCTTCATCAGTACATTTATACTGAAGTTAATGAGGAAGAAAAAATCCACATGATCAAAGCTGAACAGGTCTCAAAAATGACTTTATAACACAAGGCATGATGAGTAGATTTACCTTGTGTATAAAAATAACTGCTGTCTTCAGACAATTGAACTAGAAGTCACACTTATTATTATTATAACACTGTAGTAATAAAAGGTGTTGTTAATAAAAACTCTAAATGAGAAACATATGACAGTGTTTAGGTGGTTGTTCAGGAACAGGGCTGAACTACGGCCTACTGTAAACCCAATCTGTACAGAAAGCACATTAAATAAACACAAAGCAGCTGAACTAAGAACTGTATAATATTCTCTCTTCACTCACCAGCAGCCATTTGAAACACAACAGACAAAAGATACAAGCACATCATCATTACTGTTCTTCAGCACACACACACCATACCTCAGACTGAAACACACACACACACAGTGTCACTCTCTTTATATTGTATACTTTGGTGTTCAGGAAAACTCAACTGCCACATTTTGAAAATCTCTTGCATCACTTTTTCCACGATTCTATTTACATTTTATATGTATATTAAAATGTATTATGTAAATGTGTGCTAAAAGCATGCAGGATTATGGAAGCTGAAGTAAATTCAGGTAAGAGTGTTTATTAAATAAACAGGCAGATAATCCAAATCATTAAGCAAAAAAATTAATGAAAAACAGGTAAAAAAAGATAGAGTGATTAGAAAACATCAATACATGACACACATGATATCACGATTTTGCCCCCTGGCATAGGCAGGTTTTGGTTCAAAGAAGCAAATTTGTTCCTTGGCATGAGCAGGTTGTGGGTGAAGGCCTCATACATTTATGGCTGTTGATTTCTACATAAACAGCTTAAAGATTCATGAGGTTACTGAGCAACTCAAGAACTATGGATGAATGAATTGGACTGTAGGTAATAAAAAGATCCTCCTACAATGGTTCAGGACTGCAAATTGCATGAACATTTTTGCATTTAACTGCCTATCAGTACAGTACACCTCAAAAATGATGGAAGTTTTTAAATATCATAGCTGCTGCAAAGAGTGTAAGTGTATAAGCTAGAAAAGTTTATAACCACTATGAGACACTTCATTACTCAAGTTGGCATAAATTGCATGACTTTGGCCACGGTAGCATGGGAAAATAGCTACTTCCTGTTTCTCACAGCATTAGTAAATCCAGGTTGTGTAATACAGAGAAATAACTGCACACTAAGTAAGAACAATATCACATAAACCTCAACAAATTATTTCACACACATACAGTGGAAACAGGATTTTCACACAACAATCAGAAAAAAAGACCTTCTAACGTAATCCTCTTTAAAAAAGGAAATAAGGGTTTCTGAAGTTTGTGAATGGAGTGTAGAGCTGGAACAAATGAGAAAAAGAGGATTAAAATACAGACATGTGTACCTCTGTTACCCAGACCTGCCTCCAGTTTACTCATTCCCTACTCTGGTACAACCAGAGGGTACACATTTACATTTATGACATTTGTTAGACACCCTTAAAACCAGGCAGTTGAGGGTTAAGAACCCAGCAGTGGCAGATTAGTGGTGCTGGGATTTGAACTTGTGATCATCTGATCAAGGATCCAATGCCTTAATCATTGAGCTACCACATCCTCATAACCATCCACACCAGTGAATCCCCGGCAGCCAGACTTCACAATGCCCTCAGAAAGCTGGGATTTCAGGGTCATGTGGAACTTTTTAAGCATACAGACAAAGTGCAGGGTTAGAGGGACTCTTCAAGGACGCCCTGCTCAAGGTACAAGAGATTCCCCCAAACTGCTTGGAGTACCCTGACTTAACATAGGCTGTTCTTAAGTGGGTCAGTCACATTCTGGCACAGTACAGTCAGCATGTTTGTATTTGTCCAGAATTAAGACAATATGCTGCAATTGTAAGGAAGCGTTGCATGTAAATAGGCTGGAAAACTGAGATAACAATCAAGGCACTTTGCTAGATGAGATAGGTCCAGTGGATGAAGTCATGTTAGGAGGCTTTCACTCAGGGAGAAGTTGTACTCTGTGTTGAGCCACTTTTGGATTCCCCTGACTTCTCTTCTTTTATATTTTACTGATAGCCACCATGGACAGGGGGCTGGGAGCTGTATCCCAAGTGATGGAGGAAGAGGAGCACCCTATGTTGAACATTAGCTGTAAGTTTGTGTTGCAGAAACAGAGGTGGAAAGTAAAAAATTACATTTACTCGTGTTATTTGTGTACTTCTACTTTGCAAAGTAGTATGTTTTCTCATCATCCCTATTTAATTTTTGTGTATTCGGCATAAGAGCATGTTCTAGAAGCAGCATCATGAATAATAACTATTACATTCGTGCCAGCGGGTGTGGGCTTGTGGAGGAGCCCCGGTGCGTTTTATATCGAAATCATGAGAAAATTCATTTGTAATCATGAGAAAATAAAAAATAAAAAATATTAAAATGTATCGCATCTTAGAACTTTTTTTTAGAACTTTTTTTAGCAAAACATACTATACATTTTCAACATTATTCTATCAATTTTCCCTGTGGATTAGTTTGTTATAATGCTGGCGTATTCAGTTTGGTCTCCATCGAGGATCTGGACCCGTGCTGCTCCAGCTGTGTTCACATGGGATACAGTAGAGTAAGTGACATCAGGTACAGTCTGAGGAAAAACAGAACATGAAAATTATACATAATAAAATATAAATTCTGTGTCTTTTACTGTTGACTCTGTGATGACCCATAATGATAAAAATGCAGCTGAACTAAAGCCTGCATGTGCACTAACCTGATCCTTCTGCTTTACTTTACGATCTGGACGTTCTTCAGTAATCAAATTCTCTCCACTTCTTCTTCCTAAAAAGAAAACACTTAAAAATCACACCTATAGAATTTCACTATGTATTTATTACAGGTAAAGTTTGGAAGCTGCTGTTCTGCTTCAACTTACATAAGATTTAATTTTGAAGTGCAAACATCTGACTATATTACTGACTGACTTATTTATTACCGACTAAACTGCCCAGATCTTATTCTCATAAGGACTCACAAAAACCTCCACAATAACATTTTGTGTGTGTTTCGTACCTCTGTGTCTCCAACAAATAAATGCCACTACACCGTTTATCACCAACAGTAAAACAGCCACAATGCCAAAAACTGTAATAAAACACAATAAAATGTATTTCTTATAAATGTAATAATACTGATGTGTTTTTAATTAATTATGAAAAGTTTTGGCATCTAGAAGGAGGATGCTGTGTGGTTGGTCTTTATATGGGTCCAGTTTGCTTGTTGAGTATAATGCAGGTGGTGAGGTTGTTGTTTTACTCAGAGGATGTTGTGATGAAGTTGTTGTGTCTGTGTCCCTCAAATCTGTTGAAGTTTCTATTCTTTCTACAAAAAAGAATGACAAATCCTGTTTAAAAGAAAGACCAATTTTTCATTTATATCACAGCAGAAAGAAATTTATATCACAGCAGAAAGAAAACCACATGAATACACAAAACTGTGTAATACAAATATTTGAGTACATTATAAAAAAGAGGTCGTTTTTGTTTGTGACTAAAATGTGAAAATTAGGGCGACTGTGTTTGTGTTGAGTGTTTGTTCATTCTGTAATTTTTTACCTTGTGTTGATGCAGTTGGAGAAGTTGTTGTTTTACTCTCAGGCTGTACTGATGGAGGTGTTTTGTTTGTTTTTCTCGATTGTGTTGAAGTTTCTCTTCTTCCTACTGAACAGAATCACAAAACTTATTATATCTAATGATTTTTTTTTATCACTGTTAGTAATATGACACATGACACTGGAGTAAAACATGCTCACAGTCATTAATGACAAAAATGTACCTTTAACAGACAGACTCAGATCTTTGTGATCAGCCTGTGCAGAACATCTGTAGTCTCCCTGATCCTCTTCAGTCAGGTCTGATATGAGTAGAGAGAGGTTTCCTGGAGAGTTTTTACTGACCAGTTTCACTCTGTTACTGTGATGTCCAGTCTGTTTTGGGTAAATTTCCTGAAAGTTGTTTTTATTAAACTTCCATGTTACCCTCTTCGGGTCGTTCTGTAGGTCAGTGCAGACGCAGGGCAGAACTACAGACTCTCCTATGAACCCAGTCACCTTCTCTACCCCTGTCTTCTTCACCAGCTCACAGCCTGTAAACAGAACATTTACAGGTAATAATAGAAATACTGCAATTATTAATATTCCCTGTTTGTAAATCACAACATTTTCTGCTACAAACCAGAAGAGATTTTTAAATGATGTGACAATCAGCTGTTTAAATTCTCTACATGAATCCAATATCAGGACTCTGATACCCAACACTGAACTTATACTGGGTTCTTTATATTTAAATAACTGCTGAATCTACAATAATCTTTAATATTAGTTTGTACAGTTATTAATAATAATAATAATCCCATATAAGATACTTCACCTTTCATAAAAACAATATATTAGGTAATATAAAAAGTGTTTGTCATTCACATCATCATATAAATAAATATAAGACATTATTTAAGGAATATCTTCATAGGGCTACATGACATCTACATAAACCCTTCATAACAACTGACATGAAGCTAAATAAACATTTATAAAGACATGTACTTCCGAAAGTGTCAGCTGATGTACAGACTGTGTTTCTCAGTGTGAATGTTAAGTTATAACACCTCGTCTAGTGACAGATTTCTGTAGACATTAAAAGGTGTTATGACGTTTTCCAGGTCAACTTTCTTTAGATCATTATGTAAAGTGTGTTATGTAGATTTTCTCTGACTGTAAATTACAGTGAGTTTGGGGTTTAATGTTTTATGTCACATTAACATATAATTCTGATGTATCAGATATTTACATAAACTTTAACTTTTATAGATTTACATTCAAATTCACAAAACAATGTGACAGTGACATCGACTGAAGCCTTTATTAATGTTTATAAAGATGTTTATCTGTTATAATTAATCATAGATTAGACTGAGAAATCTGTCACATCCAATCTGATAGCAGTCCAGAGTTTCAGGTCAGTCTGATTTTTATAATCAGTATTTATTGTCATTTATAACTTGATATTAATGTGTCACAATATGACTCCTAAATTTAAATTCCCCTTTAGTTATGATAAATGGAGTAAATATTTTATTACATTTGTAACTATAATTCATTTGAAGGATCATCAAGTCTGCTTTCACAATAAATATCAACTTTTATTGTGTATTTAAATGTTTTACCTTTAACATAAAGCTTAAAGTCTCTGTGTTCCTGTAATCCTGTGCTGCACCTGTAGTCTCCCTGATCTTCTTCTCTCAGGTCAGATATGAGTAGTGACAGATTAGCAGGAGAAATGTTATTAAACAGCTGATATCTGCCACGGTAGTGTTCATCATTTAACACTTCAGTCAGAGGTCCTGTTCTGAAGGTCTCCCAGGTGAGTTTCTGAGGTTTGGAGTGCAGGTCAGAGCAGGAGCAGGGTAACAGCACTGAACCACCTTTGTGTTGTGTGACTGCTGTGTGACTTTTTTCACCAGAAAGAGCACAGCCTACAGAAACAAACACACAAAACATCACAATCTACTGAATACAATATGGAGTAAAATACTTTTAAAAAGACAACATACAAAAAAATGGAAGGAAAAAAGTAAAAGTTTCTGTACATTTAAATCTCAGATCTCGTTTGTCAGCATGACAGAACAACATGCCTTCTTGAGCATTAATCACAGCAGATAAAGAAGATTTTTTTTTGTATTCGCACCAACATTACTTTAAATCACATTTTATACATTAAACCCATCATGAATTTGAAACAAATTACTATCAAAATAAAATACATTAAATAATATATGGGTATCTATGGGTATCTTTTCCTTATACATTAGAAACATAAACATTACATGAAATTTTATTATAAGTCCCTTAAATAGCACGCACACACACACACACACACACACACACACACACACACACACACACACACACACACACACACAAAATATATCTAAGCCAGTCCACTAACTGTCATTTTGTTTGCTCAGTAAAATGTACCATTTTTGTTTTATTTAATTTACTTTCAAATGATAGTTTTTCCTTTTCAAAATAATAAAAAATATGTGCATACAGTATTAAAACATGCAAGAATCCAGTGGTAATAAACTGTATCTAAGGCATGACATATCTTAAGTGAAGATGATGGTCAGTGACTGAGAGGCAGCAGAAAGAGGTATGTAATTCACATCTATTTACAGCTAAGACCCGAATAAAGAAGTGATGCACAAGTTACAGGGCAATAACTTATATATCAGAGTGTATGTGAATTATGTAGGTGGTGCAGCTGTGGCTGCAGTGAAATGAGACTTGAATTGGGTTCAGTGGGGTAATGCTTTAGTAATGGCAGTCATTCTCGCTGCATGAGAAACCTATAAACCTCTATATTTCCTGCTCTGTTATATTTCATTTCAGAATAGTACTGATGCTTGCAATAGCTGTGGTGTCATAATGATGGTATTGAGAGGTGGATTGACTCAGGGAGGACACCACTAGATTCCTAGAAGCCCACTTTTAAAAGGTGCTGCTTTGGTTTTGAACTTGTACTAATTGGTTTTGAAAACAGTGTAAACGTGAAAAAAACAAGCTGGAGGTACACAAATTAAGTCAAAGATAATGAAATTGATACACAGCTCAGTCCGACTGCTGGTATGAGTTTAAAAATTGTGAACACAGTGTTGATAAATGCATCTTTATATCTGTAAAAAAAAAAGTATAAATAAGGTATGATAAAGGAAGTGAAGATGGTGGTCAGTGAAAGAGTGGCAGCAGAAAGAGGTGTGAAATTCATACGCATGAAATTCATAGAATCCTCCATATTCATTATCCCACCTCTCTTCATCTTTATAACACAAGGCATGATGAGTAGATTTACCGTGTGTATAAAGATTACTGTTGTCTTTAGACAATTTAAATAGAAGTGCACAGCTATTAATATTATAACACTGTAGTAAGTAAAGATGTTGTTAATAAAAACAGTGTTTGGGTGGTTGTTCAGGAACAGGGCTGAACTACGGCCTACTGTAAACCCAATCTGAACAGAAAGTACAACAACCAAACACAAAGCAGCTGAACTATAAACTGTATAATATTCTCTCTGCTTTCTGTAATAAAAAATAGAAAATATCTTCACTCACCTGCAGCCATTTGAAACACAACAGACAAAAGATACAAGCACTTCATCATTACTGATTCTCCTGCACACACACACACACACACACACACACACACACACACACACAACAGTTTCTCACAATTAAAAACACACATTCTGTCACACTGCCTGAGTGTCACATTTATATACTTGGGTTTTCAGGAAATTACAACACAAGATCATGTGACAGTCTTGGACAAAGAAATTGCCTTCTCTGAGAAGCACTAGAAGCTGGCTGTAAGCTTAAATCATTAAAATAATAATAATAATAATAATTGTTGGAGTATAATTGCAATTATAAGCATGATTTATTAGAGTATCAACCTCTTTTTATCTTTAATAAAAAAAGGTATTTATTGAACATTTATGACTAATTAGTGACACCTTGTGCCATAAAGCTGCTACTACAGCTGGTCTACATATAGTTGATACAGATCTAAAAGTGTGACAATATTATTTAAAAAAAATAATCCAGAAATAAAATCTGTTAAATAAAATACTACAATCTTTTACGTGATGTTTAAGTTTCATTACTTTCTCTACTAAAAAATCACTAAAGAAGCTGAATAACCATCAATGGAAAATACAGAGAACAAATGGGGACTTTTCAAGGAAACCACATAACCAATAACCAGTAACACCAATGCAATAGGTCTCATCAGAAACAGCAAGAAATCAGAGAGGAGGTGACAGACTGGTGCGGAGCCCCGATCCTTTCTCCTAGTTCAGAACCTCATTTGGTCCTTCAACACCAGCTCTATTTGTAAGAAAACCCAGCAGCCCTGCATTAACAGAAAAACTTTGTGATGGCTGAGATATGAGAGATTACTATTTATAGGAAAATAAACAGCAACAGGGTGGTATGATGCCAGTGTCTTTGAGTATATGGCAAAATGTTTTGTTTTCCTTACACCACTGCAATTTCTCACATCTTAATTGATCAGTTTAATGCTATATATAATGCTGGGGAACATCAATAACCAGTTAGTTATATATTTTGTTGGCTACCTTTGTTATACATCCACCAAGAAGCATCCTAGACTAGTTTTACTGAAAAAGCCACCTTGTAATTACACCATGTGACATTGTTAAGCTTGCTTGGTAGTTTTAGCCAGTGTTGAGGATGTTAAGATGATGATGGAAGTTATAACAGTAATCCGTCTTCTCCTTGTGCTCAAGTTACTCAAGGCTCCTCTTTACAAGCAAGATATCATACTGAAACTGGTCACTCAGAAAACTGCCTTTTTTCAGCTAAACACGTGGAAAAACTATTTCTGTGTGTGTTGCTCTTTGTGACTTTGTTGTATGGTCTTAGCATGCTCACACACACACACACACACACACACGGAGATAACACATGAATATACTGCAGTACTGTGGCCAGGGGCCGAATAGGAGAATGGCTACTTCCGCTCTCTCATAGCTTCTGTTAACTGATATTGTGCGATGCACAGTGTATATTATGCAATACTACACACTCAACATGCACATTGTCATACGTTCCTTAGAATACATTTTGTTATAGATGGTTCCATATTTTTTTTTATCAACAATGATCTCTTTTTTTAGAACTATTGTCTTCTCTAATAACATGCAGCAGTTTCCCATAAATGCAGATTTGCTCCATGTTCATTCAGTCATGCATCTTCATCCTGCTCAGGGTCACGGTGGGTCACGTGTGTGTAAAAAACCCATAAAATGTAAGAATTTTCAATAATAAGTTTATTCTGTGCCTTTAAAAAAAAATCTGGTCCACACATCCATTTAGAGCTCTCTTGTGGTAACTGTGTGCTTTCAAAAAAAGAAAATAAAAATACAAGCAACAATTATGAATATCTTTATAAAAGCTAAAGTAGAAATACATTAAGTCTTAACAAGATTTGATTTTACAATAGATCTTTTTATTTTACTCACAAATCACAAGCAAGAACTTCAGTATCAGTCTTTTTTTTTTTTTTTACACAAAACAGCATGCTGGCAACAGCCTTCTGGACTTTTATTTCTTACCCTGATATAATATTCAAAATGCAATTAAAATGATTATCAATCAACTATCAGGAACTATTTCTATGACATATAACAATTTGTCTATATTTACTGTGGATGAGGTTGTTATAATCCTGGAATATTCAGTTTTCTCTCCACAGATGAAATGAAAACGTGCTGCTTCGGCTGTGTTAATGTGCGTCAGTAGAGTAGCACGTGTAAGTGACAGTAGTAAATAAAGCATCTTCAGACATAATCTGAGAAAAGACAACACATGAAAAAGTATGATACAACAAACTCTCCACAACAATATTATGAATATTATGCATTAAAAACCTGGCTGTCTTATATTCACATGGCTGAGATGTCCACTACTGATCTGCTGTATTATGTTCATCGTACATATCCTTCTATAAATATCTGTTTATAGTAATAGCCATCTGTATATTATGATCATAGTTCATATATATTCATCTGTATATTATGTTCATAGTACATACACATCTGTAAATTACTGTTTATAGTCCTATAATACCATTTAATTTAATTGATGTAAATCATGTAAACACTGTATATCCTGTTATTGCACTCTGGTTAGACCCAAACTGCATTTAATTGCCTTGTACTTGTACTCGTACATGTATAATGGCAATAAAGTTGAATCGAATCTAAGCCTGATTTATCACTTTCTATTATTATTACCATTACTGTATATTTTAAAGTGTTCGAAATTACATGCAAATATATATTTTAATCTTTTTGGATTGAAATCATTATATCATCATCCTTTGGCAGAAAACCAAAAGTGCTGTTTTTGATCATTTTGAACAAAAGATAGTTAGCGTAGTTAGCATTATTCACACATAATGAACTCATGTTAAATATATGCATGTCCGATATCGGCGAAATCACATTGCTAGAATACATTGCTAGAATGGAGAAAACCATTCTCTATTTATCACAGTAGTGCAATATCATGTAGTGACAATAAAATCAATACTTTTTAAATGTAAAAATTGTTTACGTAGAACATGAAAAAGACTACTGTATGACTGATTTGAAAAGTTAAATAACCCACATAATAATTGAACAGAAATATGTTCGAGGTCAGGGCCATGCATGGATGTAAACTCACCTTATCCTCTGGCTTTCCCTTACATATGTCAGTAATGATGTTCTTGACACACCTTCCTCCTACATAAAAAAAAAAAAATCCTCAGAAATGAACCCTTTAGTGGTAAGAAGTGAGGTGAGTAGGCATGCTGTTCTATTTGGACTTAAAAGCAATGACTGTTTTAAGAAAGAAATAGTTTTTAAATATATATATATATATATATATATATATATATATATATATATATATATATATATATATATATATATATATATATATATATATATATATATATATATATATATATATATATATATTGGCTCACCAATGTAAAAACCTGACCTGATTAACCATTATCAAAGTTCTACAAGTCTTGGTTTAATTGATATATAAATCTGTGTGTGTGTGTGTGTGTGTGTGTGTGTGTGTGTGTGTGTGTGTGTGTGTGTGTGTGTGTGTGTGTGTGTGTGTGTGTGTGTGTGTTACCTTTGCATCGCCAACAAACAAATGCAACTACACTGGATATCAGCAGCAGTAAAACCATCAGAATGACAATAACTGTGTAAATGAACACCCAAAATATCAATAAATGTAAAAACACAGAAGTTTTTCTGTAATATTAAAATTAAAAGAAAATTGGCACCTGAAGAAAAGCTACTTTCAAAATTATGTGTAACTTGTTGGAATGTGGTTGAAAAGGTTTTGTAAGTATCTTGTGTTGCTGAGGATGATGGAGGTGGAGTGGTTGCTGTTTTACAATGAGGTTCTTCTGATATAAGTGTTGTGCCTGTTTTCCTTGGTTGTGTCGAGGTTTCTCTTCCTCCCACTAAAAGAAAAAAAAAATATGAAAGTGATTAAAACTAATGACTAAATATAAATAATTATTTGTTGTAACTGTTTTGGTAATATGACATTTTAATAATGTACCTTTAACAGATAGACTGAAAAGGATGCTATCAGCTTGTACAGAACATCGGTAGGTTCCCTGGTCCTCTTCAGTCAGGTCTGATATAAGTAGAGAGAGGTTTCCTGGAGGGTTTTTACTGACCAGTTTGACTCTGTTACTGTGATGTCCAGTCTGCTCAGGGTAAATTTTCTGAAAGGTTGAAGACTCCTTTTTTATAAAATGCCATGTTACCCTCTTCGGGTCGTCCTGTAGGTCAGTGCAGACGCAGGGCAGAACTACAGACTCTCCTGTGATCCCAGTCACCTCCTCTACCACTGTCTTCTTCACCAGCTCACAGCCTGTAAACAGAACATTTACAGCTAATACAGATTTTAAATCTTACAATCGTCTGCTGCAAACCTGAAGAGATTTTTAAACGATGTAACAACCAGCTGTTTTAATTCTCTATATGAATCCAATATCAGGACTCTGATACTCAACATTAAACCTATACTGGGTTATTAAACATTTTAATAACTGCAAAATCTTAAATAATCTCATCAAATGAGATTTAATTATTTTATTTCAGCTAATAACTCCATTAAATTTTATTTGTATAGCACTTTTAACAATGGGAATTGTCCCAAAGCAGCTTTAAAATAATGCTTTGACAATTGGAAATAATATTTCCTTTTAAGAAATTATTTTATAAAAATCTTCGTAGGTCTTTATGACATCTACATCTGATAGCAGTCCAACGTTTCAGGTCCGTCTGATTCCTATAATCAGTATTTATTGTCAATTAGAACGTGAATCTGATGTGTCACAATATGACTCCTAGATAAATTTCCCATTAATTATGGTAAATAGACACTGTGTTACATACTGCATGTATCTATAATTTATTTGAAAACTTATCAAGTCTGCTTTCACAATGAAAATGAACTTTTATTGTGCATTCAAATGTTTTACCTTTAACAAAAAGCCAAGTGTCTCTGTGTTCCTTCTCAGTGCTGCACCTGTAGTTTCCCTGATCTTCTTCTCTCAGGTCAGATATGAGTAGTGACAGATTAGCAGGAGAAATGTTATTAAACAGCTGATATCTGCCACGGTAGTGTTCATCATTTAACACTTTAATCAGACGTCCTGTTCTGTAGGTCTCCCAGGTGAATTTCTGAGGTTTGGAGTGCAGGTCAGAGCAGGAGCAGGGTAACAGCACTGAACTACCTTTTTCCCCTGCAGTACTATCATCACCAGAGAGAACACAACCTAGACAAAAAAAAAAGTGAGGCTCCATGCAGCTCAATACAGCAATCAACCTCACATCCATAATCTACAAACCCAATTCCAAAAAAAATTTGCTGCATCATGAAATGTAAAATATGACAAAAAAAATCCCCAAGAATATTGAGTAACTCGATCTTTTGAATATTGAGTATCAGACAGGAATGAAGGTCCCCTGGTGGTCTAGTAGTTAGTATGCGGCGCTCTCACCGCTGCGGCCTGGGTTCGATCCCCGGTCAGGGATCCAACCCCAGCCACTCTTAGTGCCGGTCCCAAGCCCGGATAAATGGGGAGGGTTGCGTTAGGAAGGGCATCCAGCGTAAAAACATGTGCCAAATAAAACATGCGGATGATCGGCTGTGGCGACCCCTAATGGGAGAAGCCGAAAGAAAGTAGTAGACAGGAATGAGAAAATCCAATACTCCAGCAAAATGGTCTCCTCAATTCTTAGACATAAAAGTGTGTATAAAAAATACTGCTGTCTTTGGACAATTTAACTAGAAGTGCACAGCTAATAATATTAGCTGACCTAAGAACTGTATAATATTCTATCTAATTTCTAATAGAAAATAACTTTACTCACCTGCAGCCATTTGAAACACAACAGCTAAAAGATACAAGCACTTCATCATTATTGATTCTTCTGCGCACACACACACACCAGTCTTTCACAATGAAACACATACTGTCACACTGCCTGAGTGTCGCTCTTTTATATACTTTGCTTTCAGGAAACCTCAACCACCATTGTGTTACTTCTAACATAGATCATGTGACAATCTTAGACAATAGAAATTTGCCATGTCTGAGGTAAAAAAACGCTTAGAGAATTAATTATAAAAGTATAATTGCAATTAATGACATGTTATTAAAGTTTAGATTGACTTAATTTAGTTTAAATTAAAATATTTATGTGATTCATTATTTTGTTGGTTATACAGTTACGGCATCATCTTGTGTCATAAATCTGATACTACATCTGGTCTACAGATAATTGCTTATTAGATTTAAATCGACATCCAGATTTCTTTAGATGGTTACAGGACAGTAAAATCATTTCCTTTCACATATCCCAGTTTGGCAGGAATTTGTGGTGGAGCTGCACAGCTGCAATGTGTCAATGTCAATTGTGAAATATCCTCTACACATAACATTCAGCTGAATTAAATAAAACAACTTCTAAGTAATATTAAGGTTTTATTTCCCCTAATTACAATAACAAATAACCGAAAACGAACACAAATCAGGGGAACCTATAAAGGTGTGTACAGAAAATCAGTGGAACAACTAAGGAAGAAATTTATGAAATGAGTGATGCCCTCTGTTGGTCAGACATTTGTTTTTCCCATGATATTTTTGAAGTGATCTTTTCAGTACAATTATTTCCCTTTGCAAAAAAATGAGTAAAAATTATTAATTACTTAGCAAGGGTAATTATGATTTTAACAAAATATTAAATTATTTGAGTTGTGAGTGAGGAAATTAAGAAGGTTATTTGTATATAATATACAGAATCATTATGTAGATACTTTTAAAAACAGTCATGTAGCTATAAAATTTGTACCAGGTGTAATTTCAAGGTATATGATATTTCTGTCACTTGGCTACTAAATACACCCACCAAGGCGCAAGGAGCTATTTAGGATATGTCCATCCTCCTCAAACAAGTGGCACAAGATTATTTCAAATACTGACATACTGTTGATCACGTGACTGTTGAATTGTCTCAGTATGTACTTGCACAAGAAGGTGGTGAGTGATTATTAACACTCCTAGAAACATGACTGTGGCAAAGGCAGTATGGGGACTGATGGAAGAATAGCTTCCTCTTTCTCACAGTATCAGTTCAACCCACACTGTGGTATGCCGACTCAGCAAATACTCTGTCATATGCCTTATGTTTTATTATTACTATTTTTTTTTTTTTACAATAAATGAGCTTGCTTTTACAAAATATTTTCTCAGCTAAACTTATATTGATTTAAATTTCTCTAAAATACTTCATAAGCACCTCATAATCAATTCATTGTACCAGTCCACAAGCAAAGTCTGTCTCTCAGAGAGACAGAGAGACTGTCTCTCCCTCTCAGTCTCTCCCTCTCAGTCTCTCCCTCTCAGTCTCTCCCTCTCAGTCTCTCCCTCTCTCCCTCTCTCCAGGAACACCTTACGTGTTCACACAATGACTGAAAAAACACTAATATCTGGTATATTATTACAAGATGAATCACTAAATTTATTTATTTTACATCAAATAATGGGAAGGGTTGCGTTAGGAAGGGCATCCAGCGTAAAACATGTGCCAAATCAAATATGCGGATCACAAATGAGAATTTCATACCGGATCGGTTGAGGCCCGGGTTAACAACGACCGCCACAGGTATCGTTAGCTGACAGGGTACCGGTGGAAATTGGGCTACTGTTGGCCGAAGGAGGAGAAGGAGAGGAGGAAGACGTCTACAGAGACGGCAGGAAAAGGAGCAGTGTAGGAGAGTAGAGGTTCGGGTTGGTACTTTAAATGTTGGTACTATGACTGGTAAAGGTAGAGAGGTAGCTGATATGAGGGAGAGGAGAAAGGTAGATATGCTGTGTGTTCAGGAGACCAAGTGGAAAGGGAGCAGGAACATTGGAGGTGGGTTTAAACTGTTTTATCATGGTGTGGATGAGAAGAGAAATGGTGTAGGGGTGATTCTGAAGGAAGAGTACAGTAAGAGTGTAGTGGAGGGGAAGAGAGTTTCTGATAGGGTGATTGTGAAGGTGGAAGTTGAAGGGATGATGATAAATGTCATCAGTGCCTATGCTCCACAAGTTGGCTGTGAGATGGAGGAGAAGGAAAGATTCTGGAGTGAATTAGATGAAGTGGTAGATGGTGTATCTAGGAAAGAACGATTGGTGATTGGGGCAGACTTTAATGGGCATGTAGGTGAAGGGAAGAGAGGTGATGAGGAGGTGATGGGTAGGTATGGTTTTAAGGAGAGGAATGTGGAAGGGCAGATGGTGGTAGATTTTGCTAAAAGGATGGAAATGGCAGTGGTGAACACGTATTTTCAGAAGAAGGAGGATCATAGGGTGATGTATAAGAGTGGAGGAAGGTGCACACAGGTGGATTATGTTCTGTGTAGGAGATGCAACCTGAAGGAGATTGGAGACTGTAAGGTGTTGGCGGGGGACAGTGTAGTTAGACAGCATCGGATGGTGGTCTGTAGGATGGTTTTGGAGGCGAAGAAGAAGAGGAGGAAAGTAAGGATTGAAAGAAGAATAAGATGGTGGAAACTGAAGGAGGAAGAGTGTAGTGTGAAGTTCAGGGAAGAGGTCAGAGAGGGGCTTGGTGGTGGTGAAGAGGTGCCGGATGATTGGGCAACTACTGCAGGAGTGATGAGGGAGGCAGCTAGAAAAGTACTTGGTGTGACATCTGGAAATAGAAAGCAAGACAAGGAGACATGGTGGTGGAATGAGGAAGTGCAGGAGAGCATTAGGGAAAAGAGGTTGGCAAAACAGAAGTGGGATCGACAGAGTGATGAGTAAAGTAGGCAGGAGTACAAGGAGATGCGGCAGCAGGTAAAAAGGAATGTGGCGAAAGCCAAGGAAAAGGCATATGAGAAGCTGTATAAGAGGTTGGACACTAAGGAAGGAGAAAAGGATTTATACCGTTTGGCCAGGCAGAGGAACCGAGCTGGGAAGGATGTACTGCAAGTTAGAGCAATAAAGGATGAAGAGGGAAATGTGTTGACTAGTGAGGAGAGTGTGTTGAGAAGATGGAGGGAGTATTTTGAGCAGCTGATGGATGAGAAAAATCAGAGAGAGAGAAGGTTGGAGGATGTGGAGTTGGTGAAGCAATATATAGATAGGATTAGTAAGGAGGAAGTGAGAGCAGCGATTAAGAGGATGAAGAATGGAAAGTCGGTTGGACCAGATGACATACCGGTAGAAGCATGGAGATGTTTAGGAGAGATGGCAGTGTAGTTTTTAACCAGATTGTTTAACAGGATTCTGGAAGGGGAGAGGATGCCTGAGGAATGGAGAAGGAGTGTGCTGGTACCAATCTTTAAGCATAAGGGAGATGTGCAGACCTGCAGTAACTACAGGGGAATTAAGTTGATCAGTCACACCATGAAGTTATGGGAAAGAGTAGTGGAAGCCAGGCTGAGAGAAGAGGTGACCATCTGTGAGCAACAGTATGGTTTCATGCCGAGGAAGAGCACCACAGATGCCTTATTTGCTTTGAGGATGTTGATGGAGTAGTATAGAGAAGGACAGAAGGAATTGCATTGTGTATTTGTGGATTTAGAGAAAGCGTATGACAGGGTGCCGAGAGAGGAGTTGTGGTATTGTATGAGGAAGTCAGGTGTGTCAGAGAAGTATGTGAGGGTGGTGCAGGACATGTATGAGGACAGTGTGACGGCAGTGAAGTGTGCAGTAGGTACGACAGACTGGTTCAGGATGAAGGATGGACTGCATCAAGGATCGGCCCTGAGCCCTTTCCTGTTTGCAGTGGTGATGGACAGATTGACGGACGAGGTCAGACAGGAGTCTCCCTGGACTATGATGTTTGCAGATGATATTGTGATTTGTGGTGAGAGTAGAGAACAGGTTGAGAAGAGCCTGGAGAGGTGGAGATATGCGCTGGAGAGAAGGGGAATGAAAGTCAGTAAGAGTAAGACAGAGTACATGTGTGTGAATGAGAGGGAGGGCAGTGGAGTGATGCGGTTGCAGGGAGAAGAGGTGGAGAAGGTGGAGGAAAGTAATGGAGAGTGTGTTAGAGAAGTAAAGAAAAGAGTGCAGGCAGGGTGGAGTGGGTGGAGAAGAGTAACAAGAGTGATTTGTGATAGTAGGGTATCTGCAAGAATGAAAGGGAAAGTTTATAGGACTGTGGTGAGACCTGAGATGTTGTATAGATTAGAGACAGTGGCATTGAGTAAAAGACAGGATGTGGAGCTGGAATTAGCAGAGCTGAAAATATTAAGGTTTTCGTTGGGAGTGACGAGGATGGACAAGATTGGAAATGAGTTTATTAGAGGGACAGCACATGTAGGATGTTTTGGTGACAAGGTGAGGGAGGCGAGATTGAGATGGTTTGGACATGTGCAGAGAAGGGACATGAATTATATTGGTAGAAAAATGCTGAAGATGGAGCCACCAGGTAGGAGGTAAAGAGGAAGGTCAAGGAGGAGGTTCATGGATGTGGTGAGGGAAGACATGCAGGTGGTTGGTGTGAAAGAGGCAGATGTAGAGGACCGGGTGGTATGGAGACGGATGATCTGCTGTGGCGACCCCTAATGGGAGCAGCCGAAAGAAGAAGAAGAAGATAAAGCTAAGATAATTCAAATAATTCCAATGTGAGAAAAATATTCACGACACATATTGTACAGACACATACATAAACCAAGCGTAACATTATGACATTATAACATTATGAGCAGTGAAGTAAAAAACACTGATTACTGTATCTCTTCATCATGGCACCTGTTAGTGGGTGGAATATATTAGGCAGCAAGGGACTGCAGTAAAAGGGGGACCAACACAATATTATTAGGCAGGTGGTCATAATGTACTGTATGTATGTAAAATATCGATCAAACAAACTAAAAAACAGCTGCAAAATGTTTAACATCAACATTTATAGTTGATGGATTTTCCAGATTCTCTTATCCAGAGTTTGATACAAAAGTGCTGTGAAGTCTCTCAAAAACACTGAAAGTCACAAACAAGAACATACATAACAGTCTTCTTACACAAAACACCACAATGCTTCTGGATCTTTTATTTTACCCTGATATTAGATTGTTACAAAATATAAAATGGGACATTTACAAGATTATTCTGTACATCAGCAAATTTCAGTAACACAGTGATCCAGAAACTCTCTCTTAAACCCAATCAGATCACATCAATGCATGTGTGTAAATGTAATTTTCAACAGCAATATAAAAATAACTAAAAGGCCAATATAGTAAATCCTGTGCTTCGTCATGGTGTGTATTGCTTCAGCATTATTCTAAATTATATATATGAGAATCAGTGGTGGGCCGTCAGGGCCAGCAAGACCTAAACTGGCCCAAACACTATCAAAAGCACTGACCTACATTTACATCCTACATTCTAATGTTTGTTCCATGAAATTGTAATCCCAACAGTTTATTCGCTTCACTTGGTAGCGTTTCTCTCGGCTGCATTGCTTCCAGTACGTGTATGTGGACATTAGAATTTTTGTCCAATCAGATTTCAGCCTCTATGTGCTGCCATGTCAATCTAATCTTCACAGGGCCTTCAGAATCAGTACTGCTGGCCTTTTTACCTTAGACCATATTAGCAATGGGTCCGTTTCTTTAACCAATCAGATTTAAAATTCGCCTCAGCTAGCTGGCCCAGAATAGCGTCAGCATTTTTCCGCCCTCTGATTGGTTGGTCAGAGGGAAACTGTTAAAGCCAAGCCAAGTACGACTGGCAAAAAAGGTCTGTAGCTCTGCACGCATTAATACATCTGAGAGACTTTTTTATGCCCACAATGGCTGACAGAGGAAGAGAAACTGATTTGGTATCAGAAACAATAAAAAACTAATCTCATGTTTAAAGTAATTTTTTTGCAGTACTGGTTATAAGTGAAAGGGATTCTTGTGAAAAAACAGAGAGAAAGACAGACTTAAAGACTGACTGCCTTTCATTGATCTGAACCCAAAGAGAAAATCTCAACAAAATGAATATTTAGTTTTCTTTTAGCATGAATTGACAGATGTGGTGAAGTTCATGTAAACTCATGTACATGTAAATTCATCAGTTCATCTCCAAATCTGCTTTCATTCTGAATTGTGGCACCAACGTTTTTAGTTAAATTATTTTTAAAAAGGGGTTTTATTTGTGTCCTTAACTAATAAATAAATTCTACACTGAGTGTCAGCAACAGTAAAACCACAGGAATAAAGAAAACTGTGTAATTAAACACATTCAAAATGTGAGAAAATAATAAAATAATCTGTATAATATTGTGTTTTTTACTTAAAATTTAAATGGACAGTTACAGCGGGAAAAATAAGTATTTGACACATCAGCATTTTTATCAGTAACGGGATTTCTAAGTGGGCTATTGACACAAAACTTCCACCAGATGTAGCCATCAAGCCAAATATTGAATTCATACAAAGAAATCAGAACATTTAAGTATAAAAGTTGTCATAATAAATAAAGTGAAATGACACAGGGAATAAGTATTGAACACACTTTATTTAATACTTTGTAGGAAAGCCTTTGTTGGTGATTACAGCTTCTAGACGCCTCTTGTATGGCGAGACCAGTCGTCTGCATTGCTCAGGAGTGATTCTGGCCCATTCATCCACACAAATGGTCTTTAAATCTTGAAGGTTCCGTGGGCCTCTTTTATGAACTTTGATCTTCAGTTCTCTCCATGGATTTTCTATGGGATTTAGGTCAGGTGATTGACTGGGCCATTCAAGCAACTTGATTTTCTTTCTTTGAAACCACTTCATTGTTTCCTTGGCCTTGTGTTTGGGATCATTGTCTTACTGAAATGTCCACCCTCTTCATTTTCATTCATCATATAAGGTCTGCCAGTACCCCTTGCTGAAAAGCCCCCAAACCATGATGCTTCCACCCCCAAACTTAACTGTTGGTATGGTGTTCTTGGGGTGGTGGGCAGTGCCATTTCTTCTCTAAACATCGTGTGTAGAATGACTGCCAAAAAGTTCAATTTTGCTTTCATCTGACCATACCCAATATCGTCTCCCAATAATCCACAGGTTCCTCCAAATGCTCTTTCGCAAACTTTAACAGAGCCTCAACATGCTTTTTGTTCAGCAATGGAGTCTTGCGTGGTGAGCATGCATGGATGCCATGGCGGTTCAGTGCATTGCTTATAGTTTTCTTTGAAACAGTACCTGCTGATGCAAGGTCTTCCTGAAGTTCTGCCTGAGTGGTTCTTGGCTCTTGGCGAACTCTCCTGATTATTCTTTGGACTCCTCGGACAGGGATCTTACGTGGACACCTGATCGTGGCCGGTTTATGGTGAACTGATGCTCTTTCCATTTTCGGATAATGGCCCACACAGTGCTCACAGGAACATTCAGCATTCTGGAAATGTGCCTATAACCATTCTCATCAAAATGCTTTTCAACGATAAGATTACAAAGATCCTGAGAGAGTTCTTTGCTTTTACCCATCATGAAGTCTTTCCTTTGTGCCTCCTGGGTAATGAGAAGCCTTTATAGGCCATCAATTGGGACTAAAGCAGCTGATATCAATTAGTACTGATAGGGGGCAGGGTTTCTCTCTCAATACTGACAGATTTCAGGTGATCTCCTGGCTTTCTATGCCTTTTTGCACCTTGTTATCTTCATGTGTTCAATACTTATTCCCTGTGTCATTTCACTTTATTCATTATGACTCAACTTGTATACTTAAATGTTCTGATTTCTTTGTATGAATTCAATATTTGGCTTGATGGCTACATCTGGTGGAAATTTTGTGTCGATAGCCTACTTAGAAATCATCTTACTGATAAAAATGCTGATGTGTCAAATACTTATTTTCCCTGCTGTATATCAGATAGTAGGAGTCTGAGTGTTTGCTTTATGTTTTACCTTGTGTTGTTGAGGATGATGCAGGTGGTGAGGTTGTTGTTTTACTCTGAGGCTGTTCTGATGGAGGTGTTGTGTCTGTTTTCCTTGATTGTATTGACATTTCTCTTCTTCCTAATAAAAAGAATGATACAACTTACTAATGATTGTTTCTATCACTGTTAGTAATATGACACATGACACTAAAGTAAAACACAGTCCTTAATGACGAAAATGTACCTTTAACAGACAGTCTCAGATCTCTGTGATCAGCCTGTGAAGAACATCTGTAGAGTCCCTGGTCCTCTTCAGTCAGGTCTGATATGAGTAGAGAGAGGTTTCCTGGAGGGTTTTTACTGACCAGTTTTACTCTGTTACTCTGATGTCCAGTCTGTTTAGAGTAAATTTCCTGAAAGGAATTGTTTTTATAAAACTTCCATGTTACCCTCTTCGGGTCGTCCTGTAGGTCAGTGCAGACGCAGGGCAGAACTACAGACTCTCCTGTGAACCCAGTCACCTTCTCCACCACTTTCTTCTTCACCAGCTCACAGCCTGTAAACAGAACATGTACAGGTAATGATAGAAATACTGCAATTATTAATATTCCTTGTTTGTAAATCACAACATTTTCTGCTACAAACCAGAAGAGATTTTTAAATGATGTAACAATCAGCTGTTTAAATTCTCTACATGAATCCAATATCAGGACTCTGATACCTGACATTGAACTTATACTACTACTTTTCTTTCAGCTTCTCCCGATAGGGGTCGCCACAGCAGATCCTCCGCATGTTTGATTTGGCACATGTTTTACGCTGGATGCCCTTCTTAACGCAACCCTCCCCAATTTATCCAGGCTTGGGACCAGCACTGAAAGTGGCTGGGGTTGGTTCCCTGACCGGGGATCGAACCTGGGCCGCAGCGCTGAGAGCGCCGCATCCTAACCACTAGACCACCAGGGAACCTCAACACTGAACTTATACTGGGATCTTTATATTTAAATAACTGCTAAATCTACAATAATCTTTAACATCAGTTTGTACAGTTATTAATAATAATATAATTCCATATATAATACAAAGATAATCATAATAGTTATCATGATAAGTGTTTTTGGCATTAACTTTATCATATAAATAAAAGTAAGACATTATTTAAGGAATATCTTCATAGGGCTCCATGACAACCCTTCATAACAACTGACATGAATCTAAATAAACATTTATAAAGACATGTACTTCCAAAAGTGTCAGCTGATGTACAGACTGTGTTTCTCAGTGTGAATGTTAAGTTATAACACTTCGTCTAGTGACAGATTTCTGTAGACATTAAATGGTGTTATGACGTTTTCCAGGTCGACTTTCTTTAGATCATTATGTAAAGTGTGTTATGTAGATTTTCTCAGACTGTAAACTACAGTGAGTTTAATTTGGGGTTTAATGTTTTATGTCTCATTAACATATGATTCTGATGTATCAATTATTTACATAAACTGCAACTTTTATAGATTTACATTTAAATTCACAAAACAATGTAACAGTGACATCGACTAGATTTAATTCCCCTTTAGTTATGGTAAATGGAGTAAATATTTTCTCACAATTGTAACTATAATTCATCTGGAGACTCATCAACCCTGCTTATACAATGAATAACAACTTTTATTGTGTATTTAAATGCTTTACCTTTAACATAAAGATTGATGTCTCTGTGTTCCTTCTCAGTGCTGCACCTGTAGTCTCCCTGATCTTCTACCCTCAGGTCAGATATGAGTAGTGACAGATTAGCAGGAGAAATGTTATTAAACAGCTGATATCTGCCACGGTAGTGTTCATCATTTAACACTTCAGTCAGAGGTCCTGTTCTGAAGGTCTCCCAGGTGAAAGTCTGAGGATTGGAGTGCAGGTCAGAGCAGGAGCAGGGTAACAGTACTGTACCACCTTCGTGTTGTGTGATTGCTGTGTGATTTTTTTCACCAGAAAGAGCACAGCCTACAAAAACAAACACACAAAACATCACAATCTACATAATACAATATGCAGTATAATATTCTTAAAAAAAATTTTGAAAGACAAGATAAAAAAAAATGGAAGAAAACAATTAACATTTCTGTACATATAAATCTCAGATCTCGTTTCTCAGCCCAGTTCCTACAGTAACTACTGTGTGTGTTACACTTTCCTGTGCTCATGTGTGTATTTTTTCTTTTAAATCCCAGAGTGAAATGTACACATAGGCAGCTCTGGTTAGACACCATGTTACAAGTCCATGTGAAAATAAAGAGCACTTGGAGACAGTGCCTCCTACTGTTAGATCGCTAGAACAACATGCTTTCTTGAGCATTAATCACAGCAGATAAAGCAGATTTTTAGTTTTTATGGATTCCCACCAACATTGCTTTAAATTTGATTTTTATATAGTAAACCCGTCATGAATTTAGAACAAATTACTATCAAAATAAACTAAAAAAAAAAAAAAAAAAAAAAAAAAAAAACATAGGATGGAGGGGTATTCTTTTCCCTATATATTAGAAATATTCATGTTACATAGACTGTTATTATAAGCACCACAAATAGCACACACACACACACACGCAATTTAGCTAAGCTTACTTAATGGTGTCAGGCTGCAGACGTCGGAAGCCGATATAGTCCGATCATTGTCCTTTTATTTCAACAACCGTACAACACAAAAACACTCATAAGCCGTTGAAAACAACAAACAAAGACATCCGCTCGATACGCGTTGTCCGCTATGAGTTCGAATGTCCCAAGCATAATCCATAAAGCCTTCGGCAATGAGTAATCCGAGCCGTCGCCTTCTGCGGGCGCTGGAGACGAGCCGTCGCCTTCTGCGGGCGCTGGAGACGAGCCGTCGCCTTCTGCGGGCGCTGGAGACGAGCCGTCGCCTTCTGCGGGACTGTGGGGTGAGCCGTCGCCGTCGGTGGAACCCGGGGGCAGCGGTTTAACCTCCCTTTCGCAGTCCTGGAGCCGGGGTGAGTGCACAGGGAAGCCCCTGGGCGTAGGGGCGCTCCTTGGGACCCTTAGGAGCAGATCGGAGCCTACTGAGCAGCCTGGAAATGAGGTGATGCCTGCCTGGAGATCCACGAGCGGAGAAGGGCTCGCCTGGAGGTCCACGACATCAGTGGAGCTCTCTTTGGGACACTGAAGCGGAGACGAGCTCGTGGGGTCGCTCGGAGGCGGAGACGAGCTCTCGGGAGGAGCCAGGAGCGGAGACGAGCTCTCGGGAGGAGCCAGGAGCGGAGACGAGCTCTCGGGAGGAGCCAGGAGCGGAGACGAGCTCTCGGGAGGAGCCAGGAGCTGGGCGGAGCTCTCTGGAGGGACCTGGAGCTGGGCGGAGCTCTCTGGAGGGACCTGGAGCTGGGCGGAGCTCTCTGGAGGGACCTGGAGCTGGGCGGAGCTCTCTGGAGGGACCTGGAGCTGGGCGGAGCTCTCTGGAGGGACCTGGAGCTGGGCGGAGCTCTCTGGAGGGACCTGGAGCTGGGCGGAGCTCTCTGGAGGGACCTGGAGCTGGGCGGAGCTCTCTGGAGGGACCTGGAGCTGGGCGGAGCTCTCTGGAGGGACCTGGAGCTGGGCGGAGCTCTCTGGAGGGACCTGGAGCTGGGCGGAGCTCTCTTGTAGGTCCTGGGGCGGAGCTCTCTTGTAGGTCCTGGGGCGGAGCCGAGCTTTCCGTGGGCGAGATGTCGCCTTGGAAGGGGCTCTGGGATGGGGCGTCGTCTGGAGAGGGACTCGGAGGAGTCACTTCGCCTTCTGTGACCGGAGGTGTCGGCGCGGCGCTCTCGTGACGACTCTGTGGCGGGAAAGCATGCTCCTGCAGACTCTGTGGCGGCACGGCGCTCTCGTGACGACTCTGTGGCGGGAAAGCATGCTCCTGGAACGCCCACGGGAACCTCGGAACAGAGCGGCACGCCTGTAGAAGCTCTGTGACGGCATGGTGTGCTCGCCGACGCTCGGAGATGGTGTGGTGCGTCCACGAGAACCCCGGAACACAGCAGCACGCTGGTAGAGACCCTGAGATGAAGCAGCCCTCTCATCAAAACATTGGGGCTGAGCTGCAGGCTCATGGGAGATCCGGCACAGAGCCGCGTGCTCTTGAGAACCTTGGAATGGAGCACCTTCCTCCTCAAGGGGACTGTAGTGGAGATCCACCACCTCTATCCCCAACTTCCCCTGGAGCAGCCCGCTGAATTCGGCGAGTGAGCCGAATTTGCCCCCTTTGGCGCTCCATAGTGAGCTGGCTTTGGCAAGAACTTCTCCAGACAGGAGGGAAATACAGAGGGCAATCTTGGCTCGTTCGGAAGGAAACCGGGAAATGTTAACAGCCACATACTCGCCGATGCCTTGCAGAAATCCAATTCGTCTTTTTTCCCCGAGTAACGAGCCGGTAATCCCCTCGCGCTCTCTGAGGGGCGTGGCGCAGCCGCGCTCTCATGATCCGGCTTCTGTGGATCTGAACCGCGAGAAGCGGCACTGAGCTTCCGGAGGAAATCCGAAGCCGGGTTCAGCTGCCGATCCGTTGCGGTCGGAATCGCGGAATGGCGAATCCGCGTTCGGTATTGGTCGGTCGTTCTGTCAGGCTGCAGACGCGGAAGCCGATATAGTCCGATCATTGTCCTTTTATTTCAACAACCGTACAACACAAAAACACTCATAAGCCGTTGAAAACAACAAACAAAGACATCCGCTCGATACGCGGTGTCCGCTATGAGTTCGAATGTCCCAAGCATAATCCATAAAGCCTTCGGCAATGAGTAATCCAGGTCGGAAGTGGCATTCGCATATACAGCCGGCGGTCGAGCAGCCACGCGATTGTCCAGCTTGACAATATAACGACCGACAGCCTGTGACTCAAGAACGTGAGTTTATGTAGTCTGATCTTTCATGAGCCACAGCTGTCGGTAATCTTGGGAAGCAGCGTGACTGCTATCGAGGGGGGCGTGGCAGGGTGAATCTCTGACAGCTACAGACGGGGGCGTGGCAGGGTAAATCCCTGACAGCTACAGAGGGGGGCGTGGCAGGGTGAATCCCTGACAGCTACAGAGGGGGGCGTGGCAGGGTGAATCCCTGACAACTGGCATGTTGTTTGCTCAATTAAATGTACCATTTCAATTTTAATTAATTTACTTTGAAATTAGATTTTCTCAAAAAAATAAATAAATAAATAAATACAGCATTAAAACATGCAAAAATCCAGTCGTAATAAACCGTATCTAATGCATGACATAGGAAGTGAAGATGTTTATCAGTTACAGAGAGGCACCAGAAAGAGATGTGAAATTCACGCTCATCTATTTATAGCTAAGAACAGAACAAAGAAGTGATGCTACAGGAAAATAACTTTTCTATTAGATTTTTAAAGATACATTCAATAAGACAGAGATTTTGAAGAATATAATTCAGTATATGTGTAAAAACATACACTATATTTATTATAGGGATGTAAAATAATCTCACTGTAGAATCATCTTTATTCACTGATCTACCACCTCCCTGGAGATGATGTATGTGGCAGATGCAGCTGTGGCTGCAGTTACATGAAACTTGTTAAATTGTGTTCAATGGGGTGATGCTTTAGTAATGGCATTTATCCTTACTGCATGAGAAACCTGTCCGCTCCGTTATATTTCATTTCAGAATGATATTAAAGGTTTGCAATAGCTGTGATGTTATAATGATTGTATTAAGAGGTGGATTGACTCAGGCAGGACACCACTGTAAGGCCTAGGTGATAAAGGTACTATTTTGGTTTTGAACTTGTACTAATTGGATTTGAAAACAGTGTAAACATGAATAACAAGCTGTAGATACACAAAGTGAGTCAAAGATATTTAAAGTGATACTGTCAGGGGGCGAGTGAAACGGAGGCGGAAGCCGGAGTACAGCTCAGTCGGGTTTAATACAGAGTGAGGGAGAGATACACACAAACACACACACACTGCAGTCCTTTGATTGAGAGAGTCCTGGGGCTGTCAGAGAGACCTTGGGCTGCATTGGGGCTCCCCAACAGGATTTCACACATTGCTTTACCCTCGGAGAGACCTAGCAGAGCGAAGGTACTTTAACTACAGCCTGGGATGGCGTCCTCATCCTCAGAGAACGTTGGGAACCTTCCTGTTCCAGGACCAGAGCCATCTTCATAGGCATTCGGAGGCACAACGCCACCTCCAGCGTGATTTGCGATGATGTAACGGCACCCTCGGCGGGACACTGGAGCCGGGTGGAGCGCTCTGAGGAGCCCCGGAACGGAGCTCTTGGGGAAACTCTGAAGCGGAGCGGAGCTCTTCTGGAAACTTCGGGGCAGTATGGCACGTCCACGGGAACCCCAGAACAGGACAATGCGCTTGTGGAACCTCTGGGGCGGAGCGGCATGCCCGCAGATGCTCTGAGACGGAGCGGTGCACTCGTAGACGCTCTGAGATGGAGCGGCGTGCCCACGGGAACCCCAGAACAGGGTGGCTCGCTCGTGGAGACTCTGGGGCAGAGCGGCAGAGGCAGGTGGAATCCTGATAGATACACAGTTCAGTCTACACAGACTGCTGGTATGAGTTTTGAAAATGTGATCACAGTGCTGCTAAATGCATCTTCCTGTAAAAAACTATAAATACGGTATATAAAGGAAGTGAAGATGGTGATCAGTGACAGGGAGGCAGCAAGAAGAGGTGTGAAATTCATACACATCTATATACAGCTATAACCAGAAAAAAAAGGTGACACTAGTTACAGGAAAATAACTTTTTTATTAGACTTTACATTAGTTACTACGGATAATAATAATAATTCAATTCAATAAGACAGAGATTGTAAAAGATATAATTCAGTAAATGTGTAAAAACATACACTGTAAGTATTATGTAATAATGTAAAATGTAAAATAATCTCACTGTAGAATCCTCCTTATTCATTTTCCCACCTCTCTTCATCAGTAAATTTTACATAGAAGTTTATCAGGAAGAAAAAATCCACATGATCAAAGCTGAACAGGTCTCAAAAAGGACTTTATAACACAAGGCATGATGTGTAGATTTACCTTGTGTATAAAGATTACTGCTGTTCTTTGGCCAATTTACCTAGCAGTTCACAGCTATTAATATTATAACACTGCATTCATTAAAGTTGTTGTTAATAAAAATTTGAAATAAGAAACATTTGACAGTGTTTGGTTTGGGTGTTTAAGAACAGAGCTGAACTATGGCCTACTGTAAACACAATCTGGGCAAACTGTATAATTTTCTCTCTCTTTTCTCTAATAGAAAATAGAAAATATCTTCACTCACCTGCAGCTACATGAAACACAACAGACAAAAGATACAAGCACTTCATCATTACTGATTCTTCTGCAAACACACACGCCAGTCCCCAACTGTGAAACTGTCACACTGAGTTTCTCTCTCTTTTATTGTTTGGGTTTCAGGAAACCTAAACAAACACTACATCATTTCTCACTTCTGAAAATCTCTTGCATCACTCATTCTATGACTCAGTTTACATTTTATATAGAGCAGAAATTTATTCATGTGTGTTTTATTATTTGTGTCTTGTTAAATGTTTTCAATGTAATAATTGATCATAGATCAGGTGACAAACTTAAGATAAACTTAAAAAGTAACATTGAAAAACAATAAACAAACAAAAAAGTACTTGTTCAGACTTATTTTATATTGAGTGACTAAATGGCGACATCCGGTTTAACAAAGCTGCTACTACATCTTGTCTATAGATGCTCATACGTATGTGAGAGATTCTTTTATGGCTTTTGGCAGACACCCTTTTTCCAAGTACCCTAAAGTTATCTTATTTGTAACATTTGAGCAGTTGATGGTTGCGCAAGAGAATTAGTGACTTGGTAGTGTTGGGATATTAAATGGTTGTATTTTTTTTTTTTATGTGTTGGAATGTTCCCAGTTGACCAGTAGGCGAAAAAAAAAACTCCAGAGAGCTAAATGTAAGGCTGAACAACCTAGAATGGCTCTTCGAGGAGGGTGATCACTCTCACAGCTCAGGTCCGCTCTCACAAAGGCGAAGCGGTGGGGAAGGCTCTCGCTGCGGCGGGTATTTCTTCTGATGCGTGTGATACGGTGCTCCGGATCTCTTCCTTTAGAGGAGAAGGAGTTTTTAGATGCTAGTGGGCCCACGGACTACTCACAGCCTGTGCTGTTCGAGGAGCTCCTGGAGGTAGAGACACGGGCCGTCGCTAAGCTAGAAATAGTAGGCCTGATGAGAAGCGAAAACAACGCGTTCCCAGTAAGCTGGATGAGCGTTTCCTGTGTCCCATGGCACAGCATCCGCCCTGGGGCCTACCGTTTTTTTTTGCCAACCTGCAGGTGTCTAGGTCTTGGGAGACCCTATATGCGCCACGTGCCCTTCTCCTGCGTTTGCTATATGCGAATGTAATGGGGTTTAAGGAATGCGGCTATAGGGAGATGCCCAGGTTTGAGGAGACTATCTTTCCCCAGGTGTTGCATCTCTAAAGGCCACAGTATTGCCTACAAAGCCGTTGAGAGGCACTTTAGCCTTAGTAGGCAGGGTCTACGCAGCAGCAGGGCAGGCCGTGGGCTGCCTCCACACTATGGGTGTGTTGCAGGCGTATCAGGCCGATCTGCTACGAGAGCTGGATAAGGGATTTAACTCTGGGGCTGACAATATCAAGAAGTTACGTCACGCTGCTAACCCACCAAGGTAACAACGTGGGCTGTTGGCCTCTCCGTGTCAGCCTTAGTGGCCACAGAAAGGCATCTGTGGCTCACCCTGTCAGAAATTCCTGACGGGGACAGGGTTTTTCTGCTGAATGCCCCGATAACGACTTCGGGCCTGTTCGGCGACGCTGCATGGCTAAGCCCAAGTCCAAGGGATTGGCCGTCCTGAGGGTGGTCCTCTCTGCAAACAAACGAGCAGTGTTGCAGCGGCCCTGACAATCAGGGCGCCCTGCTTCGGGGTGGGCGGTTCACACTTGTGGTGGCTGTACCACCTTGGCACCACCAGGAGACCAGACTGTTAGCTCTTCCACAAAGTGCAGTCCCCCTATACCGGGTGGCTCCTTCTGACCCCAATGGAGATAGAGGGGACCCAGGCCTGCTTGGAAAGCAAATACAGCTGCAGGGGATCTCCCAAGCTGTTCTAAAAGGGTCAGAGAGCCAGCCTCAAGAGGCTATTTCCCAAACAGACTTCCAGGCAGAGGGACCTCCCTTCCCCTGAAAAATTGCTCGAATGAAGGAGACCTGAGGAGACCTGCAGGAGGCTCCAACGACTGCAAGGCACTGCTCCAGCCACTCTGGAAGGGTCAGAGACCAGCCTCGAGAGATTTCCTGGCAGCTTGGGAAGGCCTGCCAGACGTATCTCAGTGGGTCCTGCACACCATAAAGGAAGGCTACTAGATTCAGTTCGGGTCCCCTCCGGCCCGTTTCAACGGGTTGTGTCCTACCGTGGTGGGACACAAGCAGGCTCTGGTCCTGGAACAGGAAGTACGCACCCTCCTGAGGAAAGAGGCAATCGAGGTGGTTCCTTCCTTGTTCAGAGAGTTGGGCTACTACAGCCAGTACTTCATTGTTCCGAAGAACGATGGCGCAATGCGGCTGATCCTAGATCTATGCTCTTTGAACCGCTCGCTCAGGAGGATCAGGTTCCAGATGCTCACTCTCAGAGAGTTTGTGTCTCAGAACAATTTCATGGATTGGTTTGTCACGATAGATCTTAGGGACGACTATTTCCACATAGCCATCCTTCATTATCACAGGAGGTTCCTAAGGTTTGCTTTCGGCCTAGCACTCTCACCCCGCACCTTCCCCAACTGCATGAATGTGGCTCTAGCCCCGCTGCGGCTTCAGGGCATCCGCATTCTAAACTATATCGACAATTGGTTGGTATTAGCTCGATCAGAGCTTCAGGCAGTCCAGCATTGAGATGTTGTTCTCGCCCACATGAAGGAATTGGGGTTAAGACTAAACGGAAAGAAGTGTGTGATTTCTCCAGTACAGAGAACCACCTTCTTGGGCGTAATGTGGGACTCGATCATGTTGTGGGCACAATTGTCTCCTGCCTGGATCGAAGTCAACCACACTGCAGTCAAGAGTAAAAGTAGGCCAGACTGTGAGGCAGTGTGTCATTTGTGGGAAGTTTTGAACCATGAGTTAATTCAGTGCCTTTTGAAACCTGAAGCACATTTCAGTCGACTCAGAGGGCTCAGCACTACATTATTAAAAAAATTAACCTGCAACAATCTAATGCCATTATAAACATTTCACTAAAGCTAAAGTAGAAACACATTCAGTCCAGTTAGATTCATCAATTGTCCTTCTTTTATTCTTACCCACAATTTATAAACAAGAACTTCTGTATCAGTCTTTTTACACAAAACATGTGATGGAATTTTTTACACGGATATAAACATTTCACACATAAGATATAAAATGACAAATACACATTTATTATGTAATTAAAAAGAGTATCAATCAGCAATGTTTAAAGTTAAAGTGAATGCAGAACTTGTCCCTTAGCTAACATAATTAAATGTACAATGTACAAATGTAAATGTATAATTAAAATACACACATGCATATGCTTGGAACAATTTACTAATAATTGTAAAAAAATAATAATAATTAAAAAATGATTAATAAAATAAATGCTGTGAATCCTGTGACACACATAAAAAAATAATTCTTAAGTTTGAATATATAATATATATCAATATTCTATCTATATAATCAATACAATCTATATCCAATATTTACTGTGGATTAAGTTGTTATAATGCTGGAATATTCCGTCTTCTCTACAGTGATAATCTGAAGCTGTGCTGCTTATTGTGGGTCAGTAGTGTAGGTGGCAGTAGTAAACAAAGCATCTTCATACAAAATCTGAGAAAAGACAGAACTTATTAACATATATTACACTGAATGATAAGGAGTTTCCAAGAGGCAAGTAAAAAGATTTTGTGACAAGAATCCCCAAATCTGACATTTACACCATGTGTTGTTCTGATAGAAAAAGCAGAAGATGCTTTGCTTTAACGCATTGTTCAGTGGAAACTTGTGGTTTGATTCTGATTTTAAGATATTGGTATACTATGCAACCGGATACCCAGCAGTAGCACCGTTTTTCTAACAGAATGGGATCATGACTGTGTTTTTGTCATGAACTCTGCGAGAGCTCTATGAATTACTAGGGATTGAAATGATCTACACAAGCATCTATTATACACAAACAGTTGGTCTAGTGAATGTGATGCAAATTCAGTGCCTCCAACAAACTTGGTTAGGTGCAGCTCACTTTTCCACTCAGTTTGGATTACACCAATTCGAGTCCCTTCTTTTTAAGTGTTTTAATGACCGCCAGCAAGTTTACAGCATTTTTTGTGTCTTTATATGACATGATTTGGTGGGTGCAATTACAGTATGGCGGGCTTCCACTTAGACCATAAGAAGGTGCATTCCTATATTGATTAAATGGCGATGGGTATACGAGGAAATGGGAGCAGACGAGGCCGGAGGATTTAAGTGGTCAGGATCGCACACCTATGCTTATTAAGAAGTAGGCTCTATTGAAGTAAGCAGCAGAAAGAATAAAAAATTGGAGATGTGACCAAGGCAAAAATCGGTTGCCTGCCTCCCATTTCTTTTACCTTACTTTCCAATTATTATTACCATTACAGCAATTTGTAGTGTTAGAAATGACACGATGCAGCTTTATTTTTAGACTGATATGCTATAATTTTAAACTCCAGAGCTCCTGCACAAATTGTGATGAGACATGTCTGGTGATATAATTAGAATAAACATTACTGGATATCATTGCAGTGTAATATCATGTAATGACAATAGATCAATATATTGGAGACACAAAATAAAATTGAAAGTAGACATGAAAAGGACTCCTGTAAGACCCTGGTGGACATTTGAAAAGTGAATCAAATAACTCACTTAATACATGAAAACAAATATGTTTCCAGCCAGGGCCATGCATGAATGTACACTAACCTGATCCTCCTGCTTCTCCTCACAGTCCAGACATCCTTCTGTAATTATGGTCTTGCCGCTCGTTCCTCCTACAGAAAGAAAATCCTCAAAAATGTAACTATTAATGGTAACAAATAAGGTGTGTTGGTGTCCTTTGTCCTCAGTTGTTTTCAATTAACTCTGAAATTAGTTTGTCCAATGTGCATCCAATGTCTCTTTTGGGAGGTATTACATCCAGGTGGCTGTGGATAAACTTTTGCATGATTTCCCAGTGGGAATTTGGGGAAATTTTTGTTTTATATTACATATATTTAGTTTGCTATTGTTATTATGGGAGAAGAGGGGGAGAAGGTGGAGTAGTTTAGGTACCTGTGGCAGGAGTGATTTGTGATTAGAGTGAAAGAGAAAGTTTATAGGACTGTGGTGAGACCTGTGATATTGTATGGTTTAGAGACAGTGACATTGAGTAAAAGACAGGAGGTGGAGCTGGAAGTAGCAGAGCTGAAGATGTTGAGGTTTTAATTCGGAGTGACGACGATGGACAGGATTAGAAATGAGTTTATTAGAAGGACGGATAATGTAGGACGTTTCGGGGACAACGTGAGAGAAGCCTGATTGAGATGGTTTGGACATGTGCAGAGGAGGGACATGGGGTATATCAGTAGGAGAATGCTGAGGATGGAGCCACCAGGAAGGAGGAAAAGAGGAAGACCAAGGAGGAGGAGGTTCATGGATGTGGTGAGGGAAGACATGCAGGTAGTTGGTTTGAAAGAGGCAGATGTAGAGGACAGGGGCATATGGAGATGGATGATCCGCTGTGGCACCCCCTAATGGGAGCAGCCGAAAGAAGAAGACAAAGAAGTATTTAGTTTTCTATTGTATATTGGCGAATAATGTAATGGTCACAATATCAAAATTTTACAAATGTTTGGGTCAATTAATATCGCAATCTTTGTGTGTGTGTGTGTGTGTGTGTGTGTGTGTGTGTGTGTGTGTGTGTGTGTGTGTGTGTGTGTGTGTGTGTGTGTACCTCTGCATCTCCAAATAAATGACACACTGGGTATCAGCAGCAGTAAAACCACCAGAATGAAGAAAACTGTTTAAATACATAGCCAACATATAAATGAATGTAATAACACAGATGTCTTCCTTTATATTTAAAGAGAACATTTTCTCCTAAAGGGGGGGCTGTTGTGAGCTTGGTGTTTACCTTGTGCCAGTATTGTTGAGAATGATGCAGGTGCATAAGTTGTTGTGTTAATCTGAGGCTGTTCTAATGGAGGTGTTATTCCTATTTCTCCCCAAGTTTTTTTACTTGCAACTAAAGAGAATGAAAAAAGTTCTTCATGTTCAATGTAACGACAAATTTTGTATTGTTTATAAAAAACAAAATGGTATGTGTGTAATTTGTACTTCTGCATTCTCCCCAAAATAAATGCAACTACACATAAGAAACAAACAGCAGAAACAAACAGCAGAAATATACATGCACACACCTGTGATACAAAACATTATGTAAGCTAGAGGCTTAACAGTTAGTAATATGACTCGATTACATGTGTGTGAATGAGAGGGGGGGGCAGTGGAGGGATGCGGTTCCAAGGGAGAAGAGGTGGAGAAGGTGGAGGAGTTCAGGTACCTGGGGTCAACAGTGCAATGTAATGGAGAGTGTGTTAGAGAAGTGAAGAAAAGAGTGCAGGCAGGGTGGAGTGGGTGGAGAAGAGTGATAGCAGGAGTGATTTGTGATAGAAGAGTATCTGTGAGAGTGAAAGGGAAAGTTTATAGGACTGTGGTGAGACCTGAGATGTTGTATGGTTTAGAGACAGTGGCATTGAGTAAAAGACAGGAGGCGGAGCTGGAGGTAGCAGAGCTAAAGAAAGGTTTTCGTTGGGAGTGACGACGATGGACAGGAATAGACACAAGTTTATTAGAGGAACAGCACATGAAGGACGTTTTGGAGACAAGGTGAGGGAGGTGAGATTGAGATGGTTTGGACATGTGCAGAGGAGGGACATGGGGTATATCAGTAGGAGAATGCTGAGGATGGAGGCGCCATGAAGGAGAAAAAGAGGAAGACCAAGGAGGAGGTTTATGGATGTGGTGAGAGAAGACATGCAGACAATTGCGTTGAAAGAGGCAGATGTAGAGGACAGGGGGGTATGGAGACGGATGATCCGCTGTGGCGCCCCCTAATGGGAGCAGCCAAAAGAAGAAGAAGAAGAAGAAGTAATATGACTCAATATTGGTGTAAAACATGATCTTAGTCATTCATGACAATATGTACCTTTAACAGACAGTCTCAAATCTCTTCTGTGTTGCTGTACAGAACATGTGTAGATTCCCTGGTCCTCTTCAGTCAGGTCTGATATGAGTAGAGAGAGGTTTCCTGGAGAGTTTTTACTGACCAGATTCACTCTGTTAATGTGATGTCCAGTCTGTTTAGAATAAATTTCCTGAAAGTTGTTTTTTTTAAACTTCCATGTTACCCACTTCGGGTCGTCCTGTAGGTCAGTGCAGACGCAGGGCAGAACTACAGACTCTCCTATCAACCCAGTCACATTCTCTACTTCTGTCTTCACCAGCTCACAGCCTGTAAACAGAACATTTACAGGTAATAATAGAAATACTAATAGAAATAATATTAATAATATTCTCTGCTCATAAATCATAACATTTTCTGCTGCAAACCACAAGAGATTTTTAAATGATCACAATCACCTCTTTTTTTACATTGAATCCAACATCAGGTCTCTAAAACCCAACACTGAACTTATACTGGGTTCTTTATATTTAAATAACTGCTAAATCTACAATAATCTTTAACATTAGTTTGTACAGTTAGTAATAATAATAATAATAATAATAATAATAATAATAATAATAATAATAAAAATAATAATAATAATAATAATCCCATATAAGATACTACATAAACCTTTCATAACAACTGACATGAATCGAAAATGAACATTTATAAAGGCATATATTTGATAAGACTTCCTAAAGTGTCAGCTGATGTACATCATCATCATCATCATCATCATCATCATCATTATTATTATTATTATTATTATTATTATTATTATTATTATTATTATTATTATTATTAGGTCCCCTGGTGGTCTAGTGGTTAGGATGCGGCGCTCTCACCGCTGCGACCCGGGTTCGATCCCCGGTCAGGGAACCATCCCCAGCCACTCTCAGTGCCGGTCCCAAGCCCGGATAAATTGGGGAGGGTTGCGTTAGGAAGGGCATCCAGCGTAAAAACGTGCCCAATCAAAAAAAAAAAAACCTGTGGAGGATCCGCTGTGGCGACCCCTAATGGGAGAAGCCGAAAGAAAGTTTATTATTATTATTACTAACTGAACAAACTGATATTAAAGATTACTTTAGATTTAGCAGTTATTCAAATATAAAGAACCCAGTATAAGTTTAGTGTTGGGAGTTTCACAATGTGAATGTGTCAGATTTCGGTAGACATTAAATGTGTTATGACGCTTTCCAGGTCGACTTTATTTAAATTTAGTCTGGGTTAAGAATATTTTACTTCACATGAACATATAATTCTGATGTATCAAATATTTAGATAAACTTAAAATATTTACATTCAAATTTACAACACAGTGTGACAGTGTCATCTAATGAAGCCTTTATTAATTTTTAGGTAAGCCTACATAAACATTAATAAAGGCTTCAGTAGATGTCACCGTCACACTGTGACTGCTATAATAAAGGGATTATAAATGTGTCATGGAGCTTTATAAACACCACAGTGTTACCAAATAAATGATAGATTAGAGTGAGAAATCTGTCACATCCAATCTGATAGCAGTCCAAAGTTTCAGGTCAGTCTGATTCCTATATTCAGTATTTACTGTCATTCAACTTGATGTGTAACAACATAACTCCTAGATGAATTCCTCTTAGTTATGGTATATAGAGTAGACATTTTGTTACATATGTACATCTAATAGAAAACTCATCACGTCCGCTTTCCCAATGGATATCAACTTTTATTGTGTATTTAAATGCTTTACCTTTAACATAAAGCCAAATGTCTCTGTATTCCTGTAATCCAATGCTGCACCTGTAGTTTCCCTGATCTTCTTCTCTCAGGTCAGATATGAGGAAGAGGAAGCATCTATTTCAAGACCAGAATAAAGAATTGATGTAATAGCTACTTAATTAACATTTCTATAATACTAATATGAATTATTAAAGATAAATCCAATAAGGCAGAGTTTGTGAGAGATGTAATTAGGTAAATGTGTAAAAACATGCACTGTAAGTATTATCGGGATGTAAAATAATCTCACTGTAGAATCCTCCTTATTCATTATCCCACCTCTCTTCATCAGTACATTTTACACTGAAGTTAATCAGGAAGAAAAAATCCACATGATCAAAGCTGAACAGGACTCAAAAAGGACTTTATAACACAAGGCATGATGAGTAGATTTACCTTGTGTATAAAAATAACTGCTGTTCTTTGGCCAATTTAACTGGAAGTTCACAGATATTAATATTATAACACTGTAGTATGTAAAGTTGTTGTTAATAAAACTCTAAATGAGAAACATTTGACAGTGTTTGGGTGGTCGTTTAGGAAAAGGGCTGAACTACAGCCTACTGTAAATCCAATCTGTACAGAAAATACATTAACTAAACTCAAAGCAGCTGAACTATGAACTGTATAATATTCTCTCTATACTATACTATATAATATTCTCTCTTCACTCACCTGTAGCCATTTGAAACACAACAGACAAAAGGTACAAGCGCTTCATCATTACTGATTCTCCTGCACACACACTGATCCCTCAGACTGAAGCTCACACACACTACGTCACACTGCCTGACTGTATCTCTAATATGTTTATTTTTTTTAGGAAGTCTAAACCACTGCTGCACCATTTCTTGGAAATAGCTTTCATTACACTTTCAATTATTTTTTATTTACTTGCAGTTTTAACATTTATTTATATATTTTGTAGATATTTCATATGTATATATAGAATTCTCCACATTTAATGTTGTGTTTTTAATAATAATTCATAAATGTTATATATATTTTTTTGTTTCAATGCTTACATGAAGTCTAAAATGTGATGTTTTCATTGAAAATGTATCTGAGTAATAAAAATATAATGTGTGTAAATAAATGGCTAAAGAAACTTTCTTTAGTTTCGCAATGTCTGGAACTTCTACTTCTTTTTCTACTTCTTCTTCTTCTTTTTATTATTATTATTATTATTATTATTATGATGATTATTATGATTATTATTAATATTATTATTATATCAGAGTTCCTTAGCTCTGCAAGCTTGCATAACATTTTTAGCTAATGTTCGAATTGAAAGAATGAATGATAACAATACCTTTAATTTGTTAAAAATACATTTAATGCGGTCGAACATCCGCAAACCGGTTCCTGTATTTCCATTAATTTTAGCTCTGCTATAATCATTTCCTCCCCAGCCTCTATTCTTGTCTTTCCTTGAAATAAAGCCTAAACAAAGCAAAAAAGCAGCTTGTAATGTTACAGAGAAATCCTAAAGCAGTGAAGACATCCCCATGTGTGACTTCTGTCTATATAAAAAACAATGACATTAAACGAGCCTGTTGAAAAATCCTCGCAACCAAATCAGTGTCAATCTTATAGGAAAAGAATCCACAATTTCAGACCCAAAGCATTAAAGAATTCAACAAAGCTGGTTTATAACTGATATCTTTAATGTGTTCATGCATTCGCTAACATGAAATTACTTCCAGAGAAGCCAAAAACAATTAATGAGGCCAGAAATAATTTAGAATTGAAGATGTTCAGCAAATAGTTAAAGAACCAGCTGAATGTCTGGTGATACAAATTCAGTCATTAAAAAGAATGTGCCTTTATTAAGTGAATTAGGTGTAAAATTGGCAGTAGAGGACAGATAATCTGTTTCAGGTGATGAGTAAATGCAGTCTTTGTTGCTGAGTCTGGATCAGAGCAGGGTTCATTGGAAATAAGGGCTCATGAATATCTAGGTGAGACATGCTTCCAGGGTGAAAACTCAGGCCTGAACACGCACCGGAAGTTTGAATAGAAATACATGTCGTGTCCATCTAGGGGCATCAGTAGAACACTGAGAGAAGAATAGAGGGTAGGGGGAATGTTACAAGAACAATTAAGGGTTAGAGGTATATTAAGAACACATTAGTTGAATGGGGAAATGTTAAGATCCAAATATTTCCCCTTATGTATAGAAAACATTTCAGCTAAACTGGGAATCAGATGCGATTGACTGATTATTTATTGCATTTTTTTACTACTGGATTTGAAATACATTCCAAGAAACATAATTTTGTTTAATTTATTCTTTGTTTAACTCCGCAGTTAAGAAACATTTGCAGTTGATACACAGAGATTTGCTGGAAGGTGAATTTATGTGAAAACCAAATGAATTTTGGACAATAGTCCACTGTTCAGACCTGTGTGTCAAAAAACAAAATGCAAGAAACTATAAGGACTGTTGTAAAAAAAAAAATACACAAAAGCCAGGTTAAAAACACACTCACATTCCTTCTCAGATTCCACAATCATCTTTTTTATTTTGACACAAAAATGTCACAAACAAGAACTTCTATATCAGCCTTCTTACACAAAAAAAACTGTTTTCTTACAATGAAGTTCTTACCCTGATACAAGAATAATAACTCATAAGATGTAAAATAACACTGAAACATATAATGAAAGTGTTAGTGAATGAAAAGCAATACCCTCAGTAGTAAAAAAAAAATCACACACGCATATGCGTGAATCTGCCATTTCATTGTAAAATGTATAAAATTCACAAAACAAATGAATATTGACAATCTTGTGCTTGCTATAATATATGTTCTCAGCATCACTGTAATATACAAGAATGTGTCTTTATACATTTCATTCATTTTGTATTCTAAAATACTGGCATATTCACTTCCTGCCTTCTCCTGCTGTGGTAATGTGGGTCAGTTGAGTAGCAAGTGTCAGTAAGAGCGATATATATAAAGCACCATTAGGCACAATCTTAGAAAAAAGACACAAAAAACACACAGACACACATATAAATATGTAGATTTTCATCTTGTGTTGTTGAGGAGGATGCAGTTGGAGAGTTTGGGGTTGATTCTTGTATATTTTCATCTTGTGTAGTTGAGGAGGATGCAGTTAGAGAGTTTGGGGTCGATTCTTGTATATTTTCATCTTGTGTAGTTGAGGAGGATGCAGTTGGAGAGTTTGGGGTTGTTTCTTGTAGATTTTTATCTTGTGTAGTTGAGGAGGATGCAGTTGGAGAGTTTGGGGTTGTTTCTTGTAGATTTTTATCTTGTGTTGTCGAGGAGGATGCAGTTGGAGAGTTTGGGGTTGTTTCTTGTAGATTTTTATCTTGTGTAGTTGAGGAGGATGCAGTTGGAGAGTTTGGGGTTGTTTCTTGTAGATTTTCATCTTGTGTTGTCGAGGAGGATGCAGTTGGAGAGTTTCGGGTTGTTTCTTGTAGATTTTCATCTTGTGTTGTTGAGGAGGATGCAGTTGGAGAGTTTGTGGTTGTTTCTTGTAGATTTTCATCTTGTGTTGTCGAGGAGGATGCAGTTGGAGAGTTTGTGGTTGTTTCTTGTAGATTTTCATCTTGTGTTGTCGAGGAGGATGCAGTTGGAGAGTTTCGGGTTGTTTCTTGTAGATTTTTATCTTGTGTAGTTGAGGAGGATGCAGTTGGAGAGTTTGGGGTTGTTTCTTGTAGATTTTTATCTTGTGTAGTTGAGGAGGATGCAGTTGGAGAGTTTGGGGTTGTTTCTTGTAGATTTTCATCTTGTGTAGTTGAGGAGGATGCAGTTGGAGAGTTTGTGGTTGTTTCTTGTAGATTTTCACCTTGTGTTGTTTTGGATGTAGCGGATAGAGGGGTTGTTGTGTCTTTTTCTTTCGATGCTATTGAAATTTCTCTTTTTCCTACTGAAAATAATGACAATGTATTAAAAGTATTCACAGTTTACTGATCTCTGTTAGTAATATGGTACATTACACTGGAATAAATCATTCTCATAGCCATTAATGTAAAAATGTACCTTCAACATTTAGATAGACATATGTCCAATCATTCTCTACATTACAAGTATAGAGTCCCTGGTCCTCTTCAGTCAGGTCTGATATGAGTAGAGAAAGGTTTCCTGGAGGGTTTTTACTGACCAGTTTGGCTCTGTTTTTGTGGTGTCCAGACTGTTCAGGGTAAATTTCCTGATAATTACTCCCATTAAAAAACTCCCATTTTATAGTTTTTGGGTCGTCTTGCAGGTCAGTGCAGAAGCAGGGCAGAACTACAGACTCTCCTGTGAACCCAGTCACATCCACAAACTCTTTTGTGTTCAGACAGTTTACTATTAATATTAAATAAATATTACATTAATATTCCCTGCCTGTAAATCACATTTTCTGCTGCAAACCAGAAAATTATGTTAAAGGATGTTCAAATCACCTGTTTAAAATCTCTATTTGAATAAAAAATCTGCACTCTGATACCCAATTCTGATTTATTTTGTATTTATATTAAATGCTGAATCTGTAATAATCTTTGATTTGGGATTTATTAATCATGTTTAGCTATTAGTTTTTTTACAATTGGAAATAATTTCCCCAAATGGAACAGTTCGCCTTGCATTAATACTGTCAGAGAGCCACCAGCCACACCTCCCTCCTGCACTCAACACTCTCGCTCAGCCTTTCTCAGTGTGAATGTTAAGTTATAACACCTCGTCTAGTGACAGATTTCTGTAGACATTAAAAGGTGTTATGACGTTTTCCAGGTCGACTTTCTTTAGATCATTATGTAAAGTGTGTAATGTAGATTTTCTCTGACTGTAAATTACAGTGAGTTTGGGGTTTAATGTTTTGTCACATTAACATATAATTCTGATGTATCAGATATTTACATAAACTTTAACTTTTATAGATTTACATTCAAATTCACAAAACAATGTGACAGTGACATCGACTGAAGCCTTTATTAATGTTTATGGAGGTTTATGTCTGTTACTAGCTGAAAGTACCCGTGCTTCACTACGGAAGGCAGAACGCTAAGCAATATGGCAATAAGCAGTAAGCACTGAGCAGGACTGGATGATCAGAGATCAGAACGTAACGTCAACAAATAACGTACTACCCCTTTGTAGTACCGATACAGGGCAAACTACTTTGAAAATAATTTTTATCGTGCATCTAACATCTAATAAGAAACAATGTACCAAGTTTCATTAGGATCCGTAATGTTATTTCGAAGAATTTACAATGCGTGATAAATCGCGTTTTTTGGCGAGTTAGCCGCGATCCAGGGCGAATTTTTCAAAACCCTTTCTTAGTGAGCACCTAAGACCCAAGAGGAAGGTATGTTCCAAATTTCATTGCAATCCGTTCAGTGGTTTTTGAGATTTCATGATGAGTGGGTGAGTCAGTCAGTGGTATTTGAGCTTTTTATATATATATAGATAAAGGGATTGTACAGGACTCATGGAGCTCTATAAACAATACAGTGTTACCAAAATAAATCATAGATTAGACTGAGAAATCTGTCACATCCAATCTGATAGCAGTCCACAGTTTCAGGTCAGTCTGATTTAATAATCAGTATTCATTGTCATTTATAACTTGATATTGATGCGTCACAATATGAATTTAAATTCCCCTTTAGTTATGATAAATGGAATAAATATTTTATTACATCAGTAACTATAATTCATTTGAAGGATCATCAAGTCTGCTTTCACAATAAATATCAACTTTTATTGTGTATTTAAATTAATTAATTAAATTTAAAAAGATTTATGACCAAACTTTTGATGTCACCCATATGAGGATGGGTTCCCCTTTGAGTCTGGTTCCTCTCAAGGTTTCTTCCTCATATCATCTAAGGGAGTTTTTCCTTGCCACTGTCGCCACGGCTTGCTCATCAGGGACAAACGCACACCATTCACCTTCACTGTTGTTTTCTGTAAAGCTGCTTTGAGACAATGTCTGTTGTGAAAAGCGCTATACAAATAAACTTGACTTGACTTGACTTGACTTAAATGCCTTACCTACAACATCAAGCCAGAACTTTCTATCTTCCTTTTCAGTCTCGCACCAGAAGTCTCCCTGATCTTCTTCTCTCAGGTCAGATATGAGTAGTGACAGATTAGCAGGAGAAATGTTATTAAACAGCTGATATCTGCCACTGTAGTGTTTATCATTTAACACTTCAGTCTGACGTCCTGTTCTGTAGGTCACCCAGGTGAATGTCTGAGGTTTGGAGTGCAGGTCAGAGCAGGAGCAGGGTAACAGCACTGAACCACCTTTATAACTTGTTATATCTAACCATTCATTATCACCAGAGAGATCACAGCCTACAGAAACAAACATATAATCTCACAATCTACTGAATATAATATAAAGAACAATATTTCAAAATGTTTGCTAAAGAAAATATTGCTGCTTTGGTACATTAAAATCCAAAATCTTGTTCATGTCTGATCTCTACAGTGTGTGTGTCATATTATCATGTGATCCATGTGTGTGTGTGTTTTTCTTGAATATCAGAGAGACTCTTGTAGTTAGAGGGATGTATTTAGACACCATGTTACAACTACATTTGAAAATATCGAGCACTTGGTGATTGTAACGCTACACAACTGCAGATCATTGTTCAGTTTTTGCAGCTCAAAATTATAAAACATAGATACATTTTATTATTAATAAAAGTAAGAAAAAATCTGCATGATCAAAAGTTTTTGAACAGTAACTAGATGTACATGCTGATCTTGAAATTCTGCACTTTAGTAACTAGTAATAGTAACTTTACACACATAATTAATAATATAATAAATCATATAATTCTAATGAAAACTTTAAATTTGCACAAAGCAGCTAAAGTAGAAAATATCTTTACTCACCTGCAGTCACATGAAACACAACAGACAAAAAATACAAGCACTTCATCATTACTGATTCTCCTGTGCACACACACAACTTCCTCAGACTGAAACACACACACACACACACACACACACACACACACACACACACACACACACACACACACACACACACACACACACACACACACACAGAGAGAGAGAGACACCAGTTTTAGCATCATTTATGACCTCAAAATGTTATTTATAATGAATGTTAAATTATAATTACATTTATTTACATGGTTTTTAATATTTCTTAGTTCAAAAATAACATTTTGTTATAAACCTGAATTCAACAGATTTTAAGGGACATGTCATTAGGCTTAAAACCAGTTCATTTAAAAATGTGTTCAACACCAGTGTTATATCAGGTTTAATTATTATTAATATTATTATTATTATTATTATTATTATTATTATTATTATTACCAAATTACTGAGTCATTCGTTTTTCAGTCGCATCCAACAATTCCCATTTAGTTCAGTTCGTTCACATACTAGTTGCGTCAGCTCTTTTAGAATCAATAACACTAATGTTCACACTCATGATTCGGTCACTTCACAAAACTTTCATTCAAATATAATGATTCGCTCAAAAACAGAACATCGCACGTGTGTGTACTGTATAAGTTAAAGGCCGATCCCTTTTAAGATAAGGAATCTAATTGCTTGTGGGAAGAAACTGTTAAACCATCATTTTGTGAGGACCTGAATACTTGGGTCCTCACTTTTTGTTTTTGCCAAAAGAATGATGCAGTGTTTGTGAGACGTGTGTGTTATTCCACAGTACTGATGGTTGTGCAATTCCCAAACAAGGCAGTAATTCTTGATGATCTCAATATTAAAATATGTGGTGAGGTTATGTAAGGCTTGTTTCAGTTGAGAAATGGGATGGAACTTTTGTTAAGATCACGTCAATGATGGCAAAGCTCCAGTATAGCAGAGAGCAGCAACTGCAGGCCAAGGCAATAGTAGAACCAAAACTACAGGAAACGCCTTTTTTAACCAATCCAGCACTGTGAGTGAGGTTAGGAATGCTTACCTTATAGAAACAAATGTTGAAAGAAATGTTACAGCTACAAAGGGTACTACGAGACAAAAAGGGAAGTTAGTGACAATATATAAAAAATTTAAAAAAAATATTACATGACAATATATAGTACATCACAAAACCTAACAATAAATCTTCAATCAATGAGAAAATGGGATTCTCAAACATCCAACAATAGGATTAAATGCTATTAAAACCATAGAACATTTAATATTTCCCATACGCATTGTTTGAAATCAATACAAAATTAAATCAATGCTTTGTTTTTTACACTGTACACAACTAAAAAAAAAACACAAAGCACCAAATGTTTATGAACCATTGCAAAGTTCAGTGTTTTACATCACCACCAGTTACATAATCCCATAACGGACATTACACATAATATCATTTTCATAAGACGACATAAAGCTAGAAAAAAAACATAAACTCACACGTGGTATTTATTAAAAAAGTATCATAAAAATATTTTCTTACCATTAGGTGATATTCTACCAAACAAGATCCCTGAGAGTGAGCTTCTCTTCTGCGCTTCTTCCTGAGCGCCGAGTGGGGAACCAGGTGGGGGACCTGGTGGGGGACAGTTTCAGTTTCTCTTCACTTCACAGATTTCTGTTCCAGACATCAAGACATGCTCCAGATGTTTTTTTCATCCGCTCTAACCTGGATATTCACGAGGTCAAGTCAAAGAATGCATGAAGAACTCGGCTCTGATCCAGACCCCGATGCAGAGAGCGCAAAAGCTCCATCAGTCGAAGTGGATCCTGTGTCCTCTGTTTAGCCCCCCAGCGCGCTCGTGTAGTATTGTGCTGGAATATTTCCATTAATCCGACTGACTCCTACCATCAATTACACCAGTGCAGGTCATTTTAAGAGTAAAGAATGAATAAATATTATTATTATTTTTATTATTATTATTATTATTATTATTATTATTATTAATAATAATAATAATAATAATAATAATAAAAATAATAATATTTGTATTATTGGTATTATTGGTATTATTATTAATAACAACAACAACAACAACAACAATAATAATAATAGTAATAATAATAATTATAATAATAATAATGTTTTATTTATTATTACAAATATTGTTAATATTTATTATTATTGTTATTATTATTATTATAATAAATATTAACAATATTTATTATTATTTATTATATAACAATTTATTATTATTGTTATTATTATTATTAACCCAGCCATTAGGGGGGCACAAGCCAGTGTACTCTTAGTGCCGGTCCCAAGCCCGGGTAAATGGGGAGGGTTGCGTTAGGAAGGGCATCCAGCGTAAAACATGTGCCAAATCAAATATGCGGATCACAAATGAGAATTTCATACCGGATCGGTCGAGGCCCGGGTTAACAACGACCGCCACAGGTATCGTTAGCCGACAGGGTACCGGTGGAAATTGGGCTACTGTTGGCCGAAGAAGGAGAAGGAGAGGAGGAAGGCGTCTACAGAGACGGCAGGAAAAGGAGCAGTGTGGGAGAGTAGAGGTTCGGGTTGGTACTTTAAATGTTGGTACTATGACGGGTAAAGGGAGAGAGATAGCTGATATGATGGAGAGGAGAAAGGTAGATGTGTTGTGTGTTCAGGAGATTAAGTGGAAAGGGAGTAAGGCCAGGAACATTGGAGGTGGGTTTAAACTGTTTTATCATGGTGTGGATGGGAAGAGAAATGGTGTAGGGGTGATTCTGAAGGAAGAGTACAGTAAGAGTGTAGTGGAGGTGAAGAGAGTTTCTGATAGGGTGATGATCGTGAAGGTGGAAGTTGAAGGGATGATGATAAATGTCATCAGTGCCTATGCTCCACAAGTTGGCTGTGAGATGGAGGAGAAGGAAAGATTCTGGAGTGAATTAGATGAAGTGGTAGATGGTGTACCTAGGAAAGAACGATTGGTGATTGGGGCAGACTTTAATGGGCATGTAGGTGAAGGGAACAGAGGTGATAAGGAGGTGATGGGTAGGTATGGTTTGAAGGAGAGGAATGTGGAAGGGCAGATGGTGGTAGATTTTGCTAAAAGGATGGAAATGGCAGTGGTGAACACGTATTTTAGGAAGAAGGAGGATCATAGGGTGACGTATAAGAGTGGAGGAAGGTGCACACAGGTGGATTATCTTCTGTGTAGGAGATGCAACCTGAAGGAGATTGGAGACTGTAAGGTGTTGGCGGGGGTCAGTGTAGCTAGACAGCATCGGATGGTGGTCTGTAGGATGGTTTTGGAGGCAAAGAAGAAGAGGAGGAAAGTAAGGTTTGAAAGAAGAATAAGATGGTGGAAACTGAAGGAGGAAGAGTGTAGTGTGAGGTTCAGGCAAGAGGTCAGACAGGGGCTTGGTGGTGGTGAAGAGGTGCCGGATGATTGGGCAACTACTGCAGGAGTGATGAGGGATGCAGCTAGAAAAGTACTTGGTGTGACATCTGGAAATAGAAAGCAAGACAAGGAGACGTGGTGGTGGAATGAGGAAGTGCAGGAGAGCATTAGGGGAAAGAGGTTGGCAAAACAGAAGTGGGATCGACAGAGTGATGAGAAAAGTAGGCAGGAGTACAAGGAGATGCGGCAGCAGGTTAAAAGGGATGTGGCGAAAGCCAAGGAAAAGGCATATGAGGAACTGTATAAGAGGTTGGACACTAAGGAAGGAGAAAAGGATTTATACCGATTGGCCAAGCAGAGGGACCGAGCTGGGAAGGATGTACTGCAAGTTAGAGCAATAAAGGATGGAGAGGGAAATGTGTTGACTAGTGAGGAGAGTGTGTTGAGAAGATGGAGGGAGTATTTTGAGCAGCTGATGAATGAGGAAAATCAGAGAGAGAGAAGGTTGGAGGATGTGGAGTTGGTGAAGCAGGATGTAGATAGGATTAGTAAGGAGGAAGTGAGAGCAGCGATTAAGAGGATGAAGAATGGAAAGTCGGTTGGACCAGATGACATACCGGTAGAAGCGTGGAGATGTTTAGGAGAGATGGCAGTGGAGTTTTTAACCAGATTGTTTAACAGGATTCTGGAAGGGGAGAGGATGCCTGAGGAATGGAGAAGGAGTGTGCTGGTACCGATCTTTAAGCATAGGGGAGATGTGCAGACCTGCAGTAACTACAGGGGAATAAAGTTGATCAGTCACACCATGAAGTTATGGGAAAGAGTAGTGGAAGCCAGGCTGAGAGAAGAGGTGACCATTTGTGAGCAACAGTATGGTTTCATGCCGAGGAAGAGCACCACAGATGCCTTATTTGCTTTGAGGATGTTGATGGAGAAGTATAGAGAAGGACAGAAGGAGCTGCATTGTGTATTTGTGGATTTAGAGAAAGCGTACGACAGGGTGCCGAGAGAGGAGTTGTGGTATTGTATGAGGAAGTCAGGTGTGTCAGAGAAGTATGTGAGGGTGGTGCAGGACATGTATGAGGACAGTGTGACGGCAGTAAAGTGTGCAGTAGGTACGACAGACTGGTTCAGGGTGAAGGTTGGACTGCATCAAGGATCGGCCCTGAGCCCTTTCCTGTTTGCAGTGGTGATGGACAGGTTGACGGACGAGGTCAGACAGGAGTCTCCCTGGACTATGATGTTTGCAGATGATATTGTGATTTGTGGTGAGAGTAGAGAGCAGGTTGAGAAGAGCCTGGAGAGGTGGAGATATGCGCTGGAGAGAAGGGGAATGAAAGTCAGTAGGAGTAAGACAGAGTACATGTGTGTGAATGAGAGGGAGGGCAGTGGAGTGATGCGGTTGCAGGGAGAAGAGGTGGAGAAGGTGGGGGAGTTCAGGTACCTGGGGTCAACAGTGCAAAGTAATGGAGAGTGTGTTAGGGAAGTGAAGAAAAGAGTGCAGGCAGGGTGGAGTGGGTGGAGAAGAGTGACAGGAGTGATTTGTGATAGAAGAGTATCTGCAAGAATGAAAGGGAAAGTTTATAGGACTGTGGTGAGACCTGCGATGTTGTATGGATTAGAGACAGTGGCATTGAGTAAAAGACAGGAGGTGGAGCTGGAGGTAGCAGAGCTGAAGATGTTGAGGTTTTCGTTGGGAGTGACGAGGATGGACAAGATTAGAAATGAGTTTATTAGAGGGACAGCGCATGTAGGATGTTTTGGTGACAAGGTGAGGGAGGCGAGATTGAGATGGTTTGGACATGTGCAGAGAAGGGACATGAATTATATTGGTAGAAAAATGCTGAAGATGGAGCCACCAGGTAGGAGGAAAAGAGGAAGGCCAAGGAGGAGGTTCATGGATGTGGTGAGGGAAGACATGCAGGTAGTTGGTGTGAAAGAGGCAGATATAGAGGACAGGGTGGTATGGAGACGGATGATCCGCTGTGGCGACCCCTAATGGGAGCAGCCGAAAGAAGAAGAAGAAGATTGTTATTATTATTATTATTATTATTATTATTATTAATAATCATAATCATAACAACAAGAACAATAATAATAACTAATAATAATAATGTTTGTATTCAGGATAGGGATGTAACCAGAACAGCCAATCCAAGCACAGAAACAGTTTGGTGTTAACCAATCACAGTGCTGAAGGCGGGATTTAAATTTTTTTTTATTATTATTATTATTTATTTTTTTTTAATTTTTTTTTTTAAGTTTTTATGTCTTAAAAAGCTTTTGAGTTCAGGATTGTGATTGAGCATATTGAGCAGATTGAGGTATGATGTCATTTGTGACAGATGGGGGCTTTGGATTGGGTAGTTTGTTTTTGAAAGTGAAACAAAAAGGAGTGTGTTTCGGATGCATTTCTTTGTAAGCAGATTATTTTATGTCAGAAATTAAAAAATACATAATTTATCAGTTTCATTATAATGATTAGAATTTGATTACTAAAGACTAAACAACACACAGTCACAGAAAAAATATGAAACAAAAAATATTAATAAAAGACACAGAACACATAGCAAAGGAAAGAAAAAGAAAAACTTTCTTTAGCAATAATAATAATAATAATAATAATAATAATGATAATTTATAGATGTTTAAATGTAAATACATTCTATAAACATATGCAATGTTTATCTTTCTGAGTTTAATATCTCTACTGATTTAGAAATGATGTGAGCTTCCCTTTATTAAACAAACACAATTTTCCATCATTTCTTTATGAATGCCTGAGAGCTGTAAACATCAATTGATCTTCTATTTTATCAAAAGCTTAACAAAAGAAAAGAATCGCATTATCATGATTATTATAATAAAGTAAAGCACATACCATACATATATTATCACATATATTTGTCTTTACTTTTTCACTTTACTTTTAAACAGATAAATGCTTGGCCCCGGGTTCATGATATAAATGTTATTTACATCAAGCTAATTTTTCCTTTTCTAATAAATAAAATTGAATTAGTTGCTTATTATTGAAAAAAAAATGCGAAACATTTTTTCCTAATTGAAATAAATAAATAAATTCAATCATGGTGAGATGAAATGAAATACTTACTATTAAGACCTTTATATCGATAAAAGTATCTAGTGATTGGAAATCAGAAATGAAGTACAATTTAAACCGTATTCCAGCTTGTAGAAAAAATTTACATTTAAGGGCTGAATTGGTTTCTAAAAGAGTTTCCAATGGTCTTTAAGGTCATGCAACCATAGGCTCAGTTCACTGGCACTTTGTCAAGAGAAACACTCTATTGTAGCAGTGAGGATGTTAGAATTGACAGCAGATGTTCCCCTTAATCCCTTAAGATATCTAACAGGATGTCAAAGTGAACATATAAATGTGGACTGATGGAAGAATGGCTACATCCTCTTTCTCATGACATCAGTGAACAAACCTTGGGTCATGTACGAAGAATACGTCACTCTCAACAAGAACACAATCACACAGCCTTTAACACAATACAGTAACACAGTACAGTATCAAAACAATTTCACACATTCAGTCCAGGTAGACTTTCACACGATTGCAAAGAACAACTTCTACAGCAGTCATCTTACACAACAACAGGGTGATGAGCAAAGCCTTCTAGAACATTCATATTTGCAACGTGAGACAATGACGGTACACAAAAGTTATATATTTTCTGTGGATTATTTTGTTAGAATGCCGGCGTATTCGGTTTTCTCTCCAGCGTTGATCTGGGCCCGTGCTGCTCCAGATGTGTTTAGGTGGGTTACAGTAGAGTAAGTAACATCAGACACAGTCTGAGGAAAGAAAGCATGAAAATTATATATAACACAATATACATTCTGTGGATTTTACCTCTGACACCAAGATGCTGTTCTGCTTACATACTTACATACATTAACACTGAGTGATGCAAAGAAATACATTTTACACTCCATTTTGCAGTAAAAACATCGTACTGTATTACTGACTGACTTATTTATTACTAAATAACCGGCACTGATCTGATTCCCAAATAAAACTAACACATTTGTACATTTGCATCTCCAACAAATAATATATATACTACTACTGTATGTTACAGTTGAAATTCTGTGGCTTTCACTATTGACAGTAGGAAGTAAGAAATATCCTGTATATAGTATTATTCTGGTTTGACTCTGAGGCTGTTTTGATGGAGGTTTGGCTTCCTAAAGAGTGTTGAAGTTTCTCTTCCTCCTACTGAAAAGAACGAAAACATTAAAAAAAAATGTTAGTTTTTATCACTGTTACTAATATGTCACATGACACCGGAGTAAAGAATGCTCGCTGTCATAATGACAGAAGGTACCTTTGACATATAGTCTCTAATCTCTGCAATCAACTTGTACAAAACTTTCCCTGTTTCTCTTTAGTCGGGTCTGAAGTTTCCTGAAAGGAATTTCCTGACTGATACTGTGGCAACGAGTTGGTTCAGGGTAAATTTCCTGAAACATGTTTTTTTGTAACCTCCCATTTTACAGTCTTTGGGATGTCCTGTGCAGGTCTGTGCAGATGCAGAACAGATATCCTCTTTACCTTTAACTGAAAGCCATCTGTATTTGAATTCCTTTTCATTTCTACATTTGTAGACTCCCTGATCCTCTTTTCTCAAGTCCGATATGTGCATACACAGAAGAAGAAATGATATTCAAGTTAAACATCTTGTTCTGTGGGTCTCAAATGTACAAACCATCACAATCGACTAAATACAATACGCAGTATATTATTTTAATATGAATGAAAAAAATGCTTCATGCCATTTAATACTAATCTCTTGTTTCTCAGGCCATTCATTAACTATTGTGGGGTTTTTTTTTGCTTCTAAATCTCATAGAGATACTGGTAACCATGTTACAGCTACACACTTCACTTTTTAAACCAACACATTCTATCAGAACACTAGCAAACACTTTCTCATATATATCCAGAGTATACAGGAAATTCAGCCAGGAAGACAAAAACACACACACAAAACCTACTGAAATGTTTATATTAGGTGGAGGAAACCCGTGTAACTTAAAAACATTCGCATGGAAAAACCCTGTAACACTCCAAAAGATGAAAAACCAAGAACATAACTCAACCATGGAAACTGAAACTATGATCCACAGTTGTTCTCTGATTTAAAAGTAACAAACTGAAAAAGCAATGTGAAGTGTGAAAGCAGTGATAGTTGACAGACAGTTGAATCCACATTGTGTGTTTATAAAATGTGAACACAATAATGAAAAACGCATGTAAATCGAAAAAAAAGAAGATAGTAATGTTTACATGGAGACCTCTGCTACTGGACCCTTCAACAAGCTTTAGCCTGAGGTCAATCTGGTGACCTCGGCCAATGAGCTCCCTGCTGAGGCTAAACGTACAGAACTAGGTGGCTTCTCAAAATCTATTAAGGTGTGTTTGGGTTTAACCCGGGACCCTGGAGTGGTGAAGCAGCAATGCTGCCTGCTGTACCACTGTATTGACACTGATCTAAATACGTCCCTGTACTCCAAAGTAAAGAAAAATTTGCAGTTGATACACAAAGATTTTCTGAAAGATGAATTTAAGTGAACAGAAAGCAGAGGTAAGAGACACATTCAGTCGGATTCAACAATCATTCCTCTTTATTTTCACCCAAAAATATTTCATTTACGAAAAGGAACTTATATCTTATTCTGATATAAAAAAAAAAATTATAACACAAGATATAAAATGACATACTGTATACTCAAATATGTAATGAAAGTATAAGTGAATGAAGAGCAATATCTTTAGCTACATAAGTAAAAAAAAAAATACTCACAGACATATGCTTGAATCTGCATTTATATATTTTTTAAAAAATGTGATTTTTTAACAATATTAGCCATGATGTGTATGTGTCATCAATATATAAGACTGTCTATATTAACTTTCATTTTTTATAACACTTTATAATCACTTTTCTCTTCAGTGGTGATCTGATCCTGTGCTGCTCCCCCGCTGTGTTAACGTGGACCAGTAGAGCATCAGGTATCAGTGAGAGTAATATAAAAAACATCATTAGACACAATCTGAAAAAGACATGAAAAATTACACATCATTTTAAAGCGTTTATCACAAAGTAAAAAGCTTTTAGATGACAAAATTCCAAATCTGACTTCTTTCTTTACACCACGTGTTGTTCTAATAGAAGCAGCAGAAGATACTTTCCAATAACTCATTTCTCAATGAAAGCATGTGTAATTGATGTGTGTTACCTGCAGGGTATCAGAAATATGCTGTAAACTCTGATTGTAGAAATATATAATATAATATAATCGAGACCGCATGGTATTTTTCCTCGTCTCACAAAGTTTTGAAAAACAGCAAGAAACCATTTAATTCAATTCGGATTGTATCTGTCATGTTTTGCTAAGGGCAAGCGAGAAAAACTTCAACTCTAGGAACCATACAGGAACATAATGAAAACGTGTAAGGGTGTTTTCACACCTAGTTCGTTTGAGCCCTCCAAACGCTCTCGGAGCGGTTCGGTGTGTATATGTGAACAAACCAAGTGATCTCAGACCCCTTAAAAGGACCCAGAAGCGAACCGTACTCAGACCACCTCCGGAGGTGGTCTGAGTACGGTTCGTTTGTGGGTTCGTTTGTGGTTCGATTTGTTTGTGACATGTGAAAGCAATGAGGTCCCGGTCCGCTTTGCCGTTCGTTTCGCCAAATGTCCCTGGAGGCTTGCCATACCTGCAGCCGTGTTCCCTCACTGCTGAAACACAAAACTTTTCGACATGGCAGGTCGCAGAGTCGTGTGGTCTTATGAAGAAAGCTGTGCACTTATTGATATTTGGAAAGAAGATGGCATTAAGCGGCAATTATTCTCAACACATAAAAACATAAAAGTATTTCTTCTGTTTTCTTAAAAACTGAAGGAAAGGGGCTACAACAGAACAGCACTACAATGTCGCGTAAAAGTGAAAAAACTACGACAGAATTACATGAGCACACGTGATAAAATGCGTCGTTGGGGAGTCTGCTAAAATCAAGGATTCCTGTCCGTTCTATGACGATTTGAATGAAATTTTGGGTGCAAGCCAAAATCCATTGCTGCATAGATTTCTGGGTTCTGAGTTCTTATGAGGTTGAGGTGTGAACATGAAAGGGTCTGAGATCACTTCAATACTAAAGAGGACCAAAAAGAGTACTGGGTTCTCTTTTGAGTCTTTTATATTGTGAACACGAAAGGGACTGGGGTCACATTTGTTTAGATCACTTTCTGGTTCACTTTAAGTGAACTGGGTTTGGTTCTTTTAAAACGAACTTTATGTGAAAACACCAGAAACTAAACGTTACAAGAAATTGTAAAGGAATTTTTTTTCTCTTCTTGATATGGGTGCAAGCTGAATGTGTGTGTGGGGACAAGTGTTTTTGTGTAATGTATTTCTTTTTTATCCCAAAATGTTGTGTTGTTACTGCGTTTGAAAAAAATCAAAAGTGCTATTCTCCCATTAGGGGGCGCCACAGCGGATAATCCGTCTTCATACCCCCCTGTCCTCTACATCTGCCTCTTTCAACCCAACTACCTGCATGTCTTCCTTCACCACATCCATAAACCTCCTCCTTGGTCTTCCTCTTTTCCTCCTTCCTGGCGCCTCCATCCTCAGCATTCTCCTACTGATATACCCCATGTCCCTCCTCTGCACATTTCCAAACCATCTCAATCTCACCTCCCTCGCCTTGTCTACAAAACGTCCTACATGCGCTGTCCCTCTAATAACCTCGTTTCTAATCCTGTCCATCGTCGTGACTCCCAACGAAAAACTCAACATCTTTAGCTCTGCTACCTCCAGCTCCGCCTCCTGTCTTTTACTCTACGCCACTGTCTCTAATCCATACAACATCTCAGGTCTCACCACAGTCCTATAAACTTTCCCTTTCACTCTCACAGATACTCTTCTATTACAAATCACTCCTGCTATCACTCTTCTCCACCCACTCCACCCCGGAAGACACAAAAAAGGATAGTCCCCGGCCTCTCTAGCTGACTTCAAAGTGGCCATCAAGTAATAAAAACAATCCACTCTCGAAACTCGGCTCCAGTACGTCTGGGTGTGACCCCCCCCATACACACACACAAAGGGGATTTTTTATTAGCTAACTAATAATAGTGTTCCAAATTCCGTATACACATATCTTGTATGTATTTTCTCTTTTCATATAAACCTAGTGTCTTTTCTTTTAATGCTTGATATCAAAATTGCTATCAAATCCCTCTATATGAAAAGTTTATTTTCCAAACAAGGGTGCATTTTATATGCCAGAATATAACTCTGTATTAACACAAGTTACCCTTTTAAAGGCTTATGTCCCGGGATATTTATGTATCTATGTGTCAGGAATCTCACAGGACACGGTGAAAAGGTGCCAGATTATTCTGTCAGAGACTCTTGCGGGTGTGACTAGGTAAATGAGGACCCAAATGTAGGATGCGAGCAGGAGTTAGGTTAAAATAAATAAAGTTCAAATGTATGTTAATGTGACATAAAACATTAAACCCCAAACTCACTGTAATTTACAGTCAGAGAAAATCTACATAACACACTTTACATAATGATCTAAAGAAAGTCGACCTGGAAAACGTCATAACACCATTTGATGTCTACAGAAATCTGTCACTTGACGAGGTGTTATAACTTAACATTCACACTGAGAAACACAGTCTGTACATCAGCTGACACTTCTGAAGTACATGTCTTTATAAATGTTTATTTAGCTTCATGTCATTTATTATGAAGGATTTATGTTGGTTTCCTAGAGCATTAGGAGGATGACATTTTATCATAGTAATGCAAGGTGAAGTGTCCTATTTGGAAACATTATTTCCAGTTGTAATAAAAATATTAGTCAAAAATGATCAATACAACCCAAATGAAAGATTGTTACCGATCTAGCGGTAAATAAAAATACAAAATAAATCAGTATTGGTTATCAGAGTCTAAATATTGGATTGTAATAGAGAATTTAAGCAGGTGATTTGGAAGTCCTTGAACATTCTTCTCTGGTTTGCAGTAGAAAATGTTGTGATTTACAAGCAAGGAGATAACCCTTCTGTAGAATTAATAAAATATTACACTGTCTGTTTGGTGGACGAACAGACCAAATAATTGTAATATTAAATCCATTACTGTTCATTCTAAAACTTTATTTAAATATTTATGGTTAATTTCACATATACACATTGCTGAGAGTTTACTTCACATTTGTGCAAACTGCTAAAGGTACTTTTTTGCATATTTTGGACTGATAACTGATAAAGTCCTACTTCCATAATAAACTGCTGATCAATTAGACACAAACACTGACAGGCCTTTAAATATATTAGAATTAGACTGAAGTCACTGTATATATTAGCACTGTAATATCATGTTATGAGCTTATAAAGAGGAATACTATAGGACTCTAATGAACAGTAAGAATTTGATAAGCCCAGCATTATTCTGGATATTTTATTTTATTTATAATTTCTTTCCATTTGTCATTTTTTTTAATTGGGAAAATTAAGTAATCAAATAATAGCTTAAAATAAATACATCTGAATCCAGGGCCATAACTGCATTTACACTAACCTGATCCTTCTGCTTTCCCATACACTCCAGATGTTCTTGAGTCATCACATACTCTCCAGATCTTCTTCCTAAAGAAAGAAAGTTCTCAGAAATAAAACTTTTAATGATAATTAAAATGTTTACCTTTAACTCATATAAAGTAAGCAGTATGAGGTGTGTGTACCTTTGCAGCTCCACCAAAGAAATACCACAATACCGGGCAGTAAAGCCCCCAGAGAGCCTAAAACTGTGTAATAAAAGACCCATAATGTTTATAAATGTAATAATAGAGATGTTATTTTTTATCATTGCTGGTGAGGAGGATGCAAGTGTAGAGGGGGATTCATGTATATTTTGATCTTCCATTGTTAAAATGGAGGTGAGTGGAATATTTTTGGTTGTTTAGTGTATATTTTGACCTGATGCACATGATGCAGATAGAGATCTTGTGAGACCTTGTGTTGTTGAGGAGGATGCAGGTGGGAAGATTGTTGTTTTACTCGTAGGCTGGTCTAATTCAGGTGTTGTGTCATTTTTTCTCGACAGTGTTGAAGTTTCTGTTTTTCCTACTAAAAAGAGTGAAAGTCAAAGACACAGTTTAAATATCACTGTTATTATTATGGCATGAAATTTGATAATCTTAAATACCGGGAGACGCGGGAAAAGCAAGATGGCCGCCGACCTGGAAGTGCACGCCGCGAAACCGGAAATCCTGACAATCTGCTTTAATACTGTCTTTTCCTTAATGGTTAATATCAAAATGATCTGCTCTCTATTCCTCAAATAATGGTGCACGTTATACATGATCATGAAGTGTGCCGTACTGTACTTTAATACACTTTGGGTAAAACTTTATAAGTTCTCCAAACCAACCATAAACATGTAAACAGGCCACAAAACATAGACAAAGAAAAGATAGAGACCTTGTGAGACCTTTACCTTGTGTTGTTGAGGAGGATGCAGGTGGGGAGATTGTTGTTTTACTCGTAGGATTGTCTAATACAGGTGTTGTGTAGTTTTTTCTCAACGGTGTTGAAGTTTCTGTTTTTCCTACTAAAAAGAGTGAAAGTCAAAGACACAGTTTAAATATCACTGTTATTAATATGGCGTGAAATTTGATAACCTTAAATACCGGGAGACGCGGGAAAAACAGCAAGATGGCCGCCGACCTGGAAGTGCACGCCGCGAAACCGGAAATCCTGACAATCTGCTTTAATACTGTCTTTTCCTTAATGGTTAATATCAAAATGATCTGCTCTCTATTCCTCAAATAATGGTGCACGTTATACATGATCATGAAGTGTGCCGTACTGTACTTTAATACACTTTGGGTAAAACTTTATAAGTTCTCCAAACCAACCATAAACATGTAAACAGGCCACAAAACATAGACAAAGAAAAGATAGAGACCTTGTGAGACCTTTACCTTGTGTTGTTGAGGAGGATGCAGGTGGGGAGATTGTTGTTTTACTCGTAGGATTGTCTAATACAGGTGTTGTGTAGTTTTTTCTCAACGGTGTTGAAGTTTCTGTTTTTCCTACTAAAAAGAGTGAAAGTCAAAGACACAGTTTAAATATCACTGTTATTAATATGGCGTGAAATTTGATAACCTTAAATACCGGGAGACGCGGGAAAAACAGCAAGATGGCCGCCGACCTGGAAGTGCACGCCGCGAAATCGGAAATCCTGACAATCCGCTTTAATACTGTCTTTTCCTTAATGGTTAATATCAAAATGATCTGCTCTCTATTCCTCAAATAATGGTGCACGTTATATATGATCATGAAGTGTACCGTACTGTACTTTAATACACTTTGGGTAAAACTTTATAAGTTCTCCAAACCAACCATAAACATGTAAACAGGCTACAAAACATAGACAAAGAAAAGATAGAGACCTTGTGAGACCTTTACCTTGTGTTGTTAAGGAGGATGCAGGTGGGGAGATTGTTGTTTTACTCGTAGGCTTGTCTATTACAGGTGTTGTGTAGTTTTTTCTCGACGGTGTTGAAGTTTCTGTTTTTCCTACCAAAAAGAGTGACAAAGACACAGTTTAAATATCACTGTTATTAATATGGAGTGAAACATGGCACAGGAGCAAAGAACACAGTCATCAATAAAAAACCATGTACCATTAACATATAGAGTGACGTAAGTCCAATCACGCTGTACAAAACAAGTATAGAATCCCTCGTCCTTTTCAGTCAGGTTTGAAATGAGTAGAGAGAGGTTTCCTGGAGGGTTTTTATTGACCAGTTTGAATCTGGTTTTGTGTTGTTCAGTCTGTTCAGGGTAAATTTCCTGAAAACGCAACTCCCATTTTATAGTCTTTGGGTCATCCTGTAGGTCATTGCAGAAGCAGGGCAGAACTACAGACTCTCCTGTGAACCCAGTCACCTCCACTACTTCTTTTTTGTTCACCAGCTCACAGCCTGTAAACAAACAGTTTACTGTTAATATGAAATATATAGGACATAAGAAATCCTTGCTTTTAAATCACAACATTTTCTACAGCAAACCAGAGAAGAATGTTCAAGGACGTCCAAATCACCTGTTTAAATTCTCTATTACAATCCAATATTTGGACTCTGATAACCAATACTGATTTATTTTGTTACCGCTAGATCGGTAACAATCTTTAATTTGGGTTGTATTGATTATTTTTGGCTAATTTTTTTTTACATTTGTAAATAATGTTCCCTAATAGGGCACTTAACCTTGCATTACTATGATAAAATGTCATCCTTATAATGCTCTCGAAAACCTACATAAATCCTTCATAATAAATGACATGAAGCTAAATAAACATTTATAAAGACATGTACTTCCAGAAGTGTCAGCTGATGTACAGACTGTGTTTCTCAGTGTGAATGTTAAGTTATAACACCTCGTCTAGTGACAGATTTCTGTAGACATTAAATGGTGTTATGACGTTTTCCAGGTCGACTTTCTTTAGATCATTATGTAAAGTGTGTTATGTAGATTTTCTCTGACTGTAAATTACAGTGAGTTTGGGGTTTAATGTTTTATGTCACAATAACATATAATTCTGATGTATCAGATATTTACATATTTTTACTTTGATAGATTTACATTCAAATTTCTGTAGACAAAACAACAACCATGGCTTGTTGTTACTGAACTTGCAGAAGGTTTTGGTTGGCACACACATGTCTTCACAAAAACTAATGTAGGATGTCACAGTGTCAGTCAGCTCATCCAGGCTGTCAGTCCCAGCCTCAAAGACACTCCAATCAGTGCAGTGCAGTGCAGCTGTGTGAGGTCCCCTCCTGCTTTAAACTTTCCACAATCATCCCGGTCCCCAAGAAACCCTCCATTACTGGACTGAATGACTACAGGCCTGTCGCTCTGATATCTGTCGTCATGAAGACCTTTGAAAAGCTGGTATTGGCCCATCTAAAGAAGGTGACAGAACAGCTGCTGGATCCCCTACAGTTTGCATACCGAGCAAACAGATCGGTGGATGACGCAGTCAACATGGGTCTAAACTACATTCTACAACACCTTGACTGCCCAGGAACATATGCCCGGATTCTGTTTGTTGACTTTAGTTCGGCTTTTAATACAATAATTCCAGGAATTCTCCAGTCCAAACTCCTAAACCTCACTATACACCCTGCCACCTGTCAATGGATCACCAGCTTCCTGACAGGCAGAAAACAACAGGTAAGACTGGGAGATGTTACCTCCAGTGTTCGGACAGTCAGCACTGGTGCTCCTCAGGGATGTGTCCTTTCCCCACTGCTATTCTCCCTTTATACAAATGACTGCATATCAAGTGACCCAACTGTCAAACTCCTGAAATTTGCAGATGACACCACGCTCATCGGACTCATCCAAGATGGTGACGAGTCTGCATATGAGCAGGAGGTGAAGCAGTTGGTGTTATGGTGTAGTCAGAACAACCTTGAGCTAAACACACTCAAAACTGTGGAGATGATAGTGGACTTTAGGAAACACCCTTCAACACCACTTCCCCTCACAATATCCAACATCCCTGTGTCATCTGTGGAGAACTTCAAGTTTCTGGGCACTACCATTTCCCAAGACCTGAAATGGGAATGCAACATAAACTCAATTCTGAAAAAGGCCCAGCAGAGGATGTACTTTCTATGCCAGCTAAGGAAGTACAGTCTGCCACAGGAGCTGTTGATGCAGTTCTACACTGCAGTCATTGAATCTGTCATGTGCTCATCAATCACCATCTGGTTTGGAGCAGCAACAAAACAGGACAGAAACAGACTGCAGAAAACTGTTAAAAAATCATTGGTGTTCCTCTGCCCACTCTCCAGGACTTGTGCCATACAAGAACCAGAAACCGGGCAGAAAAAATCATTAATGACCCTTCACACCCTGGTCACAACATCTTCCAGCTCCTCCCTTCTGGCAGGCGCTACAGAACTTTGTTCACCAAAACTGCCAGACACAGGAACAGTTTCTTTCCCCAAGCAATCACCCTCACAAACAACTGACCATAATTATATTCCCTGCTCATATCTATAAGTACTGCACAGAACTGTCAGTCATCACATTATCTGTATATGTTACACACACTATGGCTGCTATATACTGTACAAAGTTTTATAGTAACTCTCTAATCATACCTGACACACAATACTGTCATTTGCACTACCATGCACTCTCACACTTTATGTACATTACTGATCTGTATCCCTATTTATTACCCACACTGTCTATACTGTCTCACATTGTCTTTATTGTCTTGTATAGTCTGTTTTTGTCTTGTCTTGTCTGTTTTGTCATGTATAGGTTTTATTTATGTCTGTACTTTTGAGAGTCACTAACAGCTGGAACCAAATTCCTTGTGTGTGTCAACACACTTGGCCAATAAAGCTGATTCTGATTCTGATTCTGATTCTGAAATACACAATTTGACATCAATTGAAGCCTTTATGAATGTTTATATAGACTTAATAAACTCAGTACATGAAATTTTTACATTAATATTATAATTCTGTTTGATTATATGTATTTTGTTATAATCAGTGTATGTATGAAGTTTTTCTTTTCAAAGCTGAACTGCAAATAATCCATAAAGCTTGCAATGTAGAGCGTGATCAAGGTTGCATGTCTGAACACAATGCTCTTGACCGGGCACTGTGCTCTCAGCTAAGCAAAACAGAGAAAGATAAAAGATTATCTTTGTACAGAATGGGAAAACATCTGTGTGCAAAATGCGTCACTAGGGCGAAGAGAATTAATAATATTGTCTTAAACGGCGAGAGAAAACAATTGATTATATTGCAATAATCAGTATTTATTGTCATTTCTAACTTGATATTGATGTGTCACAATATGATTTCTAGATTAACTCTAGCTATAAATCATTTAAAGACTCATCAAGTCTGCTTTCACAATAATATCAACATTTATTATTATTTAAATGCTTTACTTTTAACATAAAGACTGATGTATCTGTGTTCCTTCTCAGTGCTGCACCTGTAGTTTCCCTGATCTTCTTCTCTCAGGTCAGATATGAGTAGTGACAGATTAGCAGAAGAAGTGTTATTAAACAGCTCAAGTCTGCCACCGTAGTGTTCATCATTCAATATTTCAGTCAGACGTCCTGTTCTGAAGATCATCCAGGTGAATGTCTGAGGTTTGGAGGGCAGGTCAGAGCAGGAGCAGGGTAACAGCACTGAACCACCTTTGTGTTGTGTGATTTCTAACCAATTATCATCACCAGAAAGAGCACAGCCTACACACACACACACAAGAACACAGTTTTGAACATTTTAAAATGCTGATCAAAAAATTCTGCATTTGAATAGCTAGTAATAATAACTTTACACATATAATGAATAATATATCATTAATATATCATTGTAATTCTAATGAAAACTCGAAACGAGCAGCTGAACTAAGAACTGTATAATATTCTCTCTTCTTTCTGTAATAGAAAATAGAAAATATCTTCACTCACCTGCAGCCACGTGAAACACAACAGACAAAAGATACAAGCACTTCATCATTACTGCTTCTTCTGCACACACACAAACAGACAAACACACAACAATCCCTCAGACTGAAACACACACATTCACAAAGACACAATTTTTTACATCATTTATCAACTTTGAAGATTAGAAATGAGTTTATTAGAGGGACGGCGCATGTAGGACGTTTTGGAGACAAGGTGAGGGAGGTGAGATTGAGATGGTTTGGACATGTGCAGAGGAGGGACATGGGGTATATCAGTAGGAGAATGCTGAGGATGGAGCCACCAGGTAGGAGGAAAAGAGGAAGACCAAGGAGGAGGTTTATGGATGTGGTGAGGGAAGACAAGAGGCAGATGTAGAGGACAGGGGGGTATGGAGACAGATGATCCGCTGTAGCGCCCCCTAATGGGAGCAGCCGAAAGAAGAAGATTTATCACCTTTGAATTTGTAATAAAAATTACATTTATTTACATCATTCTGTATTTCTGTTAAACCACACATCACGGTATTATTACGAGAGGATTCATAATATATTGGGGTATATAACATTTCTGAAGAAGTGTGTGAAGATCTACCTGTTTACGAAGTGAGCAAGAATTGTCTCTTTTTAATCTCATAGTACCTTTAGTACCTGTAAAGCATTCTGCATGGTACATCTGCCAAATCCCTCAGATGTGAACGTTAATATTAAACAGTTTGAAAATCGAAATGACTTTGCACAGATTTGATTAATAACATTAGCATCACTATGTAAAAAAAAAAAAAAAACTTTTTGTTCTTTTCTAATTTGTCTTTTTGACAGAAAACATTATTTAGTCATCTTCATGCTGCTTACAGGAAATATAAATTGTGGAATTAATTTTTTAGGGATTTTTCTTTCCATTGCAAAAGAATAATGGTGTCTCTAATGAATCAAGGGTACTACAGTGTACAGTACGTAACAGGAATCAATCAGAAATACAGGCAAAAATATAAGAAATGTCAGAGGAAATATTTAAAATCACATGAAACCATGTTTATTCTAAAAATCTGGAAAATAAATCTGGATCAATGTGAATGCAAACAGCTTAACATTTATATCTTTGGCAGATGCTCTTATCCAGAGTGTGTTACAGGTACTAAGGGTACTATGAGACTAAAAGAGATGTGAGTACAATATGAAAAAAAGACCATCATTGCTTATATACATCCTTGGTGAACAAGTAGATCTTTAAAAAAATACTCGTTTGTTAGTTGTTGTAATGTGAAATCAAAAGAGTGACCGAGAAGCTCATTTTATTTACGAGTTCAGATCTCTGTCTCTTTCCAGATCTAGAAACTCAATTTAATTTACAGTACTATCAAAAAAAGTTCATATAATTGGCTCACATCCAAAAAATGGGATTAAATCAGTTTGAAAACATATCATATACACTGTACACAACCACAGAAAACCACAAATTGCATACAATTCTTATGAAACATTGCAAAGTTGAGTGATTTACATCACAACGAAATACAGAATGTTCAACCCTGAACCCATGGAGTTACAGGATTCCATTCCATTACACATCATATTTTCTTTAAACACCACCAAGCTACAAAAAACACACACACACGTGGTATTTATACAAAATTGCGTCATATAAATATTTTCTTTACCATTAGGCGACATTCTACCCACCAGGAACCGTGAGACTGAGCTTCTCTCCTGCGCGCTTCTGCGCCAAATTGGGACCAAGTGCGTTACCGAGAGCCCGAAAGCGCATGCGCAGCATCTCCCTTATATTTGCTGGCAAATCCAGAAGAATCTGTGCAGTTTCAGTTTCTCTTTTCTTCACTACGCAGATTCCTGTTCCAGACATTCTTTTCTCCAGATGTCTTTATCTCGGCTCTTCTGGACCTCGATGCAGAGAGTTCAAACGCTCCATCAGGCAAAGCGGATCTTCTGTCCTCTTTTTAGTCCCCAAACTCCGGCTTTCTCTTATAGTATTAAGTGTTAGAGTATTTCCATTAATCCCAGTGACTCTTTCCATCATTTACACCAGTGCAGGTTATTTAAAGAGTGAGGAATGACTACTACTACTACTACTACTTATTATTATTATTATTATTATTATTATTATTATTATTATTATTATTATTATTATTATTAAGATTAGGATGTAACCAGAACAGCCAACCCGAGCACAGAAACGGTTTGGTGTTAACCAATCACAGTGCTGAAAACGGGATAAATAATAATAATTTTAAAAAAATGTAAAGAAATAAATAAAAAGAGAGGTGCATTTCAGTTCAGGATTGTGATTGGGCAACTCTGATGTCTGATTGGCTACTTTGCTTTCAAAAGTGAAACAAACAGGATTGTGATTGGATGCATTTTTTTGTAAGCAGATTATTTTTATTGGTCAGAAATTCAAAATGTGTTTCATTCTAACGATTATAATTTTATTACTAAAGATGAAACAGTTCCAAACATGAAACATCATTCACACAGAAAAAGTATAGCACAAAATCTTTTTTAAAAATTAATAAAAAAAAAAACCCGGGGACATAGACATCATCTTCACTAATAATAATAATAATAATAATAATAATAATATTAATAATAATAATAATAATAATAATAATTTGTGGATGTATAAATGTTCATACATTTAACAAATGTGTAAAATGTCTATCTTTTTTATTATTCTCAGACATAAAACATTTCTGCTGCAAAAATATTACACCTTTTTTAAATATCTCGAATGATTTAGAAATGTAGTGAGCTTTCATGTAATAAACAAACTCCATCATTTCTTTATATAACACTGAAAGCTGATTTTCTGTTTTTATCAAAAGCTTTATAAAAGTAAAAAAAATTAAATCATGAAAGTTTCATGGTACTCTTAAACAGAAAAATAATTGGCTTTGGTGTTTATTTTATAAATGCTATTATTTACAGCAAGCAGAAAAAAAATCTTGAAAAATTTCTCCTCTCCTAACAAATGAAATTGAACTGATTACATTTTCATTAAAAAAAAAAAAAAAAGATACAAGTCTTACATTTACATAAAGCTCGATATTGCTGTGTATGTAAATAGGAATTTTAGGAATTTCACAGTGGAATTTTAATGCTGAAACAGTGACACCTAGTGGGCAGTATTATTTATTGCAGCCATAAAATCGAGGCTCTGTGTGTGTGTGTGTGTGTGTGTGTGTGTGTGTGTGTGTGTGTGTGTGTGTGTGTGTGTGTGTGTGTGTGTTTTAGATTAGCGTGTGTAAATTATGGCTTATGGTCCATACAATTACTATTTTCAGCAGTTGGTTAGACAGATAAAAAGCTGCATAATTTACTGAACCATGCAGCAGGTTAAGATTGACAGCACGTGTAATATCAATTACTTTCTCTTTTGCACTTTCTGGAGACTCTTAATAAAAATTATGCAGAATTATATCATACATCACTTTATGACATTGCTGCAAGGTCATGGCATGCATGCACACATGCCTCTGACTATTATTTACAGTTTATTAAACCACTTATTTTGCATGTAACTATGGTTCAGAACCAGTATGAGACTCAGGATGTCAAAGTAACCATATGACTGTGACCGCATGTGGGCTGATGGGGAAAATGATTATTTTGTAATATACTGTAAAATTCAGCATTATTTTATATATTTACTGTGGATTAGTTTGTTATAATGCTGGCGTATTCAGTTTTCTCCCCATCCTTGATCTGGACCCGTGCTGCTCCAGCTGTGTTTATGAGGGATACAGTAGAGTAAGTAACATCAGGAACAGTCTAGAGAAAGGAAGAACATGAAAATTATACTTATAACACAATATAAATGATGTGGCTTTTATCACTGACACTAAGATGTAAGTAAAATCCTGTATAAACCACACAAATCTTCAAGTTTGACGACTTTTTTACACCAGGTGTAGTTTTGATAGAAGCAGCAGAAGATATTTTCCTATAACACACTGGTTAATGAAAGCATGTGTGGTACATGTGTGTTACCTGCAGTGTATCACAAACACAACAGAAGCTCTAAAGGTAGAAACAAAGCTGTTCACTCTGATAAATGTAGAAGCCGAAAGTCAAAGTGAAACTCAGAGACTTAAAAATGCCCCATGATGATAGAAATGCAGCTGAACCCAAGCCTGCATGAGCACTAACCTGATCTTTCTGATTTCCTTTACGATCTGGACGTCCTTCAATAATCATGTTCTCTCCACTACTTCTTCTTCCTTATGAGAAAACATTCAGAACCTCTTGTAGGAACTACAGAATTTCACTACGTGAAGAAATCAGGTGAAGTGTGGAAGCTGCTGTTCTGCTTCAACTCACATACATTAAAACTGAGCGATGCAAAGAAACACATTTTACACTTCATTTTACAGTGAAAAGATCTTACTGTATTACTGATTTATTTATTACTGACTAACCTGCACTGATCTGATTTCCAAAAGAACACATAAAAACATTTAATCAGTGTGTGTGTGTGTTTGTGTGTTTTGTACCTTTGAGTCTCCAACAAATAAATGCAACTACACCAGAAATCACCAGCAGTAAAACTATCATAATGCTGAAAACTGTGCAATAAAATTTTGTTAAAGTTTCTCTTCTTCCTGGAGGGAAAAAAAAAAAAATCTAATTCAAACTAATGAATGTTTGTATCACTGTTAGTAATATGACACATGACACTGGAGTAAAACATGCTCACAGTCATTAATGACAAAAATGTACCTTTAACAGACAGACTCAGATCTCTGCTATCAGCCTGTGCAGAACATCTGTAGGTTCCCTGGTCCTCTTCAGTCAGGTCTGATATGAGTAGAGAGAGGTTTCCTGGAGAGTTTTTACTGACCAGTTTCACTCTGTTACTGTGATGTCCAGTCTGTTTAGGGTAAATTTCCTGAGAGTTGTTTTTATTAAACTTCCATGTTACCCTCTTCGGGTCGTTCTGTAGGTCAGTGCAGACGCAGGGCAGAACTACAGACTCTCCTATGAACCCAGTCACCTTCTCTACCCCTGTCTTCTTCACCAGCTCACAGCCTGTAAACAGAACATTTACAGGTAATAATATATAATAATAGGCTGATGTACAGACTGTGTTTCTCAGTGTGAATGTTAAGTTATAACACCTCGTCTAGTGACAGATTTCTGTAGACATTAAATGGTGTTATGACGTTTTCCAGGTCGACTTTCTTTAGATCATTATGTAAAGTGTGTTATGTAGATTTTCTCTGACTGAAATTTACATTGAGTTTTGGGTTTGTTTCATGTCACATAACATATAATTCTGATGTAACAGATATTTATAGATTTTAAAGATTTACAAATAAATTCACAAAACAATGTGACAGTGACATCGACTGAAGCCTAAATTAATGTTTATGGAGGTTTATGTCTGTTATAATGAAGGGATTATACAGGTGTCATGGAGCTCTATAAACACTACAGCCTGATTTTCATAATCAGTATTTATTGTCATTTATAACTTGACATTGATGTGTCACAATATGACTCTTAAATGAAATTCCCCTTTAGTTATGATAAATGGAGTAAATATTTTATTACAATTGTAACTATAATTCATTTAAAGACTCATCAAGTCTGCTTTCACAATAAATATCAACTTTTATTGTGTATTTAAATGTTTTACCTTTAACATAAAGCCAGATGTCTTTGTATTCCTTCTCAGTGCTGCACCTGTAGTATCCCTGATCTTCTTCTCTCAGGTCAGATATGAGTAGTGACAGATTAGCAGAAGAAATGTTATTAAACAGCTGATATCTGCCACGGTAGTGTTCATCATTTAACACTTTAGTTAGAGTTCTGTTTCTGCTGTCGCTCTCCCAGGTGAATGGCTGAGGTTTGGAGTGCAGGTCAGAGCAGGAGCAGGGTAACAGCACTGAACCACCTTTGTATCCTCGGGTTTTATTAACAGCAGAGAGAGAACAGCCTACAAACAATACATGTAATAAAGACATTATAAAGTACAAAGACCTCTTATTGAAGACCATGTAGAGAGGGTCAAATACACAACGATTTCTTTAACATGAGTAATTTTTTTTCTAATTACTTACACACATTTCTTAATACTACGCAAACATATTTCAAAACTATTCATACTGTCGACTTCATCAGCATGTATTTTTCCGTACAGCAGAAAACCACATTAAGATGTGGAAAATAACACAAAAATAATATCGGGTCGGGGGTTCAAGCCCCGGTATTGCCAAGCTGCCACTCTTGGGCCCTTGAGCAAGGCCCTTAACCCTCTGTGTGCTCTAGGGGCGCCGTATCATGGCCGACCCTGCGCTCTGACCCCAGCTTCCAAGCAAGCTGGGATATGCGAAGAACAACATTTCACTGTGCTGTAATGTATATGTGACAAATAAAGGCTATTCTATTCTGGCTCTTCCATTATTAAAATAAATACACTGATGGAAATCAAGATTGGACCTGTGGCTACTTGTGCCATACTGAAAACACAATTTGTACTGCGCATGTGCTCAAATGCGTCTACTTCACCAGAAATGTGTATTTATATCAAGAGAATTCACCAGTGTAAGAAAGGATTCCCATTCATTTGTATTTCCACGCTTCACCACTAGAGGCAGACGTATAGTTAGAACTAAAGAACTATTTCAGGTCAAAAATATCAAACTCAATATTGACATTTTTCAATCAAGAAGTAGACGCATTTGCGCACATGTGCTGGACAAATTGTGTTTTCGGTATGAATTGTGTAGTCACAGGACCCTTGTTCCGGTTTTCACGATGTACACTTACGGATCGGCAGCCATCTTGGCACTGGACAACATGTAGCTATTCAATCCATACCGGAAACGCTATGTTCTGCACATGAGCGCGAATGCGTCTACTTACTGTCTGAAGTATGTCAAAACAATTTACGGCAGTTTGTGATATTTATAATACTGTAATGTTTAACACTACCCGATCCGCAACAGAAATAGTCCTTTTCTATTGATTCTAGTGATATAAATACATATCTATACAAAAAGTGTTTCCAGTACGGTTGGAGTAGCGACACGCTTAAAAACAGATTAGCTCACTGTCTCCTTGCATCACAAAAAAAAAAAAAAAAAAAAAAAAACCCAATAAAAAAAAAGGCATGAAAGAGGAAGTGAAGATGGTGGTCAGTGGCACCAAAAAGAGGTGTGAAATTCACACGCATCTATTTGCAGCTAAGACTAAAATAAAGAAGTGACTTAACAGTTACAGGAAAATATCTTCTCTATTAGACTTTAGATGAGTAATTGAAGATAGACGCAATAAGAGATGTAATTCAGTAAATGTGTAAAAAGGATGCCAAATAATTTCACAGTAGAATCCTCCTTATTCATTATCCCACCTCTCATCATCAGAACATTTTACACTGAAGTTAATCAGGAAGAAAAATCCACATGATCAAAACTGAACAGGTCTTAAAAATGGCTTTATAACACAAGGCATGATGAGTTGCTTTACCTTCTGTTTAAAGATTACTGCTGTCGTTGGACAATTTAACTAGAAATTACACCTATTAATATTCTAATATTCTAATATATTCTAAACACAAAGCAGCTGAACTTAGAACTGTATAATATTCTCTATTTTTTCTATATTAGAAAACATATTCACTCACCTGCAGCCACCTGAAACACAACAGACAAAACATACAAGCACTTCATCATTACTGATTCTTCTGCACACACACTGACCACTCAAAGTGAACACACACACACACACACACACACACACACACTCTTTTCAGGATATTTTAATAGCCACTGCGTCATTTCTCGGTTCTCTTGCATCACTCTTCCCATGACTGATTTTTACATTTTATTCAAAACATATTTCTCATATGTCACATTTTTTTTATCTCTTCTGTATCATGTTCTCAATGTAATAATTGCTATAGATTATGTGACAGATATTTATTTGTAACATCTGTGATTGCTTAGGGCTCGCTCAAGGGCCCAGGATCAGCATTTTGGTAGTGCTGGGATTTGAACTCACAACAGTTTATATCTGAAGTGAGAAAAGGATTTGTAGCGATTGGCCAGGCAGAGGGACCGAGCTGGGAAGCATGTGCTGCAAGTTAGAGCAATAAAGGATGGAGATGGAAATGTGTTGACTAGTGCAGAGAGTGTGTTGAGAAGATGGAGGGAGTATTTTGAGCAGCTGAAAAACAAGGAAAATGAGAGAGAGAGAGAAGATTGGATGGTGTGGATATGGTGAAGCAGGAAGTGAATAGGATTAGTAAGGAGGAAGTGAGAGCAGCGATTGAGAGGATGAAGAGTGGAAAGTCGGTTGGACCAGATGAAATACCGGTAGAAGCATGGAGATGTTTAGGAGAGATGCAGTGGAGTTTTTAACCAGGTTGTTCACAAGATTCTGGAAGGTGAGAGGATGCCTGAGGAATGGAGAAGGAGTGTGCTGGTACTGATCTTTAAGAATAAGGGAGATGTGCAGACCTGCAGTAACTACAGGGGAATTAAGTTGATCAGTCACACCATGAAGTTATGGGAAAGAGTAGTGGAAGCCAGGCTGAGAGAAGAGGTGACCATCTGTGAGCAACAGTATGGTTTTATTTCGAGGAAGAGCACCATATACGCATTATTTGCTTTGAGAATGTTGATGGAGAAGTATAGAGAAGGTCAGAAGGATTTGCTTTGTGTGTTTGTGGATTTAAAGAAAGCGTACGACTGGGTAGAGAGAGGAGTTGTGGTATAGTATGAGAAAGTCAGGTGTGTCAGAGATGTGAGGGTGGTGCAGGACATGTATGAGGACAGTGTAACAGCATTGAAGTGTGCAGTAGGAACGACAGACTGGATCAAGGTGGAGGTTGGACTGCATCAAGGATCGGCTCTGAGCCCTTTCCTGTTTGCAGTGGTGATGGACAGGTTGACGGACGAGGTCAGACAGGAGTCCCCATGGAATATGATGTTTGCCGATGATATTGTGATTTGTGGTGATGGTAGGGAGCAAGTTGAAAAGAACCTGGAGAGGTGGAGATATGCGCTGGAGAGAAGGGGAATGAAAGTCAGTAGGAGTAAGACCGAGTACATGTGTGTGAATGAGACGGAGGGCAGTGGAGTGGTGTGGTTACAGGGAGAAGAGGTGGAGAAGGTGGAGGAGTTCAGGTACCTGGGGTCAACAGTGCAAAGTAATGGAGAGTGTGTTAGAGAAGTGAAGAAAAGAGTGCAGGCAGGGTGGAGTGGGTGGAGAAGAGTGAGTGGAGGAGTGATTTGTGATAGAAGAGTATCTGTGAGAGTGAAAGGGAAAGTTTATAGGACTGTGGTGAGACCTGAGATGTTGTATGGTTTAGAGACAGTGGCATTGAGTAAAAGACAGGAGGTGGAGTTGGAGGTAGCAGAGCTGAAGATGTTGAGGTTTTCATTGGGAGTGACATCAATGGACAGGATTAGAAATGAGTTTATTAGAGGGACAGCGCATGTAGGACGTTTTGGAGACAAGGTGAGGAAGGTGAGATTGAGATGGTTTGGACATGTGCAGAGGAGGGACATGGGGTATATCAGAAGGAGAATGCTGAGGATGGAGCCACCAGGAAGGATGAATAGAGGAAGACCAAGGAGGAGGTTCATGGATGTGGTGAGGGAAGACATGCAGGTAGTTGGGTTGAAAGAGGCAGATGTAGAGGACAGGGGGGTATGGAGACGGATGATCCGCTGTGGCGTCCCCTAATGGGACAGCCAAAAAAAGAAGAAGAGTAGTTTATATTTGAAGTCCTATATCTTATCAACCGAGCTACCATTTCTAAAGACCAGGCAAAAATTTCGCAGAAAGAAGAAAATAAATAACTTAATTGTCTCATTTTCCTTGCTAGGAAACTAGCATAGAGCTGTCCCAGTTTATATTTGTTAATGCTTTTTTTTCAATGTTCCCAGTTGACCACTAGGTGGCATCAGTGAGCTAAATAGAATGGGAGGTTAAAAAACCTAGAAAAGTACCGAATTAGTGGAAGACTGGCATATAGCTGCCAAATATAAAAATGTATAAATCATTATCTCGCATTAAGAATATTAACATTTGTTTAAAGCTTGATGTATATTCAATGGCTGTAAAAAATAAAAAAAAAAATAAAAAAAAATATATATATATATATATATATATATATATATATATATATATATATATATATATTGATATATTGATATATTGATATATATACAGTTATGTTCAAAATAATAGCAGTACAATGTGACTAACCAGAATAATCCAGGTTTTTAGTATATTTTTTATTGCTACGTGACAAACAAGTTACCAGTAGGTGCAGTAGATTCTCAGAAAACAAACAAACCCAGCATTCATGATATGCACGCTCTTAAGGCTGTGCAATTGGGCAATTAGTTGAAAGGGGTGTGTTAAAAAAAATAGAAGTGTGGCATTCAATCAATGAGGAAAAAACAGGTGTGAATCAGGTGGCCCCTATTTAATGATGAAGCCAGCACTTGTTGAACATGCATTTGAAAGCTTGAGGAAAATGGGTCGTTCAAGACATTGTTCAGAAGAACAGCGTACTTTGATTAAAAAGTTGATTGGAGAGGGGAAAACCTATAAAGAGGTGCAAAAAATTATAGGCTGTTCAGCTAAAATGATCTCCAATGCCTTAAAATGGAGAGCAAAACCAGAGCGACGTGGAAGAAAACGGAAGACAACCATCAAAATGGATCGAAGAATCACCAGAATGGCAAAGGCTCAGCCAATGATCAGCTCCAGGATGATCAAAGACAGTCTGGAGTTACCTGTAAGTACTGTGACAGTTAGAAGACGTCTGTGTGAAGCTAATCTATTTTCAAGAATCCCCCGCCAAGTCCCTCTGTTAAAAAAAAGGCATGTGCAGAAAAGGTTACAATTTGCCAAAGAACACATCAACTGGCCTAAAGAGAAATGGAGGAACATTTTGTGGACTGATGAGAGTAAAATTGTTCTTTTTGGGTCCAAGGGCCACAGACAGTTTGTGAGACGACCCCCAAACTCTGAATTCAAGCCACAGTACACAGTGAAGACAGTGAAGCATGGTGGTGCAAGCATCATGATATGGGCATGTTTCTCCTACTATGGTGTTGGGACTATTTATCGCATACCAGGGATTATGGATCAGTTTGCAGATGTCAAAATACTTGAAGAGGTCATGTTGCCTTATGCTGAAGAGGACATGCCCTTGAAATGGTTGTTTTAACAAGACAATGACCCCAAACACACTAGTAAACGAGCAAAGTCTTGGTTCCAAACCAACAAAATTAATGTTATGGAGTGGCCAGTCCAATCCCCGGACCTTAATCCAATCGAGAACTTGTGGGTGATATCAAAAATGCTGTTTCTGAAGCAAAACCAAGAAATGTAAATGAATTGTGGAATGTTGTTGAAGAATCATGGAGTGGAATAACAGCTGAGAGGTGCCACAAGTTGGTTGACTCCATGCCACACAGATGTGAAGCAGTTTTAAAAAACTGTGGTCATACAACTAAATATTAGTTTAGTGATTCACAGGATTGCTAAATCCTAGAAATAAAAATGTTTGTACAAAATAGTTTTGAGTTTGTACAGTCAACGGCATACACTGCTATTTTTTTGAACACACCCCTTTCAACTAATTGCCCAATTGCACAGCCTTACGAGCGTGCATATCATGAATGATGGGTCTTGTTTGTTTTCTGAGAATCTACTGCACCTTCTGGTAACTTGTTTGTCACGTAGCAATAAAAAATATACTAAAAACCTGGATTAATCTGATTAGTCACATTGTACTGCTATTATATTGAACATAACTGTAATATATATATATATATATATATATATATGTGTGTGTGTGTGTGTGTATGATGTGTATATGATTATGTATTTCCCGTCTTTGAACTGCATATAACTTGAGAGGGGATGTACAGATAATAGAATTCTATTCAAATTTGACTTTATTTTTATTTGTAAAGCGCTCTAAACAATGGACATTGTTTCAAGGCAGCTTCACACAGATAATGTGTTAAGAAATTAATCAATAAGAGTGTTCTTTATTAGTGTACTATATACTAATTTACATTTTCTTAATGTGGTAAAGTTCTGTTGAAATAGTAACTACCCTTGTTAAGTGATGAAATGTGTAATGTCCATACATCAGGAATTCCGGTGGACCCCGTGACCCCATAACACTATTCTAATGACACAAAGTAGTAGAATAGAAGTTACTTTAAACCCAACACAGGAAAAACTCCCCTGTCAGCCCCGCAGAGGGCATCACTCATAGTATAAATTTCTTCCTTAGTTGTTTCACAGATTTTCTGTAAGTACCTCTACAACTTGATTGTCCTCTACATGTTCATGAGACAATAAAGGGTTTTCTTCTATCTATTTAGAACAGCTCCATAATCATTGAATGGTTTTTACAGACAATGGCATTGAGTAAAAGACAGGAGGTGGAGCTGGATATAGCAGAGCTGAAGATGTTGAGGTTTTCGTTGGGAGTGGCGACGATAGACAGGATTAGAAATAATTTTATTGGAGGAACAGCGCATGTAGGACGTTTTGGAGACAATTGGGAGGCGAGATTGAGATGGTTTGGACATGTGCAGAGGAGGGACATGGGGTATATCGGTAGGAGAATGCTGAGGATGGAGCCCCCAGGAAGGAGGAAAAGAGGAAGACCAAGGAGGAGGTTTATGGATGTGGCATGCAGGTTGTTGGTTTGCAAGAGGCAGATGTAGAGGACAGGGGGATATGGAGATGGATGATCCGCTGTGGCGCCCCCTAATGGGAGAAGCCGAAAGAAGAAGAAGCAGCTCTATAATCAAAGAATAAGATTAAATAATGTATTTAAACTCTATTAGTTAGCATTTTAAACTGTAATAAACCATGTGTAATAGTTACAATTGTACTTTTTAAATTCATTTTATTTATTTTGAGTCATGCTCATCACTCATGACCAGCTTCTAAGTGCTCCTCAGCTCAGACATGGCAAACATGTTTAGTCAAAGATTGCCACATGATCAATATGAAAGGTGACACAATGGTTGGTGAGGTTTCCTGAAAACCAAAGTATAGGCACTGTGACAGTGTGTGTTTGTGTGTGTTTTAGTCTGATTAATTGGTATGTGTGTGTGTGTGTGTGGAGAAGAATCAGTAATGATGAAGTGCTTGTATATTTTGTTTTGTGTTTCATGTGGCTGCAGGTGAGTGAAGTTATTTCTATGGATGGGCAGAAAGGAGACAGACAGACAGACAGATCTGCATTCATCCCAGACGTATATTTATACAAAAAAAAAAAAAAAAACCTCTTCAGATGAGAGCTACTGTAATCGGCTGTAACTACCACAAGGTCATCAGCTGACTTGTGAATGTGTGTGTGACTGCAGATGTTTCCTGATTTCCTATTTGTATTCCACCTGTGTGCCAGGACTTAGTTTTCCCTCACCTCCATGAACTAAAAGACATCAGCTGCTCCCTTGTCCATCCTACTTCCACCAACACACGTTTGTCTTACTATTCTTGTGAGGACGTGGCATAACAACACTGTACATTGTACCACCGCCTTTATCTAACCCTAAACTTAACCTCAGTAAAAAAAAAATAAATAAACTCACCCATTGTCCTTTTATCAAAACAATGTCTCACGGTCAAAACCATAAGATTTCTCACTTGCAAATTCATTTGGCTGAACCTAGATATAATAAGTCTACATGTAAAAATTGGAGGCACCTCATATACAGTATATCTAGATACAGTACAGACCAAAAGTTTGGACACACCTTCTCATTCAAAGAGTTTTCTTTATTTTCATGACTATGAAAATTGTAGAGTCGCACTGAAGGCATCAAGGGCTATTTGACCAAGAAGGAGAGTGATGGGGTGCTGCGCCAGATGACCTGGCCTCCACAGTCACCGGACCTGAACCCAATCGAGATGGTTTAGGGGTGAGCTGGACCGCAGAGTGAAGGCAAAAGGGCTAACAAGTGCCAAGCATCTCTCGGGGAACTCCTTCAAGACTGTTGGAAGACCATTTCAGGTGACTACCTCTTGAAGCTCATCAAGAGAATGCCAAGAGTGTGCAAAGCAGTAATTAAAGCAAAAGGTGGCTACTTTGAAGAACCTAGAATATGACATTTTTAAGTTTTTTCACACTTTTTTGTTATGTATATAATTCCATATATAATTCCACGTGTTAATTCATAATTTTGATGCCTTCAGTGTGAATCTACAATTTTTATAGTCATGAAAATAAAGAAAACTCTTTGAATGAGGTGTGTCCAAACTTTTGGTCTGTACTGTAAGTAATATTGTTCAGCAGATTGTCATGGAGCTTAAAGCCCAGGATAAACAAACTTGACGTACAGAAGTAGCACATGTTCATAACACCATGTCCCAATCTGATCTAATCTCTGAAATGAAAAGCAAAGCAGCTTTCAATGGTCATTTGGAAATCAAGATCTTTTATTACAGTTAGCACAAAAAAAATGACAAGGACCAAATCTTCCAATGATTTAGTGAATATGAGGAGATCAACTTCACTACTAGCAGACAAAGATGAGCATGTACTAAAACCAGGGTTTATATAAAAATAATAATAATAATAATAATGAAAGGAGTGTAGATTGTTGGAGTGTAAATGTTCAAGTCAGGTATTAGTACTACATCTCACTAACGAAGCATGAGAACCGTTTGGTCTGGCACAATGAGGACATGCCTGGACCTCGTTAGCCCGATAGGGAAAGAAATACAAAAACAAAAAGGTGTGTATAATTGAAGCAGTGTGAGTGTGTCAGCTTCTGCCTGAATCCCAGGGTTTGTATGTTCCTTGCTAGTTTATTGACAGGGTGAATTCGACAAAACTTCACAGGCACTTCCTGTACGGGGGAAAAATATGTACCCAAAAAAAACTAAAAGAAAAAGAACAACACAATAACACCAGCTAGTTTGCTCTTCGAGGTCCTCTTAAACCAGCACACCTGTAAACAGTGTTTAAATCAGATCACTGATCTGATTTGAACTAAAAATGTGTCTACAGTTTTTAATGATGAAGGTCAAACACTGGATTGGGTAGAAATGTCTCCGGAAACTACAGGTCGAACAAATTCTAACTACATATGGGGTTTGGTCACGAAATAAGACGTCTTGATTTGGGTCATGACACCAAAAAAAGAGACAGCAAATTAAGTAATTTGGAAAATAACGAAATCCTTCATGTGAGTCTTGAAGGAGATCAGTCATTGTTATCGTGGGTTCTTATGGAGAAGAAAACAAGAGAAGTGATAAATAACGCATGGATTTGTGGTAAAATTGCGATGTCCTCACAATCCCACAAACCAGTGTGGCATGAACGTGCTACAGATGAACCTGTGAGGCAAACACGACCAAAAATATGAACACTGAAGTGGCGTTGCTGGGACGCTGGACTCAAGACATGAAGCAGCTCTTATCTGTTGATCAAAAGGTTAATCCCTTCTGTGTCTGGCGTAGTGCAATAGACTAAAATTAGCTGTAAGTTAGGAACATAGAAATACACACAACACCAGACGACAAAGCAATAATATGAGTGTGCTTCTGTGATCCGTCACTCAGCTGTCAGTCATACTGTCAGACCCGGAAAAAACAAAACAAAAAAAAACCATAAAAACAAAAACAAAGGGAGGCAGCAGCTATCATATCTGAATATATAAATATTAATTAGTAATTAGTACGATTTGAGTTAAATGTCTATGCCACCACCTTTCGAATGCTTTCTATGGAGCGTATTTTCACTCATTCTTAAATTTTTTTTAAATATCAAAATGTTCTATCAGAAGCATTAACCGTACTAAATCCTACTTAATCCTACTAAACCCCGTTACTGAATAAAATCTACAGCAGGTTCGTTACATCCCCAATACTGAGCCGTGTTCGCTACAAGTCACCGTGCACAAGCCGTCGCGACTTCGGACGCTCGATAACCCCCTCAAAAACATGTACGGGTATTTCTACAGACCAGATCGAATTTGAATATCTATATATATCTCTTTCTCCAGATTTCTTTTTAATTAATCAGTAGTAAATTTAAGCTCAACTCGATCTGCAGGCTGACCAACAGTAGTTTATCTTCATAGAGATCAACATCACCCATTGCTGTTGAAAAGATACATTATTTAGTAGGGACGTCGACTCCGCCCACCAATGACCGAGCGACGCGAATCAGCGACCGATCACAGTTCACATTAATCATCTGTAAATAGCCTAAATCAAAGCTACATTTTTTTTGAAAGGTGTATAATAAATCCATATTATCCAGCTTTGCTTATTTCACTCATAGAGAAGCTCTGTTCACGTATATACAATAAAGTGATGCTGCACAAGGCACGCATGTAGACCGTTCTGAAATACAGGTACATAAATTAACGGATTATCACGAACGCTTTTTCCAGCGCTGCGTCATGCTGTCTGTATGATACATGTGCTTTTTATTCGATTTTGGTCAACGTGTCTTTATGTGTTCTGCTCCAAGAGACTGTGATAGCCTCATGGCGTCCTGGATGTGTTTTTAAAAAAGAAAAATACCAGGTTGATTTGTGCTTAAATCGACAATCACGTATACATTGCTGATTCTTGTCCATCGTGTCTACCATGGCAGAGAGCTTTCCAGGCCGAGGGCAGCTGCCAACCTGGTAACAACATGGTGTTGATTTAGCTTGATAGCAAGAGGTTTTTCGAGTCAGATGCTGTCGACGAAGCTACCAGGAAAGAGGCCCGTCCGGCCGTTCCTCTGGAGCGTGCCTTTGAACCAGCCATCCTCACGCTTCTTGTGCACGAAGACGATGTCGCCCTCCTTCAGCTCCAGTTCAGCCTCGCTCTGCGGAGGGTAAGAGACTACCACACGGTACCTGCACAACCAAAAGCATGTGGGTTAATCACTGCTTTTTATGCAATGAGGTGATAGATCGTTTTTGCAGATTAATCCATACCAATAGTTTTTCCGGGCTGCATTGTACAATACAAGAGCGGCCTCTAGAGGCGAATCACAGACACCATGTACTGTTTATTTAAAGCGTCTTTTTTTTAGTCATTTTGGATGTAACTGTTTCTTTATTTACAGTGTTACATATTTTGTTTCAGTTGGAGTGGAAGATCTCCTGCTATAGAGCTCGGAACTCAATCCTGTCGAATGGCACCCCAGGCCTCCTCATGTCAACTACATCAGTACCCAACTAACACCCTTGTGAACACATGAATAAGCAGACATCTCCACATGCACACTACGAAATCTCGAGGAACATCTTCCAGGAACAGTGGAGGTTATTATAAAAGCAAAAGTGGAATAATGTGAAACAGGATGCTCGAAAAGCGCAAATCATATGGTTAGGGATCCACAAACTTAGTGAATTACTTAATTATGTAAAACTTTCTTTCGGCTCCTCCCATTAGGGGTCGCCACAGCGGCCCATCCACATGTTTGATTTGGCACAAGTTTTTACGCTGGATGCCCTTCCTAACGCAACCCTCCCCATTTATCCGGGCTTGGGACTGGCACTAAGGCTTGTGCAACCCTAATGGCTGGGGTTGGTTCCATGACTGGGTATCGAACCCGGGCCGCATCCTAACCACTAGACCACCAGGGAACCTGAATTACTTAATTATGTAATTAATGTAATTGGAAAATATTTTTCTTGGCAATTCCGGGCAATTTGCTATCATATTATAGGAATAGATTATATAGAAATATAGCGATTTAAAAGCATCATAGACAGCGATTTAAAAGCATCATAGTATGTATATAACCAGTCATATCAGTATCTCTATTTCATCATATTAAAGTACCACGTCTCTGTACCTCTCGCACACAATTGGCCGTCCGTCATGCTGCATGGACAGAAGCGAGGAGCACGGCTGTCGTGGTGGTGGTGCAATGGGGGCGGAGTTTTCCTGACAGCCGCTCCTGCGTGCAGCATCAGAATTTGATGATGATGATGATGATGATGATGAAGGTGCAGGTGTCTCAGCCTCCACAGGACAGGCCCCGTTCCGGCAATGGTTTCCTATAGCTCCTGCTGTTGTGTTGGTTACGGGCATTTCGGGTGCCATGGCTCCTTGCAGCACGTCCGCGGCAACGGTTTGCTCTGCCTCCAGAGTCGGAGAGGATGGGGGAGAGGGGCGGGACTTCTTTTTATTTGACAACAGCTTCAACAGGCCTTTCTTCTCCCTCTAAAGTGACAAAGAGAGGGCAGGGGTTTACATTTTGTAATGTACTTATATAATTAGGAAAAATAATTATATATATATAAAATATAGATCTCATAATGCTTTCTTTCATTTAATATTCAACTTTTTGTTTCCTAATACATGCTACTATGCTATTTCTCACATGCACATTAAGACACATGCATGCATTTCAACTATTTGGCATCCTCCATTCTATCTTTTTGTACAAATGGAGACACCCAGTCAGCCTTGGTTGGTACAAGCTCTTCAACATCACCTTGAAGTGTCATGGCTTTAAGGATATCAAGCCCGTTTCTTGTGAGGTAGAGCCTGAAGAAAAATGAGAGCTATGCCTGACATCCCCTAATCACACGAACAATAAAAGGGAAGCATCTATCTGAGTTAGACTGATGATAGGAGAGGCACCAGTCTGGGAACTCACAGACGTGGAGGAGGCTCCTGGCTGACAGAGACGAAACATCCGAGCGGCGAGTGCGAATTGTTTAAAATGTACACAATGACATTGATAAATTCTCAACTGCCTGGTGAGAAGGGGCGAATGATGAATGCTCGAGAGCTCAAGCATTTTTAGTTCCGGGAGCAGGTCACATGCTAGGTTTACATCCATATAGTTGATCTGTTCTAAAGTAAGAGTAGTAACTTGGATTTGTAAAAAGTTGTACTATTAATGGAAGGAGCCAATTTCAGGTATTGAGTTTAAATCCCAGTTTCACCATGCTGCCACTCCTGGGCCCCTGAGCTAGACCCTCACCCCATTTGCTGCTTGTTTGTTTATAAAATGAGATAACTAAGTCAATCTGAATAATGGGCATCTACCATATGCCATAAACATAAAAATAAATAGATACAAATAGCTAAATTATTGAATGATATAAAATAACACGTACGCAAAAGCACAGAAATTCTGACTTCAGTTTTTCTGGCACTGTTCTCAGGAATGTTATTTCGATTCAGCATTTTAAAAGCACAGATTCCAAGCCAGCAGATGCTTAATGTTTTTAAGTATCCTTAGGCTGCCATTATTGGGTGCATTGCACAACATCTGACTCAGATTCACGCCATTAAAGAGTAGATATTTAGCTAATTAAAGTAAGGAACAGAGTATATAGCACACCCACAATTCCCCAAGTGTGACATCCGATTCTAAAACTTTTTTGTATTGTTCTCATCGACAATTTGAAACTTGTTATAGTGGCATCTCACCTTACAGTCCTTGTCTAGTTTACAAGCAGGACCCTGATTGGCAGCCGAGGTACCAGGAGGCTTGGGGTTCCCGGAAGCAACTGGGATCGCCACCATGGTGCTTGGTCTCATGCCATCAACCTCCAAAGAAGCAGCGCTGATATTGGGTGGGGTAAGTGAGGCGGCGGCGCAGCCCATTGCCACTCCCATTCTGCTTGACCCAGGGTTTGTGGTGGAGGCGCTGCCAGACGACGGCTGCGGACACACAGCCAGGTGAGGCAGGAAAGCCATGGCGTTCTGGGATTGGATGGGCGTTATGGCTGCAGTGGGCCGGTCCTGACTGTGACCCACAGCTAAGGGTGCGTCAAAACAAAGATGGATTAGATCAATCGGTAGGTCCCTTTCTACACAATATTACCTTGAGTGGCAAGAAATATCGGTGATATCTTACCGGTCCTCACAGCGTTACGTGCCTGGTTAACCGTCATTTGTGATGTCACATGCATGAGCACTTTGGGATGCTGACCAGGCGGCATGTGAGCTGCTGTCACCACAGCTGCTGGAATGGGGCTTGAAGGGGCAGGGCCTGTGCAAATAGGGACAGACTTGTTGGGGTCAACGTTACACAGGGCGGCTCCGGTCGAAGGGGACGGGGAGCTAACTATGGTGACACTGCGTCCAGCCTGCGAGCACATTGTTAACGGCACTTTGGGTTGACTGCTGCTTGCCACCGTTCTAAAAACAACACAAACCAAACCTTTTGAACAACATCTCATTATATGGCAAAGGGTTATTTGCAAGGGAAAGCCCTAAAGCATAGGGTACCTGTTGACAGGACTCATGTAGTTGCCGGGAAACACTCCGATCTTGCCGGTGTGCATGGAGGTTCCTTTAAACCAGCCATCCTGGCAGCGCTCCAGCACAAGGAACATCTCGCCCTTTCTCAGCTCTAGCTCATCCTCCTTACGAGGTGTGTACGGGAACATTGCGACGTACCTGAGAGTCCCATAAACACCATACACTTAATAACCACCTCTATGAAGCAAACAAATTACCTAACATACAGACTTTTAATGGAGTCGAGCTGAAACACGACCACAAATGTGAGCTCACAAAATATGTGAGCAATTATTCTTTTTTTTTTGAAAGGCGCACAGGGATTAGTCACGCATGTTGTAGTCAGTAGTGAGAGTAATGGCAAAGAAAAGAGGTGAAAGGTCAGGGACTAAAGCTGAAGGGACCCAAAAAGACTGCAACCACAACAACCCCCTTTTCCATCCCCACAAGGCTGACCTCTGAACTCTCACCTGCGCTCAAACATGCTCAACTGCCACTCAAGAATGAGCCACGAGGTCAACCAGAGGCAAAATCTCACATGTATGGCAAATGAAAAACACGCGGAGACATACATTTTCTCCGATTGAGTGCGGCGGTTTTAACACTTACACAGTGGGTCTCTGACGTCCACTCTGGTCGCTCGCAGTGGGGGACGGCCTCTGCCCTGTGGCCAACGATGACGCTGCGCCCACGGAGGAGGATTGTGGGGGAGGAGGCGGTGGAGGAGGCAATGCTTCCTGAAATGACATAAAAAAAAAAAAATTTAAAAAAGATTTTTAGGGGGTAAATATGAAACATACAATTACCTGCACACCCTTTGGTACCCGATCATGTGACTGTTCTCAAAATTAACAAATTCAAATTTCGAGTGTAATTAAGTAATTATCGATCGAGTTTGTATAGGGCTCCTTAAGAACCCTATCCACAAATTTTGCGTGGGATTTTCTTAACATCTTCCCGAATTTCATTCTGCTGAACCTGTGGTCCTCATAGCGCTTACGTAGCATGTACATAGTCTCATAGTTAAAAGGTATCAATCCGGAGACGGTGTACAAGATCATTTTCAAAATTTCCGATATAACAGCAATTAATGGAAAATGTAGCAAGTATAATCCGGTCCCTTAAAGAAACAACAAATTTACGGATACGAGGTAGTGTGGAGAGACTGATGGAAACCCTTTATACAGAAGAAAAAAAAGAGAATATACAAAAAACGAATTAATTTAAAAAAAAATTTTTTAATTAAAAAACACTACACACTGAAAAGAAATAAACCAAATGATCACAGTCTTTAAAATCCATGGACCTGGAAGTACAGTACTGCCAAAAATGGGAGTGGCTTTTTACTACGGTTTTTACAGCTACAATACTATAGAGAACTCTGGGAATGGATCTCGCTAGTTCACTTATTCGTTTATTTATTCATCCGCTTTATCCTCGCAATCTACACATCGACTTTCTGACAGTCTATTCTCCGATTCATTATCTTCAAGAGTAACTATTTCTCTCTTGTGCTATTGAGAAAGAAAGCTATTAAAGCTGGATGACTAGAATAATAATATCATAAGAAGAAGACTCACATTTTAGCACACAGATCAACGCAGGGAGAATGAAGAGATTTAGAAAAAAGATAGGACACATGGGGTATACACACACACACACACACACACACACACACACACACACACACACACACACACACACACACACACACACACACACACCCATCAAACACAGACAAGAGTGTGTTAAGGCCAAGACATCAGTGAAAGGGGGGGGGGGGTGTCTGAGTATCTGAGTATCAGATGTCTCACTGTTCCTGCTTTTCTAATTTTAGCTGAAGTGTATGTTTGTGTGTGTGTGTGTGTGTGTGTGTGGGGTATGATATGGTTTATGGCTGTTGCTTGAAATATAAATTACTTTAAGCATTTGCACACACACATATACGAATATGAACAAACACCCACAAAAAAGTATGCACAGATGCACACAAAATGCGCACAAATATACACACACGAATACACGCACATGAATGGCCACAAAAACACACGCATAAACATGCCCAAAAATACACAAATATATGCATATATGCAAAAAATATGCACAAATACAAAACAGCAATTACATTACAACACCTGACATTTATTTTATATAGACGTAAAAATGTACACTTTTATAATTCACACACTGGCATTTACATAAACACAAAGTGTTGGAACTGACCACTGGAATGGAGGCATAGCTGATCTCTGGAGGAAAAGTGAAGACCGTGGTCGTTGTTACAGGACTGCTCGGTGGTGGAGTAACGATGAGGCCTGTTGTGCAAATATGAACCTATAATAAAAAGACAGGTGCGTTAATTAACCATCGTCGACCTGCAAAAAACACTAAAGACCCGCAACATTCTTAAAAAAAAAAAGTCTTGGGAATGTCCTCATAAAACAGAGAGACAGGACAAGCCTGAACGTGATGGCTGTTAAGAAAAACAGAGCTCGATCCCTATGAGACACATCTGTCTTCATGGGTTTTTTTTTTTCTTTTCTTTCCTTGGCATACATGACACGCTCTCGTGAGGAACTATCCACCTCAGCTTTCCACAACTAACAGGGCTGACCTGAAACTGTCAGAACCAATGAGAACACGTCTTCAGCAGCGGGAGAATGGACGTGACACGGCGGTCCCTCTGGAGCTGTTCGGAGATCTAGTGGAGCTAATTACTGACGAGAGGAGACGACGGAAGAATAAAAACTCGCTTGTATAAAAGCTGCCAGAACAGGACATCGGATTAGACACGAAATCCTGACCTCGGCATGGAGATGTCAAGAAACGTTTCCAGATGTTTGCCGTAAAGACGGGCGTATACAAATCATACGTTCATCGTTCCCAATAGGGAAGTGGAATCTCAAAATTTATGTGTTGGTCCGCCGATAGTCAAACAAATTAGGCTATATAACTGGCAAGTTGCATAATTTAGTGCACTAATTTAAAATAGGGGTGAAAAAGGGGGACATTATAGTATATACCAATGGTCTTGATATCCTTTAAATCTTAATAAAAAAAAAAAAGTCTTTGGTCCTTATCTATTCTCTAAATCCACAGAAGGAACGTAATTTAAACTTTCATCTTGCAGCTTTAACTTGATGACGAATTCAAGAAATATCGTTTTTTTTGGTGAAGAAGGTAGCTGGGATTCGGTGAGGAGGGTACTGTGTGGCCGAGTGACGTTTCTGAACTTTCTGAACTTTCTTCTGCAAAAGTCTAACGCCACAAATGCTCCTAAGATACCAAGAATCTTGTCCCTTTCTACTCTGCGGACCTGCATGATCCACCCTGATGCAGTTCTTATCGATAAGAAAAAAAAAAAACACTTGGTGGTGCTGGGAAGTAGAGGTCGACCGATCAATCGGTTTTGCCGAATAAATTGAAACAGATAGTGGATTGCTGGGAAAATTGACTATCAGCAAAAATCCAGAGTTTTTCCGGGTTGCGTCCGTTGCTGGGGCGTCTGAGAATGTCTGCTTTTATTACAAGAGCAGCCTCTGGAGGTGAATCACTGATGCCACATGCTGTTTGTTTTTACAATTGAGCCTGTGCGTTGCACGGAGAGCGCTATATTATATTTACATCTTATAATTTATTAATTATAATCATTATATTTATTAACTGATATATATTATATAATTATATATCTCGTTTGATTAATCGGTTATTAGCTGGTAAGAGCAAACCCTCGGTATCAGTAAAATCCGGTCAACCTCTACTGAGACTGGCTCCACATGGACCACCAAAACAATAGATTGTACCACTACGAAACCTTGAATGAACTTTTCCCTTCACTAACTTTTCCCTAGCCGACCCAAAGCTGTTCCATCATCACAATGCCCCTGTGCAGGAAGCCAGCTCCATGAAGATATGCTTTACTTGGGTTGGAGTAGAAGATCTTGACCGGTCTGCTTTAGAGATCTGGAAGCTGATCCACAAAATCTAGTGCCATATAGTGGATGCTTTTTATGATTATTTGACTCGCAGCTCTGTTCATACGCCGACAATTATGGCTCAGCTGTGTCTCCTTTTTGTTCCGTTCAACATTAAACATTTAACAGCTCTGTGCGAGGACTGGGTAATGCCTCACTTGTGAGGAATTTTACAAGAAAGCGGCTGCCAAAATAATTAAAAAGTTAAAAAGTAATAAAACGTTAACGCACAGCATCGCATGAATTCGATTGGACCAATGAGGTATTATGTTTTATTTCAAAATCTATTAACGCCATCAACATCGTAGCTAAGACTCCCTTGTTCAAACTTATTGGTAATTGCTGCCTTCTATTTCATATTAATTGCTTAAAATACCATCAGCATTTTCCTACCCCCCCCCCCCCCACACACACACACACACACACACACACACACACACTTATTCACATAGACGCTGGGGTCTAGTCAAATTGGAATGATATTTTTACGTCCAACAAGTTTCTTTATTTTATTTTTGGAACTATTACTATTGGATATTACACGTACACTATATAGACAACAATTTGTGGACACCTAAAAATAAGATGTGGTTTTTTTTCTAAACATTTCATTTTACAATTAGTCCCCATTTTGCTTTCCACTAAAATCTTTCACAAGGGTTAAGTGAGGTACTGACATAGGCGAGGTGAGGAGGCCTGGGGTACCGATCCAATTTATTCCAAAGGTGTTTGATAGGGTTGAGGGTCAGAGCTCAAAATTTCATTCTACCACATCTAACGACATGTACAATGGTGTGCCTCGAAATTTGTGGTTAAAGTTTTGGGAAAGTGCCGGTCCCAAGCCCGGATAAATGGGGCGGGTTGCGTTTGGAAGGGCATCCAGCGTAAAACATGTGCCAAATCCAACATGCGGATCATGAATATGGATGATCCGCTGTGGCGACCCCTAATGGGAGAAGCCGAAAGAACAGTCACATTATATCTTTAATCCTAAAGGAAATGAAAAAGAAAATCCTAGTTGTACTGTTCAAACGTTCTTTATGAACTGATTATTGAATCAGTGCCCTGTCACGGCCTGTCCTTTCAGCAGCACCACCGAGCTTTGTGCTCAAACTGTCCTTAATCCATGTGTCCATTAAAACCAACACACTTGCTGAATGGAGAGATTAACATCCATAAAAAAAAAATTAAAAAAAAAAATATTAATCTACCCAGTCTATTGATGACTTTTAAACCTTCTTTATTTCTTTTCAGCAGGTAAAAACCTGCTACGGAACCAGAGAATATGAACACTTTTGTTTTGCTTGCCAAAGCCGTCATGACCCTCCTAAAGCAGAACAATTAATATTACAGCCATAGAAACATAGCAATGGTAACCAATGCCACAAAGCAGTATAAAAAAAAGAAACAAAAAAACTCCATATGCATTGAGCATGTCACAAAAAAAAGTGAAATTCCACACCAGTCCCAAGCAGCAACCAAAACAAACGGGTTTAAAGTAAGAATGCTGGGGGGTAAAAAAAAACACTCAGGAGAACCATAAAGGTAACGAAGTTCCAAGGAAGTCTAACTTGGACCGTAAAGCGACGCTCATGCAAAGGAGCCAGAAACAGGAGACGACGGGGACACGAGCGAAGTAACAATTCTACAGAAATCCCAATATCCTCCTGCCCCATTTTTTTTAAAACTCGGTTTCATTTCCTGATCTCGCTCTCACGGTGCACAGGAAGTCTTTCGGCAAGGATTCTGCATATTCTATAGCTGCCTAGAGGACGATCAATCACGGACATCTTTATCGCGGTTTTCTGTTTTTTTTTTTCTCTCTCTTGGTCCAGAATTCTCCTCACCCAGCCGACTGCATGACCTGAAACTACCTTCTCGCTCGCACGTTCCAGAAGACGAAGCACTAAAAGTTATTGCGTGTAATAAATTGTGTGTGACCGCGACAAGGCCAAGTTAACGTTGCCAGATCAGTCATTAACCCGTAGCGCGGTATTTGCGCGCGCATTCGTGTGCACACGTGTGTTCTGATTAATATGACTTGTGTGTGTGCAGGGATTGAGCGTTGAGAGATTTAGAGTGTGTGTCTAGGATGTGTACGAGAGACCGACATGCACGAGAACCTTTACTTTACTTTCTGTACAGCGCTATGGAGAGCCTGGAAGGTGTCTGAGCCTGAAAGGAAATTTACTCTTCGAAACCCAAGCTTCCGAACTGCCCACTCACTTCCTCTGTGGCTGAACAGTAGACACATAGGGACACGTCGGGGAGCTGGAAAACCGGCGGGTGCTTTGTAATTTCCCCTCAACGTTTAAGTCATTGCTGTTTTCCGAGGAACAACGCGCACACTGGGTGAGCACATGATAGCTTCTAACGGAAGGGGATGATGGATAACTCATGGGTTCTGGGCGATATATGAGGCTTATCATTGCATGCTTTGAAATGTTTGCTCATGCTTCATCATAGGGGCTGAGAAAAGCAATATCTACCATCTTCTGCACACATGAGCTCAGAAATTGGCTAGTGGTGGAAGGGAGAAAGAGAAAAAAAGACAAACATTATTCCTCCCACACAAACCACTCCAATTACCATTTCTTGGATTCCCATTGAGAAAGCATATACATTTCTGCTTCTAACTCTCGTATGCTGTTTACAATCAATCTGTATTCCTTATGTGTATATGTTAATAATGGATATACACAATATGGATTTTTTGAACGTCTCATTCCACATTTAATCCCCATTTGCCGTTATAATAACCTCCATTTTTGATGAGGAGGCCTGGGGTGCCGTTCCAAATAATCCAATAATCCAAAAGGTGTTCAATAGGTTCAAAGTCAGAGCTCTATGGCTGTAGATCTTCCAATCCAAAGCATGTAAAGCATATTCTCATGGAGCTGGATTTGTGCATCGTCAGGCTGGAACAGGTTTGGGTCTCGGAGGTGGGAACTGAAGGGAAAATTTCACAAATTGTGGGTTTCCAATTTTGTGCTAAAATCTCAGGGAAGAACCACATGTTTGGTCTCACAATACTGCTATCTATGGTTATGATAAAGGTGGGAATTGGCCAAGATTAAATTAGGAGGATAGGAGAGAAAAAAAACGTAATAGGCTGCAAATATTTTAAAGAAATTACCTGTAAAACGTCAACCATTTAGTTCAAATCTACGACTCAGTTTTTTGCAATCCATATTATTAAAGCACATAAGCATAATACAGTAATATCTCGATACTATGGAACTCGATGAGTGCTGAAATAACGAGTACCAACTCGTACTTGAGTCGCATTGATGCCACCCTCATACAACACTAGCTATGATCTTTTTTCACTTTCATCGTGGCTCTACTTATTTGCCTTTCAAGTCTTATTGCTATCCTTTCCAGGCTTCCTGGAAGCATTTTAAACCACTTTAGGATCCATGATTTACACTGAAAATGCACAGAAAGCAGAAAAGGCACTCTATGGCACTGTTCGCGAGCTAACGCAAGACTCGTCGTGCTTCTTACTGAAGATTTAAAGATTTTAAGGGTACAGATTTTTACACAGAATAGTATAATGTTAAAGGACTTGTAGCACATACATTTTTTTTTTAAATAGTTTGTAAACATCCAACGTACTAAGAACTGAGATTTATAACGATCTGTACACTCGTCTTAATGACCTATGAATAGAACGTGTCGCCGAAAATCCGCCAAACATAATGACCGAATTGACTTTTTCACTGAACAGATGATGGATTTCGAGCGTTCAAAGTTGTCTGCGCCTACATGTGTTTGTGGACGTGAAGCAGGGGAACTGGTTGCGCTCGAACTCGGGGAAGAGTCCAATAAAACGTCTGGCTTCCAAACGGCGCTTCGTCTGCCAAGGCGCAATTCCTCGAGGAGTC